>NC_089587.1:105442828-106042828 GCF_019320115.1 Miscanthus floridulus | reverse complement strand
GTGGAAAAGAACCATGGGGTAAAAGTAAATCAAGGCCGGATAGAGTCTATATGTAGGTTGACTCATGTGATTCCGTCTGTGCCAATTAAGGACCGTACCGTTGTTGGACCTTTTGACAAGATTGAACGCATGCCTATCACGTAGCTGGCCGGATAACTCGTTCCGACCGTAAAGCCGAGTAGCTCAACTCAGGCCGGGTCCCACTCTATAAGAGTGCGCACTCTGGATGGTAGTAAGGATGTGCGGGGAGCCAGACTAAGCCCAAGGGCAGGCAGGGCCTGAACGTCCTGGCATTTGGTTGTCCCTGATTGTGCGGCGCTGGGCGAACCCGCAAAATGTGTACTTGAGTTGTACTAAAGGTGACCTAAGGTGACTGTTGATCTAGTCTGCTTGGATTTGTGTTAGGAATAAATTCCCAGCTGGTTGAAATCGATTCAAATCGCCGTCTCTCCCGGATAGTGAGAAACTTGGCTAGCTCCAACCTCGTAGTAACTGTACTATGGAACATGATGGTTCGGATAAACATGGAATTACAATACCTGCTATGGTTACTATTGTATGCTCTTAAATGATATACCACATGTTTGGCACAGGATAGTTGCTAATTTAGAGATGGATAGACGTAAATAACTTGATAACGAATTTATAATTTTACAATTAAGTTAATCGCTTTTTATGCAAAATATTGTCAAGCTATCTCCACTTATACAGCCTTGCATAATCCTTGGAGTCATTTTATTTTTTGTTTATGACGGGTTAGTCTAGTGAGTACCTTCTCGTACTCAGGGTTTATTTCCCATTGTTGCAGATGGCACTGTGTATCATGGTTATTGCAAGAGTTGCTTCTATCCCGCTATGGATGAGGAGTAAGCCTTAGCCAGGCTTTTTTGTTAATCCTTCTACATGCTTTTGTGGATTGTGATCATATGCTGGCACTGTATCAAACTATGTTGGCAAATGCTACTTTCAAACTTATTTTGCTTCCGCTTTTATCTATCAAACTTGGTTTGTAATAACTTTGTTTCGTACTCTGATGATGGAAATGTATCTGTGAACTTTACGTAATATGTGACATGTATGTTGAATCCTGTACAATCTTGGTTGTTGTAAATCGTTTATCAAGACCCGTCGTGGTACTCAACGGACTACTGGGTTTATATGGGTTCAAGTATGACAGTGCGACCGCTTGCGGGCTGCCATTGTACTTGTACTCTTATAAATTGGTCGGTTCTATGACATGGCTAGTCTTGTATTCATATGCTCAATTACAGGGGCTGTTGCTCCTAGCTACGAGGTAGATGGAATAGGTTGAATATTGGATCTTGAGCTAGAGGTCCCTACCCTCCTTAATATAGGCAAAAGAGTAGGGTCATGGAGAGGGCGATTAGGCTAACATATTGTTTCCTAGTTTGTTACAATAGATTGATCCTTGCTATCATCCAAATATGCCCGCATTGGTTTGCCTTGATCTCCATGTTGGTCGACCGTGTTAGCCCTTGCGGGCCTCCCCTTGACAGCTGCTGGGCTAATAGCTCGGTGATGGTCATATATACGGGTGGTGCAGGTACCCCTGGCCCATATCTCTGACAGGCGTATTTCCCAAGCATAACTAACCACTCAATGGAAGGCAAACCATCAAGACCGACACTTCAACTCGGCCGAATGATACGCAACCGACAAGACCGAAGCTAAACACTCATTTTTATTTCTAAAGTATGAATTGAGTGAAGAGCAATGACCATATCATACTCCTATGAGTAAGCTGTTCATCACCATATATTAGGGGGACCAACATAGATGTTGGACACTCGTCCTACAATCTCGCCGCATGGACACCTAGATCATACGGCACACAAAGCATCATAATTTGCCCAGTTTTGCTCCACCATTAACGTAATAAGATAACATTATCCTTGTTCTAGGGGAAAAGATATTTTTACAAATGGCAGGGAGGACAAAATCACAATCGATCTACTCTTCATTGAGAGCAGAATGGAAGATGTGATCCACATTCACTATAGCAATGATTGCGTCACCGGTGGTGCCAAAGTCAACCACCAATGACGCAATCCTCCTTGGAGTTGATAGTGGCGGTGGTGGGAATCCTGGGTTTGCTTCACGCAAGTCCATCATGTCGCTAGACTAGAGCTCGACAGCAGCCAGAGCTATGGTGGCCCCCACACGAACGCTAAGCAAGACCACGCCCATGATACGCGCAGGAAGTGCATGGAGGCGCTCCTCGACCTCCGCCAGAGCAACGGGCTCTACCATAGGGGACACCGTGTTGCAAGCAATGATGGCCGCCCCATGGAGGGTTTCAAGGTCATAGTTATGTTATTCAAGGAGACCCACCAACACTTGGTGTCTCTCCTCAGCAACATAGAGGTCATGGCTGGCAGTCGCCGCGTTGAGAAGATGTCGCCCCACATTCTTCCACTCTGTGTAGAAGTGTTCTTGGATGGCTGGAAGGTTGAAAGAAGAACAAAAAGGTCAATGGCAGGATGCAATGGGATGTGGATTCAATTGTGATCATCGCAGTAATTACTAGCAATCTCCGCCTGCACCGCAACCCTCTCCTGGCCAGCCTCAGCAACCGCCACCTCCGTAGCCTCCAGGGATGACCATAGGTGGTCTACTTCCACATGCATCTCGTGGATGGTGGCACTGGCCTAGCTGAGCTGCATGACCAACGTGCCAATGTCTTGTCCGTCACCTGAAGTGTCATCGATAGCAGTCGCAGGAGAAGGAACAATGGAGGGATGGCACACTAAAGAGGCGCTAGGTTTGTTGGAAGCAAGGCGAGCAGCCGACGATGGACTTGGCAAGGAGAAGTCATCCCAATATAGCACAGAGTATCAGGGCAACTCGAATGAGTCAAAGGAGGAAAGACTAGCTTACCGGATCAGGGTGTGAAGATGAGGACGACTGGTCCTCGGCTCATCAACTGACGGTGACCTTGGGCGCTTGCCATTGGGCATTGATCTTGGTGAGGCAGAGCATAGGATTGACAAGAGATCGCGAAGTGGAAGGTGAGTCTGAGAGCTCGATACGTAATTGCCTCCTCCTTTTCTTCTGCTTTTCTAGCCGCAAAGTCTCATTTAGCCATCCAACTCCCATGGCGGGGGAAGTTATAGCCACATGCCTGCCAACACCCCCATGACTCCCAGTGGTTCGGGTTTCCCAAGTGGAACCACGCATCGAGAGGTGAGACGTCAAGAACAATGCTACAACTTCACCCTAATGCTTATTCTCCAAAGCAACAGCGAAGATCGTGCCCAACATCCAAGATCAAGGTGCCACAGAGCACTACATAGCCGGAGGATATGTAACAGGACCGTATCATTTTGTCAAGTCAATCTGAAGCAGGACGGCATGTGCACCGGATGACACGGAAAACACATAAGGTCCTTAGAACCAAACATATCCCATGTTGCAGCTTGCATGAGTTCCTTGGATTGAACTCTTGGGCAGTCTCAGTGGAGAGTTTCATAGCGTTGTTTCTAAAAATTCCACATCAAATAAAATGCAATGAAACTTGTTTCATTCTATACTTTCATTCTATAGTTTCATAAACATTTAATTTCATGACTCTCACTAAGACTAGTCTTATGTTGTACCCAACATGTATGAGTCAACGACAATGCGGCTATAAGAATTATGTTATGTGCAAAGCAAAGACAATGATGATACCAAAGGAAGCTAAACATTCAAGCAGTTCATCACCGTATGTTAGGTGGACCAACATAATCGTTGAACACTCATCTCACAATCTCATCGTATGGAAACCCATATCATATAGTATTGAAAGCATCAGAATGTGCCCAGTAGAGTTTTGCTCCACCATTATCGTGAGAAATTCAACAACCTGGTTCGTATATAGGGCACGATCTTACACATAGATAAGTAGCAAATAGAAGTGGTGGGCACCCAACATATAGTTTAGGCACACACAAGGTCACAAAGTACTATATCAATACATAGACTGCCTTGCAACAGAGTTCGAAGCAAAGATTACGTTGGTAATTAAATTTCATCACCGACCCTTTTGCTTGCGTGGTCGATGGGCGTGGTTGTCTTCCCCTTCTCTCCTTCCTTCCCTGGTTCCTATGCCAACTCTGTAGTGCTTCTTCCATGGGTAGTGGTCGTGGCATCATCATTGGTGGTAGTGGTAGTCTTCTCCTTCTCTCCTTCTTGCATCCTAGGTTCCTGTGATGAGTCCATACCGCCACTTCCATGGGCAGTGGTCACGTCAGCTATGACATTGTCAATTATCAAATCAGTCTTAGTAGAATCGATCTCCATGTCCTCCTATTCTCAAGACCCTACATTTTGATCTCCTGTTTCCATACCTAGCTAACCGTCACTCCCCGTATTTGTTTGTTCTTTAGTCTCTGTATCTTGCTGACCATCAGTCCCTATCCTATTCACCTGTTGCCTATCTGCCTGTTCAACCTATAAAATCAGACCCTGAGAGAGCTGATGACTAGGAGTAGCACACAAAGCACGATTAGTTGGAAGCCTATCTAGTGGAGGTGGAAGACCGCTATGTTTGATAAGGTAGGTAAATTTATAGTCCCAATTAGCTCTATCCTCTTGCATTTGTTCAAGCATCGTGGTTTATGTTCTGAGTATTGATGCGTGCATTTCATTCATCATGGTATTTTTCCTTGCCTGGTCTTGGTTAAATTGCCACATTCTCTTTGCATGTTGCACATCATCTTTGTCAAAGATAGTACACTCTCTGATGTAGACTCACTAGAAGCTCCTACCTCATGATCATGTGTAGCTGTTCGGAATTGTTGACTCGATGATGGAGTTTCCATGTAGTCTTCATCATCACTATCGGTATCCATATCACCACCCACCATGCTAGCAAGAGTTGCACCATCCTCTACCTCTCTCAAATGCAAGTCCTCTTGGTCTGCCTTGGCTCGCTGTGCTGGTGTCATAAGTTCATACACCGCTCTCAAGCCATGTGCTCCTCTGTGTCTGTCATTTAGCACAGGAGGTTTATAGCCTTGGAACCCTGCCCTAGAGTTCTCCAACTGAACACAATGCATAGGAGATCCTATGGTCTTTGCCAAGAGTAAACAAATGACATGAACATAAGGCATCCTCCTCTTTCCCTTGAAACTGTAGCAATCCAGTCCTCCCACTCACAAATGAGCAAGCCAACAATATCGAATTCGTTGTGTCCCAACACCAAAGAAAGCAGCCACTGTTGCATGATTGTGAATGCCTCACCAAATCTGGCCCTTGGGTACAATGACTTCTTGAAGGCAAGGAGGAGAGCAGCTGATAGTTATGTCAACTCTTTTGGTCTCCTCAAAGGACTAAAAGGTTGCCTAAAGATAATCGAAACTGTCTCAACGGGTGGTTCCGTCCCTCCTGCTAGGACACGATGAGGAGCATATGCTAACGGGTAACATAACTCATGTACTTTCTGCTCTACAAGTGGAACACCCAAAGCCTCAGCTATCTATTATCTAGTGAGCTGGTGATGATCCCCGTCAAACATGAACTCAATGAAATCTCGATCTCAGGGTATCCACAAAGAAGCAAAAAATATCTTCACCCATTCTGGAACAAAATGGTGCGGCCTAGTCAACAAGTCAAATAGTCCAGGCATGTATGATAGGTCACCCTTGATATCTTCCTTAGTAGCTCCTACCGCTTTCACCAGGCCCTCAACTATAAGCTGAGGGTGAGCACAACACTTGATGGGTTCACAACAAATGGCATCATAGAAGGCACACTGAAGTTTAGTCCAGAATGGCCCTTTTCTGACTGGCCTTAGGTCTAGGAACCTCTGCTCTAGAGGAACAAACCTCATTGCATGAATCTTGCTAGCTCTGAGGCTCAACAACTTTGAAACTATGGGAACCAACACCTGTTCATCCTCCTCTTCTACCCTTTCCCTCTCCTGCCGCGATAAAGCTCCTTGACCAATACCACTACGTTTTAAGTTGCGAGCAGTGCGTCAGGGAACTATATCAGCCGCATTGTTGCGCTTACTTTTCACAATTGTTGCTGCTCTTATAGTTGCTCTTTGCATCATGGTGTAATTTTTCTTCTTGGGCTTCTTTTTAATCGACAACGAATTCACTTTTTCTACCTGTCCTCTTGGTCCTCTTGCATTTTTGTCCTAGCCATGTTAATTCATGAAACCTGCAAAACTGCGCAAAGACGGCTGGTGGAAAACTTATGAAATTGGAAGCCATAGTTCGCTATTTCTAAGGGAATCTTGCAACACTGTTACTCTATAACATGTGGAGGTCAAAAAATGTGTGTAGCAATGAAACAACCCAAAATTTGATGTATACTTCCTATTAATTCACAATTCAATTGATGTACTTTAGCATTCGGGCAACAATGCACCTATGTGAGTGTGATGGCTTCCAATTGAATTACAATGCACCAAAGTTCAAATGACTTTAGCAGTACTTTTTAGCGAATGAACAATGTTTTGCTCACAACAAATTAGCATCAACCATCACAAAATTGCTCTGATTCAAAAAATGTGTGTAGAAATGAAATAGCACAAAATTTGATGTATACTTCCTATTAATTCACAATTCAATTGATGTACTTCAGCATTTCGGGCAACAATGCACCTATGTGAGTGAGATGGCTTCCAATTGAATTACAACACACTAAACTTCAAAAGACTTTAACAGTACTTTTAAGTGAAAGAACAATGTTTTACTCTCACAACAAATAAGCATAAGCTGAATTTCAGCGAAACAAATAGGGCCCCTAATCCAGAAACATTGCAATTAATTCTTACCAAAGACAGCAAGGAGGCCTAGGCGCCTTTAGATTGAATGATTGTGAGGTCTATGCCTTCGGCTTCTGAGGTAGGTAGCAGCGTGAGATATGGACTATGGTGGCACAGTAGAATGAACTGGTGGCACGGGAGTAGCTGATAGGCATTCCGGTGGGAGGAGCAGAGGCCACCGTAGGCGCACGGGCAGGCCGTACGATGATTTTGGCATGGCGCAGGTCGAAGATCTAGATGGGGGTGGCATAGGTTTTTCTTTCTTTAGACAGCAGGCGGTGACGGACGCCCTAAGTGTTGGGACCAGACGGCCAGCGTTAGGTTTGGGATATTTAACTATTTGCCATCCTTTACGGATGACACTCCTCCGTTTGCTAGTTTTACACGGGCACCTATATATTTGCCACACAAAACATTAAAACCTACTACATATTTGCCACTTTTCGCTGACGTGGCATGCCATGTGTGTATGCCAGCGTGGCAGTGAGCCCTGGAACCCCTATAGGAGATGCGAACTGACCAATTAACCCTTGTTGCCTCTCTCAGTCAACTCGCTAATGCGTGGGTCCCATATGTCATATTCTCCTTGTAGACATCCCAGATTCAATACACAATGATGGATGGCTTAGATTCCAAACACCAAAAAATAGAAGACCATAACATACGGCAACGTAACAAGGATCAACCATCACAAAACTGCTCCGTTTAAAAAATGCTCTGGTTTGATGTGAAATGACGGGGAGCGTTGGGGCGATGCCTCGGGAACCACAACCGGCATGGCGTTGCCGTCTATAGCACCTGGTTTTAAAGACATAACTAGATACACACTGCATGTGAGCCCAAGAAGTCAAATCTCACATATAGCCACAAATAAGGGTAATATCAAGAGACAATACTTATTACATAACATATTAGTAAAAGATATATAACCTTAGAGTATAGACAGCGGAAAGTCGACTCCAATCTTCAGGCGAAGACTCCAAATCCACAGGGACGACTGACTGGTTGACCACAAGCATAACTCCTCCAGACTAGCAATCTGGTACCCATCTAGGATTTTTATCCAAAGTATAGAAAAGTAAAGCAAGCGTAAGTACATGTTGTACTCAGCAACATAATATGGGGTTCTTGAGGCTCAAAAGGCTGACACTGGTTTACTACGATTAGCTTTAATAGGTCATTTTTTTAAGCAATTGAGTAGCAAAGAATTTATCATTCGCATAAACACATGATCGGGTAAGCATGAATAATGAATAGCAAAAATAATTAATTATTATTACAATTAACCAGTAGTGATCATCTCTATTCCATAAGGGTCCAAGGCCGCTCGTGTCCATGAGCACGACTGTTATAACAGTTTTACACTCTGCACAGGTTGTACACTTTCACTGGGAGTCATGATTTACCCTTTTGCCTGAGGTAGCTAATCTCTTGACCCACTTCCAAGAAAGGTTGGTAGGGTTTACTATGAAGCCTTTCAAAGGTTCGTCTAACAAGTTAGGGCCGCTAAGGTTTCCCCATCAATAAACATAAACTCCCCTCCAAGGAGTGACTAACAAAGTGCACCCACTTGACAGGCCGAGATCATACTCGTCGGAGCCCCTCTTGCGCCATAAAGGGAACCACTAACAAGCTAGAAAAGGTCCTCATACTAAGCTAAAGCCTGAGCCATATAGCCCTCATAGCTGTACTGTAAGTCCCAGATGATCGCTTATAGATAAGTCCTAAGGGAGAGAAATCTGAAGCATTTAGAAAGTAGCTAAACACTCTAGCCCCCTGTTTCCATGTTGCTAAAAGTCATGTTTTAATGTTTATTGCATATACCATTAGTCAAGTTACAAGATCATGGTTTTGATTAAGCACTAGCAAAAACTACCCGATGCAATATCCCAAAGGTATCAAGGTACAAGATATCAAATATCTAGGATATCCTTATTGGCAACAAGCTAGACACATGCAATATGAATTAAGTGATTAAAGGTGAATAGGTAACAAGGATGGTCCCATGCTATACTTGCCTTAAACACCGATCCTTCGGTAAGCTTTAGTCTTCAATGTCCTTCTTCTTCTGGATCACCACGTATATCTCACCGACTAGACGTAATCGTAGAACACCACACAAACATCCATACACATACATGCATAGCATACAATTGCATTTATATCAGAATTGTACACCAATCATAGAAAAATAAGTAAAAGAGATTGAAATACGATTCTACGCATCGCTACGAACACACAGTTGCGAGAAGCACTCTAATCGGAGCTACAGTTGAAACGATACAACTACCAAGAAATTTGCTTTATATGTGGAAAAGAAAACTATAGGCTTCATTTATTTTAACTATATAAATTCATATATATATAATATTTTATAAATAATATAGATTAAATTAAGTCAATTTTAGATTCGAATTATAAAACTAAAGTAAAACAAATCATATTTTATTTATAAAATCTAGTTGCATAATCATTAATCAAGATATGATTTAAACCATGATTTTTCTAAAATAGTAATATAGTAACTCTATTACTAAAATGTAGATCTCATTGCCATGAATCTCACGCAACTTGAACGGACTATTTTGGAGTTAAAATGAATAAGTTATGATTTAAACAAGTTTTACTTTAGTTAAATAATAGATTAAATCTACCCATGAATTTTAGATATTAGAAACATGCCTAATAGTAGTATAAACTCGTAGAAAACATAAATACGGTCCTAACGCAATTTGAATGGGTCAAATCGGACTTAAAACGCAAAAGTTACACATGAAATAAGGTGCATTGGCATTTCTGTAAATAAACTAAACTTATTTTTGAATTAAAACAATTAAAAATATGAATTGACATGGTTACAAGACTACGGGTACTATTTTTTGAAAACACAGGGACCTAAACGAAGAAAAACAGGACTAATTTGTATTTATTTTGAATTAATCTAGACTGCGGGTTAATTACTTGGAAATCCAGTGGCTAAAGTGCAAAACGGCGTGGCTTGACTGCATGTTGACCGTGTCGGCAGACTGGACCGACACGTGGGGCACGGGGACAGGTGCGGTGCACCACGTGTGCACGGTGGACTGGTGACGTGGGTGCTGACGTGGCACCGTGGGTCGAGTCCACAGCTTGTGGTGGACCGGTTATGATCCAACCGGTATCATCTAATCCTAACCGTCCAAAGGGATCCGATGGCGCAAGCGTGATGGGTCGACCTCCGGTGGCAGCACAGCGGCTCCGGCAAGCTCTCCATTGCTGGTGGTGAGGCAGCACGATAGCGAACGCCGGTACGGTGACTCTGTCCACCCCAGACCAAGCCGAATGCATCTACGTGAAGCGCGGAACCTACGAACTCACTAGGGTACCTAACGGGGATGGGGATCATGTCGGGGTGGTGTTCCCCATGGTGGCGCCATGGCCGGTGGCTCAGCAACTTGGTGATACGGTGCTCTAATGTGTCAGCTACCAAGATGGAGGCACGGGGAGAACAAGGAGCTCACCGCGAGGTTAGCAGCGACGGTCATGGCGTCCGGGAAGCTTCGACGGGCGGGTCGATGACGGCGGCAGCTAGAGAGAGAAAGAGGGGGCAAGTGATGATGAATCTAGGCAATTGAAGGTCAAATCGAGGAATTAAAGGTACCAACGGCACCGGTGGGTCGCGGCAGAGCTCCGAGACATGTCGCCGTTAAGGCTAGGGGTGCTGGTACGACGAATTGCAGCTACGGGGCGGTGGCGGCGAGCGCTTGAGCATGGACATGGAAAAGGGAGAAGAAGGGTGGGCTCGGTTCGGTGCTTTAAAGGCAAGGTGGCGCTATGTAGATGGTAGGGAAGCAGGCCGCAATGATTTGGGTCACCTTCCCTGCATGCTCGACGGCGATAGCTTACCAACTGGGCAGCGCCATTGCCAGGCGGCGAGAAAGGAAGGCACGTGAGGAAGAAAGGAAAGGAAAGGGGTGCGGCACTTATGGGTGGGACCTGTGGCACAGTGAGGGAGAAGCGGCTTGCGGGCAGGCATGTGCGGAAAGGCCAAGCAGCGCGTAGTGAAGGCCAAGCGGGCCGAGAGCAGGCCGCACAGAGCGGGCCAGCGTGGGATGGGCCGCACACGGGAGGAAGGAAGAAAGGGGAGAAAGGCTGATGGGCCGCCAGCAGGCTAGAGCCAAGGAGGGAAAGGAAGTGAAAGGTCGGGCTGGTTCCTGGGGTTGGGCTGAAAATGAAGAAAGAGAGTTTTTCAAAATCCTTTTCTGTTTCCAAATTCTTTTTCTTTTCTTAATTCAAAACAATTTCAAATGTGAACCGAATCAAGTATAAATATGATTTAAAATCCACTTATTAATTCAAACATAAATGAACCAATTTTGGGTAAGTTTTTTTAAAATAACTTTTTAAGTTCTTTCATTTTCTAATTCCATTTATTTCAAAGCCATTTTTTATTTCATTTGCAAAAGCAATTTTAACCAATTTGAATTTTCACTCAAATCCACTCAACCGAATAAATCAAATGCAATGGGATGGATGCTCAAACATGTTGCTACCTTATGATGAATTTTAATTTAATGAAAATTTTTTATTTTCCTATATTTCATGTGCACACAAAATTCCAATTTGAATCATTTCAACTCTATTTCAAAAGAGGCAATTTTTAGGGTGTTACAATTCTACCCCCTTAAGATGAATCTCGTTCCGAGATTCGAAAAAGGCTAGGGACAAGTAAGGGAGACAAAATTAGGAATAGAACTCAGATAAACATTCCAACATTTCAACTTGCATTGTAAACCAACTTAATAAGTTACATCTATCTCATCTACAAAGCTTAAGAACAAAAATATTTGGCTGCACGAACTACCCCCTTAAGTTGAGGGATACAACTATCTTGAATACAAAAACCTTAGACACAAGGGCATAACCAACTTCATATTACACCCCCATCTTGACTTCTAACGTAATTGTGTTACACCTTAAAGAGATGAGGAAAATCTATCTTCATTTGATTCTCATTTTCCCAAGTTGCATCTTCCTCTGATTGGTTATTCCATTGAACTTTACACACATTAAGCACTCTTCCCTTAAGAGTTCCCTAGGCTCTTTCTAAGATCCTAACTAGATAATCATCATCTATTGGATGGAGCTCCTCCAAGGGTGTTTGTTCCTCTACACCATCATCTAGAAACTCACAGTCCACTTTGCTATCCTCAGTGTTCACACCTTCTATTAGATCATTCCCATTGTCATATTCCTCAGGTGTAGGTTGAATACCCTCATACTCAATTCTTTCTCTAGATGGTGTGGTTAAAAGCAACGAACGCTAGGCATATTTGATCACTCCTTTACATACAGACATCCATCCCATTCCAAGAATAACATCAATGTCCACCAACTCTAATACAATAAGGTTTGTTTAAAATTTTACCCCCTTTATGTCAAGACTAACTCTTGGGCATATGCGGTTTGCCTTCATTTCTCCTCCTGGGGACTTAACTATCACTGGTTTCCTCATTGGAAGCATAGTTATCTTATGATCTTTTACGTATGCACTAGAGATAAACGAATGTGACACACTGGGGTCAAACATCACCATAGTAGTGGTTGGGCCTACTGCAATCAATCCATAAACGACCTCCTTAGCTCCATGAGTGGTAATCATATCCACACTGTTCAAACTTCCAAGGATGTAATTTCACTTTAACTTATTTCCATGCACCTGCTTCTTATGGACATTCTGTTCTGGCTCTTGTTGTGGTTGATTCTAACCTTGATTATTTTCGACAAACTTCTCAAGATAATTGTTCTCATCACAATCATAACCTTTCTTACTAATAGGTGTATTTGTCTTCATGTAGGTGATAGTAGGAGATGACAAACATGGCTCTTGAGAGTTGACTTGTTGCACTTCATCATCGGGTTGCTGATACTGATTCTGATCTGTATTCACAAGTAGATTCATAGGATGTGACTGATATTCTGGTTGCATAGCTAACCGAGGATGAGTGTTCCTTAGCTGGCATTGAAGATCATGTTTTCTCTTCTTCTCTTCCATCAGCTGAGTCTGCGTCATCAAAGCTTGCTCTATAGTTGGGGATCTTGATGGCGATGGATTAGAAGTGGGAACATTCCTTCCAACATCTTGTGAAGCACTTCTCCTGGTAGAGGCCATCTGTTTCCAACATTTATGCATTAGGATTTAGTCATTCATAGCATTCTTTACTGTAGTTTCAAGAGATGATAAGATAGGATTGATAGTACGGAAGACTCAAGAAAACCCCAACCATCGAGATATCCAATTCTTCCACATGAAACACTGGAATGCAAGAAAACTTCATCTTGCAAACCCTTCAACTTGGCTACCCCCCTTAAGATAAGGTAAAGTAGGGGACACCAATGTATAGCTTGCATCGTCTTGTGATTTTTTTTAACTTTATAACCAAAATAGATATGAGAGCGGTTCTTGCGATCACAGAAGGGTATTGAAGTCTACTATTGTCCAAAATTTTCTCATGATTTATGATCGTCCAAAATCAGAGATATAAGCCAAAGAGTATAGACTGCTCTAAAAAGATAGGATAGGGAGAACAGAAGAAACAAAATCCCAACTATTTATTTCATTAATCCTTATACCTTAGACCTATAAACTAAATGAAATTGTGGGAACTCCCAGCAAGATCATTGCAATCATTACAAAGATTCAAAACAATCATAAGCATAATGACAATTCAACAAGCAATAAAGATGCACAGTTCAATCATTGACTATACTTGCGATACTATCATTTTTATTACATAAGGGCACAAACTCCTTTTCCTTATCTAAGGATCTTGGGTAGTCTAGCATGACTTCTTCATTCGTTACTCTCACCGAATGCTTCTTTTAGGTTGGGTATCACTGACACTTCCTGGTGGTAGTCTGGTAGTGATCTGACTCTAGCTACTTCCATGGTGTAATTGTTGATTCTTCTGTGGGCAAGATTGAACATAATGTCCTTCCTACCAGCAATGATGACACCTTCTCCTAGCTAGGTCTTTTGTGATGTCATACTCGATGGACTTGTTGCTTGGTGTTTTGTCAGCTTTCTGACTCTGAAGATTCATCTTGGTTTGATTGATCTATTTTCTAGCTTGCTTGGTCTTTCGAGGTAGAAACTCCTTGTAGGTGATAGTCCACCCATCTATGCATACCTCATGTGAAGTAGTTTTAGCTTGAGAACCTTCTAACTCTTTAAAGTTTAGATTCATCTAACTAGGGATCAGAGCTAGATGTGACAAATCCAAATGTTGATTGCTTCCCAATACTTGCTCTGTTGAGACCTCCTTTCTCTTCTTATCCACATTAGCTTCACAACTCGGGTTCACCTTAACTTCCCTCTTATTAGACTTCTCTTGAAGACAGGGAAAACCATAATGTTTACAGCACTAACATGGATCCTAAATTCCAAGAGTCTTGTTATGAACACCCTCCTTGAACTTCATCTTCTTCCAAGCTTATGTCACTTGTCTCTTCACTGGTCCCTTTGGTATGTTGGTTTGACCTTGGGACAAGCACAATTGAGAACTCCCATGTTGAGTCATTCCTTGAAGTACTTGTTGTTGCATAGCGAATAGATTTTCCTTATCAAATGCAATAAAGGGTGGCATAGCTTGTTCCTCCTGTTCTCTGGTGTTGGTAGTTATCTCATTATGTTCCATCTAATAGACCAAGAGAGAAGATTCAGAATAGAGACAAGGTTTTCATAAATAGAATAGAGGTGGAAGTGAACATAACTTTTCGCAAAATAACAAGGTTAGAGAGAAAGCAAGAACTAAGAAAAGATGAAAGCATGCTAAGACGTCCATTTCTAACTAGGCTTGCATCCAACAGTCAATATTGCTCTGATACCACTTTGTAGCACCCGGTTTTAAAGACAAAACCAGATACACACTATATGTGAGCCTAGAAAGTCAAATCTCACATATAGCCACAAATAAGGGTAATATCAAGAGACAATACTTATTACATAATGTATTAGTAAAAGGAATATAACCTCTGAGTATAGACAGCAGAAAGTCAACTCCGATCTTCAGGCGAAGACTCCAAATCCATAGGGATGACTGACTGGTTGACCACAAGCCTAACTCCTCTAGACTAGCAATCTGGTACCCATCCAAGATTTTTATCCAAAGTATAGAAAAGTAAAGCAACCATAAGTACATGTTGTACTAAGCAACATAACATGGGGTTCATGAGGCTCAAAAGGCTGACACTGGTTTACTGCGATTAGCTTTAATAGGTCATCTTTTTAAGCAATTGAGTAGCAAAGAATTTATCATTCCCATAAACACATGATTAGGTAAACATGAATAATGAATAGCATAAACAATTAATTATTAGTACAATTAACCAGTAGTGATCAACTCTATTCCATAAGGGTCTAAGGCCGCTCGTGTTCATGAGCACAGCTGTTATAACAGTTTTATACTCTGCTGAGGTTGTACACTTTCACTGTGAGTCATGATTTACCCTTTTGCCCAAGGTAGCTAATCTCTTGACCCACTTCCAAGGAAGGTCGGTAGGGTTCACTATGAAGCCTTTCAAAGGTTCGCCTGACAAGTTAGGGCCGCTAAGGTTTCCCCATCAATAAGCATAAACTCCCTTCCAAGGAGTGGCTAACAAAGTGCGCCCATTTGGCAGGCCAAGATCATACCCGTCGGAGCCCCTCTTGCACCATAAAGGTAACCACTAACAAGCTAGAAAAGGTCCTCATACTGAGCTAAAGCCAGAGCCATATAGCCCTCACAGCTGTACTGTAAGTCCCGGATGATCGCTTACAGATAAGTCCTTAGGGAGAGGAATCTGAAGCATTTAGAAAGTAGCTAAACACTCCAGCCCCATGTTTTCATGTTGCTAAAAATTCATGTTTTAATGTTTATTGCATATACCATTAGTCAAGTTACAAGATCATGGATTTGATTAAGTACTAGCAAAAACTACCCGATGCAATATCCCAAAGGTATCAAGGTACAAGATATCAAATATCTAGGATATCCTTATTGGCAACAAGGTAGACACATGCAATATGAATTAAGTGATTAAAGGTGAACAGGTAACAAAGATGGTCCCATGCTATACTTGCCTTAAACACCGATCCTTCGGTAAGCTTTAATCTTCAACGTCCTTCTTTTTCTTCTAGATCACCACGTATATCTCACCGACTGGACGTAAATGTAGAACACCACACAAACATCCATACACATACATGCATAGCATACAATTGCATTTATATCAGAATAGTACACCAATCATAAAAAAATAAGTAAAAGAGATTGAAATACGATTCTATGCATCGCTACGAACACATAGTTGCGAGAAGCACTCTAATCGGAGCTACGGTTGAAACGATACAACTACCGAGAGATTTGCTTTATACGTGGAAAAGAAAACTATAGGCTTAATTTATTTTAACTATATAAATTCATATATATCAGATATTTTATAAATAATATAGATTAAATTAAGTCAATTTTAGATTTGAATTATAAAACTAAAGTAAAATAAATCATATTTTATTTATAAAATCTAGTTACATAATCATTAATCAAGATATGATTTAAACCATGATTTTTCTAAAATAGTAATATAGTAAACACTGTTACTAAAATGTAGATCTCATCGCTATGAATCTAACGCAACTTGAATGGACTATTTTGGAGTTAAAATGAATAAGTTATGATATAAACAAGTTTTACTTTAGTTAAATAATAGATTAAATCGACCCAAGAATTTTAGATATTAAAAACATGCCTAATAGTAGTATAAATACATAGAAAACATAAATACGGTCCTAACGCAATTCAAACGGGTCAAATCAGACTTAAAACGCAAAAGTTACGCATGAAATAAGGTGCAATGGCATTTCTGTAAATAAATTGAACTTATTTTTGAATTAAAACAGTTAAAAATATGAATTGACATGGTTACAAGACTGCGGGTACTATTTCTGGAAAACACATGGACCTAAACGAAGAAAAACAGGACTAATTTGTATTTATTTTGATTTAATCTAGACTGTGGGTTAATTACTTGAAAATCCAAGGGCTAAACTGCAAAAACGGCGTGGCTTGACTGCATGTTGACCATGTCGGCTGACTAGACCAACACGTGGGGCGTGGGGACTGGTGCAGTGCACCATGCGTGCGTGGTGGACCGGTGACATGGGTGCTGACGCGGCACCATGGGCCGAGTCCACGGCTTGTGGTGGACCAGTTATGATCCAACCGGTATCATCTAATCCTGACCGTCCAGAGGGATCCGACGGTGCAAGCATGACGGGTCCACCTCCGGTGGCAGCACAGCGTCTCCAGCGAGCTCTCCATTGCTGGTGGCGAGGAAACACAGGGGCAGACGTTGGTACGGCGACTCCGTCCACCCCAGACCAAGCCGAATGCATCTACATGAAGAGCAGAACCTCACGAACTCACTAGGGTACCTAACAGGGATGGGGATCATGTTGGGGTTGCATTCCCCATGGTGGTGCCATGGTCGGTGGCTCGGCAACTTGCCGATATGGCGCTCTAATGCAACAGCTACCGAGATGGAGGCACAGGGAGAACAAGGAGCTCACCGCGAGGTTAGCAGCGACGACCGCGGCGTCCGGGAAGCTTCAACAGGCGAGTCGACGGTGGCGGCAACTGGAGAGAGAAAGAGGGGGAGGGTGAAGATGAATCCAGGCAATTGAAGGTCAAATCAAGGAATTAAAGGTACCTACAACACCGACGAGTCACGACGGAGCTCCAGGACACATCGCCGTCGAGGCTAGGGGTGCTGGTACGGCGAATTGCGGCTATGGGGCGGCGGTGGCGAGTGCTTGAGCATGGATGGGAAAAGGGAGAAGAAGGGGGGGGGCTTGGCTCGGTGCTTTAAAGGCAGGGCGGCGCTGCGTAGATGGTAGGGAAGCGGGGCGCGGTGATTTGGGTCACCTTCCCTACATGCTCAACGGTGGCGGCTTACCAACTAGGCAATGCCATTGCCGGGCGGCGAGAAAGGAAGGCACGCGAGGAAGAAAGGAAAGGGAAGGGGCACGACGCTGATGGGCAAGACCCGTGGCATAGTGAGGGAGAAGCGGCTTGCGGGCAGGCGCGTGCGGAAAGGTTGAGCAGCACGCGGTGAAGGCCAAGCGGGCCAAGAGCAGGCCACAAGGAGTGGGCTAGCACGGGATGGGTCGCGCACGGGAGGAAGGAAGAAAGGGGAGATAGGCTGATGGGCCGCCAGCAGGCCAGAGCCAAGGAGGGAAAGGAAGTGAAAGGTCAGGCTGGTTCCTAGGGTTGGGCTGAAAATGAAGAAAGAGAGTTTTTCAAAATCCTTTTCTGTTTCCAAATTCTTTTTCTTTTCTTAATTCAAAACAATTTCAAATATGAACCGAATCAAGTATAAATATGATTTAAAATGCACTTATTAATTCAAACATAAATGAACCAATTTTGGGTAAGTTTTTTGAAAATAACTTTTTAAGTTCTTTCATTTTCTAATTCCTTTTATTTCAAAGCCATTTTTTATTTCATTTGCAAAAGCAATTTTAACCAATTTGAATTTTCACTCAAATCCACTCAACCGAATAAATCAAATGCAATGGGATGGATGCTCAAACATGTTGCTACCTTATGATGAATTTTAATTTAATGAAAATTTTCTATTTTCCTATATTTCATGTGCACACAAAATTCCAATTTAAATCATTTCAACTCTATTTCAAAAGAGGCAATTTTTAGGGTGTTACAATTCTACCCCCCTTAAGATGAATCTTGTCCCGAGATTCGAAAAAGGCTAGGGACAAGTAAGGGAGACAGAATTAGGAATAGAACTCAGATAAACATACCAACATTTCAACTTGCATTGTAAACCAGCTTAACAAGTTACATCTGTCTCATTTGCAAAGCTTAAGAACAAAAATATTTGGCTGCACGAACTACCCCCTTAAGTTGAGGGATACAACTATCTTGAATACAAAAACCTTAGACTCAAGGGCATAACCAACTTCATATTACACCCCCATCTTGACTTCTAACGTAATTGTGTTACACCTCAAAGAGATGAGGAAAATCTATCTTCATTTGATTCTCATTTTTCCAAGTTGCATCTTCCTCTGATTGGTTATTCCATTGAACTTTACACACATTAAGCACTCTTCCCTTAAGAGTTCCCTAGGCTCTTTCTAAGATCCTAACTGGATAATCATCATCTATTGGATGGAGCTCCTCCAAGGGTGTTTGTTCCTCTACACCATCATCTAGAAACTCACAGTCCACTTTGCTATCCTCAGTGTTCACACCTTCTATTAGATCATTCCCATTGTCATATTCCTCAGGTGTAGGTTGAATACCCTCATACTCAATTCTTTCTCCGGATGGTGTGGTTAAAAGCACCGAACGCTGGGCATACTTGATCACTCCTTTACATGCAGACATCCATCCCATTCCAAGAATAACATCAATGTCCACCAACTCTAATACAATAAGGTTTGCTTCAAATTTTACCCCCTTTATGTCAAGACTAACTCTTGGGCATATGCGGTTTGCCTTTATTTCTCCTCCTGGGGACTTAACTATCACTGGTTTCCTCATTGGAAGCATAGTTATCTTATGATCTTTTACGTATGCACTAGAGATAAACGAATGTGACACACTGGGGTCAAACATCACCATAGTAGTGGCTGGGCCTACTGCAATCAATCCATAAATGACCTCCTTAGCTCCATGAGTGGTAATCATATACACACTGTTCAAACTTCCAAGGATGTAATTTTGCTTTAACTTATTTCCATGCACCTGCTTCTTATGGACATTCTATTCTGGCTCTTGTTGTGGTTGATTCTGACCTTAATTGTTTTCGACAAACTTCTCAAGATAATTGTTCTCATCACAATCATAACCTTTCTTACTAATAGGTGTATTTGTCTTCATGTAGGTGATAGTAGGAGATGACAAACATGGCTCTTGAGAGTTGACCTGTTGCACTTCATCATCGGGTTGCTGATACTGATTCTGATCTGTATTCACAAGTAGATTCATAGGATATGACTGATATTCTGGTTGCGTAGCTAACCGAGGATGAGTGTTCTTTAGCTGGCATTGAAGATCATGTTTTCTCTTCTTCTCTTCCATCAGTTGAGTCTGCGTCATCAAAGCTTGCTCTATAGTTGGGGATCTTGATAGCGATGGGTTAGAAGAGGGAACATTCCATCCAACATCTTGTGAAGCACTTCTCCTGGTAGAGGCCATCTGTTTCCAACATTTATGCATTAGGATTTAGTCATTCATAGCATTCTTTACTATAGTTTCAAGAGATGATAAGATAGGATTGATAGTATGAAAGACTCGAGAAAACCCCAACCATCGAGATATCCAATTCTTCCACATGAAACACTAGAATGCAAGAAAACTTCATCTTGCAAACCCTTCAACTTGGCTACCCCTCTTAAGATAAGGTAAAGTAGGGGACACCAATGTATAGCTTGCATCGTCTTGTGATTTTTTTAACTTTATAACCAAAATAGATATGAGAGCGGTTCTTGTGGTCACAGAAGGGTATTGAAGTCTACTATTGTCCAAAATTTTCTCATGATTTATGATCGTCCAAAATCAGAGATATAAGCCAAAGAGTACAGACTGCTCCAAAAAGACAGGATAGGGAGAACAGAAGAAACAAAATCCCAACTATTTATTTCATTAATCCTTATACCTTAGACCTATAAACTAAATGAAATTGTGGGAACTCCCAGCAAGATCATTGCAATCATTACAAAGATTCAAAACAATCATAAGCATAATGACAATTCAATAAGCAATAAAGATGCACAGTTCAATCATTGACTCAACTTGCGATACTATCATTTTTATTACATAAGGGCACAAACTCCTATTCCTTATCTAAGGATCTTGGGTAGTCTAGCATGACTTCTTCATTCATCACTCTCACCGAATGCTTCTTTCAGGTTGGGTATCACTGACACTTCCTAGTGGCAGTCTGGTAGTGATCTAACTCTGGCTACTTCCATGGTGTAATTGTTGATTCTTCTGTGGGCAAGATTTAACATAATGTCCTTCCTACCGGCAATGATGACACCTTCTCTTAGCTAGGTCTTTTGTGATGTCATACTCGACGGACTTGTTGCTTGGTGTTTTGTCAGCTTTTTGACTCTGAAGATTCATCTTGGTTTGATTGATCTATTTTTCTAGCTTGCTTGGTCTTTTGAGGTTGAAACTCCTTGTAGGTGATAGTCCACCCATCTATGCATACCTCATGTGAAGTAGTTTTAGCTTGAGAACCTTCTAACTCTTTACAGTTTAGATTCATCTAACTAGGGATCAGAGCTAGATCTAACAAATCCAAATGTTGATTGCTTCCCTGTACTTGCTCTGTTGAGACCTCCTTTCTCTTCTTATCCACATTAGCTTCACAACTCGGGTTCACCTTAACTTCCCTCTTCTTAGACTTGTCCTAAAGACTGGGAAAACCATAACATTTATAGCACTGACATGGATCCTGAATTCCAAGAGTCTTATTATGAACACCCTCCTTGAACTTCTTCTTCCAAGCTTCTGCCACTTGTCTCTTCATTGGTCCCTTTGGTATGTTGGTTTTACCTTGGGACAAGCACTGTTGAGAACTCCCATGTTGAGTCAATCCTTCAAGTACTTGTTGCATAGCGAATAGCTTTTCCTTATCAAATGCAATCAAGGGTGGCATAGCTTGTTCTTCCTATTCTCTAGTGTTGGCAGTTATCTCGTTACGTTCCATCTAATAGACCAAGAGAGAAGATTCATAATAGAGACAAGGTTTTCATAACAGAACAGAGGCAGAAGTGAGCATAACTTTTCGCAAAATAACAAGGTTAGAGAGAAAGCAAGAACTAAGCAAAGATGAAAGCATGCTAAGATGTCCAGTTCTAACTAGGCTTGCATCTAACAGTCAGCATTGCTCTGATACCACTTTGTAGCACCCTGTTTTAATGACAAAACCAGATACACACTATATATGAGCCTAGGAAGTCAAATCTCACATATAGCCACAAATAAGGGTAATATCAAGAGACAATACTTATTACGTAATGTATTAGTAAAAGGAATATAACCTCTGAGTATAGACAGCGGAAAGTCAACTTTGATTTTCAGGCGAAGACTCCAAATCCACAGGGACGACTGACTGGTTGACCACAAGCCTAACTCCTTCAGACTAGCAATCTGGTACCCATCTAGGATTTTTATCCAAAGTATAGAAAAGTAAAGCAAGTGTAAGTACATGTAGTACTCAGCAACATAACATGGGGTTCATGAGGCTCTGTTTACACTAGAATTTGGAAGGAGGGTCTCAAGAGCTCGAGAACTCCCAAAATCTTGTCAGCAAGGAATCGATTGCGTGCGGATTGGAACCAGCTGATTCGGATGCAGCACTAGAATTGGCTTTCTTCAAATAGCGCTAGCAGATAACGACAGAGGCTATGATTGGCGCTAGGATGAGACATGTAGGACTCTACAAAAAGAGAAAGATTAAAGTCTGAGTTATCTTAAATTAGGAATATTTTCATTATACCAAAGATTGTATTGAGTCATACTCGAGTAAGGTTCATGTTTAGACTCCAAGTATAAATACCAAACCCTGGCTATTGTAAAAACAACAATCAATCAAATACAAGTTAATTACTTTTTTCGGCTCTGGCCACCCATTAGGAGAAGGAGTAGAGTAGATCTCGGTGAGTTCTTCAACGAGTACGGCTACATCGATCTGATCGACCTCCACTGCTTGTCTATAAGTACCATCATGGTTTATACCTCTGTTCGTATGGCTGCATTGATCCGGTTGACCCCCACTGCGACTCTGGTATATGCTAGTTATCGACTCTTGTCTAATTCAAGTATGGCATGTGTGATTCTGCCTCACACCCCACTGCTTGAATTAGATTAAGGTCAAGTTATCGGCTCTACCTTAGTATGGCAGCCTTTGGTAGATTCATTAAGTTACCAATATTGCTTATTGCTTTCATCGTTTATCTAATTACAGCAATATCACTCTGCTCGATTGAGATTGATTTGGATCGGCCTTATATCTTATTTAACCCATCGTTTGCTAATCTAAAGTTGATCTAATCCACACCTTAAATGACAAGTTATGTTTTATCGGCTGTTTTACATCAATCTTAATCGTGCATAGCGTGTGGTTAAGGCATGTTCGATCTTGAGTAGATCTATTAGTTAGCGAGAACCGTTTCATGGCCCGTTATCATGGCCTGTGGGATTCTACCTCTCACCCCACTATTAGCACCATGGAGTGGGGATCATTAGTTGGTAGATCTGTTCCTGAGAAGGCATGACCTTAACTGTGCGCTATGCCTGAATTGGCTATTTAGCCGATATCGAGCGCTTTCATGAACAACTCACATTACAAGATCATTGAAGTAGAGATAAGTTGAAAGATATGTTAGGCCCATGATCTTATTATTGTATTATGGCCTGCATGATTCTGCCTCATGTCCCACTGATATTAGTAATGAGTTAGGGTTATTGAGTCTATTGTTGTTTCTATGGCCTGCATAATTCTACCTCATGCCCCACTGGTCATGGCGATGGATGAGATCTAACATGTTCACTAGATTTATCTTTATTAAATGGTTAAGCGGTGTTGAATTGTCTCAATATACAAAAAGGAGTTCGGTTACTTGTAATCATTGTCTCAGCATAAACCGATCATCATTGATATCATATTGCCATTGATTAATATTTGCTTAAATAATATTTATCCTGATTGATAACCGATTCTTCTTATACAACCCCATGAGCTTTAATCGATTTATTCTTATGAATACGCTGGAATCGACTATTTAGTCGATCTCCTCTCATATCGGCTCTCAGAGCCGTACATTCAGGACTGTCTAGCAACACCGACATGTTCTGCCCTTAATTACTGATGAGCTTTCTCTCCTTGTCAATTGCAGGGTCAAATTGACTGTCATGTCTCAGGAGGATTGCGCAAGATCAACCACCCTTGCGCTAAAGCTAGGTGGATCTGCTCCATCGAGCGGACCCTTCTGGCTTGCTGCTTGTGTCCTCAGCACGGAGGCGAAAATTCTATGTTGACACACGTTTCTGGCACGCCCGGTGGGACACCATAATCATCATGGCGGCTCACAACAACGACAACATTCTTATGGTACACTATGAAGACCTACCTGATGAAGATAAGGATACCATCAGCAAAGCTATAGAAGAATTTCAGAAGAAGTGTTTGTTGTCCTACACCAAAACACGTGATAGCACAATTATTCAGAAATTTCCACTACCAAGAGTTCTACTACATGGGCAAACAGATACAGTCAAAGCTAAAGACAAGCGTTTCTTTATGGAAGCCATAGACAAATATGTTCGTGATGCCATATCAAGCCGCAATGAAGCTTTCATTGATGCATTTCACAACGCCATGAAAGAGGCGATTCATGGGATTCCAGTTGGTCAGGTTGGATCGACTTGTTACAACATTCTAGAATCGCTAACTCAAGGGACTAATCAAGTTGGTACCAGTCATCAAGAAGCAGTACCAGCTGGTAATGGTGATGTCCAGACATTTCAAGGTTCATCTAAACAAACTCCAGGTACTGCTACGAATTAGGTATAGTACAATCCTAGACCGTCAATACAACATGTACGACAACCGATGGGGCAAAGTCAGAACCAGATGATCAATTTTGGCACATTAGGCCACATACCGTCGTCGGCTCAAAAAATAGCACCATCAATTCAAAAGATTCGTAGAGATATAGATCCTTATGTCTATAATCAGGGACTTCAAGCAGCAAGCTAGCAAAGGACCCAACAGATTGAGATTCCACAAGGCTATCACTGTGGCATGGATTATAACACCCTCCACATGATGCCAAATCTAGGATATCAAGGCACGTGAGATTTCAATCCATAGATGGGTCAGCAAGTACCAAGAAATCCAAATCCACAAGCTGATGAGTTGCTGCTAAAGGTGACCGAGATGATGAAGAATCAGTTCGGTCTAAAGCCGAAAGGGCTGACCTTTTCATACAAACATCCATATCCAGAATTGTATGATTTGGTCGCTCTTCCTACAAATTATAGGCTCCCAAAGTTCGCCAGGTTCACTGGTCAAGATAGTACAAGCACAATAGAACATGTCAGTCGGTAACTTACATAATTAGGTGAAGCATCAGTTGAGGATGCCCATCGGGTTCATTTCTTCTCCTTATCCCTATCAAGACCAGCCTTCACTTGGTTCTCGTCACTACCAGTCAACTCTATTGCTAATTGGGCTAACCTAGAGAAGAAGTTTCATACATATTTTTACACTAGGACTGGAGAAAAGAAGATCACCGATCTAACGACCATGAGACAGAGGACTAATGAATCGGGCACTGAGTTTCTTCAGAGATTCCGAGAGACTAGGAATTTATGCTTCTTATTGAGTTTGGCTGATGATCAGCTAGCTGCTTTAGCTATCCAAGGAATGTTGCCAATGTGGAAGGAAAAGCTGCTAGGACAAGAATTTGATAACTTGGGTCAATTGGCTCAATGAGTAGCAACGCTCAACAGCCAATTCCAGAGTATGCGTAGAGACACCCGATTCTAGAAGAGTACCACCATAGCCGAAGCTTATGATCCATACTCAGTAGATGATGGCTATGAAGATGAAGAAGAGGAGGTTGTTGTAGCTGATTGGAATTGGGGCAAGAAGATAGTGATGGTGCCAAATCCTTGGGGAAGAAGAGTCGAGGAGAGCTATGACTTTGATGTCACGAAATCAGACAAGCTATTTGACTTTTTACTTGAGAAGGGCCTGATCAAATTGCCGGACAATCATGTTATGTTGCCCCCTAAATAGTTGAAGAATAAGAAGTTCTGCAAGTTCCATAATGCTACTTCTCATTCCACTAATGAGTGCAGAATTTTCCAGCAGCATATACAGAGGGCTATTCAGCAAGGGAGGTTCAAGTTCGATACGCCTCAGAAGATGAAAGTTGATGATAATCCTTTCCCAGGAGATCAAAATATGGTTGATGTTGGGATATTCAAAGGAAAAACTAAGGTCCTAACATCGGCCAAATCAAGAAAAGATGGAACAGTCGATCCCAAGATGCAGATATCGGCTGATGAATACAGAGAGGTTAAAAAATGTTATGATCAGCTGAAGAGCCGATATGAGCAGGGGGAAACGTCAAAGGATGGAGCAACGAGGCCACGAGTCACATCTTAGATCCTATTGAATAAGTGGCAGCGGCAGAAGGAAAAAGATTATCAGCAATGGTTAGAGGATCAAGAATACCAGCGTCAACTAGAAGAAGAGAGGTATGAAAGGAAGCAAGCCGAATCATACTAGAATTGTCCTTTCTTCAGATACTGCTAGAACGAAGGTTTAAAATTGCCTACCAGATATGACTATCTGGAATGCAGTAATTAATATTGGGAGTTTAGGCAATCTCAAATCAATTGCCGGTCTATCCATGCCCAAAATGCATATCATCATAATAACATGGATCAGCGCTTAAAAAATAAAAGTATTCATGATCAGTTGGGAAAGAGAGTTGTTGACCAAGACTGGGCTGATCATGAAGAAGGAAACAACCAGAGGGAACATGTTTGGCAGGAAGGCCAATGGTGCCCTGGAGGTTTAACAAGAAGCCAGAAGAGAAGAATGCAATGCCTAAGGAATAAGGAGTTGGAACAGACTCAGGCATCCAATAAAACTCAAGTATGGCATGCTAAGCAAATAGCTGATAAGAAACAACCATCGGCTAATATCCAAATGACTTTTCTATTACCATCAGAATTTAGAGCTCCGGCGGATCAAGAAGTTTACTCAAACTTCGATGAATCAGAGTATGAAAAGATGGTTGCCAAGTTGACGGTTACACACCAAACGATATTTGATAAGCCAGTCAAACATCGGAACTTGAAGGCTTTATACATGAAAGGTTTTGTTGATGGGAAGCCGATGAACAAAATGTTAGTAGACGGAGGTGCTTCTGTCAATCTTATGTCTTACACTACTTTGTGTAAGCTTGGCAAGGGACCAGGAGATTTGCTTGAGACCGACATGATGCTTAGAGACTTTGGAGGGAATACATCTAAGACTCGGGGGGCAATAAACGTCGAGTTAACAATTGGGAGTAAAACTCTGCTCACCACGTTCTTTGTCATCAATGGAAAAGGCTCATATAGTTTACTCCTCGGTCATGACTAGATTCACGCAAACTGTTGCGTGCCATCAATCATGCATCAATGTTTGATTCATTGGCATGGGGATGATGTCGAGGTGGTTCGCGCTGATGAGTCTGTGAGCATCGCAGCAGCCGATCTAGTGTTTTGGGAATTAGGAGACTTCGAATGCCTTTTTGGCAAAACATGGGAAGGAGGTTTCATCAGGATTAATAATGAAGGCCAACAGCTGGTTCAAGCAATCAGCTCTGAAAGTTTGTTTTAATCAGTAATCGTGACGTCGCGTCGGCCATTGAGTTAAGGGAAAATAAACATTGAGTATTAGAAATGGGTTTAGGCCGACGTATGTGAATGCTGAATTAAAGTGTAAGTGCGATTCAGAGTTAATGGATTTCTTAAGAGAAGTTATGTTTTGCTTAATAGGATGCTTGACTCGAATTGATCGATTGTTTGATCTTTAGAATGAAAAATGCATGAAGAGATGTTATTTTGACATCTGAATTTGATAGCTGATTCGTTCTCGGCTCCAATAGCCGGTACCAGGAGGGTATCGTCTCTAGTTCAAAGAGTAAAAATCTTCAAAGATAGTAAAAGCCGATACGATATGTATCGCCTACAGAGCAAAAACAAAAAGCAAAAATAGTCATACGCAAGGATGTCATACTAAAGCATAATCATAAAGGAACATAAGTCTTCATTCATCGGCTTATCCTAAATACAAACTAGTCAAAGACCTTGTTCACCACATTTTGAGCGGGTGTGATGTCAACGATGGCCTTTGCCGCTGCGGTGAAATCTTCTATCAGATCTTCATGTCACTTAGGGCCATCGTCGGTCAGGAAGCCAACCTCCATGGTGTGGAGAGCATGCCTGGTTTGGACCTGCGCCGCAGCTAGCGCCACCGACGCACCATGATGAACGCCATAAAGGGCAATCTCCTAGACACAGGCCAGGATGTCTTGGAGACAAGCATCAATATGGGAACCCCTGGCATTGATGGCGTCCGCAGCCGCGTTCATCGCTAATTGAAGAGAATCCAATTGCACCGTTTGGGCTGGCGATTGCAGAAGAATATCAAGATGAAAGCAATGGAAAATAGAATGGAAACATTCATGGGGCTCATTTTACCTACTACCGTGGCGTTAGACTCTGCTAGCCGCGCTCGAACAGCGTTGGTCTCCTCCTTCGCCGCATTAAGAGTAGCCTAGAGGACTCCCAGATGAATCTCCAGTTGGCCGTTGTTCTAAATCTCCTCAGAATAGCGGTCCTCGGCCACCCTCCATTCTCGGAAGAAGCACTGGCATCATCACCGTCATACGAGTTGGAAGAACCCGACGATGAAGCTAGGGTGGAAGATGCAGCGTCGGCAGGATTGTCAATCCTAGGAAAAGGGTGAAGGCTGTCATTCACAATGAGCTTATAGGCAAGTCGAAACAGATCATCATCATGAATAGTGGTTGCCAATCTTACCTTATGTGTCGGAGACGCTGGTTCATCGACATGTCTTCTGCCGGGATCTCCTCTGCCACGCGCTTATCTCGATTACCTTCACTGGCCATGAAGAATGATTGAATCTATAGAAAAGAGGAATGGAACTGCTGCAATGTTTTGGTAGATGGAAGAAAGCAAAGGAACAGTTGCAGATAAAGAGGCGTTTGAAGCCAAAGCCCTCGGTTGGTATTTGAAGACATGAAGTGAATTGGTGGATGCCTCGAGACGCGCAAAAGGCAACTACAATTAATAGAAGGTGGTACGCCACTCCACAAATATCAAAATACAGCGCTATATAACTAAGGATAGGAGATCAGAGGGCTCTCTTGACAAAAGCCATGTTTTCAGACCTAAGTGGGATTGAGATCGGGAGTCTGGAATCAGTTATTTTGCTAAAGAATCAGCTCTTTAACCGAAGCGGAGGTGATCAGTCGACTGTAGTGATTCTTTAAACCTCCCGCCTATTCGAATGCCCCTTGGCCAAAGGGGTTTTGCGGTCAAACAAACTCCCCTGAACCTGTTTCACCTTCAGGACCTGATCTTAAAAAATGTAAAAGGGAAACAAGACTCTAGGGAAGGCTAAGAATAGGTTGTCCTTGATGACCGAGAGCAGAGGAGCTAATGTGACTGCCTTATGGACTTGTGCATAAATACAATGCAGTCTTTCTTTGGGAAGTTCAAACTGGATCAAGGCGTGCTACGTTGTAAAATGATTTATCAAGCCAAAGTCTACCAGAATTTGGTGATGGATGACTTTAAAGACTTGAGGTGCCTTCGGCTGCATGCTCCTGAAAAAATACTGAAACCAATAAACTAAGGATTGCAAGGTATTACGATTAAAAGGTCAAGATCAAGCAATTTTCTGAAGAAGACTTAGTCTAGAAAATAAAGTCACCGATCAAGTCAGGGAAACAGCAGGTTGGGCGGAAGGTTAGCCAACTGGGAAGAACCTTATCGGATCAAATGTTATGTGCCTGGCAATACTTGTAGATATTGAGGAGAGAAAGAAAATTCGGCAGAGCAATCAAATGGGAAATATTTGAAGGAATATTACCCTAGCATTTGGATTGATACTAAATAACCGATTTGCTCAGTCATTAGTTTTAGTAGCCGATGCCAGAGGGGTATCGTTGCTAGCTAGAAAGTATGCCCAAAGGGGTGAAAGTCGGTACAATGCGTATCGATTATGCCAACAAAGTGATGCGTGTAATGTGGGGTATGAAACAAAGGATAAATCACTCAAGATGAAGACATTGTTTGCTAAATACCACCTATTACAAGTTATGGGCCAGAAGACACTTTGCCTACTATATCATCGGCCAGGGTGTTGAAGGCCACGGAGTCGGCGGTGCTAAGGAAATCCTCAGTCAAACGCTCATGATCCCCAGTGTCGACCACATCCAGAAAACCATGAGGAAGAAGCCGAAGATTGTGGCCAGAATAGGCCTGTGCGGTAGCCAACGCCGTGGCAGCACCATGATGGATGCCATGAAGAGCGACCTCCCTGACGCGATTCGGGATGTCATACAGGTGAACTATTGGGATGGCACCTCTAGCATTGACAAATCCTGTTGCGTACTCCGTAGCTAGTTGAAGGCTCTCCAGTTGAGCGGACAAATCTGAAAAATTCAAAAGGGAGATGATCATAATCCTGAAGGTGAAGTTGAAAGGAAACAAAGGTTATCATATTTCACCCATGATTCTGGCCTTGGCTTTGGCCAATTTATCATACACTGAATCAACCATGGGGGACGATCGGCATCGAGCCATGGTCAAGGTTGATTTTGTGAGAGAAAGACATTCGGCAAGACTCTGGCCATGGCTGTCAATGGTGGCGAGCAGGTCATCATTGCCGATCTGCTGCCCAGGTAGCAAGGAAGCTGGTGATAAGCTATTGATAAGGAAGACCCCAAAGGCCGAACGGAGTTGGCCCTATGACCTGAGGCGGTGGGTGCATCACGGGCTGCACCTTCTCGATGATGAAGGCGCTGCTGTGATGTTATAGATCCATCGAGAGTGCCCTCAATAGACCTCTTGCTGATTTCCATGATCTCAAGCTTACAGAAAAAGCAGGGACTATATTGAGGATGCAAAGGGATTGGGACAAAGCGGATTGTTGCTCGGCCTTTAGCCGTGGCCCGTATATATAGCCCAGGAAGGCAAAATTAGTTTTGTCGGAGATATGAAATTGAAGTCAGAGACAGAAACGGATCGACACATTAGGAATTCAGGGGACAAATAACGGAAAGGTAACAGATTTGGACTTATCAGTCCCCCAAGTTACGAAGCATCATGGGATGGATACAAAGAATTTACATGGACCAGAGGTCAACCCACCAAGGCTTCTTTTGGATTGAAGGAAGTCTGGATCCCCACAAGGCCGAGGATCATCATAAACCAAGTCACATCGGCCCATTAATAAGATTATGCCAAAGAAAAGGAAAGGCCGTCTGACTAGCAGATACCCATAGGTTTCTGGGTGACTGGGGAAGCTGCTAGAAAGAAACTTGTGGTTCTCCCAATAGGCATTTGATGGAACAAACAAGGGAAAAGTGTACACACATTCTAGCCCTTGCAAATACTAGAACAGCTCTACGAGCATGGTGAGAAGACATAGGCGCATCACAAGACTTCTTCTAGCCGTAGCAGCTGATCCTCTTGCTCGACAAGGTGCTAGAATGGGCGACATAGTCACCTATGCCCAAGAATTCTTCTAACCGCTCAAGATCTTTATCGCAAAGAGATAGGCCATGGAGGGTCTAGCAGGGTTGGGAGCACTCGAAAAGACAGATGGAAGAAAAACATGGCTGAAGTGTCGAGTTGCTCTCGCCAGGGTCAGACGAGCGTTTTATAGCCGATTCGGGAAAGTGAATCCAAATGCCCATGAAACAGTGGTGCTCTTGCAAAGGTTTTGAGGCATGGGCTCGTGAATGGATGTAAGCGGCGACAAATGGTGGACCCCAGATCAAGGTTCTCAACCCGTGATTGTGGACCAATCAAGGATGCAGATAGGATAATTTTGGAATAAAATTACTTTTATCCCAAAATTGGGGGGCATGTGTTTACACTAGAATTTGGAAGGAGGGTCTCAAGAGCTTGAGAACTCCCAAAATCATGTCAGCAAGGAATCGATTGCGTGTGGATCAAAACCAGCTGATTTGGATGCAGCACTAGAATTGGCTTTCTTCAAATAGCGCCAGTAGATAACGACAGAGGCTATGATTGGCGCGGGATGAGACAAGCTGGACTCTACAAAAAGGGAAAGATTAGAGTCCAAGTTATCTTAAATTAGGAATATTTTCATTATACCAAAGATTGTATTGAGTCGTACTCGAGTAAGGTTCATGTTTAGACTCTGGGTATAAATACCAAACCCCGGCTATTGTAAAAACAACAATCAATCAAATACAAGTCAATTACTTTTTTTGGCTCCGGCCACCCCTTAGGGGTAGGAGTAGAGTAGATCTCGGTGAGTTCTTCAGCGAGTATGGCTGCATCGATCCGGTCGACCTCCACTGCTTGTCTATAAGTACCATCATGGTTTATACCTCTGTTCGTATGGCTGCATCGATCCGGTCAACCCCCACTGCGACTCTAGTATAGGCTAGTTATCAACTCTTGTCTAATTCAAGTATGGCATGTGTGATTCTGCCTCACACCTCACTACTTGAATTAGATTAAGGTCAAGTTATCGGCTTTACCTTAGTATGGTAGCCTTTGTTAAATTCATTAAGTTACCGATATTGCTTATTGCTTTCATCGTTTATCTAATTACAGCAATATCACTCTGCCCGATTGAGATTGATTTGGATCGGCCTTATATCTTATTTAACCCATCATTTGCTAATCTAAAGTTGATCTAATCTACACCTTAAACGATGAGTTATGTGTTATCGGTTGTTTTACATCAATCTTCATCGTGCATAGCGTGCAGTTAAGGCATGTTTGATCTTGAGTAGATCTATTGGTTAGCGAGAACCGTTTCATGGCCCGTTATCATGGCCTGTGGGATTCTGCCTCTCACCCCACTGTTAGCACCGTGGAGTGGGGATCGTTAGTTGGTAGATCTGTTCCTGAGAAGGCATGACCTTAACTGTGTGCTATGCCTAAATTGGCTATTTAGCCGATATCGAGCGCTTTCACAAATAGTTCACATTACGAGATCATTAAAGTAGAGATAAGTTGAAAGATATGTTAGCCCCATGATTTTATTATTGTATTATGGCCTGCATGATTCTGTCTCATGCCCCACTAATATTAGTAATGAGTTAGGATCGTTGAGTCTATTGTTGTTTCAACGGCCTGCATAATTCTGCCCCATGCCCCACTAGTCATGGCGATGGATGAGATCTAACATGTTCACTAGATTTATCTTTATTAAATGGTTAAGCGGTGTTGAATTGTCTCTTTATATAAAAAGGAGTTCAGTTAATTGTAATCATTGGCTCAGCATAAACCGATCATCATTGATATCTTATTGCAATTGATTAATATTTGCTTAAATAATATTTATCCTAAATGATAACCAATTCTTCTTATAAGACCCCATGAGCTTTAATCGATTTATTCTTATGAATATGCTGGAATTGACTATTTAGTTGATCTCCTCTCATATCGGCTCTCGGAGCCACACATTCGGGACTGCCTAGCAACACCGACACGTTCCGCCCTTAATTACTGATGAGCTTTCTCTCCTTGTCAATTGCAGGGTCAAATTGACTGGCACGTCTCGGGAGGATTACGTAGGATCGACCACCCCTACGCTGAAGCTAGGTGGATCTGCTCCTTTGAGCAGACCCTTCCAGCTTGCTGCGTGTGTCCTTGGCACGGAGACGAAAATTCTGTGTCGATAGGCTCAAAAGGCTAACACTGGTTTACTGCAGTTAGCTTTAATAGGTCATCTTTTTAAGCAATTGAGTAGCAAAGAATTTATCATTCCCATAAACACATGATTAGGTAAACATGAATAATGAATAGTACAAATAATTAATTATTAGTACAATTAACCAGTAGTGATCATCTCTATTCCATAAGGGTCCAAGGCCGCTCGCATCCGTGAGCACGGCTGTTATAACAGTTTTACACTCTGCAGAGGTTGTACACTTTCACTGTGAGTCGTGATTTACCCTTTTGCCTGAGGTAGCTAATCTTTTGACCCACTTCCAAGGAAGATCGGTAGGGTTCACTATGAAGCCTTTCAAAGGTTCGTCTAACAAGTTAGGGCCGCTAAGGTTTCCCCATCAATAAGCATAAACTCCCCTCCAAGGAGTGACTAACAAAGTGCACCCACTTGGTAGGCCGAGATCATACTCGTCGGAGCCCCTCTTGCGCCATAAAGGTAACCACTAACAAGCTAGAAAAGGTCCTCATACTAAGCTAAAGCCAAAGCCATATAGCCCTCACAGCTGTACTGTAAGTCCTGGATGATCGCTTACAGATAAGTCCTTAGGGAGAGGAATCTGAAGCATTTAGAAAGTAGCTAAACACTCTAGCCCCATGTTTTCATGTTGCTAAAAAGTCATGTTTGAATGTTTCTTGCATATACCATTAGTCAAGTTACAAGATCATGGATTTGATTAAGCACTAGCAAAAACTACCCAATGCAATATCCCAAAGGTATCAATGTACAAGATATCAAATATCTAGGATATCCTTATTGGCAACAAGGTAGACACATGCAATATGAATTAAGGGATTAAAGGTGAACATGTAACAAGGATGGTCCCATGCTATACTTGCCTTAAACACTGATCCTTTGGTAAGCTTTAATCTTCAACGTCCTTCTTTTTCTTCTAGATCACCACATATATCTCACCGACTGGACGTAATCATAGAACACCACACAAACAACCATACACATACATGCATAGCACACAATTTCATTTATATCAAAATAGTACACCAATCATAGAAAAATAAGTAAAAGAGATTGAAATACGATTCTACGCATCGCTACAAACACACAGTCACGAGAGGCACGCTAATCGGAGCTATGGTTGAAACGATACAACTACCGAGAGATTTGCTTTATATGTGGAAAAGAAAACTATAGGCTTCATTTATTTTAACTATATAAATTCATATATATAAGATATTTTATAAATAATATAGATTAAATTAAGTCAATTTTAGATTTGAATTATAAAACTAAAGTAAAACAAATCATATTTTATTTATAAAATCCAATTGCATAATCATTAATCAAGATATGATTTAAACCATGATTTTTCTAAAATAGTAATATAGTAAACATTGTTACTAAAACATAGATCTCATCGCTATGAATCTAACGCAACTTGAACGGACTATTTTGGAGTTAAAATGATTAAGTTATGATATAAACAAGTTTTACTTTAGTTAAATAATAGATTAAATCTACCCATGAATTTTAGATATTAAAAACATGCCTAATAGTAGTATAAACACATAGAAAATGTAAATACGGTCCTAACGCAATTCGAACGGGTCAAATCGGACTTAAAACGCAAAAGTTACGCATGAAATAAGGTGCAATGGCATTTCTATAAATAAACTGAACTTATTTTTGAATTAAAACAATTAAAATATGAATTTACATGGTTATAGGACTACGAGTACTATTTTTGGAAAACACATGGACCTAAACGAAGAAAAATAGGACTAATTTGTATTTATTTTGAATTAATCTAGACTGTGTGTTAATTACTTGAAAATCTAGGGGCCAAACTACAAAACGGCACGGCTTGACTACATGTTGACCGTGTTGGCTGACTAGACCAACACATGGGGCACGGGGACTGGTGCGATGCACCACGCGTGCGCGATGGACCGGTGACGTGGGTGCTGACGCGGCACCATGGGCCAAGTCCACGGCTTGTGGTGGACCGGTTATGATCCAACCGGTATCATCTAATCCTGACCGTGTCCAGAGGGATCCGATGGCCCAAGCGTGACGGGTCGACCTCCGGGGGCAGCACAGCATCTCTAGCGAGCTCTCCATTGCCGACGGTGAGGCAGCATGGCGGCGAACGCTGGTACGGCGACTCCGTCCACCCCAGACCAAGCCGAATGCATCTACATGAAGAGCGGAACCTCACGAACTCACTAGGGTACCTAATAGGGATGGGGATCACATTAGGGTGGCATTCCCCACGGCGACGCATGGCTGGTGGCTCGGCAACTTGCCGATACGGTGCTCTAATGCAACAGCTACTGAGATGGAGGCACGGGGAGAACAAGGAGCTCACCGCGAGGTTAGCAGCAACAGTCGTGGCGTCCAGGAAGCTTCAACGGGCGGGTCGACAATGGCGGCAACTAGAGAGAGAAAGAGGGGGCAGGTGAAGATGAATCCAAGCAATTGAAGGTCAAATTGAGGAATTAAAGGTACCCACGACACCGGCGGGTCATGGCGGCGCTCCGGGACACGTCGCCGTCGAGACTAGGGGTGCTGGTACGGTGAATTGTGGCTATAGGGCGGCGGTGGTGAGCACTTGAGCATGGATGGGGAAAAGGGAGAAGAAGGGGGGCTCGGCTCAGTGCCTTAAAGGCAGGGCGACGCTGCGCAGATGGTAGGGAAGCAGGCATGGTGATTTGGGTCACCTTCCCTGCATGCTCAACGGTGGTGGCTTACCAACTAGGCAATGCCATTGTCGGGTGGCGAGAATGGAAGGCACGCGAGGAAGAAAGGAAAGGGAAGGGGCATGGCACTGATGGACGGGACCCATGGCACAGTGAGGGAGAAGTGGCTTGTAGGCAGGCGTGTGCGGAAAGGCCGAGCAGCGCGCGGTGAAGGCCAAGCGGGCCGAGAGCAGGCCGCACGGAGCGGGCCCGCGTGGGATGGGCCACGTGCGGGAGGAAGGGAGAAAGGGGAGAAAGGCTACTGGGCTACTAGTAGACCAGAGTAGAGGAGGGAAAGGAAGTGAAAGGCTAGGCTGGATCCTGGGGTTGGGCTGAAAATGAAGAAAGAGAGTTTTTCAAAATCCTTTTCTATTTCCAAATTCTTTTTCTTTTCTTAATTAAAAACAATTTCAAATATGAACCGAATCAAGTATAAATATGATTAAAAATACACTTTTTAATTCAAACATAAATGAACCAATTTTGGGTAAGTTTTTCGAAAATAACTTTTTAAGTTCTTTGATTTTCTAATTCCTTTTATTTCAAAGCCATTTTTAATTTCATTTGCAAAAGCAATTTTAACCAATTTGAATTTTCACTCAAATCCACTCAACCGAATAAATCAAATGCAATGGCATGGATGCTCAAACATGTTGCTACCTTATGATGAATTTTAATTTAATGAAATTTTTTTATTTTCCTATATTTTATGTGCACAAAAATTCCAATTTAAATCATTTTAACTCTATTTCAAAAGAGGCAATTTTTAGGGTGTTACACCGTCGGTCACCTCGAGAACCCAACAATGCTGTTTTGGGCTACGCCATCGAGATGGCGTCCAATGTCCAAGATCAATTGGCATAGTGCACTTAGTGGTCGGACGATACTCTTTAAATAACTAAGAAGCAAATCCATCTCACCGCCAGCGACGAGCAATGGCAAAGTACAAGAAGCCTAGGATCCCCACCGTTCTGCTGGGCTTCTCTCCGACGCCGCGCTACAAGAAGCCCAGGATCCCTCCATTCCCACCCATCAAGATCGTGTCTGATGATGACAAGGAGGACGACGACGACGAGTCGAGCGAAGACACTAGGTCAGAGGCATCCTCCTCCTTTGGCAATGACGGGGGCAGCGGTTTTGTAGGTTTCCCCATGTATTTTGGAGTGCCCTCATCAGCATTCCCCATGTACCCATATTATAACATTAGAAATGAATCTAAGTATTCTACTATTACAGTGCTTCGCTCTTCATTGTCTCGCAAACACAACAAAGATGGCACACTAGTTTAGCTGCAATAATGACAACATCCATCCTAGATGAAATTAATAGGTCCATAGACAATCAAATAACATTGGTTCATTTGAACATGTCATGACAGAGAGATACATCAAATGCAGCTTTATTCACTGCTTTGCTAATGACTCCAAGAACAAGAACAAGGGAACATAAGGAAGAAAGTAAGGTCTGCTCATGAACCCTAACAGGATGCTACATCTACCATACCGAAAGACATGGGCAGGGATGACATGAACTTTTCTGCAGTCCATGTCATACGCGATGAATCTTCTTTCCTCCCCAACAAAGAAAATCAAATTCCATTCTGGGTGAACTATAATCGCTGTGTAGTCTGACTCATAATCCACATAACCAAATTGAATATTAGTCTTTCCAAACACCTTTAGCATGCTGATAGTATGCTTCAATGTCCATTTATTAGTAGCATAGTCTTCAAGGATCCAGATTGAAAGCTAGGACAAATTGTGACCACCAACACCACCAACAGTACATACACACAAGTGACCCTAAGCTTGATGGATGGAGGGTAGAGTACCACGAGGCCTAGGAATTTTCCTCCATGTCTTTCCTTCCATGTACACTACAAGCATCATAGAATACCCCATAATGTGCAAAAAACCATTAAGAAACACACTTGCTGATCTTGAACGTATCACATCATCAACGTCCTGGCCCCATTCAGATTCCTTATAGATCCATTCTGCAGTTTTAGATGAGTAGATCTCCACACCTAGGCACTCAGCATCCTCATGCTCCACAAATTCAATCACATGGAAGTGCGAGGAGGCTGTCAGATCGAACCCCAATCAAGCCTGACCAACAGCATGGATGTTAGGCGGTAGTGCCCACAAATTCTTGGTTGTCGGATTGAAGACGACATAGTGGGATCTAGCATCAGCAACCTCAACGCACCAGCATAGGACAAGGCCATTGCAGCAATCTAAGATAACTACATTATTGTAACACCCTAGGTGTTAGGCATGCTTTTGGCATTGGCATTGCATGAGCACAAGCATCATTGATAATTCATGAGCATGAGCATCTCAAATATTATCTCTATGATTGCTTATATCACATGTGTTTGTCACTAAATGCTTTACATATGCTAGGGTTTACATGTAACCAATGTATAAAATGTGTGTGGGACAGTAGGAGTACTTTTAACATGCTTATAATGCCATATGGAACAATTTTTGTATTCATGACTTGGACCAATTTGGCCTTTAAGTCATGGTTATAGTGTAAGTTATCATTTTCAAGTTGCATGTTTGACCTAAGTTGAACTATACTCTAGAAACTTTGTATGGCAGTGCACCCTTAAGCAAAGTTGTAGTATTTTACTAGAGTAACAACTTTTATTTTTGGGTCAAGACCTAATTCAGTGCATAGCATGCTCAAAAATAGTCCACAAGTAGCAATAGAATTGTTGTTTTCAACTTGGAAATTTTTCTGTCTTGAGGTGGTTTACCGTTTCAATGAACCTATGTTTGATGCTCTATAGTTTATAAACTAGACCAATCTAGACTAAACTCATTTAATCAAAGTTGTAGATCTCATGTAGCTCTATGATTCTTGTTAAAGAAGTTTTTGCAATGGACGAACAACTTAGGAGTTACGATCGTGTGAAGTAGCTCTGTTAGTCCCGTTCATCTAGACCTGATGCCGCTTCGACGTTGCTGACAGTGGCCGACCGGGGGTAGGCTAGGTGCACCGCGTGGCGGCCATATGCCAACATCGGCCTGACCGGTTAGGCTAGCGTGGAGGGTTAAGTCACGCGCCTCCACTGCTCGATCCATTTCACTCTAGCACCACGCTCTTCTCTCGCCCGTGCCTGAGCAAAGCGAAGCACTGCACCGCCGCGACATCACCGTCACTCTGCCAAGCCCACTTGCCACCATCGCTGCACCACCTTCCAATCCAGCTCACCAGTAGCTCTGCCATTATCACCTCTTCCACCCCAACTTGCTTGCCCCACTTGCCGAACCAGGGTAAGGGCGCATTTTGCTTCGCCGCCACCACGCCATCAATGGAGCACCACCATGCTCATGGCTCACCGTGGCCTAGACATCCCATTGCCCTGCACGCCTCCATCTCCTTTGGTCCAGCACCCTATTAGAGTCTTGTAGCTTAGGCCAAATCTAGGGATGACGCCACCGTGTGTCGGTCCTAGAACGGGTCATCGCTCTACATGCGTCTGTCATTGCCGTCGTGGCACTGGAGCACATGGCCGTTGAGCTAGTCGATCATATCCCTCTATCCCCTCACATCTTCGGTAGGGTAATCCTAGGTCTAGTTAATGACATGATGGAGACCTCTCTCTCACCGCCATCTTGCTGGGACAGTGAGAGCACTACCGTGCACCGTGCACCGCCGCACGGCCACGCACGCGGACCAAGCTTGCCGTCACATCACTAGAACTCTAGCCACCTAGGTTAGCTCTGATAGGTTACCCTGAAGCTATAGAGCACCTCACCTGAGCATATGGTGGCTAGAGGACGCCAGTGTACCGCCGCGCGACCATCGCCGTCTACAATTACTGCCGGCGAGCTACTTCCGATGAGCTTTCAGGAAAACTAAGCACACCTACCGATGTGGCTCGACGTGTAGAGCGCAGTAGTGTGGATGCTACCATTGGAAACCTCACCAATGGCGAACTCTCACCGGTAAACCGCCATGCTCTGCTTCTGTGTCTGACGTGCGAGTCCCACTGACCAGCGGGCCCCTACTGTCAGTTTGTGATGATTTCAATTTTTGATTTATTGTTCTAGATTTGAATGCATGTTTCAAAAATTCATATCTCAAGTTTGGAGTGTCTAATTTTGGTGAACCAAATTTTGTTGGATTTCTCATGAAGTGTAGTATTTTATAAAAATAAGAAATGCACTGTTTCTTGTATTTTTCAAGGTGAATAAAATGTAGCTAGATAAATGCTTTTTAAATGGTTTCTATCCTAAAAAATGCATAACTTGAGTTTGGTATGTGCAAAAATTGTGATTCCAATTTTGTTGAGTAAAACTCTAGTTTTAATCTAAACTTGTAGCTATTGTGTTGTTGTCTAGAAATGGACTTAGTGTGAATTCTTGGAATTTCTACAGAAGAGATAGGCAGCTACTCAGTAAATAAGAATTCAACTTGGTTATCATCTAAGTAACTTGATATAATCATCAGCATAGAATCATGCACGTTCTCATGTCATATCATTCACAACTCTTCTTATGCATCCATGATACTTACTTTATGCATATGCATGCAACAGGTGCAGCAGAAGAAATCATGTTGGTGGAACTCGAAGCCGATCCACAAGAGGAGAACTAGAAGCTCAGCACCAAGAAGCTCTAGGTGTAGGCAAGCCTAAAGTTGATCATCTCCTAGAGTGCCCTGACCACCAGCCAGCCACATTTGTGAAAGGCAAGCCCCAAAGCATTCTAAGTCTCCCATGCTTTACAAGATATTACTTGAGTCCTTTATGTTTGATGCATTAGGTTATAAGTTGATTGGAACCACTTGTTGCATATACTTTCCTTGTCCAGAAATATCTATCTTGAATCCTATGTAGGTCTAGGATCAAACTTCATGCTTAGCCATGCTTAGACTGGTAGAAGTTGGGTGATTTCCTATCACATGCGAGCAATAGGTGGTGACTCGATCACGGTTGGCTATATTATGCTATCATGGAACATAACCTGATGATGTTGAACAATTGGAGACCAGATGGAATCTTATATGTTAGGTGTGGTGACTTATAGTGATTCTGTCTGTGTCATTTAAGGACCGGCCGTTGGAGGCCCTCTTGTCATGTTGAACGCATGCCTCTCACATAGTTGGCCGGATAAGTCATTCTGACTATGAAGCCGAGGAGCTCAACTCAGGCCAGGGACACAAGCAGTTAAAGTGCGTACCCTGGAGGCAGTAAGGATGTGCGGAGAGACAATGGCGTGAGTCCAAGGGTGGGTTCAAGTCCCGAGCCTCCTAGCAGATTGGTAGTATCTTTGAGTGTGCGGCGCTGGTCTTACCCGTGATTTGGACCTGAGTTGTACCAATGGTGACCCAATGCAACCCTGATGGGGAAGAATGGGTGTGTGTTAGGAATAATTCCCCAGCTGGGTAGCAATCGATTCAAACCGTTGTCTCTCCCAGATAGTGAGAACCTGACTTGAGCTCTCTCATCGTAGTAATTGATGAAAGTATTGGTTATGTGGATTATGAAAATGCTCAACTTGATATGGTTACTATTGTGATGATTTAATGGTAAACAACATGTTTGGCATAGGATAGATGCAAATCTAGAATGGAACATGAATAATAAACTCGTTATTCAAAGGTTAAAAGATACTAGATAAATGTTGGCTTGTAGGCAAAGGATGTCAACCAGCTCCACTTATAAGCCTTGCATAATCCTTGGTGTCTCTTATTTTTTGTTTATGATGGGTAAGTCTAACTGAGTACCTTCACGTACTTAGGGTTTATTTCCCTATTGTTGTAGATAACGTGATGTACCATGGCTACTGTAAACACTGCTTTGCTCCTACAGTGGATGAGGAATAGGACCATGGGCATGGTCACTCTATATATTATCTCACCCTTGTGCTTTTGTTGGAGATGACTGTGAAAACTGGATATGTATCTAAACTACTGTTGATGTCGTTCTGAACTATGTTGCTTCTGCTACTATTAAACTGATGTTGTAATAACTATGTTGGAACTCCGATGTATGACAAACTATTTGTGAACTTGTTGTAACATGTGGCTTGTATGTTGAATCATGTACGATCTTGGCTTGTATGTTGGTTGATTCGAGATCCTTCGTGATACTCGATGGACTATCGGATTTATATGGGCCCAAGTGTGATGGTTTGACTACCTCAGTGGTTGCTATTGTACTTGTGCTCTTATAAATTGGACGGTTCTGTTACAGCTGACATTAGAGCAGGATTCAACACTAAACTTGTCACATGTGTAATTAAAACAAAGGTTTTTGGTTTTATAAACTTAATTTCTACAATGGTAGTAATAAGTTTAGAGTGTTGAAGATTGAACTTAAAACTATAGTGTGCCAGTGGTCATCTCCTTTATGCCTAGTTAAGGACTATTAGGTGGCTATTTAAGTACTAACACGGGGGGTTTTGACTTTCGTCGTCCATACGGCGTGCTATTGTATGGGTGCCATTCACTTGAGTGGTAATGTATGGATCAAATGCCACTATACCAGGTAAGAAGGTAAGTTGATGAGTGGCACGACCGCAAGAAGTGAGCGTGTGGTCGGGAAGAGCTAGCTGTGATACAGTTGTATATGCATGCTTGCATGTGTTTGTGGTGCGTATTTAATTATGGGTAGTGTAATTGATCATCGGGTAGCTTTGATATATATATATATATATGGAAGTATTTAGTTTACTGCTTTTCATATATATCTTGCTATCCTTGATACTCAACTTAGAGCCCAGATTTACCTTTCTGTACATATAACTATTGGGTTGGGCTAAAATGAATCTTCTGCAGGTACACTAACAACGAAACGTGTAGTTCATTTAGTTACGATATTATTGAGAGAATGTACGTATGTCACAGCGTATGTCGTTAGGATTTATTTCTCTAAGTTTGTGAGGATGTACGGAATGAGCATACATCATGATACATCATTCATTCATGTCATTGCATTGTTCCTCCCCCTTGCAAGATCTTATTGTTAAGTAACTCTTTTCTATAATCGTGTGTCTCACTAAATTGTAACATGTCTATAGATGGTAGCCCCAGGAGCCCCTATTGCAAGCGACACCTTTTTGGCACTGTTTGGGACTCCCACCTTACTGTGGAGGGTACTGCACTCTATCGGGTATGCTAAACCGCCTCGCTACTTTTGGAGCGAAGTGGTAACTGAGGGACAATGATGGTATGATGTGCGGGTCACTATCGCCGCTCATGCGGACAAACCTCAGTGGCAAGAATGGAGTATCAAGTCAGATGGACAGACCCCTTGGGAGAGTGATCAAGTGGCCACTTTTGAAGTTCTCAGCGAAATCTATCAGGAATTCGGTGATGAGCTAGTCAATGGGCCTGTTGGATCTTTCCCTCGAGTGGATGCATCATAGACCGCTTGGACCTAGCTAGGCGGTAATGCTTTGGTATGAGACTGGGATGAAAGAGCAGGAAGTAGGAATGCTACCATGAGTGCCATGTATGTAGTTATGAAGATGTTTTACTCTCGCCAGGATAGTTACATCAGTTGTATGCAAGAGCTCCAAAGAGCATAGGCTGCACAACGCAGGATGCGAGGACGTGTGCATAGGCATTGAAGGGCAGTTAGAGCAGCTCAGAATGAGATAGGTAATTATATGATAGCCTTGGAAGCTCGCCAGGGGTAGTTTGTCCATGCTGTTGTAGAAAGAGATGTAGCTAGGGCTAAGTTACATGACGTCTGTGCTAAGAGGGATGAGGTCATTCGCCTTGCTAAGACTAGGGAGATAGCTAGGATCTAGACTGTTTCAGACTGCTAGGCAGGCAATGGAGTTTGATCGTAGAGAGCAGGAACTCAGACGCCAGATTAAGGAGCTTCAGCTAGATGTTCATCGTCTCAACAACATGGTGAACCCAATTCTTCCTCTAGCTCCAGTGGTGGAAGAAGATTCCAATGTGTTGATTTCTAAGGATGATGGAATGGAGGTGGATGCCGGGGAGGAGCCTAAGGATGAAGAGGTTGAGCCTTTTGAGGACGATAATGGTGACGGTGTGTTCGACATCGACAGCGACCACCCCAAGGAGTAGCTTAGCTATAATATCTAGCTAGATGTGTTAGCTCTTTATCTTCGATCCTTATGTAATGAACTCATAATGTAGGTTTTGATTTAATGATGTACCCCTTTTATGTTATTGGAACCATGCATGTAATACATGTGGTGATTGCACTTCTTATTGAATTCCTAGTTGTTATTTGCAAGAAAAATCTGGCATGTACGGGAAGCATTGTGAGTACGACAAGTGGTTCTTTTGGTGATGTTATGTTGTGGAAATGAATTATTGTGCTTCTGTGTTATTGTATGAATTTAAGATTCTCTCTAGTAATTACAGTATGGCATGATTATACAATTCTTCTACAATCTCTTGACATAACTCAATAATCCCTTGTTGCAACTTTGCAGATGACTCGCACTCACGGAGGGGCTGGTACCAGTCGTGATGGTGATGATGATCTCCCACCACACCCCCACACCAGCGGAAATGATGGCACAACTCCTAGAGACCCAACGGTCTATGGGGGAAGTACTGTGTGGGCTTGCATAGAACACCGGTCATGGACAGGGATGGGACCAACACCAGGGACCCGAACCTAATTAGTACAGTGATTTTAAGGACTTTTTGGACACTAAACCTCCTATCTTTAAGGAAGCAGAGGAGCCATTACAAGCCGATGAATGGCTCAATACCATTGAGCAGAAGTTTTGTCTCTTGAGAATTACAGAGCATATGAAGGCTGAGTATGCCTCACATCAATTGCATGGTCCAGCAGGCATTTGCTAGACGCATTACCTGTCTACCCTCCCTGCTAATGGTCAGGTTACATGGAATGAGTTCAAGGCTACTTTCAGGGGGCATCATATTCCCCAAGGTCTTATGAGCATGAAACATACAGAGTTTATGAGGCTTACTCAGGGCACCAAAAGTCTCACTGAGTACTTGCATGTCACACCCAGTTTTCCAAAGAATACTAAGCACTAACTACAAGTGTGCCTAGGATGTCCACATGACACATATAGTGACAAATATGGATATTGTCAAAGACAATGCTTTATTACATATCGAAACATAGTTACAACATGACTTACAACTATTACAGAAGCATAACGGAACTATTCTTAATCTTCTCTTTGGGACTCCATACTCCATAGGGACGGTTGACTGGGGGAAACACTCGCCTGGTACTCATGGACTCCACAAGAAACTCTTCACTTGATCCACCATCTGCATCACCACCATCACTAGAATTAGAACTATCAGAATCATCTCCATCATCAGGATCACCAGCTCCCTCCTGACCACAATGACCATTTTCTTCCATGGGCTCCTCACCTAATTCTTCTATCTCTATGGGCTCCTCCAACATGGGCCCCTCTTCTATCTCTTCATCCATGGGCTCATCTTCCATCACGTCCTCTAGAGGTTCCTCCATGGGCACCTCCACAAGTGGTTCCTCCTCCATGCTCCTCAGGGCTTCCACCAGATGTGCAGGAATGCGCTTGCCCAATGTGAACCTTGTCCTCCTTGTGGGCATCATGATGGTCCTCTTGCAGGGTGTCAGCTTGGTGCGGGCCATCTATAAGATTGAAAAGGTTGAGTATTAGAATAAGATAATTTTTGCAACAGATAAAGGACAGAATATAAGCAAAAAAAATATAGCAAATTAAAGGTAGCAAAATAAAGATAATGTGATCCTAAAAATGTCCATTTCTAACTAGGTTGATCGTCCTACAGTCAGTTATAGCACTAATACCAATTTGTCGCACCTAATTTTGCATAGCAAAATCAAGTACTCATATATGTGCGCCCAGGATGTCCAAACACACATATATCATCAAATTGTAATAATATCAAAGTAAAGTACTTATTACATCGCATATCTCATCATAATGTTAATACATAGTTTTGCTCATTGGCAACATTATTACACAGCAGAAAACTAAACCCAAACTGCCATAGGGACTCCAACTGGTGAACATCATCCTAGTAGTCCTGGACATCCTATGGAAACTCTTCATACACGTTATCTGTTACCCATATGGGATTTTCATTGAATGTAAAGCAAGTGTAAGCTCACCATGCTTAGCAAGTATATCAAAGGGATCTATGAGGCTCAAAGGCTAGACATAGTTTGACTATGGTTCGCAATTTTAGTTGATCAAGTTTTAGCACCCTGAATCACTACTTTAGTGAACAATCCCAAATCCCAAGTGCTAATAATGTATAATCAAGTTTATATCAATTCTCAACCATCCATAGTAACCAATAATCACGAAGGATCCAGATCGCTCGTATCCGTGAGCACGGTTGTTATAACAGGTCAAATATTTCTGTAGAAATTGTACAACTTTACCCACCGAGCCACGATTCCCAATGTTGGGGTTTGCAAAGCCCACAACACCTCTACCTATAGGAAGTGTGGCAAGGTTTCACTATGTAACCCTTCACTAGTCGCACTAACAAGTCATAGCTGCTAAGGTTTCAGCCATCTAGCCGTATGTGGCCCTCCTCTAGGAGTGGCACGCATGGTCGCGGCATGGTACACACACCCTAGCAGGTAAGGAAACATACCAACTAGTGCCCCCTCTTGCCCTTACAGAAAGCTACAGACGAACTAGCACAATCTAGTTAACAGGTTAAAGTTAGAGCCATATGACACTCGGGGTTGTATGAAACCTCCTGGGTGGCTGCTTTAGGATTAAGTCCTTATGGAGAGGCACTAGAGCACTCAACCCCATACTCTAGCTCCCTAATTATTGCTAAAAAGCTCCATTTTATCACATTGCATAATGCTTTTAGTCATGTTTAACAATTATTTTATGTTAAGCATTGCAGCATCTATCCAAAATGCATACCCAAACCCTAGGTAACAAGGATATGTGGTACAAGTAATAATCTTGGTAAAGTCCTGAAAGATATTTCAAATTAGACACATGCATGAATAAGAATTGTAAAGTTCATAGGTACAAGGGGCCTTTGGTACACTTGCCTTCCTCAAAGTTCTCTTCTGGGTACTGCTGATCTTCTTGTTGATCCTCAGTCACCACGAACTGCTCACCCTCTAAACGTGTTCCAATTCACCAATAAGCATCCAATCCAATTCATAGAAATAGACTTCTATTAGAACAATACACCAAATAGTAGAAACATAGGTTGAAAAGCTTATAATCTATCCTACATACTACTACGAACATGTGAGTGAAAGAATCACTCAAATCGGACTTAAAACGCAAAAGTTATGCATGAAATAAGGTTCCAATGGCATTTCTATAAATAAACCTAACTTATTTTTGAATTAAAACAATTAAAATCTAAATTTAAATAGATTATGGACTACGCGTACTATTTTTGAAAACTATAGGGTCTAAAACGAATAAAAATAGGACTGAAATGCATTTCCTTTGAAATGAACTGGACCCCGGGTTGTTTTACTAGAAAACAAGGGGCTAATTTGCAAAATGTGCGCTGCTGACCACGGGTTGACTGCATGGCTACTGACTAGGCGGCCACATGTGTGGCGCGGTGCACCACGCGTGCGTGGGCACGCGCTAACGCGGTGCTGTGGACCGAGTCCACGGTCCACGGTGGACCGGTTACACACCAAAGCGATACGCTTCAATCCTAGCCGTTCATCCAAGATCTGACGGCGAGGAGTGAACGGGATACCCTACACCGGCTGCACAGCATCTCTGGCGAGCTTGCCATGGCCGGCGATGAGCCATGCGCCATGGTGAACACTGGTACGATGTTCCAGACCATGCCAGACCAACCCAAACACATGGGAATGACGTACAAGTTCACGCGAATACAATGGGGTGCAAACCTAGGGCGGGGAACGTGTCGGAGAGATAGTCCCATGGTGGTGCCATGGCCGGCAGCGATTGGTGCTCGCTGATATGGTGCTCCAGTGCGTTATTCGAAGGAATGGTCCACAGGGAAGGTGGAGAAGCTCACCGTGAATTGGATGCAAGGGGTAACGATGTCCGGGAAGGCTCCGAAGGGGTGGGTCAATGGTGGCAGTGAACTAGAGAGAGGGAACAAGGCATGGGTGAGTGAAATCTAAGCGTCGGGTCACCAAATTGAAAAAATGAAGGTACCTATGGCTTTGGCGAGTGACAGCAGATCTCTGAGGCACGTCAGCGCCATCGATTGGGCTCAGGAATGGTGGATTGTAGGGCGGTAGTGAGTGAGCTCAAGTGGCGAACGGAAGGGAGAGAGGGAGGGCTCGGCTATGACTTTATAGGCTAGATGGGTGCTGTGGTAGATGGAAGGGAAACACGTTGGGCAATAGAATCATGAGATTGTGAGCCTTCCTTGCTGGTGCGGGCGGCGGTGACTTGCCGTAGGTGGTAGCACCATCACTGGCAACGAAGAAAGGAAGGGGAGGACGGGCGCTAATGGGTGGTCCCACGTTGCAGCGAGGGAGAAGGAGCGGGTGCATAGGCATGACGTGGGGTAGGCCAATACGGGCTATGGCGCTGAGCTAGACCGCATGGTGAGCTATAGGCGCGTGCGCGGAGCAAAGCTGGAGCAGGCCACAAGCTGGGCCGGTGCGGAGCAGGACGTGCGGGAGGAAGGGAAGGGAGGGGAGGCGCTGGCTGGGCTGCCAGTAGGCCGAGCATAGGAAGGGGCCGGGCCAGTTCAATAGTTGGGCTAGAAAAGGGAGAAGATAAAGTTTTTCAAAAATATATCCTTTTCCATTTCTAGTTTTCAAAACCAAGCCAAATTCAAATGAAATTTGAATTCAACTTCAAACAATCTAGCCCTACACTCAACCAAAAATAGTATGCTTCGGCATGAATGCAACAAACATGTTTTTAAACCTTATAGTTAATTTCATTTAACCAAAATTTATTATTTGGCCTAGGTTAAAATACATAGAAAATTAAATAAATGTTCAAAGTTAATTACTAATTTGCCAATGATGTTTTAGGGTGTTACATTGCATGCCTTCAACAATCTCTCTAGGTATGCACCTAAGTTTGTGAATACCGATGCTAAGAAGATTGCAAGTTTCAAGAGAGGACTAGGTCCAAAGTTGATGAAGACTCTATCAAATAACAAGAGTGAGACCTACAATGAATTTGTGAGTGATGCGCTCACACAAGAGAATCATAATAATATTTATGATGCATCCAAGAGCCACAAGAGGGCCTTTGAAGCCGGTGCATCTCAGCAGAGAGCTCTAGTGGTGGCAAGAATCCAATACCACCCACCTGCTCCAAAATACCAGCCACCTCAGAAGAAGGCCCAGCCAAGCCAAGCAAATAAAGGGTATCGTCAGGCATACTCTATTGCTCTACCGCGTAAGAGTGGTGCAAGACAAGGTAACTCAAAGGCTCTGCTTAACAATCAACCATGCTTCAATTGCAACAAGACTAGTCATTGGGCGAGGGAGTGCCCTTACCCTAAGAAGAACAACCAGAAGCCAGCATCTACAAATGCACGCCTAGGGTATGTGCATTACACCACCATGGAAGAGATTCCCTCTGGCGAGGTTGTCACAGCTGGTATGTTTCTTGTGAACCATAACCCTACAGTTGTTCTATTTGATTCTAGGGCTTCACATTCATTCATGAGTCCAACATTTACATCCAAATATGATTAGAAAATATTTGTAGTAGACAAAGGTGGTTATTGTATAAGTGCAGCCGGGAGTAACATTTCTACCAATCAGATAGTTAAAGATGTACTTATCCAAATAAGTGAACGAGAGTATACTGCAAATTTATTGATATTACTGGGATTGGGTATAGATGTGATCTTGGGTATGAATTGGATGAAGAACCATGGTGTCCTTATCAATACATCGACTATAACCATTATGTTGAGAGACCCTAGGGATAACGATGCTTTTCTAGTACCCCTTCCTAGGTAGTTTGATCTCCAAAATGTGGCCAATGCTATCCAGCCTGTGGCCCTTGCTAATATTCCTATAGTATGTGAGTTTTCAGATGTCTTTCTAGATGAATTGCCTAGGTTACCACCCGACAGGGATATAGAGTTCAAGATTGAGTTAATACCTGGTACAACACCCATCTCCCGAAGACCTTATTGAATGCCGCCAAATGAGTTAGCAGAATTGAAGATCTAGTTGCAAGAGCTCTTAGAGAAGGGTCTCATTCACCCTAGTTCGTCACCATGGGGTTGTCCAGCCATATTTGTGAAAAAGAAGGACAAGTCTTTGCGGATGTGTGTGGACTGTCGACCACTCAATGCTGTTACTATCAAAAACAAATATCCTTTGTCTCGTATTGATATCTTATTTGATCAATTGGCAAAAGCAAAAGTATTCTCTAAGATTGATTTGAGATCAGGTTATCACCAAATCAAGATCAGGCCTGAGGACATACCTAAGATGGCTTTTTCCACTAGGTATGGCCTTTATGAGTATTTAGTCATGTCCTTTGGGTTGACCAATGCTCCTGCCTATTTCATGTATTTGATGAACTCGATATTCATGCCCGAGCTCAATAAGTTTGTGGTCGTGTTTATTGATGATATCTTGATCTATTTCGAGAATGCAGAAGATCACGCTGAGCACTTGAGAGTGGTGTTGTCTAGGTTGAGAGAGCATAAGTTATATGCTAAATTTAGTAAATGTGAATTCTGGTTGAGGAAAGAACCTTTCCTAGGCCATGTTTTTATCTGAAGATGGAATCTTTGTAGACCCATCCAAGGTGTAGGAGGTTCTTGATTGGAAAGCCCCAACCTCCATTCATGAGGTTTAGAGTTTTCTTAGCTTAGCAGGATATTACTATCGGTTTATCCCAGATTTCTCTAGAATTGCCAAGCCCATGACTAGGTTGCTTTAGAAGGATGAGAATTTTGTATGGATGCCAGAGTGTGAGGCAACTTTTCACACTTTATGAATGTTGCTAACTACTGCTCCTATTTTAGCACAACTTGACATTGAGAAACCTTTTGATGTGTTTTGCGACACATCGGGTACTGGTTTGGGGTGTGTTCTAATGTAAGAAGCCTGAGTCATTGCTTATGCCTCACGGTAACTGAGAAAGGATGAAGTCATTTATCCAACCCATGATTTAGAATTAGCAGCAGTTGTCCATGCTCTTAAAATTTGGAGACATTATCTGCTTGGTAATGTTTGCCATATCTACACTGATCACAAGAGCCTCAAGTACATTTTCACCCAACCTGAATTGAACATGAGGCAGAAAAGATGGTTGGAATTGATCAAGGATTACAACCTAGAAGTACATTATCATCTAGGAAAAACCAATGTGGTTGCAGACGCCTTAAGCAGGAAGTATCAGTGTAATCCTTTGTTGGAGGATGGTTTCAACTTATTGCATCCGACAGTCTTACACAATATCAATGTTAGTTGCTCTCTTGAGTCTAAAATCATTGAGCTCTAAAAGACCAATGAGGGCATATTCCATATCAAAAGAAAGATGAAAGAGGAAGAAACCAAGCATTTTTGGCTAGATGAGAAGGGTGTGATGTGGTTTAAGGATCAACTTGTAGTGCCGAAAGATAGAGAATTGAGAAACCAAATTCTAGAGGAAGCTCACTCTTCTGATTTGTCCATTCACCCAAGTAGCAGTAAGATGTACCAAGACCTGAAAACATGCTTTTGGTGGACAAAAATGAAGAAAGAAATTGCAGCATTTGTTGCTAGAAGCGATAATTGCTGTCGGGTCAAGACCATCCATTTGAAGCTGGCTAGACTACTTCAGCCACTGTCTATCCCAAGTTGGAAGTGGGATGACATCAGTATGGATTTTATAGTTGGGCTTCCAACCACTGAAATGGGTCATGATTCCATTTGGGTAATTGTTGATCGCTTGACTAAATCTGTACATTTCATCCCTGTTAAGGAAAAGGATTGACCCCATTAGTACACAGAGTTGTACATTGCCCAAATCGTATGATTGCATGGTGTGCCTAAAAGCATTGTGTTGGATCAAGGACCGTAGTTTGTTAATCATTTTTGGGAACATCTGCATAAGCAGCAAGGTACCCAATTGATCCGTAGCTCTGCTTATCACCCTCAGACAGCTGGTCAGACTGAGCGAGTGAATCAGATTATGGAGGATATGTTGAGAGCTTATGTGATTTTTTCTAAGGGTTCATGGGAGAAATGGCTACCTTTGGCCAAATTCTCCTACAACAATAGCTATCAAGAAAGCATTAAGATGGCTCCTTTTAAAGTTTTGTATGGTAAAAATGTAGGACTCCTCTGAATTGGATTGAGCCTAGTGAAAGAAGGTATTATGGGATTGACTTTGTCAAAGAAGCTAAAGAACAAGTTCAAATCATTCAACAACATATCGAAGCTGCTCAATCAAGACAGAAGAGTTATGCAGATAAAAGGAGAAGTCCCATTACATTTGAAGTTGGGGATTTTGTATATCTAAAGGTGTCTCCCATGAAGAGAGTGCAAAGGTTTGGTGTGAAGCGAAAGCTTGCACCTAGATATGTCAGCCCATACCTGATCATTGGACGAAGGGTACCAGTAGCCTACAAACTCCAGTTACCTTTGGAAATGAGAGCTATATTCAATGTTTTCCATGTCTCCCAACTCAAGAAATGTCTCTGTGTGCCCGAAGAAGCTATTGAACCCGCTAGTGTCAAGATCCAGTCAGATTTGACCTATGAAGAAAGACCTATTTGAGTGCTTGAGACAATGGAAAGAGTGACCCATAGCAAAGTTATTAAATTCTACACGGTGGTATGGAATAACCATAGTGAGCAAGATGCTACGTGGGAGCGAGAGGATTATCTTCGTGAGGTCTATCCGGTTTTCTATAAGAGATGGTTAGTCGTACAAATCTTAGGATGAGATTTCTTTAAGGGGGAGGGCTGTAACACCCTAGGTGTTAAGCATGCTTTTGGCATTGGCATTGCATGAGCACAAGCATCATTGATAATTCATGAGCATGAGCATCTCAAATATTATCTCTATGATTGCTTATATCACATGTGTTTGTCACTAAATGCTTTACATATGCTAGGGTTTACATGTAACCAATGTATAAAATGTGTGTGGGAACCTTGGAGTACTTTTAACATTCTTAGAATGTCATATGGAACAACTTTTGTATTCATGACTTGGACCAATTTGGCCTCTAAGTCATGGTTATAGTGTAAGTTATCATTTTCAAGTTGCATGTTTGACCTAAGTTGAACTATACTCTAGATACTTTGCATGGCAATGCACCTTAAGCAAAGTTGTAGTACTTGACTAGAGTAACAACTTTTATTTTTGGGTCAAGACCTAATTCGGTGCATAGCATGCTCAAAAATAGTCCACAAGTAGCAAAAGAATTACTATTTTCGACTTGGAAATTTTTCTAAGTCTTGAGGTGGTTTACCGTTTCAATGAACCTATGTTTGATGCATTGTAGTTTATAAACTAGACTGATCTAGACTAAACTCATTTAATCAAAGTTATAGATCTTGTGTAGCTCTACGATTCTTTGCAATGGACTAACAGTTTAGGAGTTACGATCGTGTGAAGTAGCTCTATTAGTCATGTTCATCCAGACCTGATGCTGCTTCGACGTCGCTGACAATGGCCAACCAAGGGTAGGACAGTCATGCTACATGGCGGCCATATGCTGGCGCTGGCCTAGCCGGTCAGGCCAGCGTGGAGGGTTAAGTCCTGCACCTCTACAGCTCGATCCATTCCACTCTAGCACCGCGCTCTTCTCTCATCTCCGCCATGCCCGCTTGCCGCCATCGCTGCACCACCATCCAATCCATCTCGCCAGCAGCTCCACCATTGTCACCTCTTCCACCCTAACCCACTTGCCCCAATTGCCAAGCTAGAGTAAGGATGCATGTTGCTTCGCCGCCACCGTGCCATCATCGAAGCGCCGCCGCACTCGTGGCCCGAACATCCCATTGCCCCGCACACCTCCATCTCCTTTGGTCCAGCACCCCATTAGAGTCTTGTAGCTTAGGAAAAATCTAGGGATGATGCCACCACGTGTCGGTGCCAGAACGGGTCACCGCTCCATGCGCGTCCGCCATTGCTGTCGTGGCACTGGTGCTCATCGCCATCGAGCTAGTTGACTATATCCCTCTGTCCTCTCGCGTCTTTGGTAGGGTAACCCTAGGTCTAGTTAATGGCATGATGGAGACCTCTCTCCCACTACCATTTCAATGGGATGGTGAGAGCACCGCCGCGCAGCCATGCACGTGGACCAAGCTCGCCATCACATCACCGGAACTCTAGCCACCTAGGTTAGCTCCGATAGGTTACCGTGAAGCTGTAGAGCACCTCACCTGAGCATATGGTGGCCGAAGGATGCCAGTGTACCACCACGCGACCACCGCCGTCCACCATTACCACTGGCGAGCTAATTTTGGTGAGCTTCTGGGCAAACCGAGCACACCTACCGACGCGGCTCGACGTGTAGAGTGCAGCGGTGTAGATGCTACCGTCGAAAACTTCACCAATGGCGAACTCTTGCTGGTAAATTGCCGTCCTCTGCTTCTGTGTGTCTAACGTGCGGGTCCCACTTACCAGCGGGCCCCAGCTATCAGTTTGTGATGATTTGAATTTCTGATTTATTGTTCTAGATTTGAATGCATGTTTCAAAAATTCATATCTCAAGTTTGGAGTGTCCAATTTTGGTGAACCAAATTTTGTTCGATTCCTCATGAAGTGTAGTATTTTATAAAAATATGAAATGCATTGTTTCTTTTTTTTCAAGGTGAATAAAATGTAGCTAGATAAATTCTTTTTAAATGGTTTCTATCTTAAAAAATGTATAACTTGAGTTTGGTATGTGCAAAAATTGTGATTCCAATTTTGTTGAGTTTGTTTTGACATTCTCTAGCTAGTAAAAATATTAAACTGGCAGTAATCTTTATTGGAGTAGGGTCTTTCTATTTATCTTTTAATAAATGATGTTTTTGAGGAAATTCATAAGGATAAAAATAAGTAACATATTGCCATGCCAATTTTTGTACAGTGTTATAATACTAGGATGAAGCTAAGAAAAATATAAAATATGTTGCTTGACACTTTTCTATAAGTGGGTAACTATTTTCATTAAAATAAACCTTGCTAGCTTGTCATTTTTTGTAGGGGATGTTATACATGCTCAAATGGTATGCAATTTATACAGTAGCCTACTAGGAGCACTTGAAAGCTACTGTAATTTTCTGAGAAATTACTGTGCACATTTGATATATGTATGTTGTTTCACCTAATTATCTAATTAAATTAATAAAGGCATTTAAATAAATAAATTGGGCTTGATCATTATGTTTTCTAGAGTATATTTGAGGTCTACAAACTATTGGTGCAATTGGTGATGTCTAATGTTGAATGCTTATATGCAGCAAAATATTATTGCTCTATAATTCCATCATAGAGGTTGTTTTGGACTTATTCTATCACTTGGTGAATTGCATTAGCAAGATGAGATTTGTAGTAAAAATAGTTAATAACAAAGTTGTAGAGGACTTCTTTATCTAGCTTGTGTCAAAATTTTAGGGCAATAGTCCAAATTGTTTAGGAGTTATGGCTGTTAAAAGGTGGTCTCCCGAAATGCTTACTCTCTGGAATTTCTAGTAAGACCTGGGAAGTTTACCTGTTTTGACTAGGATAGAGGTTGAATCAGCTTTTCGTGATTAAATGTCAGTTGTAGGAAATTTTGTAAGATTTCTATAAAGTTCTAGATCATAGCATTTGGTTGAGTAAAACTCTAGTTTTAATCTAAACTTGTAGCTGTTGTGTTGTGGTCCAAAAATGGACTTAGTGTGGATTCTTGGAATTTCTAGAGAAGAGATAGGCACCTACTCAGTAAATAAGAATTCAATTTGGTTATTATCTAAGTAACTTGATATAATCATCAGCATAGAGTCATGCATGTTCTCATGTCATATCATTCACAACTCTTCTTATGCACCCATGATACTTACTTTATGCATATCAATGCAATAGGTGCAGCGGAAGAAATCACGTTGGTGGAACTCGAAGCCGATCCATAAGAGGAGAACTAGTAAGCTTAGCACCAAGAAGCTCTAGGTGAAGGCAAGCCTGAAGTTGATCATCTCCTAGAGTGCCCTGACCACTAGGCAAGCCCCCGAGAATTCTAAGTCTCCCATGCTTTACAAGATAGTACTTGAGTCATTTATGTTTGATGCATTAGGTTATAAGAGTTGATTGAAACCACTTGTTGCATATACTTTCCTTGTCTAGAAATATCTATCTTGAATCCTATGTAGGTTCAGGATCAAACTTCATGCTTAGCCATGCTTAGACTGGTAGAAGTCGGGTGATTTCCTATCACCTGCGAGCAATAGGTGGTGACTCGATCACGATTGGCTATATTGTGCTATCATGGAACATAACCTGGTGATGTTGAACAATTGGAGACCAGATGGAATCTTATATGTTAGGTGTGGTGACATATAGTGATTCTATCTATGTTGTTTAAGGACCCGCCGTTGGAGGCCCTCTTGTCATGTTGAACGCATGCCTCTCACATAGTTGGCCGGATAAGTCATTCCAACCACAAAGCCGAATAGCTCAACTCAGGCCGGGGACATGAGTAGTTAAAGTGCACACCCTGGAGGCAGTAAGGATGTGCGGAGAGCCAATGGCATGAGTCCAAGGGCGGGTTCGAGTCCTGAGCCTCCTAGCAGATTGGTAGTATCCTTGAGGGTGCGGCGCTGGTCTTACCCATGATTTGGACCTGAGTTGTACTAAAGGTCACCCCATGCGACTCTGCCGGGAGAAGTATGGGTTTGTGTTAGGAATAATTCCCCAGCTAGGTAGGAATCGATTCGAATTGCCGTCTCTCCCGGATAGTGAGAACCTAACATGAGCTTCCTCATCATAGTAATTGATGAAAGTATTGGTTATGTGGATTATGAAAATTCTCAACTTGATATGGTTACTATTGTGATGATTTAATGGTATACAACATGTTTGGCATATGATAGATGCTAATATAGAATGGAATAGGAATAATAAACTTGTTATTCAAAGGTTAAAAAATACTAGATAAATGTTGGCTTGTAGGCAAAGGATGTCAACCAGCTCCACTTATAAGCCTTGCATAATCCTTGGTGTCTCTTATTTTTGGTTTATGACAGGTAAGTCTAGCTGAGTACCTTGTCGTACTTAGGGTTTATTTCCCTATTGTTGTAGATAATGTGATGTACCACGGCTACTGTAAGCACTGCTTTGCTCCTATAGTGGCTGAGGAATAGGACCATGGGCATGGTCATTCTATATCATCTCACCCTTGTGCTTTTGTTGGAGATGACTAGAAAAATTGGCTACGTATCTAAACTACTATTGATGTCATTCTAGACTATGTTGCTTCCGCTACTATTAAACTAATGTTGTAATAACTGAAACGACCTGATCTCCGCGAAGGGAAATCCACAGAGTCGAAGTGTAATATGACCATTGTAGATCATATTACCCAAATTCCAGTCGAATACCACATCCATACAACGATAATATCAGAGTACATAAAGTGTGGAATTACATAAATTATTACATCGCCGCATTGGCGGAATCAAAATTAGCATTCATTTAGAACAGTTTGAAGATAAGATCGCCAAAAACTCGAGCGTAGGAACGAACCCCTCAACCGTCAAACTCCTCAGAGCTATATTCCTCAGCAGAACCTGTGTGCCAAAGTTTATTAGTATGATTTGTACTGGCCACTCCCACCCTATGAGCATTGCTTTGTGGAAATTGGATGCAAGTCGGATATAATCAAAAGGAACCTATAAGGCTGGGGTTTCCTATGTTTTAGCATATCAAGTATATAATAATAGTTGGTCAAGTTTTAACACCATTCCCACACACATTCCACCCCATTCCCGTTTAAAGCCAGGTTTCGATCCTGGGATTGATATACCACCATCTCCATATCATCACCATACCATCGCTCAGTCAACAGGCCAACTCCCTCTCAGCACTGTCTCATGGCACATAGCCCCTGGCTACGTCCGTCACTCTCTCATGGGGGAAGAAGAGAAGGACTCATCTCACTATATAGTTTAAGCGAAACCCAGGAAAGGTCCATAGCCGACAAGTCAGCAAATATATCAATCGATCAACCATACACTCTACAGAGGTTTTACATAGCCACAAGATCTGCCTTCTTCGCTGACCATCGTCAATTGGGCTGATTCCGATGGCTTGCTAGCCTAGGATATTGCCACTCTACCATTCAGCCCTGGTACACCCCAAGCCTAGTCTGGGGTGGCTAAAACTATGAGTCATGAGCCGAGTCCACAAGGTCTCTATGAAGTCTTGGAAGGGTGTGGGGGAATCCTTTGCGCCCCATACCTCCTTGCACTGTCCGCTATCAACCTAGCAGTAGTGACAATATCCTACCAAGTAGTCCGGCCATCCCACACCATATAGGGCGAGTGGTATGTAAGGCTTCTCGGTGAATCTGAGTACTAGTAAGTCCTTAGGGATGACCAAGCTAGAATGTCTTCATCAGGGTTTCCATTTACCGTGCCACCATAGCACCTCCATCCTGGGCTCCTCCCATCATAGGTTCACACCTAGGGCCACCTCATATACCATTTACCCACCATAGGTATCCATTTCCAGGGGTGCCCAGGTAGCACCTCATGGCAAGACTTGCCCCAGGCTCGTCGTATACTCCAACTTGGTCGACACAACCCTCACCCTCCACACACCCAAGTCACACACGCAGCACTCTCCCCATAGTCCAGATAACTCCAGTTTCCACCACGCATCAATATGGTATATATAAGCGTAGTAGAAATAATAAGCAGTGAAATATAGCAGCAAGCATGTGACTTAGCCTAATAGCAGGGTGAGGAGGGGTAAGGTTGCGTCAAGGTAAAGGCCATCAAGAAAGCATACTACCATGCAAGTCCTATCGTAGTGTGATTATAACAATAAAGTAAAGCAATAGCAGCTATATATTAGCCATGCGTAATAGGTGCTATGAGATTGGGTGGGATGTGGCACCTTCAGTGTAGTCGTCTCTATACTCCTCACAGTACTCTTGGTCCTCATCCATCTGGTTCTCCTCCGAGTCTACAAACGATCGCATTATAGTTGCGTTAGAGACATCTATAGAATAGCACAAAAAACAATGAAAATTCAAAAGAGCCAAATGCACTCAAACATGGGTTCATTGCGTAAAGCTCGATTTTAGATGAATTTTGGTCCTAGTATTGTATTTTTCTGAGTTCGTATGAATTAGTTATGAATTTCCGAAGTTTCAATCATTTCTGAAAATGGGAAAAGGCTGAATTAATATCATGCTGACACGTGTCATGCTCCTGTTGGTTCACGTGGCACGCTGACATTAGTATGATGTCAGCATGACATCATCAGCTTGGCTCTGGTACTGACAGGTGGGGTCCTGCTGACGTCATCTTGACATCAGCATGACGTCATCTACGTCATCAGCTATTGACAGGTGGGACCAGGGGCTCTTAGGTCACTGACATGTGGGTCCGGTCTAAGTCAACATCAAGTCAACGGGTGAGTCAATGGTCAACTGATCACAGTCTCTGACAGGTGGCCCTGGTCAACGGTCAACGTTGACTGGTCAATGGTCAATATAGGCCGGGCCTCGACTGGGCTAGGCTTGGCCCGCCATGTGGCGCACGCTGGTGCGGCCACGTCGTCATACTGGGCCACTAACGGGCCATGGTCCACGGGTGCAGGTGAGGCGCAGTTCATGGTGAACCCGCCTGCGTTGGTCCATAGACCGCAGACCCAGTCTATGAAGGACTTGGTCCACTTACTCCTTCCCAGGGTTTGGTTCACGTGCACGATGTGGTCGTGGTCAGAGCTCGGCGGAGTTGCTCGGGACGTGGTCGACGTGGTCGTGGTTAGAGCTCAGTGGAGCTGCTCTGGACGTGGTCAACGTGGTCATGGTCAGAGCTCGGCAAAGCTGCTCAGGACGTGGTCATGGTCGGCGAGGGAAAAATCCCCTGCTCTACCCCGACGGGGCTCCCGCCGGCGGTGAGGTCATCAGTGAGCCCCCGCGGTGGCGCTAGCATCTGATTAAGGTAGGCAATAGCTTCCCCATGCCATGGCGACTACGACGGTGGGGTTGGGGCGATGGCTAGGGCTGCCTAGGGCTCTGGCCGCGGTGAATGGTGGCGTGGGTTCATTGGCGTGCATGGATAGGGCTACAGTGGTAGCGAGAGCCCAGTTGGAGGAGCGTGTGAGCTCCATGGTGCTTCTACGGCCATGGTGGCCATGTTGAAGGAGCTCCTGGTGCTCCTAGTGGCTCTGGCCACGGTGGTGGGGGTAAAACAGAGGCGGTGGCGCTCCGACGAGGTGCGGTGCGGCAACGTAGGGCTCCGGTGGGCTTCTTCCTCGGCTAAGGTGAGCGCGGTGTGTCTCTCGTCATGGCGGAGCTAGTCGGGGTGTCAACATCGCCTTTACCGCACATAGAAGATGCGGTGGTCTCACCATGGTTGTGCTCTCGGCCATGGTGAGCGTGCCCGTGCATGTGCGCTCCTACTCCGATGTACAACATCATGGCTAGGGTCCTCCTTTTGGCAGATGGCAGCACGCACGGCACGTCCTGGGTCTCGGCAAGCATGGCCATGGCGGTCTCCCTAGCTAACCAGTTGGGCTAGGCTGAAGCTCGAAGCTTCAGCAAGGTTTCGATCATGGCGGTGCACATTCCATTTGGCTAGGGAGGTGGTCTTAGCAAGATGGCTCACCGCGGGGAGCTCGAAGGCGATGGTGGTGGTGCAGTGTCGATGGTGTAGTAGAGCCAAGCCAGGATAGAGGTACTCGCCATCTTCCGTGCCAGCAGCTCCTCCCTTCTTGCTCTGGCAACCGCGTCCTTTTCCGTGCCTCTCCTTCTCCTCTTGTCCCTCGACTTAGTGTGTTGGCGCGAATCGCACGGCGGCGGTGAGGTGTGGTGAGGTGCTAGGGTTTCGGGCTCCTCCTTTTATAGGTGAAGCTCATGCTCATCCATGGTGGATGGGGCGGATGGCATGCGATGCGCCGTGCACATCGGACGGTCCTGGCGTGTGGGGTTGGTGGCGTAGGGGTTGCGTGGGCGCGGCGCCAAGGGAACAAGGTCATGTGATTTGCATGACCTTGGGCCCACGCCTGCTGCTTCGGTCAGGGCTCGGTTGGGTGGAGAGGCTGGCATGGGGAGGAAGAAGACCCTATTGCCGGGGTGGCTGACGCATGGGGTCCGATTGGTAGTGGGTGTGGCTCAGGCACGTCGCGACATGATGAAGCGATACGGCTGACAGGTGGGACCCAGCGGTCAGCGTCTGCGTGCGTGCGGGTGGCGAGGCAAAGCTGGGCCGGCTTCATGGGCCGCGTGCGCGAGTGGGAGGGCAGGCGGGCTGGTTCGCAAGGCCGAGCAGGCCTAGGCTGCTACTGCTCCCTCTTCTTTCCTTTCTCTTTTTCTTATTCTTTTTCTATTTTGTTACACTTCTTTCATGTATATAAATCAAAGTGGCATATTTCTCCTTTGGTATAATGTCCCATGGTGATAATCATTGGTCATAGTATATGTTGGGATATTAATCCCATGTTAGAACATTTATTTATAAACAAATATTTGTTAGCTTTTATTGATCAACACATAAACCCAAATAAAATCCAAATCACCATGTTGAATATAATGCAACTTGATGTATGTTATGTGGTAAAACAAATTCAAGGTGATGAGGTGAGATACTTGTGCAAGTCATGTAGGTTTAGTTAGATTACGACTAATGCAACACTTAGGGTTAGCTCCTACAAATGTCACTCATCATCACATGGGGTTTTGAAGAAAAAATTTGTAGTTGGGATTTTTGGTGTGTGGATTTTTGGGTTGTTACAGTCCTACCCCCTTAACAGAATCTCATCCTCGAGATTAAAGCGTAATGTACTCTTCAAAGAGGTAAGGATATTGTAGCCAGAGGTCAGACTCTCTCTCCCATGTTGCTTCCCTCTCAGTGTGATGGCTCCATTGGACCTTGCACATTGGAATAGTTTTGCTTCGGGTCTCTTTGGTATCTCTACCCAGAATTCCGATAGGATGCTCTTTATACTCGAGAGTGTTCTGAATGTCAAGTGTATCGGTCGGAATCACTTCATCAGGCACTCTCAAACACTTGCGTAGCTGGGATACATGAAACACAGGATGTACACCTACCAATTCCTCAGGTAGCTCAAGTTTGTAGGTGAGTTTTCCAATCCTCTTGCAAATCTTGTATGGACCAACAAATCTAGGGGCAAGCTTTCCTTTCACATGGAATCTGACAGTTCCACGTAGCGGGGATACCTTGAGATAGACAAAATCTCCCACATTGAACTCAAGTTCTCTTCTTCTTTTGTCAGCATAGCTCTTATAATCGGCGTAGATATCACACTTATTGCCTATCAAGTAGTGCCTCCAGATCTTCAAAGCATGCACAACTGCTGCTAACTCAAGATCATGAGTAGGGTAACAGTTCTCGTGTTCTTTCAACTGTTGAGAAGCATAAGCTATCACTCTTCCACCTTGCATCAATACACAGCCAAGTCCTTGATGGGATGCATCATAATAGACCACAAAATCTTTACTGATATCAGGCAATGCTAGCACAAGAGTTGTGGTAAGCTTCTATTTCAATTCATGGAAGCTTCGCTCGCACTCGGGCATCCATTCAAACTCCTTGGTTTTCTTCAGAAGGTTGGTCATCAGACGGGCTATCTTGGAGAAGTTTTCAATGAATCGGCGATAATATCCAGCCAATCCCAAGAAACTTCTAACTTCTATCACATTATGGGGTTGATCCCACTCTTTCACAGCTTCAATCTTGACTGGGTCAACTGTGACACCTTTAGCTGATAGTACATGGCCTAGGAAGGCAACTTTCTGTAGCCAAAACTTGCATTTGCTGAACTTTGCGTAGAGCTGATGTTGGGCTAGTTTCTCAAGCACAGTTCTCAGATGATGTTCATGTTCTTTAGCGGTGGGTGAATAGACAAGGATGTCATCAATGAATACTACCACGAACTTATCCAGTTTATCCATGAAAACCTTATTCATCATGTTCATGAAGTATGCGAGAGCATTCATGAGTCCAAAGGACACCACAGAACTCAAACTGCCCATACCTAGTCACAAAAGCTGTCTTCGGGATGTCACTCTCTCGAATCTTCATCTGATGATAGCCAGATCTAAGATCAATCTGGGAGAAATACTTGGCACCTTGAAGCTGATCAAGCAAATCATCAATCCTTGGTAGGGGGTACTTGTTCTTGATGGTGACTGTGTTCAAGTTCCGGTAATCAATACACATTCTCATTGAGCCATCCTTCTTCTTAACAAACAGAATAGGGGATCCCCAGGGTGAAGCACTGGGTCTGATATATCCCTTCGAGATGAGCTCATCAAGCTGTTTCTTGAGCTCGGCTAGTTTGTCAACTAACATGCGATAGGGTCTCTTGGCAATGGATCCTGTTCCTGGCAAAAGATCAATGATGAACTCTACATCACGGTCTGGTGGCATACCTAGTAATTCTTCAGGGAATACATCGGGATAGTCTCTGACCACAGGCACATCATGAACTGTCTTCTCCTCTTTTTGTGATTCTGAACTGGCTTTAAGGGCACATAGGATAGAAGTGGACTTTCCGGACTGAGGTTCACACCTAATAACTTGGTCTGATGGGTGGGTCACTTGGACGTATCTAGGTGAACATGATATGATACCTTGGTGAATGGTTAGCCAATCCATACCTAAGATGACATCTAGGCTCGTGGAAGGTAACAGGGTTAGGTCAGCTTTAAAGATAAGACCCTCAATGGTAAGACTCACTCCCTTACAAATGTGGGTGCACTTTAGGTCTCCTAAAGGTGAGCTGGTGATGATAGGCTTTCCACGTGGGGTTATAGGCAGGTCATGCTCTCATGCAAACTTGGATGATATGTAAGAACAAGTTGCTCTAGAATCAAATAGAACTGATGCAGTATTGCCATTAACTAAAAACATACCATACACAACGTCAGGGGCAGCCTATGCTTCCTCGGCGTCCAGATGGTTGAGATGTCCATGAGTAGCAGATCCCTTGAACTAAGACTTATGAGCGGTTGAGTTCTGAGGGCACTCAGTGGCTTTGTGACCTGGTTGGCCACAAGCAAAGCAGGTGAAAGGCGCACCGCCTGTAGGGGTTGGCGTGGGTGCCTTCCAGTTTCCAGTGCTTGGTGCAAAGCGGTTCTGTGCTGGGCGTTCATTCATAGAGCGGGGACGGTTGGCATGGTCTAGAGTATTGTGGTCCTGATCATAATGGTCCTGGGTGTAACGATCCTGAGCAGGGTGGGAGTATTTGGTGGTGTAGCCTCCACCACCCCTACTCGATCTAGGGTTGTCATCCCTGTTGTGGCGAGAGCGTTCCCTGGATGGTGCATCTCTGTGGAACCTCTTGCGATCATGGCCACAGAAGGACTCCTTAGGCTTACGCTTCCTCTCCTTGTACTCCTCTCTAGATTCAGTACAGTCCTTCTCGATCTGGATGCAGCGATCCACCAGAGCACGCAGCGTGCTACTCTCAATACTGCCAAACTTCAGCTTGATGTGTGGGTTAAGTCCCTTGCAGTAATAGTATAGCTTCTCCTTCTCAGAGTTCACAACATAGGAAGGTGCATAGCGTAAAAGGTTGGTGAAGCAAGTGGTGTACTCAGTCACCCTGTCCTTTCCCATCTTGATGTTGCGGAACTCCTCGGCTTTGGCCTCCATGATACCCTTGGGAATGTGATACTCAGTGAATGCTTCGGCGAACTCATCCCACATGATGTTGGCAGGGTCCTCATGGGAGTCACTGAAACTGTCCCACTAGGCATGTGCTGCACCTGTGAGCTGGTGTGTGGCAGCTCCAACACCCTCATCGTCGGTGAAGGTGGTGAGGTCAAGCTTCTTCTCCATCTCCTTGAGCCAGTCATCGGCTACAAGTGGGTCAGGGTCAGTGCCATCATAGGTAGGTGGCCTCAGCTTTAGAAATCCCTCCAGCTTCCTCTGGAATTCATTCTGCTAACCTCCCTAGTGATAGTTTGCTCCGTCAACAAGAGCTGCAAGAAGTTGGGTCTGTTACGCCATCACCTCTGCTAGGTTCGGTGGTGGTGGTGGCGGAATGTTCTCCTCAACAAGTGGCGGAGTATTTTCTAGGTTGAAGGGTATCCCTCCATGTCCACGGCCATGGTTGTTGCCACCACGCCCCCCATTTGGTTCGACTGGTTTGGGGGTGGGTGCACGTCCATGGTTCATTAGGCGAGCAGATCGGCGGTTCGGCATCTGTAACACGAATCATAGGAATTTTAGTGTTTGTGCCATAAGTGCTTATAATTCAGTATGATTACATGATTTTGACGATTTAGAGAAAAAAATTTATACTATCCAACACTCATTACAAAGAAGCAATAAGATCCATAAGATGCAATAAGATCCAAAACATTCATTACATGGGTTTTATTACATAGCATCATCTCCAGTAGCTACTCTTAGAGACTCACGAGAATCGTACTACGCATAGTGTCTCATATTACATCTCATAAGGGGTACATCATGGGGTACAACTTATGGAAGCCACTGACATGACTCATGACCACGTAGGGTCATCTACTCTAACTCGTACACCGCAGCTGGGATACGACTGTTCTCGATCTCGATCTCCTCGTCAGACTTGTGAAGTCGGGACACGTACTTCAAGGCCTCAGCGAGCTCCTTAGTAGGCTTGGCTCTAGGTAGGGTAGGGCAGGTGTCTAGGTTGAGGCGAGTTAGGGCTAACTCAAACTCCTCTATCCTAGGCTTCATCTTGCTGTGAATCTCCTTGGGTAGCTGATCCCACATACCCTTCATCTCCCTGAGGCGCTTCTTGTCAGACTTCTGCCAAGCCTACCAAGTCCTCTCACACTTGTCCTGTAGGTACTCGTTCTGTCTGAGTGCCTCGATCAGGTGACCTTGGTTGCGAACGGCCTTCTTCCTAAACTCCTCTAGCTCCTGAGTCATGGTCTTGTTCTGAGATTGGATTTTTAGCATATCAATCCCCTTGGACCTCTCTCTATCTCCTCTGCGGTTGAACTCGGCCTTCTTATCATCCAACTCTCTCTACAACTCCAAGACCTTGCTGTCGAGGTAGCAGTTCCTGTTGCCTAGGTCGGCGACTTTGTCATGTAAGTCAGCGACCTTGGCTCTGTGGACTTCTTCACAATGGTTGAGCTCGTCCTGTAGCTTGGCAATTGTCTCAAGCAGACTAGCTCGCTCCTGTGCTCCTTGCGAGTCTCGCTCCTGGTACTCCCACAGAAGGGCCTGGTCCTGACGTCTCCTCTGCTCAAGCTAGATCACGTACCTATCTTGCTCTAGTAGGTGGATAGCCGAGACACGAAGGCATCTATCCTCCTCAGCAAAGATAACTCTGCTAGCTACGAAACTCTGCTCACTAGGGGTAAGGCTGAGGTCGAGGGCCTAGGGAAGTAGATAGAACTATGTTGTCTTCAGGTGCTCATAGTGGTCCCTCATCACTCTGTGAAGTGCCTTGTGTGAGACAGCTCACAGTCCCTCCTCAACTGTGTCCTCTATAGTCAACTCGGTGAAAGTTGGGACATAAGGTAAGGTAGTGCTAGCTAGGAACTCGATTGAGGTGACAACCGGTCCTTTGATTCCTCCTTCCTGAGCTGACTTCCTGGTGCAGGTGACCTTGACAAGCTTGTCAGGGACTCCTAACGTGATGAGAACTCAGCAGAGGGTTTGTGCAAAACCCCCGAGCTCACGTAGGTCGAAGGTAAGCTTGGCGTGGTCCAGAGGTAGCGGTCCTAGGGGCGGCCATTCGATGTTCGTTGCCATCTACATGTTTTAAGGAACCAGGTGTTAGCAGGTCAATAAATAGATGAGCCTTGCATAAAAGTAAATGCAGGGTCAGTATATAACCAAAAGAAGGGTTGTTCACGTCCTATTCTATCATCCATTCTTGAGGGTTTCGTCCTAGGGTCAAGTATGACTCTGATACCAACTAAAACGACCTGATCTCTGTGAAGGGAAATCCATAGAGTCGAAGTGTAATATGACCGTTGTAGATCATATTACCCAAATTCTAGTCGAATACCACATCCATACAATGATAATATCAGAGTACATAAAGTGCGGAATTATATAAATTATTACATCACCGCATTGGTGAAATCAAAAGTAGCATTCATTCAGAACAGCTTGAAGATAAGATCGCCAAAAACTCAAGCGTAGGAACGAACCCCTCAACCGTCAAACTCCTCAGAGCTATATTCCTCAGCAGAACCTGTGTGCCAAAGTTTATCAGTACGATTTGTACTGGCCACTCCCACCCTATGAGCATTGCTTTATGGAAATTGGATGCAAGTTGGATATAATCAAAAGGAACCTATAAGGCTGGGGTTTCCTATGTTTAAGCATATCAAGTATATAATAATAGTTGGTCTAGTTTTAACACCATTCCCACACACATTCCACTCCATTCCCGTCTAGAGCTAGGTTTTGATCCTAGGATCGATATACCACCATCTCCATATCATCACCATACCATCGCTCAGTCGACAGGCCAACTCCCTCTCGACACTGTCTCATGGCCCATAGCCCCTGGCTACGTCCGTCACTCTCTCACAGGGGAAGAAGAGAAGGACTCATCTCACTATCTAGTTTAAGCAAAACCCAGGAAAGGTCCATAGCCGACAAGTCGGCAAATGTATCGATCGATCAACCATACACTCTGCAGAGGTTTTACATAGCCACAAGATCTATCTTCTTCGCTGACCACCGTCAACTGGGCTGATTCTGGCCGCTTGCTAGCCTAGGATATTGCCACTCTACCATTCAGCCCTGGTACACCCCAAGCCTAGTCTGGGGTGGCTGAAACTGTGAGTCATGAGCCGAGTCCACAAGGTCTCCATGAAGTCTCAGAAGGGTGGGGGGGGGAATCCTCCGCACCCCGTACCTCCTTGCACTGTCCGCTATCAACCTAACAGTAGTGGCAATATCCTACCAAGTAGTCCGGTCGTCCCGCACCATATAGGGCGAGTGGTACGTAAGGCTTCCCGGTGAATCTGAGTACTAGTAAGTCCCTAGGGATGACCAAGCCAGAATGTCTTCATCAGGGTTTCCATTTACCGTGCCACCACAGCACCTCCACCCTAGGTTCCTCCCATCACAGGTTCACACCCAGGGCCACCTCATATACCATTTACCCACCATAGGTATCCATTTCTAGGGGTGCCCAGGTAGCACCTCACGGCAAGACTTGCCCTAGGCTCATCGTATACTCCAACTTGGTCGACACAACCCTCACCCTCCACACATCCAAGTCACACATGCAGCACTCTCCCCATAGTCTAGATAACTCCAGTTTCCACCATGCATCAATTTGGTATATATAAGCATAGTAGAAATAATAAGCAGTGAAATATAGCAGCAAGCGTGTGACTTAGCCTAATAGCAGGGTGAGCAGGGGTAAGGTTGCGTCAAGGTAAAGGCCATCAAGAAAGCATACTACCATGCAAGTCCTATCGTAGTGTGATTATAACAATAAAGTAAAGCAATAGCAGCTCTATATTAGCCATGCGTAATAGGTGCTACGAGATTGGGTGGGATGTGGCACCTTCAGTGTAGTCGTCTCCGTACTCCTCACGGTACTCTCGATCCTCGTCCGTCTGGTTCTCCTTCGAGTCTGCAAATGATCACATTATAGTCATGTTAGCGACGTCTATAGAATAGCACAAAAAGCAATGAAAATTCAAAAGAGCCAAATGCACTCAAACATGGGTTCAGTGCGTAGAGCTCGATTTTAGATGAATTTTGGTCCTAGTCTTGTATTTTTTTGAGTTCATATGAATTAGTTATGAATTTTTGAAGTTTTAATCATTTCTAAAAATGGGAAAAGGCTGAATTAATATCGTGCTGACACGTGTCATGCTCCTGTTGGTTCACGTGGCACGCTGACATTAGTATGACGTCAGCATGATGTCATCGGCTCGGCTCTGGTACCGACAGGTGGGACCAGGGGCTCTTGGGTCACTGACATGTGGGTCCGGTCTAAGTCAACGTCAAGTCAACGGGTGAGTCAACGGTCACCGGATCACAGTTACTGACAGGTGGCCCCGGTCAACAGTCAACGTTGACTGGTCAATGGTCAATATAGGTCGGGCCTCGATTAGGCTGGTTGGGCCTGGATTTGGGCCAGGCTTGGCCCGCCATGTGGCGCGCGCTGGTGCGGTCACGTCGTCATACTGGGCCACTAACGGGTCGTGGTCCACGGGCGCAGGTGAGGCGCGGTTCATGGTGAACCCGCCTGCGTTGGTCCATAGACCGCAGAGCCGGTCTATGAAGGACTTAGTCCACTTACTCCTTCCCAGGGTTTGGTTCACGTGCACGACGTGGTTGTGGTCGGAGCTCGGCGGAGCTGCTCGGGACGTGGTCGACGTGGTCGTGGTCGGAGCTCGGCGGAGCTGCTCGGGACGTGGTCGATGTGGTCGTGGTCGGAGCTCGGCGGAGCTGCTCGGGACATGGTCGACGTGGTCATGGTCGGAGCTCGGCAAAGCTGCTCAGGACGTGGTCGACGTGGTCATGGTCGGCGAGGGAAAAATCCCCTGCTCTTCCCCGATGGGGCTCCCACTGGCGATGAGGTCACCGGTGAGCTCCTGTGGTGGCGCTAGCGTTCGATTAGGGTAGGCAATAGCTTCCCCATGCCATGGTGACTACGATGGTGGGGTCGGGGCAACGGCTAGGGCTGCCTAGGGCTCTGGCCGCGGTGAACAGCGGCGTGGGTTTGTCGGCGTGCATGGATAGGGCTGTAGTGGTAGCGAGAGCCTAGTTGGAGGAGCGTGTGAGCTCCATGGTGCTTCTACAGCCATGGTGGGCGTGTTGAAGGAGCTCTTGGTGCTCCCAGTGGCTCTAGCCATGGTGGTGGAGGTAAAACAGAGGTGGTGGTGCTCCGATGAGGTGCGGTGTGGCAACGCAGGGCTCCGATGGGCTTCTTCCTCGGCTAAGGTGAGCGCGGTGTGTCTCTCGTCATGGCAGAGCCAGTCGGGGTGTCAATGTCGCCTTTACCGCAACATAGAAGACACGGTGGTCTTGCCATGGTTGTGCTCTCGGTCATGGTGAGCATGCCTGTGCATGTGCGCTCCTGCTCCGATGTACAACATCATGGCTGGGGTCCTCCTTTTGGCTGATGGCAGCATGTACGGCGCGTCCTGGGTCTTGGCAAGCATGGCCATGGTGGTCTCCCTAGCTAACCAGTTGGGCTAGGCCGGAGCTCAAAGCTTCAGCAAGGTTTCAATCATGGTGGTGCACGTTCCATTTGGCTAGGGAGGTGGTCTCAGCAAGATGGCTCACCATGGGGAGCTTGAAGGCGATGGTGGTGGTGCGGTGTCGACAGTGTAGCAGACCCGAGCCGGGACAGAGGTACTTGTCGTCTTGCATGCTGGCGGCTCCTCCCTTCTTGCTCCGGCAACCGCGTCCTTCTCCTCTCGTCCCTTGGCTTAGTGTGTTGGCACGAACCGCACGGCGGCAGCGAGGTGTAGTGAGGTGCTAGGGTTCTAGGCTCCTCCTTTTATAGGCAAAGCTCATGCTCATCCATGGCGGATGGGGGCAGACGGCATGCGATGCTACGTGCACATCGGACAGTCCTGGCGTGCGGGGTTGGTGGCGTAGGGGTTGCGTGGGCGCGGCGCCAAGGGAACAAGGTCATGCAATTTGCGTGACCTTGGGCCCATGCCTGCTGCTTCAGTCGGGGCTCGATTGGGAGGAGAGGCTGGCGTGGGGAGGAAGAAGACCCTGTTACCAGGGTGGCTGATGCGTGGGGTCCGGTTGGCAGCGTTTGCGGCTCAGGCGCGTTGCGACGCGGTGAAGCGGTACGGCTGGCAGGTGGGACCCGGCGGTCGGTGTCTGCGTGCGCGTGGGTGGCGAGGCGAAGCTGGGCCGGCTTTGTGGGCCGCGTGCGTGAGTGGGAGGGTAGGCGGCCTGGTTCGCAAGGCCGAGCAGGCCTGGGCTGCTACTGCTCCCTCTTCTTTCCTTTCTCTTTTTCTTATTCTTTTTCTATTTTGTTACACTTCTTTCATGTATATAAATCAAAGTGGCATATTTCTCCTTTGGTATAATGTCCCATGGTGATAATCATTGGTCATAGTATATGTTGGGATATTAATCCCATGTTAGTACATTTATTTATAAACAAATATTTGTTAGCTTTTATTGATCTACACATAAACCCAAATAAAATCCAAATCACCATATTGAATATAATGCAAGTTGATGTGTATTATGTGGTAAACCAAATTCAAGGTGATGAGGTGAAATACTTGTGCAAGTCATGTAGGTTTAGTTAGATTACGACTAATGCAACACTTAGGGTTAGCTCCTACAAATGTCACTTATCATCACATGGGGTTTTGAAGAAAAATTTTGTAGTTGGGATTTTTGGTGTGTGGATTTTTGGGTTGTTACAATAACTATGTTGGAACTTCGATGTATGACAAACTATTTGTGAACTTGTTGTAACATGTGGCTTGTATGTTGAATCATGTACGATCTTGGCTTGTATGTTGGTTGATTCGAGATCCTTCGTGATACTCGACGGACTACCGGATTTATATGGGCTCAAGTGTGATGGTTTGACTACCTTGGTGGTTGCTATTGTACTTGTGCTCTTATAAATTGGATGGTTATGTTACAATTATCCCTAGGGAAGGGCAAGAAGGACATGTCGGGGCATTCACCGGTGAAGCTGGTGAAGTTTGGCATGCCATTCTCTCCATCATAGAAGAAGTCGGCCATAGTCTGGGCAGCACCTTATGGTTGTCGGAGATGAGGCTGTTCTAGGAGCAACAGACACATTTGTAGCAGAACAAGGAGTGGGCGGGGAGGCGGCGGAGGATCTCAAGAATGACATCCTCTATGAGGCTGGCTAGTGCATTCCTCTTGCTGGGTCCTCCTCTATTTCGTAGAGCCTACGATCATCAATGTGCAGTGGGATGAGAGCTTCCTTACTAATGAGATCACTAAGATCTTGTTTGGATCAATCCACATGTGTTGAGGTGGATTGAAGTGGACTTGAGCTAAATTTTACAGCAATCCACCTTAGCACTATTGACGGCAAAAAATGAACTCACCACCGGCACACGCAACAAGCCGAGAGAAACCGCGTGGAGCATATCTCGAGCTCTCCCTGGACTTAGTAGGACATCGGACTAGGCGGTCGTGATCTAGGGCGTGCCGGTCAATTTAACCCTATAATTGATATGGAGAGAAAGGTGAAAGTGCAATCAATCCCTAATTGTGGGTTTTAGTGATAATGACCACGCAATTAGAGAACTAATGAGATTTATCAAGATGACAAGCAGGGAATTTATATTCGAGGATACTACACAAAATGGAGGAGCCCCCAATTATAAATATAGATGGCTTCAAACTCAAAAGAGGTTTAAGATTCTTTTATATCTTGAATTTGAGTATAGGTAAAGCCATACTATAAAGGGGGACATAATGCTTAAGCTAATATGTGCTACCAAGTGCTCAAACAACCACAAACATCCTCAAATTCATAGCCAAGACAGTCTATAGTTCACTATTACCCTTACTGTCTTGCTTAGGTGTGAGCTCCGTCTCACCCGACCCCTTGGGTGCGGTCTCCGTCTCGCCCGACCCCAAAGTCACGGGCTCTATCTCGCCCGCCCTCTAGGCCATGGGCTCTATCTTGCCTGACCTCAAGGCCGCGGGCTTCATCTCACCCGACCTCTTGGGTGTAGTGTCCATTGAGGGCTAGGGTTATATATACCTTTTCCTTTCCTCCCCAATGACCATCTGCATTTTAAGTGATCGTTGGGGGCTGGGGGTATATATATACTTTTCCCCTTCCTTCCCAATGGCAACCTATTTCTTCTTCCTCACTTCAGCACACCCAAAAATAGAGCAGGAGCTCTCTCTCTCTCACTTCATTGTTGACCTCAAGCCCCCAAGCAAATCCATTGATTTCCCCATCAATCCTTGAGGGAAAAGGGTCCAAAACTCGATTAGAGAGCATCTCGATTGGTTCCAAAACTTTAAAGAGCACTTGGTTCATGTTTTAGCCAGAGGTTGTGTTTGTTACTCTTTTAGCTTGGCTCCTAGCCAGCTAGAGCATCGCCCATGGAGCTTGCCAACTAGTGTGGCACCCCCAGGAGGTTTGTAACCAGCTCTTGCAGCGAGTAAAATCACCCCTCATCTTAAGAGTTCACTCTCTTGACTTGAGAACGAGGTAGGGTTGCAAATCCCTAAGCCTTAGTGGTATACCTCAACAATGTGGACTTAGGCAAGCCTTGGTGGAGAGCTAAACCTGCTTGTGTTGCTACACTTGTGTTCTTATTGTTGTTGGGGTGATTTCTAGGATTGAAGCTGATCTACTTGTGTGTGGTGTTCCCACCACTTTCAGTTGTCGATCTGTGATCTTATACCCTATAGGAAGCTAAGAAATTTATCTAATCTAAATTTCATTGGGAAGATTTTGAACTGTGGACTAATCTCTCCTGTAGGTGCGGCAGTGCCATTGTTTGGTGACACAGTGCAGTTGTGCGGCAGTGCCACGCTCAAGTGCGGCAGTGCTACAGGTGGATTTGACTTCGGTTTGAGTTAAATTTTTATAGGCCTATTCACCCCCCTCTAGGCGTACTAGAGATCCTACAAGTGGTATCAAAGCCCGGGGGAGGATCAGGTGTTGTGAAGCCCATCAACATTGATCTAAAGGACGTTGGGCTATATGACACCGACAGTAGTGAGCTTAGCGCCTCTATAGTGAGCAACTCCATGCTCCCACAGCTAGAGGCAACCGATGCCGAAAAAGCTCAAAATGAAGAAGAAAGAAGAAGAAGAAGGGCATCTAGAAAAGAGAAAAGGGAAGCAAGAGAGAAGAAGAAGAAGGAGGAGCAGCGGTTAGAAGAGAAGAAAGCAAGAAAAGAAGAAAGAAGACTCAAGAGAGAAGCTTGAAGAAAAAGAAGAGAAGCAAGAAAGAAGAAGGAACAAGAAGCAAAATCCTCCAATGCATCTTCAAGTGAGCTATCTAGCAGCTCCGAAGATGGTGATGATGATGAGTCCTACCAAATGCATAGCAAGAAGGACAAGAAAGGAAAGGGCAAGAAGAATGACGACAACAAATATGCCACTGTATCCTTTAACTATTCTTCTTTGTCTATGACTAACCATGATCGCAAGTCTTTCATCAATGTGCCCATGGGCAAGTTACCTCATTTTGATGGGACTAACTTTGCCAATTGGAAGCACTTGATGAGAGCCTATCTTATAGGTCTTCATCCCATCATTTGGGAGGTTGTTTGCAATGGATTTGAGCCACCGGTTGATCCCAAGAATCCAACCATGGAAGAAATGAGAATCATCCACCTCAACGGTCAAGCTACTAGTGTGCTACTTAGTGCCTTGGATGGTGATGAGTACAATAGAGTGATTGGTGTGGATGTTGCCAAGCAAATTTGGGATACTTTGCATCTTGCACATGAAGGGGTTAACAAAGTGAGAAAAGCAAGAATTGATTTTTTGATGTCCAAGCTCAACCGATTTGTTATCTTGGATGGAGAAGGGCCACAAGAGATGTTTGATAGGTTGATGACCATGGTGGGGCAAGATTAGAGGATATGGTTGTGATGAGCTAGATGATCACAAAGTTGTCAAGATTATGTTGGAAGCTTATTCACCAAAAAATGAGACCGTAGTAACTCTAATTAGAGACAAGAAGTTTGAGTACTTCACACCAAATGATGTACTTAGGAGGATCTTGACCTTTGACATACAAAGAGAAGAAGCAAATGAGAGGAAGAAGCTTGGAGAATTGCAAGCAAAGATAGAAGGCATCAAGATCAACAAGGATGTAGCTCTCAAGGCCAACAAATCAAGCAAGCAAGGCTCTACAAGCAAGTCCAAGACCAACAAGCAAGCTTCAATTAGCAAGCCCAAAGCAATCAAGCAAGTTCAAGATAGAGTAGAGACCACCTCATCCTCTAGTGAGAGTGAACATGATGATGACCAATACGAGAAAGTGGATGATGTTGCTCTCTTTATGAGGAGGTTTCACAAAGGGTTGAAGAAGCAAGGGTACAAGGTAGTAAAGAGGAAGTTTCCAAACAAGAAGAAGAGGACATGCTACAATTGTGGAAGCACCGATCATTTTATTGCCAAGTGCCCACATGAGATCAAGGAGAACAAGTATAAGAAAGAGAAGAAGGAGGACAAGGACGACCAGGAAAAGAGCAAGAAAAACATGAGAGAAACTCACATTGGGCATGAATGGGATTCATCTATTGAAAGCTCAAGTGAAGAAAATGAGAAAGTTGCAACCATTGCTATCCATGAGCCATCTTCTTCACCAAGACTCTTCACCAACATGTTCAATGATGACTACTACTCCCCTCACATTTGTCTTATGGCAAAGGGTGAGAAGGTAAATTCTAAATCCAAGGCCAAAGCTCCTCAACCTCCACCTCCTAGTGATATCTCTAGTAGTGATATTAGTGATAGCTCTAGTGATGATGAATCTAGTGATGAAGAAATTAATAAATTAACTAAGAACTTAGATGGAAAGACTAAACTATTCATCGCTAAACTAATGGAGGACTTAGAGAGTGTCCAAGTCGAGCTAGAATCTAGAGAGGAAACTCTTATCCAATAAGAGGATCTCTACATTGCTAGCAAGGAAGTTCTTGCATTAGGGAGAAGTGAGGTAGAATCCTTGTGCAAGGCCTTGGCCAACGAACAAGGGGACCATGCTATCACAAAGAAAGAAAATATTGCTCTCAAGAAAAAGTATTGTGACTTAGATAAAAAGCACAAAGAACTTGAGCTGCAATATAACATTCTTTGGGATAGCAACTCACGTCCCTCTAAGGCAAAGGATGCTTCTACTTCCTCCACTAGTCAAGGTTGTGGAAAATGTTATAATATTGATTTGAATGCTTATTCCACTAACCTTACAAACATGGAGGCAATGAGAAAAGAAATTGCTAGACTCAATGAGATCATTGGCAAGGGCTGCTTGAGTGGTAAGGCTCAAGTAAGTGATAAGAAGGCAAATGATTCAAAAGTGCCTCAATTCAAGTAAGGGAGACACCCCTCAATCAAGCATGGGCTTGGGCACACTGCAGGAGCCAAGACAAAATGGAAGAGAGATCATAAATGGCTATGAGTGTGTCAAGTTTGAGAAGAAGGAAAGAGTTGGTATAGATCAGCCTGCACAGACAGTGGCAGTGCCGCAGTTCAGAGTGGTAGTGCCACACCGTGGTAGTGCCATAGTGAAGGCCAGCTATGCCGCTCCCCACAAAAATGGGAAGGCTACCAATCCTACTCCTGGTCAAACTAAGCCCAAGAAGAAGGTGTCCTAGCAGAAATAGGTCCTACAGAAGCCAAATGAATCAGTGTGGGGCACTATGAACAAATATGCATACCAACCAAAGTTTCAACCACATCGACAAAGCTTGACTTCGTGTTTTGTTTTAAGGAACAACATCAGTGGAAAAGTGGTTGCCAAATATGTTGGAAAGGAAGCCAACATATATAGGAATACTTCTATTTGGGTTCCTAAATTTCTTGTAACTAACATGCAAGGCCCCAAGTCAAATTGGGGACCTAAATAAAGCAACTAAATCTATTTTGCAGGCATACTCCTCCGGTGGGTCAAGTTGGGTGCTTGATAGTGGATGTACAAATCATATGACCGGGGAAAGGAGTATGTTCTCATCATATACCCTGAAGATGGACTCAAATGAAAATATTCTCTTTGGAGACAACTCTAAGGGGGATGTGATTGGTGTCGATAAAGTTGCTATAACCCTTGAGCATTCAATTACACATGTTTTACATGTTGATTCGTTAGGTTACAATTTGTTGTCCCTCTCTCAATTATGCGAGATGGGCTTCAATTGTCTCTTTACGAATAAGGGTGTGGACGTCTTTAGAAGGGAGGATTCCTCTTGTCTTTATAGGTCATTTAAAGAACAAGCTTTACCTAGTTGATTTCAACAAAAGCAAAGATAATCTTGAGACTTGTTTAGTCACAAAATGGTGTAGTAGAGAGGAAGAACCATACACTAATTGACATGGCAAGGACAGTGCTAGATGAGTACAAGATGCCAGACCTCTTTTGGTGCAAAGCCATCAACACCGCTTGCCATGCCATCAACCGCCTCTACCTACATAGGAAGTTGAAGAAAACTTCATATGAGCTTCTAACCGATAACAAACTAAAGGTGTCCTACTTTAGAGTGTTTGGGTGCAAGTGTTTCATACTTAATAAGAAACCCAAAACCTCTAAGTTTGCACCTAAAGTTGATGAAGGTTTTCTTCTTATGTATGGATCAAATGAGCATGCCTATCATGTTTTCAACAAAACCTCCAGAAGAGTTGAAATAGTGGTAGACATGACATTTGATGAATCTAATGGCTCTCAAGTGGAGCAAGTTGATTCAAGTGTTGTAGGAAAGGAGGATCCACCATGTGAAGCAATCAAACAATTGGCTATTGGTGATATTAAACCACAAGAAGATGAAGTCACTGAAGTGGTGGTTCCTCAAGTTGCTGCTGCACCAATTTCTGCTGACGTACCTGATGCTACACTGTAGCAAACACCTGCTACAACTCTAGAGCGCGGTAGTGCCACACTTGAGGGTGGCAGTGCCGCACCTACATAGTTGGCAGCAGCTGATTCAACTCCAGCTCGTGGACAAAACCTACAGCTCATATTTGAGCAAGATGATGATGAAGATTTAGAAGATGAACAAGAGGCCATTGAGCATCCAAGGCTAAGGCAAACAATACAATGGGATCATCCCATTGATAACATCCTTGAGAGTCTTCAAAAAGGGGTAACAACTCATTCACATTTAGTAAACTTTTGTCAATATTACTCGTTTGTTTCCTCTATGGAGCCTCTTAAGGTAGAACAAGGACTTGGAGACACGGATTGAGTGATGGCCATGCAAGAAGAGTTCAATAACTTCAAAAGAAACCAAGTGTGGACTTTGCTGGAACAACCCAATACCAATGTCATTGGTACCAAGTGGGTCTTCCACAACAAGCAAGATGAGAATGGAGTGGTGACAAGGAACAAGGCAAGGTTAATTGCTCAAGGTTTCACTCAAGTAGAGGGCTTGGACTTTGAGGAAACATATGCACCAGTGGCAAGACTTGAAGTAATCCGAATGCTTCTAGCCTATGCCGCTCATCCCAATTTCAAGCTATATCAAATGGACATGAAGAGTGCATTCCTCAATGGCCCATTCAAGAACTTGTCTATGTTGAGCAACCACCGGGCTTTGAAGATCATAAGTTTCTCAACCATGTCTACAAACTCCAAAAGGCGCTCTATGGGCTTAAGCAAGCACCAACAGCATGGTATGAATGCCTTAAGGAATTCTTGCTTAAACAAGGCTTTGAAATAGGCAAAGCCAACCCTACCCTTTTTCACTCACAAAGTTGGTAAAGATATATTTGCGTGCCAAATATATGTCGATGACATAATATTTGGTAGTACTAATCATACTTTTTGTGAGGAATTTAGTAGGATCATGATGAAGAGATTTGAGATGTCCATGATGGGTGAGTTGAAGTTCTTCCTCGGATTTCAAATCAAGAAAGTGAAGGATGGAACTTTTATTAGTCAAACGAAGTACACCCATGATATGCCCAAGTTTGACATGGTGAATGCCAAGCCTATCAAATCTCCCATGCCAACCAATGGACATCTTGATCTCAACATTGAAGGGAAAGCCATGGATACCAAGGTATATCATTCCATGATCGGCTCTCTACTTTATTTGTGGGCATCTAGGCCCGATATTATGCTTAGTGTGTGCATATGTGCTAGATTTCAAGCTAACCCGAAAGAGTGTCACTTGGTGGCCGTTAAGAGAATCCTGAGATGTTTAGTACACACTCCTAACCTTGTTTTGCGGTATCCTAAGGGCTCTAAGTTTGATCTACTTGGGTATTTCGATTCCGATTACACCGGTTGCAAAGTAGATCGAAAAAGCACTTCAGGGACATGTCAATTCCTTGGACGGTCCCTAGTGTCTTGGAGTTCTAAAAACAAAATTGTGTAGACCTTTCCACCACCGAGGCCGAGTATGTTGCAGCCAGTGCATGTTCTGCTCAACTACTTTGGATGAGGCAAACCCTTCAAGATTTTGGATGTCACTTCACTAAAATCCCACTCTTGTGTGACAACAAAAGTGCCATAAAGTTAGCCAATAATCCTATAAGCCACTCAAGAACTAAGCACATAGACATCCTACATCATTTCTTGAGAGACCACGAAACCAAAGGAGATATTGAAATTCGCCATGTGAGCATCAAAAAGCAACTAGCCGATATCTTCACAAAGCCCCTTGATGAGTCAAGGTTTTGTGCTTTGCGTAGTGAGCTAAATATACTTGATTCTCGTAATGTGGTTCGAATTTTAGCATGCCTTTGTTTGATAAACTAGTATCTAGGCAAAAGAGTTGAAAATTTTCATATTATGCATGAAAATGATTTATAAAAGGCAACTTATGTATCATGATCATGGTCTGTATTGATTATTTGTTTCTGGTCATGGTATATAGGTGATATGTGTCCATATCTTATATAGAGAGAGTCATATAGATTATAGCTAACTCCCACTATTTTGGGGAGTGCGGCAATGTCGTGCCTACCGTGCGGTAGTGTCGGGCTAGGCATGCGGCAGTGCCGCACTTTGAATCTCAATTGAGATTTGGCCCAAACAATTTTACTATGGGGTCCATTTATTCTTCCTCTTATCCTTAGGTCCATAGTAACTTCTTTCCCTCTCTCTTCCCCCCGGCGCCGATGCCCGCGCCTCTCCCTCCTCTTGCGACCGTGCCATCGCCGTTGCTTGGGCACGCATTGCTGGTATCTGGCAGTGCCATTGTAGCTGCCAGCCCTCCCTCAACATCGCTGACAGTTGCTATTGCCCTTAGACTGAGCAATTTCTTCCCCCTCCTCTCCTTTACTCATTTGAGAAGATAGAGCATGGAGACAATGATCGAAGGGGGGAAAAGGAAGATGAATGAGCAAAGAAATAAGGATCCACCTCGCCGTGGTTGAGGGAGGTCAAAAACAGCAGGCTGACTTGGTGATAGGGGGAGGCACGTGCAATACATTGAAGATGAGGAGAGGCTAGAGATGATAGGTCATACCATTGATTCCATTTCTGACACCCCACAACATCTCTCTGAGTTTGATGGCAAATACACGAGAGATTTTGAGGGTGAGATCATCATGAGACCTCCAGATGACTCTCGCTAGCATGCAGTTGTCAACTATTCCAAGAGTTGGAAGCTGGTGGAAGAGGCAAGGGGGATCAATGCCTATGTAGTGCATAAGCATTTGGGCATTGATTACAGATTCTGGAATGAGTTTCATTCCAACTTTTATGCCACTGCCATTCTTACATCCAAGAAAACCAAGATCATTAAGATGCAGTATATTGATTGGGATGAGATGCAGGAGAAGGAGGAGCCTGAGTTTGACAAGGTAATCAAAATTTGTGACAGGTTCTAGCTTTCAGACATCATGGGTTTCCAGTATAACTAGAATGAGGAGGTCCTTGCATAGTTTCATGCCACATACTTCTATGACTAGACCTCTGATGAGATTCACTATATCACTGATGGTCCACACTACCGAGTCGACTTTGTCACTTTTAGCTGGATTCTTGGCTTTGGGGAGGAGCACAGAGGTTACACTTACATTCATGATGAGCCTCGAGCTAAGATTCATGACATCAGTTACATGTGGAGAGATAGAAGGATTGTAGATGGCAAGAGGAGTGGTCTACATAGCTTCTATTACATCCTCAACAACCTCATTAGGAACACCATCAACCTAAAGGATGGAACAGCCTTAGATATTAATGGCTATGTGAGAAATATGTTGGCTAGATTTGCTCTAGGTGGGGACAGGTTCAATATCCCTAGATTCATGTGGACTAAGTTGAGATTTGCAGTGGAGGATGGGAGGAGGGGACTGCCCTATGCCCCTTACCTCATGTTCATGATTGAGAGGGTCACTGGATTTTATTTTTACAAAGGATGGGATGCTCACCGTCTACAAAATTAAGAAGACCCAGCCAGCTATAGCTACTCAAGGAGTGGGGGGCTCTCATGATCATGTAGATATCCCTAAATCTTCCTGCTCTAGGTCTCGTAGAGGAGGCAAGATGAAGAAGTTTAGCAAGTGGTTGAAGGCAATCTTCAGCAAGTGCACCTATGCAACTGATAGAGCGTATGAGACACAGCTTGAGCAGCCACCACTTCCTCCTATTCCACCTCCTCCACAGTATGACCTTCCGAGTCTCTCTGACATAGATTCAGATGAGGAGGAGGAGCAGTAGGGATGAGCAGCAGATTGGGATGAGACCCTAGAGGGATATCGTCAGAGACAGAAGCCGAGGCGTTCCACTCGCTACACCACCACTACTCACAGTCAGGGCCATGCATGTATTGACTCTGACAACAATGATGGTGATGGTGGTGCTATGACTACTGTAGGAGGTGCTAGGGCTGCAGGAGGTGATGATATTGATTGGATGGACATCCAGGGAGATGACGAGTAGGTGTTGATCTTTCTTTTTCTCTTCTCTTTTTGGTGCTTTATGCCAAAGGGGGAGAAAATTAGAGGGGTCAATAACTTTTTCGACGCCATGGATGCCATGGAGGTTGCTACAACTAGAGTCATGTTCTATCTATTTAGAGTAGTCTTCATCAGGTGAGAGTTTGAGAGTCCGTTATGCTACTTAAGTATTTTATATATGTGTGGGATTTGGACATATATTAATCTATGTGGTCGCTTGTGATACAATTGTGCTAGAATGTTATCTTTATATGTATCACATGTTGTGTGGTGTCTGTTCTGATCTATGCTATTACAACAAGTACGGCAGTGCCGCACTGTAGTGCGGTAGTGCCACACCCAGCTGCAACAGCAAACTAGTTTGTGCATAAACTATCATTTGCATCACGTTTTACATAACTAACATAGTATGCAGCACCCCACAGGAGCATGGATGTAGGGGGAGCCCCATCACTTTCACTAAAATGTGAATCTTGGCTTCTTATGCCAATTTAAGAATTCAATTCTCTATTCACATACTTAGGGGGAGTCTCTACACCCATGGCTTGAAAGTCTCAGTATTTATTTCATATCTTTTGTAAGCTCTAATTAGGTTATCATCAATCACCAAAAAGGGGAGATTGAAAGTGCAATCAAGCCCTAATTGTGGGTTTTGGTGATAATGACCATGCAATTAGAGAACTAATGAGATTTATCGAGATGACAAGCAGGGAATTTATATTCGAGGATGTTACACGAAATGGAGAAGCCCCCAATTACAAATATAGATGGCTTCAAACTCAAAAGAGGTTTAAGATTCTTTTATATCTTGAATTTGAGTATAGGTAAAGCCATACTATAAAGGGGGACATAATGCTTAAGCTAATATGTGCTACCAAATGCTCAAACAACCACAAGCATCCTCAGATTCACAGCCAAGATAGTCTACACTTCACTATTACCCTTGCTGTCATGCTTGGGTGTGAGCTCCGTCTCGCCTGACCCCTTGGGTGTGAGCTCCATTTGCCCAACCTCTAGGCCATGGGCTCTGTCTCACCCGACCTCAAGGCCATGGGCTTCATCTCGCCTGACCTCTTGGGTGCAGTGTCCGTTGAGGGCTGGGGTTATATATACCTTTCCCTTTCCTCCCCAATGGCCATCTGTGTTTTAAGTGACTGTTGGGAGCTAGGGTATATATATAATTTCACCCTTCCTTCCCAATGGCAACCTGTTTCTTCTTCCTCACTTTAGCACACCCAAAAATAGAGCAGGAGCTCTCTCTCACTTCAATGTTGACCTCAAGACTCCAAGCAAATCCATTGTTTTCCCCCATCAATCCTTGAGGGAAAAGGGTCCAGAACTCGATTAGAGAGCATCTCCATTGGTTCCAAAACTCTAAAGAGCACTTGGTTCATGTTTTAGCCGGAGGTTGTGTTTGTTACTCTTGGAGCTTGGCTCCCAGCCGGCTAGAGCGTTGCCCGTGGAGCTTGCCAACTTGTGTGGTAGACCTAGGAGGTTTGTAACCACCTCTTGCAGCAAGTAAAATCACCCCTCATCTCAAGAGTTTACTCTTTTGACTTGAGAACGAGGTAGGGTTGCAAATCCCTAAGCCTTAGTGGTATACCTAAACAACGTGGACTGAGGCAAGCCTTGGTGGTGAGCTGAACCACGGGATAAATCCTTGTGTCATCTTGTGCTTGTGTTGCTACACTTGTGTTTTTGTTGTTGTTGAGGTGATTTCTAGGATTGAGGCCGATCTACTTGTGTGGTGTTCCCACCACTTTTAGCTATCGATATGTGATCTTATACCCTGCAGGAAGCTAAGAAATTTACCCGATCTAAATTTCGTTGGGTAGATTTTGAACTGTAAACTAATCTCTCCTGCAGGTGTGGCAGTGTCGTTGTTTGGTGCGTCAGTGCCACGGGTGAATTTGACTTCAGTTTGAATTAATTTTTTACAGACCTATTCACCCCCCCTCTAGGCATACCAAAGATCCTACAAAAGGTAATAAGTAATTTAAGGTGGAACATGTTGGTGTTGTTCCAGACAGCTCTAAATATGTGGCTAGATAGCTGATTCAATAAGGCTATCAACTAAATAGTCGATATTCAGCATGTTCATGATACAAGATATTGAAAACGAGCGCTATTAGAAATTATCAGATATACAAACGATATGAATCCAATGCCAATGATCATAAAACATGCAAGAACATGGTAGAGAGCTAATATGAGTGAAAGCATTTGCACTGACTATACCCTGTATTGGCTTAGAGATCAGGACAAAAACAAGTATAATAACAAAAGCCAATATATTTGCAATGCACGGGCTATCGGCAAAATAGCCGATTCCTGGATAAATAGATACGTAACACATGATCAATCACTCATCTAGTATAAATAAATCTACAAGCTCATCAAATCTAGCCTATCATCATAACAGAGGGGGTCGAGCGGATCAAAGACAGCCATGATAATGATAACAAAATAAACTTTTAAAGCATGTAAATCTATCCATACTTAGGCAAGATTATGAGCACATGCTATGAGCATGAAAGCATAGACAACCGGTCGAGAGGTTGATTTAGGTAACTTTTGTAGTACAACACATGAACACTCAACCACCAACGCATAGATAGATCTATGAACCGAAAAAACCCAATTTACGGCACTATCAATAGGTCGACCGAATCGATGCAGCATTGATAGTAGAACGACAAACTACAAGTCTAGCGATCTATAAACCTACTTATGATTTGATGGGGTCGTGGACGCGTGCCATACACGTGAAAGCTCAAGCTATCAGCCAAAATAGCCGATAGACACATAGCTAGTGGATGACATCATATCCATCTTAACAAGTAGATCCATTAACCATCAAAACCTGATCTAGTGTGCTACCAACAGGTTTGTAACGAAGATAGCAAACCGGAGATCGATGACTAGTGAACCTATTCCTTAATGAAGATAGGGCCCCAAACGCTCATTATGTTTGATCAAGATCAAGGTAAAATGGTCGATGAAGCGGGATGTAACATCAAAGGGTGGATTTTAGCATGAAACAATCAATGACAATAGATCAAAAGATGTAGACTGAGAAATCTTTAATCTAGATCGATCAATTGGTGATATCATGTTGAATAGTAAACTATTTAACACAATATCGATAACTAAACTATATCGCTACTCGTAAGAGATCGACCGAATTGTTGCAGCCTTATAAATAACAATATAGATCAAAAACTAACTTATACCAAACCGGCGAGAGGTCGGCCGGACCAATGCAGCCTCACAAGCAAAGTATAAGTTGTGATGGTACTTATACCTGACTATTTTGATTTGATGTGTGGATGTATGTTACAATAGTCGAGGTTCAATACTTATACCCGAGGTTGACTACGAGTCCTGGTCGAACAAGACCGGTTATAAACTTGGAAAAGAAAACAAAGCTTCCTAAATTATGATAACTTGGACCTCAATCTTTCCCTTCTATGAAGTCTGATGCATTTTCTCGCTCATGTCTTGTCGTCCCTGCCAATGGGGCCCATTCCCATGAAATGATGACGTCACCTTATCCAGTTGATGGCAATTTATTTAGCCGATCTTACTGAATATTTTGGATTTCCTCAATAAGTTCCGTCTTCATGGTTTTCTTATCCAAATTTTGGTGTCAACACATGCCCCCCAATTTTGGGATAAAACAATTTTATTCCAAAATTACCTCTTGCGACCATTGCATGTGTCACGCATCCACTCTGAAACCTCTGCTCGGCTTCTGACTCTGGCTAGAGTTTTCCTTATATTCTCGAAATTGTCCCTATCTTCTTCACTTGGTCATTCCGGCTATATTCCCCTTTTCGCTTCGCTTGCCAGCCATCGCAATCTTCCTGAGCGCCAAACCCTAGTGAATCCAAATCCCTAATCTTGGCAAAGCATCCTACTATTCTTCATGGAACCTTGGGGCGGTAGTTCAACTTGGTGGTGCAGCACTGACGCTCACTCGAAGATCTAGATCTACTTCCCCAAGCTTGATGGCGACTATTGACATTATTCTAGAGGTATGATAGAGACCTTCTTCACTAATTGTTCCTCAGTCCCCGCCTAATCTTCAGCTCATAGATCTGCTCACCCTAGTTTTAGGATCTCAAAAATGAAATCTTGATCCCAACCAATGTTGAAAACGTATACTTTTTGGGTCCGATGGGCGACCCAGATCAAACTGAGCTCATTAACTTAGAGACAAATACACTTCCTTTCAAGCACTCTACCATGAGTCCCTCGGTGTCGGATAAAACTTTCGGGGCCCAGCCACTTCCTCTTGATGGATGGAGAGACTGGTATCAAAGAGTGGCTAAAACTCATCAAGCCAGATGGGTGACTTACGACCTAGATCAATGTATAGATCTTTCTCCATTGAATATAAAGAAGAATGAGCCTCTACTGAGATCTGCTTCCTACTTATGGTCTAATGCCTTCATATTTGATCATGGACCAATGATAGTTTGTCAATGAAATCTAGTCGGCAGTCTATGTAACACCCTAGGTGTTATGGTTGCACTAAAACACTTGCATCACATGAGCATGTGCATCATCATCTTATTCATAAGCATCATACCCTTATGAATGTTATCATTTCATGTGTGTTTCTATTTGAACTGCTTGGTTTTATGCTAGCAATTGTGTGTGCTCATGTGTGGTCTATGCAAAGGGGTGCCAAATGTCCTCTTAAACAACTTAGCTACACTTAGAATGTCATTAGCAACAATGTTCATGTTGACCATCTTGCCTAATTACACTTCCAAGTAATTGTTTGACTTGTGTTGACCCCTAGAGCGCTTTGGTTTGACTATTTAAAAAGTACAACTTAGAGTGTTTGCATGTCTGAGCAACCTAAAGCAAAGTTGTAGCAAATTTTATAAGGAACAAACTTTGTTTAGGAGCCAACTCATGAAAATGTGTAGAACATGTTCAATTTGGGCCCACAAGCCAGAAACCAGTGCTGATTCTACACTTAGAATTTTTCTAAGTGTTTGCTGTGTTTCCAGTTTGATGGAGCCGACTTTGGTTTGATGTAACTCGTTATTCGTTGCGAATTAGCTAAAGGTTTCTATAGAACAATTGTAGCCCTATAGTAGCTCTACATCTTTGCTTCAAGAGGATCCTGCTAACTCGCCACTGTTTATGCATTTGATAGTCATCTAGTTGAGCTATCAGACGTTGGTGACTCGACTGAAACGGAGCTACAGTGCTTCGGCCGTTCAAGTCGTGGCCGACCGTCGTCTGGCCGAGCGCGCCAGGTGGAGGCCGTACGCTGGTGTTGGCCCCGCTGGTCAGGTCATCGCGGACACGACGACACCACGCGCCTACTGGCTGGCCTATTTGCTTCGCCTACGCTGTGTCTCGCCTCGACCGTTCGCCAGAACCAAGCGCCGTGCCTCCGCCGTTGCCGAGCAAGCCGCATCGTCGCCCAGCTCGCTCGCCGCCACAAAAACGCTGCCTCCAGCTAGCCCAAAGCTCTGCCGCGACCTCCTCTATCTCCTCCACCTCTTAGCTGAGCCTTTCGAGTCGAGGTGAGGGCACATTGTTCTTTTCCGCCGCCGTTGCCATGTGCACACCCTTGCCGGAGCTTGAAGCCACCGTGATCGTGCTAGCTAGGGTTCTTCTCACCCTCCGTTTCCTACCTCTCTAGCTCCGTAGTGACACTGTGAAGCTCGTACCGAGCTTGGGTGGGGCGATGGGGGCTCGCCGTCGCTGGAGTGCCGCATCGACCTCGCCGCCGTCCACCATTGCCGATGCCATCATAGCTAGAGCGTGGTAGCGGTTGGGGAAAGGGTATAGGTAGGTGCGTATCGTTGCTAGGAACACGCCTGTGCCATTGGCCTCGCCGGAGATGTAGCCACCGGTGAGCTACGCCATTTCCACGCCGTCGCGTGTGCCATCCCCTATTTTCAGTCGCTAACCGACGGGGTCCACTGATCCGCGGGTCCCACGCGTCAGTGACAGTTTATGTGAAAGGATAGTTCAATTGTGCAGTTTTGAATGCAATTTTTGTAAAATTGATAGCTGGTGTTTGGTAGATCCAAATGGTGTGATTCAAATTTTGGTAGAATCATAGTGAAGTCTAGTATTTAAGAAAAATATGACATGAGCACATGGTGTAGAAATTTTGGATGAATTAAATAGGAACTTGAAATGTGTTTTTAAATGCCTGCAAACTTGTTTAAATTATATCTTGAGTTTCTATGATCTAAAAATTATGAAATTTTGTGGGTAAGCTATTCTTGCTTAGTAGAAGCACTGGTAAAAATTTGAGAGTCATTGCATGTATGGTTTTTGAGTTATAGATTTTCCTTTTATCATTGATTGATGCTTGGGTAATTTTTTGTAAATTATCTAGGAATCCTATGACCATGAAATTTTGTGGGTAGCATCCTAGTACCTTAAGGATGCTGGGAAAAATATGAAATCTATTGCTTGACACTTCTCACTAAGGTTTCCTATTTATGCCATTTTAAGCCTTTATGCCTTGTCATTTTGGTGTAGGATGTGATACTTGTTCAAATGATGTGAAATTTATGTAGTAGCCTATTGGAGACATGTATAAGCTACTGTAATTTTTGTGGAATTTTCTGTACACTAGGGATATGTGTTTATTATTTAACCTAATTATCTAAATAAATTAATAAAGGAATGAAAATGATTTATTTAGGAAGGGCCACTATGTTTGCTTATGTTCATTTGATGTATGTTAACTGTTGGTAACCTTGGTAGTACTCGTGGTGCTATTCGTGTATGTAATGAAGTATTATTTTCACTATAAGTCTATTATAGTGACTTTCTGGATAGATTTTAGAGTTAAGCATATTAACTGGTGAATTTGATGTTTGCTGTGAAAGTGGTCATTAACAAAGTTGTAGGAAACTTGTTAATATAGCTTGTGTCAAAGTTTTAAGACATTTAGCCTAGTAGTTTGAGAGTTATGTCAGTTGGAAGACAGCACTCCCAACTGCCTGCTCTCTGGAATCCACGGACAGTTTTGCAAGATCAGTTTGTGTGACCTAGTTTGAGTTTGAATTAGACTTTGGTGATTAAATGAAAGTTGTGGACAATTCTATAAGCTTTCCAGAAAGTCTTAAATCTTGGTAATTGGATCTGTAGAACTCCAGTTATGGATCAAACTTGTGGCTACTGTTTGCAACCTAAAAACTGTTGGGTGCAGTGAGTGACTTGTTTGCTTTATATGAGTTGACGTGATGATTTAGATGCTAGGCTAATCAAGATAAATTGTTAGTTGCAGGTGCTAGACCTCTTACTAAAGAGGAACAACTTTATCTTAGGTTATTAGAACTTGGTGAGTGTGCCGTTCTTGTTTTCTAAAAGAGATATGCACCTACTCGGTAAAAATCGATGTTAATCTTGCATCATTATGTCTTTCATGTGTCCATTCATACATGGCTGTATATTTCATCATCACCTTCCATCTCATGTGCATCCATGATTCTTATACTATGCATATGCATGTAATAGGGGTTCCGGAGGGAGTCACGCTTCTGGAATTTGAGCCAGTACTTCCGAAGGAGCAGCAGCAAGCTCAGGAGCAGGAGGTGCAGACACCCAAAGAAGGAGCCGACGAGGAAGTTCTTGAGTGTCCCGATCACCAACCTTCATCTTTTCTAAAAGGCAAGCCCCGGAGCATTCTAAGTCTCCTATGTTTTGAAAATGGTTACTTTGAGTATCTTTATTTATTGATGCATTAAGTGATAGGAATTGGATGCAAACACTTGTTGCATATATATATCTATTCCTTGGCCAGTATACGTACCCTGAATCCTATTTAGGTATAGGAGCGAATCAAAGCTTAGCCATGCTTAGACTGGTAAAAGTCAGGTGATTTCCTATCACCTGCAAGTTAGGATGATGTCCGGTCACAGTTGGCTATATATTGCTATCGTGGAAGATAACCATGTGTTAATAATGAATTGTGACCGGGCGGGATGTCGATAGAGAAGCAACAAGGCAAGGAGGTCTTGGGTGTGGATCTATCCCCGTCTGTGTCGGTTAAGGACCGATTCGTTGTACGTCCTCATGTCATGTTGAACGCATGCCTATCACTTAGTTGGCTAGATAACTCGTTCCGACCGTGAAGCCAAGTAGCTCAATTCAGGCCAGAAGTCTAGGAAGTGAAAGTGCGCACCCTGGCGGTAGTAAGGATGTGCGGGGAGCTATTGGCGTAAGTCTGAGGTGAGATTGACCACCTGGCAGAGTGGACTCCCTGAGGGTGCGGCGCTGCTCAGAACCGCGATTCCTGAGTTGTATCAAAGGTGACCTAAGGCTGCCTTCGCGCGGTATGCCTGGGTTTGTGTTAGGAATACCCCTCCAGCTGGATAGGAATCGATTCGAATCGCCGTCTCTCCCGGATAGTGAGAACTTGACTGAGCAGCGGCAACGTAGATGCACTTAATTGAACTTGATGGTTAAATCGATGATGATGATACAACATTATACTGGATATGGTTACTAATGTTTGGAGTTAATCAATTGCTTGCTCTAGTCTAGGTGCTAATCTAGTTGACAGGTTAATATTGTTAACTTGCTGCTTACTCGTAAATTAAATTATGCTCTCTTATCACTAAAGCTTTTATGCAAAATGGTTGTCAAGCAAGATCCACCGATAAAGCCTTGCATACTCCTTGGGGTCATTTATTTCTGGTTTACGACGGGTAAGTCTAGCTGAGTACAATCTCGTACTCAGGGTTTATTCCCCCTTGTTGCAGATGACGTGCTCTATAACGGCTACTGCAAGTACTGTCTCCACCCTATAGGGGATGAAGACTAGATCATGGGCATGATCATCTATGTTATCTTATCTTACTGCTTTTGCTGGATATGACTATGGTGCTGGCTTGTATTTGAACTAAGTGTGTGATGGTCTCAAACTACTTCGCTTCCGCTATTTGTGAACTCGTTTTGTAATAACTATGTGTACTCTGATGTATGAGGTACTTGTGAACTACTTGTGAAATGGATGTAACATGTGGCTTGTTATGTTGAATTACTATGATCTTGGTTGTATGCAAGTTGGTTTGAAATCCTTCGTGGTTTCAGTTGACTACCAGGTTTATATGGGTTCAAGTATGACGGTTTGATCACTCCGGTGATTGCTTTCGTACTTGTGCTCTTATAAATTGGTCGGTTCTATTACAGTCTACCGAGGGGTATACCCACGGTAGTAGATGATTGGTGGAGGTGTGCATAATAGGAACCAGATGGTGACACGGGCACAGAGACAGCGATTTAGACAGGTTCAGGCCATCTGATCGACGTAATACCCTATGTCCTATGTCTTTGGTGGATTGTATTGAATATGAGATGCATTCAAGGGGGTCCCTACCCACCTTATATAGTCTGGAGGGTAGGATTACAGGTCGGTTTAGGTCTAGATCTATTCGGCTATATGGTAAGTATTTACAAGGAATACGATATCTATCATATCCGAACAGATCTTCCTTCATCGCTAAGATGTCTTCTGATTGCCTTGCGGTGCACGCTGACCAGAGCTAAGCACCGTAGGCCTTGATCTTATAGGCTGGACCTCCCATGGTGGTGTGGCCCATGTCCATTGCTGTTAGTACCTAGGGTTATACCCCCCACAGCAAGTCCCCGAGCGCCTTGTATCCACTGAGCAACGCCGTCTTGAGCAAGTCCGAGCAGTTTAACTTGGAGTCAGATGGTTAATCTGGCAATCTGACCAATTTAACTAGTAATCCAATCAATAAAATGAAGTGCCGACTAGTTTGACTAGTAATCCAACTAGTTTAACTAGTAATCTAATCAATAAAAAGAAGTGTCGACCAGTTTAGCTGGTCAACAAGCCTCGAACATACTCAAGTAAGGCTTGCCAGAAGGATGTAAGGAGCTCAAGTTTAAAATTTAAAAAATTCTCCACCTTGGGTGAAGTGTACACACTTAGGCTTCGTTGGCGAAGTCAGATGATCATCATCCATGACTTAGTCAAAGAGGATGTTAGTATTAATACATGCGCCGCAAGGTGCAATATATACATTGTAGTCACCGAGCCTTACAGTAGGTGAAGAAGACACCTAGTGTTAGGATCAAAGAATATCAACGACTGAGAAAGAAAATGGGAACTTAGCCAACCATTAAATTTGATACAAGCACCGCAAGGTGCAATGTATACATTGTAGTCCTCGAGCCTAACAGTAGGTGAAGAATGCACCTGGTGTCAGGATCAAAGAAGTACAACAATCAGTTAATCATAATAACTAAGTCCCAGCTTAGCCGAGCACACAGCCATCCCCCAGCTTAGCTAAAGACCAGTAAGAGGAAAAATAGTGCACTCACTGCTAGGTGAAGTGTACACACTTAGTCCCCGAGCCTGCTGTAAGATAGAGCAGCATCTTGTAGCAAGATCAAAGAAATAAGTGAAAAGGACGAAATCCACGTGCTTAGCACTGGACATTGGAGTAAAATTTGGAGAGTGCTGAGCACTTAAAAATGGAGAAAAATTGGAGAGTGCTTAGCACTTTACCGTTGGAGAAAATTGGAGAGTGCTTAGCACTTAAACCATGGATAAAATGGAGAGTGCTTAGCACTATACTGCGGAGAAAATGGAGAGTGCTTAGCACTATACCGTGGAGAAAATGGAGAGAGCTTAGCACTATATCATAGAGAAATTGGAGAGTGCTGAGCACTTAAAATGGAGAAAAAATGGAGAGTGCTTAGCACTTTACCATTGGAGAAAATTAGAGAGTGCTTAGCACTTAAACTTTGGAGAAAATAGAGAGTGCTTAGCACTATACCGTGGAGAAAATGGAGAGTGCTTAGCACTTACCCTGGAGAAAATGGAGAGTGCTTAGCACTATATCAGGGCAAAACTAGAGAGTGCTCAGCACTATGCCTTGGAGAACATAGGAGAGTGCTTAGCACTTGACCGTGGCAAAATTTGGAGAGTGCTTAGCACTATGCCGTGGAGAACATAGGAGAGTGCTTAGCACTTGACTGTGGCAAAATTTGGAGAGTGCTTAGCACTATGCCATGGAGAACATAGGAGAGTGCTTAGCACTTGACCATGGCGAAATTTGGAGAGTGCTTAGCACTTAAAAATGGAGAAAAAATGGAGAGTGCTTAGCACTTTACCGTTGGAGAAAATTGGAGAGTGCTTAGCACTTAAACCATTGAGAAAATGGAGAGTGGTTAGCACTATACCATGGAGAAAATGGAGAGTGCTTAGCACTATATCAGGGCAAAATTGGAGAGGTAAACCGACAAAGCAGGCTCAGCCATTTAGTATGCCCGGAGGCCCATTAAACTGGCCTAATAACCATTGACGGAGAAGTTGGAGGGGTACGAATGACGCAGCAGAGTCAGCGCGGTTTCCCAAAAACCCTAAAGGTGAAGGGTCAGGGTCGAACCATACGAATCTGCCCGCCGTGGTGCACTTCCCTCATTCCTCCTAGCGTGTCTTCTTCTTTACAACCGCAAAATACTCGGCGCTTCGCCTTCATACACCCTGCTATAGTTGCATTACAACCGCGGCGCCTCCTCAATCAATTCTGAGCATAGCCAAATCAAATTAGATCTGATCCATGGCAAAGGGTGGGAAGAAACACAGCCGCTCAAGCCTAAAGAAGTCAGGGAGGGAGGTGGCGGAGAGTATTGGCGAGGTCTGCCATGACTAGGAGTAGGTCAGATCTACCATCACCTGAGAGACCCTAGAAGAAATGGTGTTCAAAGGCATCCTTCAAGATCAAGTAACTGCAGGATGGCGCCCCGCTGTAGGTGAACTATTCCCAACCCCTGATACCAATGAACTTGTTGTATTCGAGGCTTATTTCATTTGTGGATTTGGGATTCCTACGCATCCTTTCCTGCGGAAGCTTCTTGGCTATTATGGCATTAACCTTTGCCATCTCCATCCCAACATCATTCTTCATATCTCCCTCTTTATCAATCTATGTGAAGCATTCATCAGAATCGCTCCGCACTTCAACCTCTTTCACTATTTCTTCTGCCTCAAACCCAACCTTGGATCTGGGTCACCCAAAGTGGTCGGTGGAGTTTATCTGCAGCTGAGGGATGGCATGGTGAAGGAATACATACAAGTGCCTCTCAACACATCATTGAAGGGATGGAATGCTAAGTGGTTCTATATCCGAAATGCTGAACCAAGCATGTTGGCCGACATAGACCATTTAGCAGTGCCAAGCGTAAACTAGTCGGCAAGACCGATCAATTCAGAGATGACCCAGGTTGATGATGTGGGGGGTATAACCCTAGGTACCCATGGCTATGGACATGGGCCGCACCACCAAGGGAGGTCTAGCCCATAAGATCAAGGCCTACAGTGCCCAGTTCTGGTCGGCATGCATCGCAAGGCAATCAAAAGACATCTTGGCGATGAAGGAAAATCTTTTCAGATATGATAGATATCGTATTCGTTGTAAATACTTACCATATAACTGAATAGATCTAGGCCTAAACTAACTTGTAACCCTACCCCCTAGACTATATAAGGCAGGTAGGGACCCCCTTGAATTCATCTCATATTCAATACAATCCAACAAAGACACAGGACATAAGGTATTATGTCGATCAGACGGCCCAAACCTGTCTAAATCGCTATCTCTACGCCTTGTGTCACCATTCGGTTCCTATTACGTGCACCTCCACCGATCATCTACTACTGTGGGTATACCCCTTGGTAGACTACCAACCAGATTTTGTTGATAGTGGCGCACTAGGTAGGGGGTGTGCGTGTTGATTCCATGGCCCACTAGATGGTCACTTTCCCAAGCTCCATGGCCTTTCTCAAGCTGAGCTAGATCTTCATGGTCGGATCCATGACTTTCATCATCGGCCTCGAGAGCAACAGGGAGATTGTGCAAGTGGAGCAAGATCACCCTACACCGATCACGCTAACACTTGCAACGACATCTCTGATCCCAATGCCCCACCACTAGGTTAGGAGATCCATCAGCAATGATGATCTAATCACATCCATCGATCAGGTTATAGACCGCTTAGCAGAATGTTGGCTCCTTGTGGGTTTGGTCTTAGATCAATCTAGAGCGAGCAATGAATTTCCCGTACTCCAAGATCACCAAACTGCTACAACCGAGTGACCTACTCGGCCACTTCGTTCAAGGCGGCTAGATTCTAATCCGGTGATCACGGCAACTCCAGAAGGGCATATCGTTCAACTCTGACCACTCCTCGCCCCAATGGAGAGCATGCCAAAGCCCTATTCTTTTGGGCTGGTGGGTGCAGGTCCGATCTATCAGGATGTCGTGCACCATCTTTTCACCGACCACGCCGAGCATAGCCGCATCAACGGCCTCTATCAGATTGACTTCCTTGGGGCCGATCAGCCTGTGGCAATGGTAAACATGGTGCAAATCCAAATAGACCTTTCGGATGACACGCTCCAAACAATCCTGGAGGAAAGCCCCGAGCCATACTCCGAAGGCTCTACCAGCACCTGTCCACCTTTTCCTCTAGGCTTTGGGAGAGAGCTCTTCATGGTTAGCCATGATAGCATCGCTATCAATGGAGAAACCAGTGTCTAGCGCCATGAGCGCGAAGCTCGAAACGTTGATCGCCAGCGACGTCGCAATGAAGAAGCAGAAAACACCATCTAAGATACTAGAGGTGGCCCACTGCCTCTTGCCCATAATCTTCAACAAGAGTTCCTCATGGTGGACAACCAGCAAGTGGAGCAGACGCCGACCGCCAATCTGGATGTGGCCACCCACGAGTTGGCTAGACTCCCACCAATGCCGGAGGTACTCAAGATTCAAGCACTGCTTAAAGTAGCTCAGGTCCAAGTCAACGACATCCGGAACCTAACTCTATCTTATTCAACAGCGACCGCACACAGTTGTAACCCCTGTAGTTTTCACCATGATGGGGGGAGTCATTACCATAGCGGCCAGTTCATCCAAGAGGGGTCTAGGGGCACTATTGCCATCAATCCTGGATCACAAGGACCGTGAAATCAGCATGGCCGACCAGCTCATAACGCCAACCAAGAGGTTAATCAACTGCTGCGCGGTGATGCTCGTGACCGCATTAACGTCAATCTTGATGTTCACAATCGCATCAAGAATAGTCATGCCCAGCGACATCAGGCAGAACTCAAACACTGACAGGAGTACGACGACCAACACGGCAACCCCATTGGCCTCCGACCACTCCCCGCTATCGAGCTGATGGGACCCCGCCCCTTCCCAGCAAGGTTGCGAGCTGTACAGTGGCCCACAGGCTTCAAGATCTTCGGGGTCGATCCCTATGATGGCAAGGCTAATCCTGAGCAGTGGATGCAGGTCTACAAGATCACCGTATGTGCCGCTAGGTGAAATAGCGACATAATAGCAAATTATTTGTCTATCATGCTCTCCCAAACAGCCAACAATTGGCTTATGGGCCTAAGCAAGGATTCCATCGAATCCTGGGATGATCTCAAGAAAGTCTTCATCGAGAATTACATGGCAACATGCTAGCAGCCTAGCACAAAATATGCTCTAGAGAAACTCCATCAGACCTTTAGGGAACCTCTATGAAGCTACATCATGCGCTTCTCTAAGACAAGGAACACCATCCCCAACATCGGGGACAGCGAGGTCATCTCTGCTTTCACCAGAGGACTCCATCACCATCAGGAACTGCACTCCAAACTTTATCGCAAGAGGCCCTAGACCATCGGCAAACTCCTTAAGGTTCCAAAATCATATGTAGATTCCAAAGAAGTTGATTGATAGTTCAAGGACGACGTTGCTCATGCTTCCCGCTTGCATCGCCACCCACTTCATGATGATGATCACCGCGAAGAACAGAGTTATGAAGATCGCGATAGGCGTTACGATGATCGTGAACACGGGCATAATGATCGGTCAGAGGGATCGAGGACAGCACAGCCACATCGCCACCGACCGGAAAACTTCATCAACAACATAGAGCAGCCATGCGCTAAGTGCAATTTTAATGCTGCCTATGAAAAGCTCCTTGACGGCAATGCTATGGCATGGCCAATTCACAAGAATAGCAAGCACACCATGCAACAATGCTATGGCATGGCCAAAGCTTTCTATGATGAATAGCAGAAACAGTAGACGCGCAAGGACAATGAGTTTGATGACGGCCAAGAGGAGGAGCGTCCTAAGCATGCATGACTTGCTTTCCAAGATGCCAACAAGGTGGTCGCCACAATCTTCAGAGGATGCGCCGCCTCCGAGAGCAAATGCCAGCAGAAGCTCACCGCTCGACAGGTCATGTCGATAACCAAGTATGACATGGTCATCGATCCCAAATATCTAGACTGGTTGGAGCATCCTATCACATTCAGTAGGGCAGATATCCCATACCCTAGGCGTTTCCCACTTTTGCTGGATCCAACCATCCGCAACGTGTGTTTCAAGAAGGTCCTCATCGATGGTGGGAGTGCCCTCAATATCCTCTTCGCTGGAGCCCTAACTAAGTTAGGCCTCACAAAGGATGATCTTGTCCCTATTGATTCTCCATTTTGGGGTATTGTACCTAGCAGAGCGTCCCAACCTTTGGGGCAGATCACCTAGCCAATCCAGTTTGGCAGCGCCAACCACTTCCATACTGAGTATGTGAATTTCTTTGCGGTAGACTTTGACACCGCCTACCACGCCATGTTTGGCCGACCAGCTCTCACCAAGTTCATGGCCATGCCCCATTATGTCTATCTGGTGTTGAAGATTCTAATGGAGCAAGGTGTCCTCACCCTGTGCGCCAACGTTTCCACCGCATACGAATGCGAAAGAGAAGGACTCACCATCGCCAAAGCGATGGACCTCTCAGCCAAAATGGAGGCTTGCATCACTGATTCTAAGAAGGTCCATACATATAAAAGTTGTGACCCGACCAGTGTCATATAGGCTCTGTGATCAAGATGACGTCGACACCCCTAATTCATGGCGCATTGAATGCCTTAAGCATTTCTATCCTTGAGATGTTCTACTAAAGATATGTACCTTTTTATGTATTTCAATAATAATTATATCTGTGACGTTTTCTCCATTTGTTTTCCATAATTTTTCTCAAGCTACTTATTTCTCCATACTAAACATCTTTAAGATGACATATACTATCACCCTTCGATTCACTGACCAGCCACGTTTCTCCTTCGTGTTATCCAGAAGAAGTCATGTTCTCGGTCTAGCACCTAAACGTGCAAGGGAAATAGTGCTCTGTGTCATGGGCAGCCAACAGTGGCTCCTCGGTGATACCTATATTCCTAAGCGTGCATAGGAGCTAAGCTCTTAAAGCCATGGGGTGTGGAATAGCCATGGCAAATAACAAGATAAAGGACTAACAATGCATTGTTAATATTAAATATTAACATTTCGTACATCTAAAACATAATGTTTCATACATAGTTGTTCAGCATAACACATATAAATTTGATACATGTCATCATGGTTGAGGATCAGCATCGTGGAACAGATCCAAGTCATCCGCCAGCTTGATTGCCGAATTAGACACTTCCTCCTCTAGCGCGGTGATTTGCTTGTCGCTTAGATTTTGGGCAAAGCCACCATCGATTCATTTGAGCTTCACCGAGGGGTAGAATGACTGGACAACCGCCAGTGCATGGCCCACGGTGGAACAAGTGATGCCATGAGCGTAATGCTTGAAGTTCTCCAGCGCCGACCTGCACCTCTCCACGATGACATCTGACTGCGGTCGCCTGTTGAGCTCTAGCAACTATGGGTCGATGAGGTCTAGCACGGGCTTTATCCCGTCGGTCATGGCCTTCATCATCTCTTTACTGGCCTCTAGCCAGAGCACGAAGTTGTGGAACTGCGCCTAACTATTGGTTCGGATCACTGCAGACAAGGAGGGCAATCATCTTAAAAAGCTTCTCATAGCAAGATGAGTATTAACATGAAGAATAACTCACGTTGCAGATCATCGGCGAGTCATTTTTCCACCGTCCGAGCTTCATCCCTTTATTTCTCCACTAGCGCTATGGTTTCCCATGCTAGTAGAGCTTGGGTCTCCGCCTTTGCCTTGGCGTCACATGCTAAGCGTGTTTCAGTTTCCGCCTCCACCTTGGCAGCACACGCCAAACCTGCTTTGGCCTCCGCCTACCTCAGAGCTTCAACAAGCTCTACACTAATAAAAGATTTCGGATAGCATGGGCAAACTAAAGATATGAAAGCAATACACTGAAGGGCCTAAGGCCTTACTTTTTTCTCGACTTACGCCATCGCCTAGCTAATTCTTTAGCTCCTAGTTCTCCACTTCAAGTTATGTCTTTTCTGCTCATAGCTTATCCTGGTCGGCATGTGCTCTAGCCAGCATCTTCTCCAGAGTCTTCATAGACTCGTGTAACCTCTGGTTTTTAGCAACCGATGGAGTCGCCTGTTCTAGCTGGCGTCTACGGAGCTGACTAGTCGCCCAGAGCCAAGGGCAAACCTCTGGTTTTTGGCAACCCACAGAGCCACCCATTCTCAGAGATCTTCATTAGCTCCTACGGCAAACCTCTAGTTTTCAGCAACCGATGAAGCCGCCCATTCTAGCTGGCATCTACAAAGCCAACGGAGCATCAGAGCAAATGAATGAAGATGTTGCTACTGAGCCGAACAGTTGCCCAGAGCCAAGGGCTAGTCCCCGGGCTCAGACACTAGTGATGGATCTTGGCCCCTGCGTCCAAGCACAAGCCAACCAATCGCCAAGGCAGGCGAGGGAGTCCCCCGAGGTGATTGAAGAAATTGAGCATGAAGCGCTAAATACTCGGGATCCTCCTCCTTAGCTTTTGTGGACCTTCGTGTGCCGCAGAGATACGATGGAGGTGGTGAAGGACGAGGAAGCGAGCGAATAGGTGAAGGAGCTTAGGGTGGCACTAGCATCAGTGTTTGGCTGGATTGAAGTAAGTTAGTCTACACGACCAATTGAAGTTGGAGATTACGCCAGTTAACTATTGTTTGCCGCAGGAGCTAATGAAGATCTCCAAGAACCACACATGCTAGCTGAAGCATGTGGCTCCATCAATTGCTGAGAACCAGAGGTTGCATGAGTCTATGGAGACTCTGGAGAAGATGTTGGCTGAAGTGCACGCCAACCGGGAGAAGTTGCAAGAAGAAAAGACACAACTAGAGGCGAAGAACTAGGAGTTGATGAATTAGCTAGGTGATGGCATAGACTAGGAGAAAAGTAAGGCCTTAGGCCCCACAGCGTATTGCTTTCATATCCTCAGTTCGCCCATGCTGGTAGTAATATTTCATTGGTGTAGAGCTTGATGAAGCGAAGAAGCGGGCGAAGATAGAAGCACGCCTGGCGCGTGATGCCAAGGTGGAGGCAGAGACCCAAGCTCTGCTAGCGCATGAAGCCAAAGCACTAGCAGAGAAAGAAAGCAATGAAGCTCTGACAGCAAAAAAACAACTCGCCAAAGAACTGAACCGTAAGTTATTCCTTATGTCAATACCCCTCTTGCTATGAGAAACATGTTTAAGACGATTGCCCTTCTTGTCTATAGTGATCTGAACCAATAGTCAGGTGCAGTTCCATGACTTCAAGCTCCGGTTGGAGGCCAGTAAAGAAAAGTTGAAGACCATCTCCAATGGGATAAAACCCATGCTGGATCTCATCGACCAAGAAGTGTTGGATCCCAACAGAGCGCTGCGGCTAGACATCATCGTGGAGAGGTCCAAGTCAGCGCTAAAGAACTTCAAGCACTATGCTCATCGCATCGCTTGCTCTGCCATGGGCCATGCACTGGCGGTTGTCCGGTCAGTCTACCCCTCGGTGAAGCTCGAATGAATCGACAGTGGCTTTGCCCAAAATCTGAGCGACGAGCAAATCACTGCGCTGGAGGAGGAGGTGTCTGATTCGGCGATCAAACTGGTGGACAATATGGATCTATTCGGAGATGCTGGCAATGAACCATGACAACTTAGAATGTAACAGGCTTGTCGACATTATGTCGAGCAGGTGTAAATGAAACTTTAGTGTTTAGTACATATAAAGTGTTAATATTTAATATTAATGGCGCATTGTTAGTCCTTTATCTTGTTATCAGCCCCAGCTATCCCACACCCATGGCGTAAAGAGCTTAGCTCCTATGCACGCTTAGGAATATAGGCATCACCGAGGAGCCGCTGCCAACCGCCCATGATGCAGAGCGCTACTGCCCATGCACATTTAGGTGCTAAATCGAGAACAGGACTACTTCTGGATAACGTGAATAAGAACATGGATGGTCAGCGAATCAAATGGCGATAGAATGCATCATCTTAAAGATGTTTAGCATGGAGAAAAACAAAAGATAATTGGAGGAAAATTATGGAGAAAACAACAAATGGAGAAAACATCATGGAGAAAATCATTATTGAAATGCATAAATACATAAGGGGTACATATCTTAGTAGGACATCTCATGGATAGAAACGCCTGAGGTGTTCGATGTGCCAGGAGTTAGGGATGTCTATGCCATCTTGATCGTAGAGTTTATAGGATCCTAGTCAGGTCACAGCCTTGACAATGTATGGACCCTCCCAAGGTGAAGATAGCTAGTGCATCCCGTTGGTCTTCTGTTTCCTGCGAAGTACCATGTCGCCGACCACGAAGGATCGCTCCTAGATATTGCGGTTGAAGTATTTACGTAGACTGTCCAGGTACTTGGCCATCTAAACACATGTGACCAAGCGTTCTTACTCAAGTCGGTCGACATCGTCTTGTCATGCCTGATCATTGTTCTCTTCATCATAGTTCTCTATCCTTGGTGCTAAAAAAGCGACATCGCCAAGTAACATGGCCTCTGATCCGAACACCAAGAAATAGGGGGAGACTCTAGTGTTGCGACTAGGCTAGGTCCTTAGTCCCCAGACCATAGCTGGTAGTTTTTTGAGCCATTTGCCCAAATGTTTCTGATCCTTCTCATATAACCTCTTCTTTAGGGCATCTAAAATCATGCCATTCGCTCGCTCAACCTAGCCATTAGCCCTAGAGTGCACAACCGATACATACTTAACGGATATGTATCGTTCCTCATAGAAATCCCAGAAGTCGATGTTGGTAAATGTAGAACCAAGGTTGGTGATGATACTGCTCGGCAGCCCAAACCTATGGATGATGTCCTTGAAGAGCTGCACTGCTTTCTTTGCTGTAGACTGGACGAGCGGCTTGTACTCAATCCACTTGGAGAATTTGTCAATAGCGACATAAACCCATCGAAATCCATCGGGGGCATTCTTGAATGGCCCAATCATGTCCAGTCCCCAACATGCGAATGGCCAAGAGGTAGGAATCGTCTATAGATCCTGAGCTGGAACATGGATCTGTTTGGCGAAAAATTGGCATCCCTCACACCGTCGAAAAAGCATTTCAGAGTCTATGACTACTGATGGCCAATAGAAACCTACTCAGAAAGCTTTGCTGAATAGACTTCTAGAGGCTACATGGTTGCCGTAGGATCCAGTGTGGATTTCTTGAAGCAATGCCACTCCTTCCTGAGATATGCACTTCTGAAGCAATTCCTCCTTTGCATTCTTCTGCATTAGCTTGCCATCGACTAGCACGTAATGCTTGCTATAGTGAATTAGGCATTCCATCTCAATCTTGTCAACCGGTACATCTGCAGTGGTCAAGTACTTGATAAAAGGCTCTCGCCAATCACTGCTCGGCACGGGAATTACCAGGACCAATTGCTTGGCTGGGGAAGATTCGTGAACTGCTTGCTCCTGCTTAATGGATGGAGTTTGAAGATCCTAGACAAAGACACTAGCTGAGACCTCAGCTCTAGTTGACCCTAGCTTGGATAGTTGGTCGGTTGCTTGGTTCTGATCTCGTACGACGTGGTGGTATTCAATACTATAGAATTTGCCCTCCAACTTTCTGATTTCTAAGTAGTAAGCATCCATCTTGTCACTGGTACAAGACCAATCTTTGTTGACCTAATTAATGACCAGTGTGGAGTCACCGTATACCAAGAGGCATTTAACGCCAAGTTCAACGGCAATATGGAGACCATGGAGACAAGCTTCGTACTCTGCAGCGTTATTGGAGGCTAGAAAATGAATTCGGAGGACATATCGGAGGTGATCCCCTGATGGAGAAATAAAAAAGATACCTGCCCCAGCACTGTCAAGGTTGAGGGAGCCATCAAAGTACATGACCCAGTGCTTGGGTCGGTCGATTGAGATAGGAGCTTGCATGTCGGAACATTCGGCGATGAAATTGGCGAGCACTTGAGATTTATTGTCTAGCGGCCCCTAAAATCAATGGAGTACGTGCCAAGCTCTACCGCCCATTTAATGATGTGTCCATTGACTTCCTTATTATGGAGGATGTCACCCAGTGGATACTCAGTAACCATGCTACTTGATATGTCTCAAAGTAATGGTGGAGCTTCCTAGACGTAAAAAGGATAGCATACAACAGTTTCTAGACCAGAGGATACCGAGCCTTAGACTTGTTTAGGACTTTGCTGATGAAGTAGATAGGGTGTTGAACTTTATAGGCATGCCTGGCTTCTTCTTGTTCAACGACGATGGCACTGATGACATGGTTGGTTGTAGCGATGTAGATCAATAAGGTTTCGCCAGCTTGTAGTGTAGTCATGACTGGAGGCATTGTGAGGAATTGCTTGAGCTTGGCAAAGGCCTTGTTGGCTTCAGGCATCTAGGTAAACTTCTCTGAAGCTTTGAGCAGCTTGAAGAACAGCAAACCATTTTCACCCAATAGGGATATGAAATGACTTAAAGCCACCATGCATCCTGTTAGCTTCTGGCCATCCTTCACATAGGTTGGTGGTTTCATCTTGGTAATCGCTTCTATCTTCTCTAGGTTTGCTTTGATGCCATGGAGACTAACGATGTTGCCTAGGAGTATACCAGATGGAATACCGAATATACACTTAGTGGGATTTAGCTTCCATTGGAATTTCTTCAGGCTTTGGAAAGTTTCTTTGAGGTCAGCGATGAGGTTGTCAATAGTCTTAGACTTAACTACCACATCATTGATGTAGGCCTCGACATTCATCCTGATTTGGTCCTAGAGGCATCGCTGGATAGCCCTATGGTAGGTGGCGCCGGTGTTTTTTAGCCCAAAGGACATGGTGGTGTAGCAATAGGCACCAAAGGGTGTGATGAACAAAGTTTTGATCCGGTCTTCCTCCTTTAAGGATATCCAATGATAACCAGAATAGCAATCGAGAAAGCACAAGAGCTCACAACCGGCTATTGAATCTACAACCTCGTCAATGCGAGGTAAGCCGAAGGGGTCTTTAGGGCAGTGTTTGTTGAGATTGGTGTAATCAACGCACATTCTCCATTCATTATTCTTTTTTCATACAAGGACTAGATTGGCGAGCCACTCCATGTGATACACCTCTTCAATAAAGCCAGCTGCTAATAGCCTAGTTATCTCTGCCCTAATAGCCTCCTTTTTGTCTTCCGTGAATCATCGGAGCTTTTGCTTGATCCGTTTGGTGGTCGGCGAGACGTTTAAGGAGTGCTCGACAGCTCCCGAGGAACACCAGGCATGTCAGCAAGTTTCCATACAAACACATTGACATTTTTGTGGAGGAAGCTGACGAGCATGTCTTCCTACTTGGGGTTGACATGGGCCCCAATTTGGGCCATCTTGCTTCTATCGCCGATCATGAGCTCAACCTCCTTTGTGTCTTTGGACTTAGTCGTAGACCGAGGTGGCTCCTAAGTCAGGATCGCCTGCTCCTCCACTAGGACCATCTTAGAGTCGGCGATGCAAGCCTCCATTCTAGCCGAGAGATCCATCGCATCAGTGATGGCGAGTCCTTCTCTTTCGTAGTCATAGGCGGTGGAGACGTTGGAACGCAGGGTGAGAATGCCCTATTCCATTAGGTTCTTCAACACCAGGTAGGCATAATGGGGCACAACCATGAACTTGACGAGAGCTGGTCAGCCAAGGATGGCATGGTAGGCAGTGTCAAAGTCTACCACAAAGAAGTTCACATACTCAGTATGGAAGTGGTCGGTGGTGCCAAACTAGACTGGCAAGGTGATCTACCCCAAAGGTTGGGATGCTCTGCCAGGTATAATCCCCCAGAATGGAGAATCAACAGGGACAAGATCATCCTTTGTGAGGCCAAACTCAGTTAGGGCTTCGACGAAGAGGAGATTGAGGGCACTCCCATCGTCGATGAGGACTGTCTTGAACTGCACGTTGTGGATGGTGGGATCCAGCACGAGTGGGAAATGCCCTGGGTATGGGATATCTGCCCACTAGTCTGTCCTACTAAAGGTGATAGGGTACTCCGACCAGTCTAGATATTTAGGATCGGTGACCGTGTTGTACTTGGTGATCGACATGACCTACCAAGCGGTGAGTTTCTGCTGGTGTTTGCTCTCTGAGGAGTGTACCCTCCGAAGATTATGGCGACGGTCTTGTTTGCGTCTTGAAAAGCAGGCTGTGAGTCCTTAGGACGCTCCACCCCCTTGCCGTCATCTGACTCATTGTCCTTGCACTGCTACCATTTCTGCTCCTCATCGCGGAAAGCTTTGGCCATGCCATAGCATTGCCACATGGTGTGTTTGCTTTTCTTGTGAATTGGGCACGGATCGTCAAGGAGCTTTTTGTAGGTAGCATTGAAATTGCGCTTAGCACATGGCTGCTCTACATTGTTGATGAAGTTTTCTAGTTGGCGATGATGTGGTTGTGCAGCCCTTTATCCCTCTGGATGATCATTATGACGGCATTCATGATCATTGTAGTGCCTGTTGTGATCTTCATAATGCCATTCTTCACGGCGATCATCATCACGACATGGGTGGTGATCCAAGCAGGAAGCACAAGCAACATCATCCTTGAACTACCGATCAGCTTCTTCGGAGTCTGTGTATGAGTTTGCAACCTTGAGTAGTTCGCCGATGGTCTAGAGCCTCTTGCGGTAAAGTTTGGAGCGCAGCTCCTGATGGTGATGGAGTCCTCTGGTGAAAGCAAAGATGGCCTCATTGTCCCCAATGTTGGGGATGGTGTTCCTCATTTTTGAGAAACGCCTGATGTAGCTTCGCAAAGGTTCCCCAGACATCTAATGGAGTTTCTCCATATCATACTTTGTGCTAGGCTGCTGACACGTTGCCATGTAATTCTCGATAAAAAAACTCTTTTAAGATCATCCCAAGATTCAATGGAGTCCTCCCCCAAGCCCATAAGCCAATTATTGGCAGATTGGGAGACCATAATAGGCAGATAGTTTGCCATTACGTCGCTGTTTCCCCTAGCAGCATGTACGATGATCTCGTAGAGATGCATCCACTACTCAGGATTAGCCTTGCCATCATTGGGATCGACCCCAAAGACCTCGAAGCCTATGGGCCACTGTACAGCTCGTAGCCTTGCTGTGAAGGGGCGAGGTCCCATCGGCTCAACAGCGGGGAGTGGTTAGAGGCTGATGGGGTTGTCGTGTTGGTCGTCGTACTCCTATCGGCGTTGGAGTTTTGCTGATGCCGCTGGGCCTGACTATTCTCGATGCGATTGTGGGCATCAAGATTGGCATTGATATGGTCATGGACATCACCACGCAGGGGTTGATTAACCTCCTGGTTGGCATCATGAGCTGGTCGGCCATACTAATTTCATGGTCCTTATGATCTAGGGTTGATGGCAACATTGCCCCTAGACCCCCCTTGGAAGATCAGGCTGCTATGATAACGGCTTCCCCCTTCATGGCGAGAGCCACGGGGGTTTCGACTGCAAGCCGATGCGGTCAAAAAAGATGGAACTCAGTTCTAGATGTCGTTGACCTAGACCTGAGCTGCTTTAAGTAGCGCTTGAATCTTGAGTACCTCCAGCGTTGGTGGGAGTCTAGCGAGCTCATGGGTGGCTAAAGCCAGATTGGCGCTCAGCGTCTGCTCCACTTGCTGGTTGTCAATGATGAGGAACTCCTGTTGGAGATTACGAGCGAGAGGCGGCAGGCCACCTCTGGTGGCTTGGGCGGTGTTTTCTACTTCTCCATTATGACATCATTGGCGATTAGTGTTCCTAGCTTCGTGCTCATGCGCTGGACATTGGTTTCTCAATCGACAGCAACGCTGTTGTGGCTAACCATGAAAAGCTCTCTCCCAAAGCCTAGAGGGAAAGGTGGGCAGCTGCTGGTAGTGCCCTCGGAATATGGCTTAGGGCTTTCCTCTAGGATTGTATGGAGCGCTTCATCCAGAAGCTACCGGATTTGCACCATGTTTATCGTTGGCGCAGGCTGGTCGGCCTTAGGGAGGTCGATCTGGTAGAGGTTGTTGATGTAGCTATGCTTGGTGTGGTCAGCGAAAAGATGGTGCAGGGCATCCCGACAGATTGGATCCACACCCACTAGCCCAAAAGAATAGGGCCTCGGCATGTTCTCTGTCGAGGCGGGGAGTGGTTGGCGTTGAACGATACGCTCGTCCGGAGTTGCCGTGATCACCAGATCTTCATCTTGCCACCTCGGACGACGTGCATGAGCAGGGTGCTCGACATTAGTGGCATGGTGACCTTGGAGTGTAGGAGTCACATCTCCATTGGTAGATTGATTTAAAACCAATTCCGCGAGAGACAAACACTTCGCTAAGCCATTGGTGACTCGATTGATAGATGCGATCAAATCATCCTGATCAATAGATCTCCTAACTCAGCGAGGAACCAGAATTGGAGCTTCTGGTGCCAGCACTGACGTGATCTGTGCTGACACATTTAGGGCAGGATTATCCTGCATTGCCTCCATGATCTCTCTGTTGCCATCGGCGTTGATAATCCAGGTTATGGATCTAATCGTGAACGACTGGCCTGGCTCAAGGAAGATCATGGATCTCGGGAATTTGACCATCTAGTTAGCCATGGAATCAGCACGCACACCCCCTACCTGGCGTGCCACTATCGATGAAATCTAGCCGGCAGTCTACCGAGGGGTATACCCACGGTAGTAGATGATTGGTGGAGGTGCGCATAATAGGAACAGGATGGTGATACGGGCGCAGAGACAGTGATTTAGACAGGTTCAGGCCGTCTGATCGACGTAATACCCTACGTCCTGTCTTTGGTGGATTGTATTAAATATGAAAAGATGCATTCAAGGGGGGTCCCTACCCACCTTATATAGTCTGGAGGGTAGGGTTACAGGTCGGTTTAGGTCTAGATCTATTCGGCTATATGGTAAGTATTTACAAGGAATACGATATCTATCATATCCTAATAGATCTTCCTTCATAGTCAAGATATCTTCTGATTGCCTTGCGGTGCACGCTGACTAGACCTAAGCACCGTAGGCCTTGATCTTATGGGCTGGACCTCCCCTGGTGGTGCGGCCCATGTCTATTGCCGTGGGTACCTACGGTTATACCCCCTACACAGTTGCTCTGGCCGATATTCATATGTTAACTGGCCTTAGAGTCATAAGACTCCTTCAACCTTACAACATCATTGGTAAACCAAAGCATCAGATCTAGGGGTGGGGAGGCTACATCACTGCCCACAAATGGACTCATAATAGGAACGCCAACCTTAAGGAACATGCCGCCTTTTTGAACATGTGGCTGGAAAAGTATCTCTTCTGTCGGTCCGTGTGCAGCCCAACTGCTAATTATTGTTATCTGGCAGAGCAATTATCCCATGGCGCTGATATTCCCTTAGCAAAATGCATGCTTGGATCCTTCTACCACTTGATGCATCAAGTATCATCAAAATTAATGATGAATGAGCCAATTGGCACAATTAGAGGACCATGGTGGCTTTTGCAGATGTGGCTGAATCTGCACATGTAGAAGGTTGTTGTTAATGACCTTAGAAATCTGAGCTTCCCTTCTTTGAATTACTCAGAAGCCCAAGAAAAGAATTTGGACGAAGAAGATAAATTTCATCGGTGTCAGTCTTTTGGCGAGGCTGCATCAGCTATCTCAATTAGTTAGAGCACTAGTCAATTCTTTAGAGGGTTTTACAAGGGCTTGCCTGATGAAATCCTGACTTGGTTTGTATACCTGGAGATTGTTGAATTTGAGCTCCCGATTTCTTTTAGGTTCGAGACTACTTGTTTGGATGAACCATCGACTGCAATTTTCTAATGTATAGTTGAACCAGGGTTGCTCCTCGTAGAATTCAGGCATGGTCGAGAGAAGCCACTGACATCCTATGAATTCTATAATCCTTGTATTGCCGCTTGCCAACTCGGCTTTGGGCAGCTAACCCCGGGCTGTTCTTCGTAGACAAGCTGAAGCCGAGGGAAGCTGTCAACCAACCATGGGAATTCTGGAGAATTTGGCAGTATGAAGATGCTTTTCCTCCTATTAATGCTGAAGGATCCAAGTTTGCCATTCAGTCACACCCTTCTGCCAGTCACTGGATCCAAGTTTCCAATCTGAGATTGAGGTAAATATTTGCTCATTCTCTACATCTTTTCTTCCATATGGCCGATGCAATGCTTATTATCATATTGGTCATAGGACTTGGATTCTATTCCTCCTACGGTCAGCAAGAGCAACCAACCGATTAAATATGATGTCTGGTGTCCAAACCCAAGAAAGCGCAAGGCTCCAAAGGGTCACTCTCTTAAAGTCACAATACGGAAGCGTGCGCACAGAAATCTGGGATCTTCATTGGCTTCCCAAGTAGGTGTCTTAGTGTATCCATAGCACAGATCGCCGAATTTGTTGATCCCAATTATTTCTCCAATGATAACTCTTGATTTTGCTAATTTAGGCTTCTAGGATGATGGGGATGAGTGGCCCATCGGCAGCTATTGAGACAATAGCTGATGAGCAGCTATTGAGACAAAAGCTGTCATCTTTTGCTGACACCGTCATCGGAGTAAGCTTTCCTATTATTGATTATCTAAATCTTTTCAAAACTGACCAACCCCCTTTTCAGATCAACCCCCAATCGGACGCTGGTGATAAAGTTGAAGAGCAGATTCCGATTACTTTGTCAAAAGGAGGGACAGAGGTGCTTCCTAGGAACTAGCCTTTGGTTGTGCCAGGTTTGGATAATCATGAGCAACTTTTCTCTGTAGATTCTATCTGGAGATACTGGTCATGAATAGGGCTCCCCAAGGACATCGAGTACTCAGGTAAAATAATTTTCTGCTTCCTTTAGCCTATCTCATTAATCTTATTGATCACTTGCCCTTTAGCTGATTGGGGATCAGGAGGAGGACAATGCTGAGACAAGCGCTGCCAATTCTCCTAATGAAGGAGCTCACGATGGCCATCAAGAGGTCAACAGTAAGCTTCTGAATCTATCTTCTCACTCCAATTTGTAGTTCTTGGATTCTGAGCTCTTCTCCCCTCTTAGATGCGAACCTTGAGTCAGGGCCGACCCCCGGCGCTACCAACAATCAAGAATCCGACCGAAGTGCTCACCAGTTAGCCGATGATGATGAACCTAAAGATGTCTCACATCCTCAACTCATTGATGGTAAAACTCAACATAACATGACGCATCCCCCTATCCAAATTCTCGATTTGTATTTTAAGCAAATCCTTGGCTTGGGTAGGGTCCAAGAAGCCGATTGAGGTATCTGATGATGACATGGGCACATCGTCGATTGTCCCTCAATCCCCAGTGAAAAAGGTATCAGTAGTCTCATAATGATCCAGGAATCAAGCATGCTTGTTGTTCCAAATCTGACTGTATTTTTTGTAGGCACAAAGCCCACCTTCTCTGAGCGCCTTCTCTTTTGACATTGGGGATTATATAGAAAGAGATGAAGTAAGCTCTTCACCTCCTAAGATCTAGCAGGAGAAAATCACCCTATCAACCGCAACCAGGGATCGGCTACAATCGATGTTACCTTATTTGGAAAAAGATATAGCTGATCTGGTTCAGGACTGCCCGAACCGCAACCAAGACTCCAAGATATCTTCCTAGCCATTAAGGGCGAGCTGAGTTAGGATCTCCTCACAGTTGTGTGCCCTATCACTTTCATTAAGGGTCAGGCCCCCAAGGTTATCCAGGTGAAACAGAGGTTAGCTGACCGTGAAGCTTAGAATAATTTGAATGCCCATGAAGAGTTGATCAAACAGGAGATGCTCAGGTTGAAGGAGCTGATTGATTGCCTAAAAAGTGCTCCTACCAGGATCCAGGAGAAACTCAGTTCCCTAAAGACCAAGCGGGAGCAGCTACTGATGAGGCTGGAGGAAATCAATACTTCAATCCAAATCGAAGAAACCAATCTAACTTAGATTCTCAGTGTAACAGATGAGAAGAAAGCAGAGATGATTGCCAAATATAACAAGCTTATGGCCATCCAAGGCTAGAAAAACAAAGCCATCCCTGGATCAGCTGTGGAAGACAATCGGCTAATTACAGAAACTGATGCTATCCGCCTGGACGCTCTGAATAAAGTTCGGGCATTCCTAAACTTGTAACTTCAATTCTCATGTACTCCTGTCTCGTGATACTTGGTGTAAACGTTTAGCTGATACAATCCTTCATTCCATATAAACTCCTTCGCCATTACCGGCTATTATATCAGTGATCAATCCCCCCCATTAGTGGGACTTGGACCATTATAGTCGTTTAGTCGATCTCATTTTAGTTGATTGAACTTAGCTGACTGCCAGGGCTAGGCCTCCGGATCCAAGTGGAAACACGAAGCTATAATGAACAATCTTTCACGTCCGTGATCCGAAACTGAGTGATACTGTAAAAGGCCCTAGTAAATGAAAATTTCGTGTCCGCGATCCCTACAACTACCACCTTTTCACTTGACCGCGTGTGGCCTCCTCAATCCTTGGAACAGCCTCTCGCCTTCCATTAACCACGCTTTAACCTGATGTGGCTCAAGAAATCTATCGGCGCCTCCTCTGGTTATAAATATATCCTTAGGAAGCAACTAAAAGATTACATCCGCACTTGCCTCCGTCCTCGTTGTTGCACAACCTATTCTCTCATCTTCAAATTTAGAACCATCTCCTGGAGAGATGGACCGTGGCAAGCGCCCAGCCGACGATGTCCCAGAGGAGGAGCTCCCCATGCGCCAGCGCTTCTGCCTCCAGGGTAAGTTTGAATCACACATATCTTCTGATTTCTCACCCCAACTAATTTGTTCTTGAGTCTGTAGAGCCATCTCCCACGTCGGCGCTCATCATCCTCTAGTGGGTCTCTCCGGTGCTACTCAAGACGCCCAGTCTACGGTGGGCTCCTCCTCTGCCTCCACCGATTCCTATGATGGCGATGATGCTCAGCGTTTTCACCATGAATGGAACATGGTGGTTGACCGTTACTCCAAGGCAACTTGGGAGAATGGCCAGTTGGAGTTCACCTTGAATGCCTCCCAGGCCGCCCTTGCAGCCGCGGAGGGGGAGGCCAACACGGTTCGGGCGCAGCTGGCGGAATCAGATTCCAGGGTTGCTGGTAAAATCTTTAAGAAGCTTCGTTCTTTTGATGGTTTTTTCTTGTTAGCCTCCCCTTGATGATCTTTGTTCTCTGTTGCAACCCTGATGGAGCAGCTGGAGGCACTCCAGTTGGCGGTGAATGATGCCACCGACACCTTGAATGCTCGGGGTGACACGCTGGCGGCGCGCCTCCAGGACATCCCTGTCCGCGCCAGGGAGGTAGCCCTCCATGGCGTTCGCCATGGAGCCATCATTGCTCTAGCGATAGCCCAAATGCGCTCAGGGCACGATCTCCGCCAGCTATAGCCTAGCTATCCAATTGGCGAGAACCCCGACGACTACCAGGAGCTAGTGGAGGATTTCAAGGGAGACGTTGATGCTATGGTGAACATAACCCAGGCCAAAGAAGTCATGAACAAAGTCTTCTTTGGCCCTTAGTTTGTAACTAGGGTTATGATTATGAATAAAATTTTCAGTCAATCCTCCTCGTGTTCTTCTCCATCTTGCGTGGATGCTCCTCTAAACTGATCCTTGTGCGATTTGTATTCTTTTTTATATTTTTGCACTATAGGCGCCGCACCGGCTTTTACCTTCTTAGGCCGAATCAGATTTGTTAATTTTTTGTTCTAAAGGCGATACTTTGCTAGTACCAGCTGTCAATCCAGGTGATTATCTGAATTCGATCATACTTGAGCACTAATCTTAATCACCAGAGCTAAAAACTCCGTAACAAAAAATATTTCTAAAATAGACAATGATGATTCAAGTATTAAATCACTTGTTACAAAATTCCAACAATCATCGGCCATCAAGCTTCTTTCAAATGTTGTGCGCTTAAATCCAAATCCTGACTCCTCGAAACAGAATGGCTATATTCTGACAAACTAATTCATAAGGGAAATGTTTAGCTGTTCTGTAATGACCAACTAGAGGAATCATCAAAATAAACCCTCAGAGTCGATTGCTTGGATCGGCGGTTGACGTTCATCGTTGATTTTGATAATGCCTCCTTCCCAGACTCTTCCCGGGAAGCACTCGCAATCTTCAAATTCCTAGTAGGTTGGATCAGCTGTTGCTACGCTTACAGACATGTTGGCTTGAACAACTTCAACATTATCTCCTTGCCACTGGATAAGACATTGGTGCATTGTCAAAGGGATACAACAATTAGTATGGATCCAATCACGACCAAGGAGGAGACTGTACGTTCCTTTACCGTCGATGACGAAGAAAGTAGTAGGTAGGGTTTTACTCCCAATCGTCAATTTGACGTTAACTGCCCCTAGGTCTTAGATGCATTGTGTCGACAAAATATGGTCGGCAGTCTACCTAGGGGTATGCCTAAGGTAGTATATTGTCGGCAGACAGATGCACAAGCCACAAACAAGACGGTGACGTAAGACAGACATGAGGTTTTATCCAGGTTCGGCCGCCGCAAAGGCGTAATACATACGTCCTACGTCTGATTGTATTGCTGTATGTCAATGAGAGATGTTTTTTAGAGGGGTCCCCTGCCCGCCTTATATAGTCTGGGAGGTAGGGTTATAGATCTGGAAACTAATCCTAGCCAGTTACAATTGCCATAGGTAGCCGGATAAGGATTACTATTCTAACCGACTAGGATCTTGCTTGATCTCCAAATCTGCCTTGATTCCTTGCGCGGGATTCCAAACAGGTTGGTCGGGCCGCGCGTCGTCTTCTAGTGGACCGGACCCCCTGATCCGGGCTGGCCTAGGCCCAGTCGTAAGGGTATAGGGGTTAATACCCCACAGCTAATCCCCAAGCACCATGTATTATGCTGCGACACGCCGTTCGATCTCCTTCGACTAATGCGATCCGTCTTCATGTCATCTCCAACTGATTGAAACATTGACCAACCGAATGTGCCAGCACTCTGGTCAGAACAGAGAGCAGTAGACCACGATTATAGCCGAAGATTCTGGTTGTCCGAAAAATGCATGGTGCTCTTAAAGAAAAAAGAAAAAGATTTCTTTCCTTATCAAGTGTGCCCACTTGTATTTCTGATAAGAAATGTAAGTGACCCTTGGACAATAGTAATTCTGGCAATCCGTCAAAGCGTAGGGGTCGATAAGATAAACACATTCACCGTAAGGTGAAGTGTGCCCACTTAGTCCCCGAGCCTGGTAGTAGGTGACGTAGGCACGTGGTGCCAGGGTCTAAAAAGAATTTCCACTAAATTAAGAATCCAATCGTCGTACAAGCAATACGAGATGCACCGGCAGGTGCATCGTACCGATGTAGTCCCCGAGCTTGCTGGAAGGCAAAGTATAAGCCTTGTAGCAAGGTCCAAATAAATGCCTCTCAACTGTATGTAAGTACAAATCACATGTAGCCGAGGAGAGCGGTTTCCAAGCAGTGGTCAGAACAATCCCTGAGCACGGTAGTGGTCAAAGCAGTCCCCGAGCACGGTAGTGGTCTAAGCAGTCCCCGAGCACGGTAGTGGTCTAAGCAGTCCCCGAGCACGGTAGTGGTCTAAGCAGTCCCTGAGCATGGTAGTGGTCTGGACAGTCCTCAGGCACGGTAGTGGTCTGGGCAGTCCCCGAGCACGGTAGTGGTCTAGACCATCCCTGAGCACGAGACGTGCGGCGAAGAACCAAATGCCACTTGTACTATTATTTGGTGTATTTATTTATCTTCTTACTTTGTTCAGTCCAATCTGACACGTCTGGTCAAAAAAGTAGACGGGTATAACACGTCATACTGCCTTCTTGTCCTTTCAATCAAACAGTCACTTGACACCTGTAAGGAGGTGCGTCAGTGTGGGCCCTCTCACACTAGTAATGAAGAGGCGCATACACTGATAACGAAGAGGCACATATATTGGCATGGATCTCGAGGTTGTGAAAACAACCGTCTGCGGCGCGTGCGCACGTCTCCCAAGAATCGCGGGCAGACAAAACGGCAGAACTCTTGGTTAAATATAGTATAGAATTGGTAAGTTACTTTTTACCGAACCCCATTACCATTTGCTGCCACAGCCGTCTTCTTCCTCTTGCCAACCCTAACACCTCCAAAATCATCACCATCACTCCTCCACTGTATCCGCTTTCATCAGCAAGGTCAGATTCATGGCAAAAAGTGACGCCCAGAAGAAAACCAGAGTCATGGCGAAGGAGTGGTGGAAGTCGAGAAGCAACGAGCAGACCATCGAAGACCTCGTCATCATGGGAGTACTTCACAACAAGGAACTCGCAGGATGGCACGCGCCAGAGGGCGAGGGGTACCCCGATCCGCAACCAGGTGAGATTGTGGTTTTTGAAGATTTCTTCAAGCGGGGTTTTGGGGTTCCAGTGCACCCTTTCCTTCAGGGGCTCTGTCTGTATTACGAGATTGGGATTTGCAACCTGCATCCCAACTCGATTCTTCTTGTCTCCACCTTCATTCATCTTTGTGAAGCGTATGGTGGCTTCCAGCCCCATTTCGACTTCTTTCACCATCTTTTCTATCTGCGAAAGAAAGGAAGCGGCGGCTCGAAGATAGCTGAAGGTGTGTACCTTAACCTTCGTGACGGGATGAAGGCCCAGTACCTGCACTGCCCTTGGAACATGTCGCTTGACGACTGGTACAAGAAGTGGTTCTACATCCGCAAAGAGCCAAACACAATCACACTATGCGACGTGGGGTTCATTCCAGAGAAGAAAACCAGCTGGTCAGAGAAGCCCGAGCACCTAGAACAGATCCCAAAACTACTTGGGATGATCCCGTGGAAGAAACTAGACGGTCCGAGCGTGGTCGAGAACTTCATTAGCCGAATGATCCAGCCCTGCCAGAGGAGGGTACATCCCGGCTATGAGTACCAAGGTAGCGCAGATCCAACAAGGACGAGACAGGAGGCGCTTGACAATATCGAAGTCAGAGCCAGAATTGGAGAGCTATTCAACTTAGCTGATTCAAATTATGTTAGATTGAGCGCAATCAAGCACGCTTTCAAGCTTGCCCGACCTCCCCCAAAGGTAACTCATCTTGCCTTGTACCCGTAGTCTCTTATTGTAGTAGAAACTTACTGTGTGATCACCTCTTTGTTTCCCAGGTTAATGGTCGGGATAGAGCGATAGTGTTTGTGTCGCCACCCCCTGGTGTAGATTGGCCACAAGTTGCTGACCCGACCACCTAGACCAGCATCGGGGGCGAGGACGTGGACTGGGACATGCTCGGAGTTGGAGAGGAGGCAGCGGCCAGAGCTGCTAGTAAGTAGCCGGCGACCAGCAAGCATCGTCAGGCGATCTTGACTTTGTCAGACGATGACACAGAGGATGCAGACATCTTTCGACTCGTCCCTCGAAAGAGAAGGAGGCAACTAGAGTTGATGGAGCAAGGTGGCTCCTCCGTGCCGGTGGGACTCACATTGCATACCACTGCAGCACCGAGGACAAGAGGCGGAGGGGTCGAGCACCAAGCCCCAGCGTCGGTGCTGGTCTCAGAGGGAGACTAGGTGTCACCCGTAGAGCACGTGGAGCAAACACGGCCGAAGAGACGCGCCTTCGCCACATCATTCCGTGCTTCCAACATGTAAGTATTTGTAACCTTGATGTAATCTTACAATTTATATTGATTATGGTTGCCTTCTGAACTTATCTCGGACATATTAGGTCGGCATCCACCGAAAATCTGGACCAACTAGCAGGGAGCAGCGTGGCTCCACCATCATTGTTAGAGAAGACTACCCAACAGCCGGCCATGGAGGAACCCATAGCAGAAAGTCCACTAGAGCCTCAGCAGACAAGCGGTCAGACAATAGTCCCCGAGCAAGTGGTCGAGGGGAGAGCCGAGCCAAGCACAAGTGCTCCGAGCACCAACCCTACGGAGGGCGACACCTCAGCACCAGGGATAATGGGTCAGACCAAGGAGCAGTGGCCAGAGTCGAGAGCACAGAACACGCTTGTCGATGCTACAGCCCGTGGGAAGGCCATAGTTATCGCAGAAACTACCAACCCTAGACCAGCACCGGTACCTGAAGAAGAGGCCAAAGAGAACGAAGTAGAAGAGGTCCTGGGCCATCCACAGGACTAGCGACAACATGTATATGTGTCGTGCTGGCAAAACGACCAATGGGTTGTTCATGAGAAAATCCCAAAGGTCGAAGAGACCAAGAAGGTTGAACGAGTAGCGAAACGACTGGTGATGGAGGTCCAGGTATGTTTTGCTTCATCACCTGATCTTGCTGTGTAGTCAAACTTTCTTACTTAGTTTTTTGCACATAGGACTTAATGAAGACCGCAAGGTACCGTAAGAAATGCTTCGACCAGATCGAGGGGATCACTGCAAGCAACAAAGAGCTGACAGCGGAAGTGGAATGTTTGCGTCACCAACTTGAAGCCGCTAGCCATGAGAGGATGGAACAAGGGTCCCAGAACCAGAACCTGGTCATCCTACTCAGTAACAAAGAGCAGGAAAGAACAAGTAAGTAGTCACTTTATCATATTGAGTACATGACAAGTGTTGTTGAGTTGTTGGTAGTAACAGCTGTAGTGCAGGCTTAGAAGCCGAAGTGGTCCATCTCCAAGAGGAGAACAATCGTGCGGTCGCAGAGTGTGATCGCCTGAAGGAGGACAACAGAAAACTAGCGCACGACTAGTCACAGCTCTGGGACCACACGACCAAGATGAAAGAGGAACTGAAAAGTAAAGTTTCCAAGCCCCTTTGCTCACTTTTGTTGCCTGCTTTATCTTGTCGTGATATGATGGTTTAATTGCTTGTGTGGTTTGCAGTTTTAAAAGTCAATGCCAAAAAGCATCTGGAAGCCGTGATGAAAGATCATGATAGCTAGAAGGCGCGGTGCCAAGAGATCACCAAGGATCGGAACACATGGAAAGACTGGTTCCAGGAGGAGGCAACAGGCATTTTGCCAGTCCTCAACCTTATCGACCCAGCGCTTACAGAGGAAGTGCCAAGGATGCCATAGTCGAAAGGCATGGGGATGGTTCCAGGAGTTTGTGAAGGAGGCAGGTGAGTACATAGGCGCACATGTGCTAAGCATGGTGCACGCTCACTACCCCTTAATCGATCTCAAGCGCCTGGAGGCTGGATACCCAAAGGAGGTAGATCCAGACAAGGCTGAGGAGCTTCGGATGACCTAGCTGGACTTGTCAGCAAAAATAATTGGTGACATTAACCTGTGTGGAGGCGGGACAGCACCTGTATAGGGTATGCCATCAACAAGTCAGCTAGAAGCACCATCAGTTTTAAGCCAACCGGTGAAGCCTGCGGTCTCGACCAGCCAGGCATCGACAAGGCCATCTTCTTCAGCTCGACCAGTACAAGAGTCCCCGAGACTCGAGCAGGATGTCGGGAGCAGCAAGCAGCAGGTGCCGCGTGCCCCGACCAGCCAACGGGATAGGCTAGAGCTATAGAAGAAGATGTAGTTGTGTTATTGTAAACTTGTACCTTTTTAGGCAAGCTTGTAATAACGTAACTGCATATCATCATAAGCTTGTTTATTTTGTATAAAACGTATTTAAGCTTGGAACTTGTGTTGGTGTAACTAAGTGAGAACATGTTAGCGTTCTATTTAGTTGTACCAGTTTAGTCGACACGTCATCCTGAAAGGTTTGTACGGCCCTGGTTTGTCATGTGGTCGGAGTGTGAGGTTCGTAGCCTGTGCACATGTAGACGCAGATAAGTTAAACCAGAGGAGACCTACTGATCACCCGTAGCGTAGAGAGCAGATCCCATGCATGCGTTTGGAAGAGCCAGAGACAGGGCCTACTCCGAAAACCTGGGAAGGAATGGTGGTCGGTTTTGACTGGTTGAGTTAGGATAACAATAGACTTCAAAGTGACATATTAGAGTGGTCGGAGAAATCATAACAGCTTTATTGAATTAAATCAAAAGTACAAGGGGAGTACATATCTTAGTAGTTAAGCATAGAAACGCCTAAGCTTGTCGATGTGCCATGAATTGGGTACGTCTGTACCGTCCAGAGGAGCTAACCTGTAAGACGTTGGTCTTGTAACTTCCTTGATCATGAAGGGCCCTTCCCATGGAGTTGCGAGTTTGTGGACACCAGCCTGATTCGTCTTCCACTTCAGGACCAGGTCCCTGACCACGAAGGACCGCTCCTTAATGTTCTTGTTGTAGTACCTGCGCAAAACAGCAAGGTAGTTGGCTATACGTACGCAAGAATCGAGCCACTTCTCTTCTACACTATTTACTTCTAGCTCCCGCACTTCATTGGCCTTGTCTTTATCGAAGTTCTCTATCTATGCTGATCTGAAGGCTATATCTGCTAGAAGCACTGCCTCAGCACCGTAAACCATAAAGTATGGTGATACGCCGGTATTGCGACTAGGCTGGGTTCTGAGGCCCTAGACCACGGCTGGCAACTCTTTGAGCCATCTTCCGGGAGCTTTGTCGTTTTCTCTATACATCCTCTTCTTAAGTGCGTCCAAGATCATACCATTTGCCCGCTCGACCTGTCCATTAGCTCTGGGGTGCGCCACCGAGACGTATTTTACTACTATGCTCCTTTCATCGCAGAAGTCCCAAAAAGCATTCCCGGTGGACTAAGTACCCAGATCAGTGATGATGCTGTTGGGTATGCCGAAGCGGTGGATGACCTGGTCGATGAACGTGACGGCTTTTTCTGAAGATGCCTATACCAGAGGCATGTACTCTATCCACTTAGAAAATTTGTCGATCAGCACAAAGACACATGTAAATTTCCCAAGAGCTGGCTTGAAGGGCCCGATCATATCCAGTCCCCAGCATGCGAAGGGCCAAGAGGCTGGTATTGTCTGAATCTCATGTGCTGGTACGTGGATTCTCTTGGCAAAGAACTGACAACCCTCACAATGGTGGACTAGCTTCTTTGCGTCGACTACAGCTGACGGCCAATAAAACCCTACTCGGAAAGCCTTGCCAACCAGCGTTCTCGAGGCCGCATGGTTGCCACAGGAGCCAGAGTGGATTTGGTCTAGGAGATGTTCACCATCCTCCTGGGTTATACACTTCATCAAGAGTTCCTCCTTTGCGTTCTTGTGCCATAATTTGCCATCGACGAGCAGATACTGCTTACTACGACGCATCAGGCGTTCGTTTTCTATCCGATCTATGTAACTGCTACCATCTGTCAGGTACTTGATGAAAGGTACTCTTTGGTCAGGCTTCTTAGTGGTCGGAGGTGGTTCGATGGTGTTTGACACCAGGACCGTAGCCACCAAAAGCTGGTCTAGAGGCTTGTTGACCGTGGGATCTTCCTCTTCGATGGAAGGCGTGAGCAGGTCTTGAACAAATACGCCATGTGGGACTTGAGCTCGGGATGATCCTAACTTTGACAGTGCATCTGCTGCTTGATTTTTATCCCAGACCACATGTGTGTACTCGATGCCATAGAACTTGCCTTCCAGCTTTCTGATCGATTTGCAGTATGCATCCATCTTTTCGCTGGTCGTGTCCCAGTCCTTGTTGAGCTGGTTGATGACCAGAGCTGAGTCTCCATAGACATAGAGACATTTGACACCGAGCTCGACCGCAATGCGCAAACCATGTAGGCATGCTTCATACTCGGCGGCGTTATTAGATGCTGGGAAATGAATCCTGAGGACGTACTGGAGCTGCTCCTTGGATGGTGACATGAAAAAGGACTCCTGCTCCTACGCCGTCGATGTTGAGAGAGCCGTCGAAGTACGTCTTCCAATACTCATCGGACCCCTGAGAGGCAGGTGTGCTTAAGTCTGTCCACTCGACGATGAAATCGACGAGTGCCTGAGACTTGATTGTAGTATGGCTTGCAAATTCCAAAGAGAAAGGGCATAGCTCCATTGCCCATTTGACGATGCGTCCGTTCACATCCTTGTTGTGAATGATGTCTCCCAGAGGGTACTCGGTCATGACCACCACACGATATCCGTCGAAGTAATGTTTCAACTTCCGGGATGTTATTAGTATGGCGTAGATCAATTTCTGAATCTGTGGGTACCTGGTCTTGGATTCATTGAGTACCTCACTGATGAAATAAATTGGTCACTGTACCTTGTAGGCATGGCTAGGCTCGTCGCGCTCGACCACCATGACAGTGGAGACCACCCGATTAGTTGCCGCAATGTAAAGTAGGAGAGTTTCATCTTCTCTGGGAGCAGTGAGGACCGGAGGTGATGTAAGGTATTGTTTCAGCTGTGTGAAGGCAGCGTCTGCTTCCTCTAACCACTCAAACTTCTCGGATGCTTTGAGCAGCTTGAAAAATGGTAGTCCTTTTTCTCCTAATCTTGATATGAAACGACTGAGAGCAGCCATGCATCCGGTAAGCTTCTGGACATCCTTCACCTTTTTGGGTGGCTTCATGTCTAAGATAGCTTTGACTTTCTCCAGGTTAGGGCGTATGCCATCGTAACTGATGACGTTGCCAAGTAGTATACCAGAAGGAACACCAAAGATACACTTCTTTGGGTTTAATTTCCATTGAAATGTATTAAGGGCTGCAAAGGTGCGTTCTAGGTTGTCAACAAGGGTATGTGCTTCCTTGGTTTTGACAACTACATCATCAACATAAGCCTCAACGAGGTCGTCTTTTATCTCGTCTTTGAGGCAGGCCTGTATGGCGTGTTGGTAGGTAGCCCCGATGTTCTTGAGCCCGAATGACATGGTTGTGTAGCAGTAAGCGCCGAAAGGCGTGATGAACGATGTCTTGATCTGGTTGTCCTTTTTGAGAGCGATCTGGTGATAACCAGAGTAGCAATTGAGAAAGGAAAGCAGCTCGAACCGGCCGTTGAATCTACGACCTTGTCTATGCGAGGTAAGCCAAAGGGGTCTTTAGGGCAGTGTTTGTTGAGATCAGTGTAATCAACGTACATTCTTCATTCATTATTGTTTTTGCGTACAAGAACTGGGTTGGCTAACCACTCCGGATGATACACTTCTTTAAAAAATTCGGCTGCCAAAAGCCATGTAACTTCTACCCTAATCACCTCCTTTTTGTCATGAGTGAACCGTCATAGCTTCTGCTTGATAGGTTTGGCCTTGCCGTCGACATTTAAGGAGTGCTCGATCAAGTTCCAAGGTACACCGGGCATGTCAGCAGGTTTCCATGCGAACACGCTCACGTTGCTCCTCAAGAACCTGACGAGCGTGTCTTCCTATTTAGGATCCAGGTTAGCGCTGATAAGGGCCATTTTGCTGGGATCACCGTCGACCAGCTGGATCGTTTTGTGCTCTTTGGACTTGACTTTCTTGCGTGGGGCCTCGAGCTCTGGGATCTCTAGGTGGTCGGCTGGGGTCTTCTTGGCGTTGAGCGTGGTCTCGACCATGCGAATAGAGAGGTTGTGAGCCTCTGCTATTTTGAAGCTGTCATCCTCGCAGGTCTAAGCTGCGTACACGTTGCCCTTGAGAGTTAGAACCCCCTTCTCAGTAGGCATCTTGAGCACCAAATACCTGTAGTGAGGTATGGCCATGAACTTGGTGAGCGCTAGTCGACTAAGGATAGCATGGTAGGTGCCTTCGAAGTCGGTGACCACGAAGTTAACGTAGTCGGTGTGGAAGTGGTCTAGGGTACCAAATTGCATAGGTAGCGTGATCTGCCCGAGAGGAGTAGAGCTTTGTTCGGGGAGAACACCCCAGAACTGTGCCTCGTATGGCTTGAGATTAGCCAGGGTTATCTTCAGAGCTAGCAAACTATTCTTGAATAGTATATCAATGGAGCTGCCGCTGTCAATCAGCACTCTATCGAACTGGACCCTATTGATACAAGGATCAAGGACCAGAGGAAAACGTCCTGGCTTAGGTATTGTGGCCCATTGGTCCTTTCTGTTGAAGGAGATCTCGCGGTGAGACCAAGGAGGGAGCCGCGGATCTGTGATGAGGTTGTCGGTGTTGGCCACGTTCAAGCAGGCGTGGGCGAGCAGCTTGCGTTCTTGTTTGGTCTCGATGGACACTTTGCCTCCAATGATGGTGTGGACGCGATCGGTTGGCTTGATGTACTTGTGACGGGGATCTGCGTCTTCATCATCGTTGTCCTCATTGCGCTGTTCCCCTACGTTGTTAGGCTTGTCGGACGTATCCGGAGCCTGTTGACACGTGTAGATAGACTTGAGAACGCGGCAATTCTCCATGGTATGGTTTGACTTGGGGTGGAGCTGGCAGGGTCCATTCAATGCTTTGGCATAGTCTTCTTCGTAGTTGCAACGTCCGCCACCTTTCTTAACGGTGTTGACCTCGCCGTCGTCTTCCTGAGCACGCTTGCCCCTGTAATCGTCACGGCGATTACGCCGCTGATTATGCTGGTCGCGGTGGTCGCTGGGGTCGTTGCGCTGGTTGCGGCGATCAAAATTATCGTTCCGACCACGGTTGCCGCGGTAGTCGTCGTGGTGTGGGGGTGGTCGGAGCGTGGAACCCTTGCTGCTTCTTCGATGATTATCTTTTTAGCATCGTCAGCATCCGCATATTTCTTGGCAGTGGCCAGGAGCACTGTGACTGATTCAGGTCTCTTGCGGAGGAGCTTGTCCCGAAGGCATCGTGGAAGCGGAGACCAGTGATGAAAGCCTTGATTGCCTCGTTGTCGGAGATTGACGGGACCTTGATGCGCATCTCCGAGAAACATCGGACGTACTTGCGTAGTGGCTCATCTCTCCGGTCTCGAATCCGCTGCAGATCATATTTGTTGCCGGGTTGCTCGCAAGTGGCGATGAAGTTGTCGATGAAAGCTTGCTTGAGCTCTTGCCAAGAATCAAGGTAGTTTGCCGGCAAGCTGACCAGCCATTGGTGACCTACATGGACAACAATGACTGGGAAGTAGTTAGACATGACGTGCTCATCAGCCATGGCTGATCTGCACGCGGTTTCATAGAGCATGACCCATAATTTGGGGTTCTCCTTGCTGTCGTACTTCTGAAGTTTTTTGAGCTTGAAGTTCTTGGGCCATATGACTTGGTGAAGATGCAGAGTAAACTGCTTCAAACCCGAAGGGCCGTGGACAGTATCATATTCCATACGGTGATAGCTTTCGTGGGATGCACGATCGTTGGCTCTTTGGTTGATGCGATCGCGCAGATCGCGTTCTCCAAGGTAACGGTGGAGATCGTTATTGCCATCACGGTGATCTCGGTTGCCACCCTGATTAACCCTGCGACCGTGGTTATCGCGGCGATTATCGCGGTTGTCTCGGCGGTTGTCATCCCAGAAGTCATGACGGTTGTCATCCCGACGGCGGTTGTCGTCCCGACCACCATCATGACCACCGTTTCTGCCTTGACGGTTGTCTGATGGGTCGTTGTTGCATGAGCCACGTTGGTTGGGTGGCTGTGAGCGACTTGAGTACTGGCGGTTGTGGCTTGATTCGACTGATACGGATGGAGCCCGAGCTTGATTTACAATTTCTGTGGTCTAGGCCATAGCAGCCGTTAGGTAAGCTTGTATATCATCACGAACTGCCTGAGTTTCTGGGTATTGGGTAGTCGTTGCATTATCGCCATAGCAATGGCTATGTTGGTGCTTGGAGTCCTGAAGACCTGCTTGTCCCCCACCCTGTCAAAGGCATTGTTAAGATCATGTGGCTGGACCCTTATGCGTCGGGCCTCCTCTTCTGCCTCGGCTTCAATTTGTTGGCGATTAAACTGATCAATATTGTGTGCTTCGCGTGCCAGCCTTTCTTGTTCTGTCTCACCGACTGCCGGTGGTTCATCATTACTGACAACATTGATCAAGTCTCCTCGCCTTGGTGGGAAGGGCGGGAATCGCGGGTAACCCAGGGTGTGGTCTGGGATATCCAGATCGTATTCAACGCCTTCATCATCATGATGCTAGAGCTCGGTGCGAACGGAGGCATTAGATGCGATGCCGGATGAAGAGCTTGAGCCACCCTCTTGAACTGTGTGGACCGATCCTTCTTGATAATCCTCAATCCAGACCATGTTGACGAAGTTGCGTGGCTTTGGCCGAGGTCGATGTATAAAACATAGATCCGAGCAGCATTGTATATTGTATGCGTAGTTGGAGGCAGTGTTTCGTAGGCCGTAGGGCTAGGCCTGGTAGTTCTCCATCGAGGCTTCGTACTCGGAGAGCCGGAGACCCATCGCAGAGGCTGGCCGGCGACGAGCGGAGCGCCCTTCAAGAGTAGATGTGACCACGAGATCTGTACCGAGTCATGCAGGATGACTGGCCCAAGCTGGTCGAGTAGATCTGTTGTGGGTAGCGGTTACCTGTTCATTAGGTTGACTTTGAATTGAACTTACTAGAGCTAGGGTTTCAGCAAGTTTGGTGCCGACCTGATTGATGGAGTCAAGCAGGTCGGTGTTGTCGATCTGCTTCCCTTTGTAGCGAGGAAGCGGACGACAGGTTGTCGACGTGGCTGAAGGCGATGCGGACGTGGTCGGAGCCAGATCCACCGTGGTCGGAGCCAGATCCACCATGGTCGGAGCTATAGCCGATGCAGGTGAAGCAGTGGTCGACACGGATTGAATCCACGCCTCCTCCGTGATCATGGCGATGAAGTCGTCGGAGCCAGTGGTCCAGGTGATCTGGCCGATGGTGAACGTGAGGCCATTCGGCGTAGCCACGGAGCCGGAGATGATGACCATCTTGTTTGCTTGGAGAGCAGTACGCACACCCCCTACCTGGCGCGCCACTATCGACAAAATATGGTAGGCAGTCTACCTAGGGGTATGCCCAAGGTAGTAGATTGTCGGCAGACAGATGCGCAAGCCACAAACAAGACGGTGACGCAAGACAGACACGAGGTTTTATCCAGGTTCGGCCCGCAAAGGTGTAATACCAATGTCCTATGTCTGATTGTATTGATGTATGTCAATGAGAGATGTTTTTAGAGGGGGCCCCTGCTCACCTTATATAGTCTGGGAGGCAGGGTTACAGATCTGGAAACTAATCCTAGCCAGTTACAATTGCCATAGGTAGCCGGATAAGGATTTCTATTCTAACCGACCAGGATCTTGCTTGATCTCCAAATCTGCCTTGATTCCTTGCGTGGGATTCCGAATAGGTTGGTCGGGCCACGTGTCGTCTTCTAGTGGACCGGACCCCCTGATCCGGGCTGGCCCAGGCCCAGCCGTAAGGGTATAGGGGTTAATACCCCCACACATTGCCTCTGAAGCCTTTCAACATCATGTTAGTTTTGAGCAAATCTTCTGGGCCTTTCCCAAGCTTGCAGAAGGTAGTGTATGGCATCAGATTAACTGCAGCACCTCCATCGACTAACATCTTAGTCATTGGCTTCCCATCGACAAATCCTTTCATGTATAAAGCTTTTAAGTGCCGATGTTGGGATGGCTTGTCAAATGTGGCTTGATGTGGTTGAAGATTTAATTGAGCCACCACTTCTTCTAGATCTTCTCCATCAGATTCCTCTTCCATAAGTCTTGATGGAGCTTTAAATTCCACAGGTAGAATAAAAACCATACTAATATTAGTCGATGGCTTACCCTTGTAGGCTGTTTGTTTGACGCGCCATGTCTAGGGTCTAGAAGATTTTTGAGCCTCTAACTCTCTATTCCTCAAGCGTTGAACTCTTTTTTTCTGGCTTCTTGTTAGACCTCCTGGACACCACTGGCCTTCTTGCCAAACATGCTATTTTTTCATCACAATCGGCCCAATTTTGATCATGCACACGCTTGTTTAGCCGATCATGAACTCCTTGATTTTTTACGCGTCGATCAACGTTGTTAGATTAATAACTTAGATGCTCATGGATGGACTGGTAGTTGGCTTGAGACTGCCTAAATTCTGAATATAGATTACGGCACTCTAGTTATGTCTTATGGGAAATTTCAAACCTTCATTCTAGTAGTGTTTGAAGAAAGGACAATTCCAATGTAACTCAGCTTGCTCTCTTTCATACATTTCTTCTTCGCACCGACGTTCATATTATTCTTGTTTAAGGAGACACTGGTAGTCTTTCTCCTTCTGGCATTGCCACTTATTCAACAAAATCCTAGAAGTTACACGAGGACGCATAGCACCAGCTCTAGAGGTTTCACCTTCCTCATATCAGCTCTTTTGTTGATCGCATTGTTGCTTAGATTCCTTATACTCATTAGCCGATATCAGAACCTTGGCTAACGTCAAGACCTTCATCTTTCCTTTAGCCAACTAGAATTCCACCATATTCACCCCTAGAAAGGGATGTCCATCTATAGCTATTGTTGGCTTCTTGGTTGATTCAAACTTGATCTTTCTCTACTCAATAGCCTTCTGGATGTGCTGCCTAAAGATTCTGCACTCATTAGTACTATGAGTAGTAGCATTATGAAACTTGCAGTATCTTTTCCCTTGAGTTCTCTAGCTGAAGGGATCACATGATTTGGAGGTAACTTCAACTGCTTCTTTTCAAGCAGTAAATCGAAGATCCTATCAGCCTTCTTCATGTAAAAATCATAGGCACTCTTCGTCTCTTTTACTCAAGGACAAGATATAGGAGCCTTGCCCCATGTCCACTCAATAGCTGTGACTTATGGGTTTTCATCCTCGTTAGAATCTGCTACATAGGGGTCAACTAAGGCAGCATCACCCTTTAGATATTTCTCTCTACATCGGGTTCGGTGTGGACTCTCAAAAGCAGACACTCTCTGGATCAAGTGAGATAAATTTTCAAATTCCTGGCCTTTGAACTTCTCCTTTATTGCTGGTAACACCCCTTGAAGGGCCAATTCAGCCAACTGGCCTTCAGACAGATTCAACGAGTAGCAATGGCTCTTCACTTGTCTGAACCTTTGAATGAATTCAGAGCCTGACTCATTATTTCTCTACCTCATGTTCATCAAATCTGAGATCTTCTTCTCCCCTATCCCACTGTAAAAGTATGCATGGAACTTGTGCTCTAGATCGGCCCATCTAGTGATTAAGTTTGGCTCAAGCGATGAAAACCAACTGAAGACCGGTCTAGACAGAGACAAAGGGAAGAACCTAACTCTATGTGCTTCCTCCACAGATGCTTCTCCAAGCTAAGCAAGATAACGGCTGACATGCTCTAATGTGGTCATCTCATCTACTCTAGCAAACTTGAAGAAATCAGGAACCTGGTAGCGTGAAGGGAGTTGCACAATATCATACCAAGATAGGTATGGATGCTGGTAAGTGCCAACTTGGTTCTTGGGCTTTAGACCAAACTAGCTTTGCATCAAAGTAGTTATCAAGCTGACTAATTCGTCAGCATCCATACCAGCAACCTGCTACCTCAGCTGGCCTTGAACCTAAGCTTGAGAGCCATGTACTTGAACTAGTTGACCCTAAGCCGAATATTGTTGACCTTGAACTTGAGCTTGCTGCCCCTAGGCCTGAAGTTGCTGAAGCTGCTGTGGATTATAATTGTAAGGATTTTGATACCCAGGGTGCGGCAGGAGGTCATATGTGCTGGCATCAAACACCAAATGGTACCCTTTTGGACAGCCGATCTGAGCATTGTGAGTGGCATAGCTCTGCAATCGACTGTTGAAATAAGCTAGATCATTATTTCTAATGATCCATTGCACTGATGGACCAATTTTATGGGCCGACTGAGGTGTTTGGTAGGAAGTACTAAAACTTACCTGAGCCAACCATTGCCCAACCTATTGAGTGATTGGCGAGGTTGGCTGCTGGACTAAATACACTTGGTTTTGTCTAGTAGGATGTTGGACTATTTGCATGATAGGGGCACTTGGTGATTGCTGCGCTGATGGTTGCCCCCCTATCACTTGACCTTGCCCCCCTGATGTTGGCAGGGCTTGACCTTGCCCCCTAGTGCTTGCAGGGTTTGATCCTAAGCTTGTCCTCCTAGAAGCTGCTATGCTAGTGGCTACTGATACTGCCCACCATTCGGCTGTTGACTGGAGCCGGGTACACTGCTTCCCACAACAATGGGTTACAGCCATTGGAATATGCTGGTTCAACTTGATCAACTGGTGCTCCAAAGAAAACTTCTTTCATAACATTGCCAATTGTGTTAGCTAACACCTTATTGTGATTTGTAAAGGCTTCGTGAATAGCCTTGTGGACCAAATGGGCAGTAGCTCTAGCTTCAGCTTCTTCACTTTGTCCATGCAGGAGGACACTTGGCAATGGAGTCTTCAGGACGACTAAATCACGCGTCCTACTGAAAGACATCAAGCACTTCTCACGGAACTCCTCTGCTGCTTGATCAATAAGTGCCTTCTGGTCATCAAGCAGGTCTTCAAGGTTGACCTTGAGGATCGCTTCATTATCCATGTTGACAATTGTAGTCCCACCGAGCGTGCCAAGAGTGGGTCGACAGCAGAAAATGAACTCGCCACCGGCACACGCAGCAAGCCGAGAGAAACCGCGTGGAACAGATCCCAAGCTCTTTTTGGACTTAGTAGGACGTCAGACCAGACGATCGTAACCTAGGGCATGCCAGTCAATTTGACCCTGTAATTGACAAGGAGAGAAAGGTAATCAATAATTTAAGGTGAAACATGTCGGTGTTGTTCCAGATAGTTCCAAATGTGTGGCTAGATAGCCGATTCAATAAGGCTAACGACTAAATAGCCGACATCCAGCATGTTCATGATACTAGATATTGAAAACGAGCGTTGTTGGCAATTATCAGATATATAAATGATATGAATCCAATGCCAATGATCATAAAACATGCAAGAACATGGTAGAGAGGTGATATGAGTGAAAGCATTTGCATTGACTATACCCTATATTGGCTTAGAGATTAGGACAAAAACAAGTACAATAACAAAAACAATGCACGGGCTATCGGTAAAATAGCCGATTCCAGGATAAACAAATATGTAACACATGATCAATCACTCATCTAGTATAAATAAATCTACAAGCTCATCGAATCTAGCCTATCATCATAACATAGGGGGTCGGGTGGATCGAAGACAACTATGATAATGATAACAAAATAAACTTTTAAAGCATGTAAATCTATCCATACTTAGGCAAGATTATGAGCACGTGCTATGAGCATGAAAGCATAGACAACCAGCTGAGAGGCCGATTTAGGTAACTTTTGTCGTTCAGCACACGAACACTCAACCACCAACGCATAGATAGATCTATGAACCGACCAAACCCAATTTACGGCACTATCAATAGGTCGATCGAATCGATGCAGCATCGATAGTAGAACGGCAAACTACAAGCCTACCGATCTATAAACCTACTTATGTTTTGATGGGGTCGTGGACGCGTGCCATACACGTGAAAGCTCAAGCTATCGTCTAAAATAGACGATAGACACGTAGCGAGTGGATGATGTTATATCCACCTTAACGAGTAGATCCATTAACCATCAAAACCCGATCTAGTGCGCTACCAGCAGGTTGGTAATGAAGATAGCAAATCGAAGACCGATGACTAGTGAACCTATTCCTTAATGAAGTTAGGGCCCCAAATGCTCACTATGTTCGATCAAGATCAAGATAAAGCGGTCGATAAAGCGGGATCTAACATCAAAGGGTGGATTTTAGCATGAAACAATCAAAGACGATAGATCGAAAGATGTAGACTGAGAAATCTTTAATCTAGATCGAGCAATTGGTGATATCATGTTGAATAGTAAAGTATTTAACACAATATCGATAACTAATCTATATCGCTACTCGTAAGAGATCGACCGGATCGTTACAACCTTACAAATAACAATATAGATTAATAACTAACTTATACCAAACTAGCGAGAGGTCGGCCGGACCGATGCAGCCTCACAAGCAAAGTATAAGTCATGACGGTACTTACAACAAACCGGAGGTCGGCCGAACCGATGCAGCCCTTCTTGATGGAGGAACTTGCCGGAATCTACTCTACACCTACTCCTAAGGGTGGCACAAGGCCGAAAAAGGTAAAGGTACTGTTTTGATTTGATGTGTGGATGTCTATTACAATAGCCAGGGTTCAATACTTATACCCGAGGTAGACTACGAGTCCTGGTCGAACAAGACCGGTTATAAACTTGGAAAAGGAAACAAAGCTTCCTTAATTATGATAACTTGGACCTCAATCTTTCCCTTCTATGAAGTCCGACGCGTCTTCTCGCTTCATGTCTTGTCGTCCCTATCAATGGGGCCCATTCCCTTGAAATGACGACATCACCTTATCTAGTTGATGGCAATTTAGTTAGCCGATCTTGCTGAATATTTTGGCTTTCCTTGATAAGTTCTGTCTTCAGGGTTTTCTTATCTCGAACTAAATTTTGGTGTCAACAAGCACATGTGGATTGAGATGAATCTAACAACATCCAAACAAGGCTTAAAGAGGAAAATAATCCAACAAAGATCCATCATTGAAGTGCGAAAGCATACCTTGCCTTTGGATCTGGTGGCGGCGCGATGTGAGGCGTGCACACAAATAGCGAGAGAGGAACAATGGGCCAGCCGTGCGGGAGGGGGCGACAGCTGGCGGGCCTTATTAGGGCTTCAGTCCAGACGAAGGGTCTGGATTCAATATGCACTAATGGACGGCACAAATTTTGACCATCAACCATCACCGTATGAACGTCCCGGCGGTTGGAACACCACCGTAACGCACTGACGTTGACTTTGGATCACCAACGCATCCATTCAAACAATGGTTGCTTCACCGCCGGTCCATACGGTAATCCGACGGTGATAACCTGATCACCACCAGATCTTACTGTAGTGCACACGTTCATCATGGCACCGGCGGTAAGAAAACTGCTATCTCTGCCGGTTTCGTCGGGCGTCTGACATAAAACGAGCAGTCGGCGGTGAAAACCCTTCTACCGCCGGTTCGGCGGACGACACGGCGGCGAAGGACGAGATTCTGTTCACCACCGGATCATACGCCGAGCCGGCGGCGAAAACGTTCATCACCGCCGGTTATTCGCCCAGGAGGGGGCCCATGGGTCATGAGCCGGCGGTGATACGTATCACCGTTGGTTATATCAAAACCGTTGGTGAAGGTCCCGGCGGTGAATTCACTTTCTGTAGTAGTGATGGCTCTATTTGAAATATGATATTGTTCAATTCAACTTCTTTGAGATTCTAGACTTATCCTCTATCTAATCTAGCCACTCTTAGTCCATTTTAATTAGTGAAACTCTCACATGTGCATCAATGTGTCTTGACTCTAACTTTTGATCATGTTACTCCTTTAATAGATTGGTCAAAGAAAAAAAATAAAATTCCTAACGATAAGTCTAAGTGCCTTCAACACCAAGTAGTCAAACTTAGACACTACCCTGTATTTAGCCTTCACGAATACTATTGCGCCATACTCTGAAACCAGTCACCAGAGGGACCATGAAAACCAATTGACCGAGATGTGACTAATGCTTTGTTATAAACCCTACAAAATAAAATTAGCTACATGTACTTATATTCATTAATTAATCACCGAAACCCAAACTAGCTGTCTAGATGCCTTTACACTTCCTTGAGTGAACCTGATTCAAGTTGATTGTTTTCACACATATCAGCCGCTGAACCTTAATTAACGTACACTATCTGGCGCATATATTTAACTAACTGCATCTTTGCGGTGCTCGCACCTCTATATATATGGTTGCAGACACCCTTCTCAAATGGAACCCAAGGAGACTTCAGCAGACTATAGCTCTCCATATAGCGCTGATCATATCCATCCTCTCTTCCACTCCTAGTCCTAGCTAGCTAACATATTCACATGGCTAGTTCCAAGGTTGTGTGTGCATGCATTCTCATCATTCTTGTCATCTCAAGCCGTGCTGACGCGAGGCGGCTGGTGGTGGCGACGTGCAACGGGAAGGAAGGAGCATGCAAGGGTGGCGTCGTCGTCGAAGGGTATGGAGGCTTCAGTGGAAAGCAAAAAATGGCCACTGCGAGGAGCACTGAGGAAGTCGGCGAAGGCATGCCGGCAGCGACCATGGACTCCCGGCCTACGGCTCCCGGCAACAGCCCCGGTATTGGCAACAAAGGGAAGATCAACAACTAGCTTGCCGTGTTCTTATCTGTGTTCTTATCTAAGGATCCAATTAAGCTGAGTGCTAGTAGTACACCGTACTCTGTAATTTAGTACTTGCCAGTGCTACCATATGATTATGTCCATTTCTCTTTTCATTTTGTATTTTGTCTGTGTACAATGTTCAGTTCACTGTGTATTATGAACTTTTGTACTACTATCTCGTAACCATATGTTGGCATAAATAAAGTTCTGCATCCTCTTATGTCAATCGAGACTCATCACGCATATAAACTCCTGTATTGATTCTTTTATAGTTAGCCACCTCACAGGAGATAACTGAAGGATCTATCTAATAAACTCTGACAAATTATTAAGAAGCAAAAGAGCGAGATCGAAAGGACTTTTGTATCATTCTCTGTCCCATGCATGTTTTTTGAGCATGTGGTGGCCCGACAAAGTGAACTGTGGAGAAGAGGGGAACTTGGAAGAGGAAGACTGACTAGCTAGATATGGCATTGTCTCTCTCCCTGCCTTGACATTCTCTCTTGTGTCTTGCGTGAAACATTGCTGAATTTGACACCATATCCAACCCATGAAGCTCAACTTGTGGTTTTCTTTGTTACTATACTTTCAGTTTTAAGAAATGTTTCCAAAAGTCAGGAATCAGCACATCACAAAATAAGAAGTGGGAATAAATTTATGACGGCAGGTTTGCGTGCCCATTCGCACAGATTCCACGTCGTTGCTTATAATTATTCTCTGCATGCATGGTTGTCGACAATAAGAAACCATTAGTCCATGATGCTCTGATCACAGTTTAATTTAGAAGGACTGCACAAAACATTCAGTTGTGGAGGACGTATCTGAGATAAGTTTATAATGCTGACATTTCTATGCTGATGGCGTGGCGGCGTCACTTCCAGTCTAGTTATTTATATATCATGAGATAGACGAGATCTGTCTTAACTGCTAGTTGGCACTCATTTTCAGGGCTCAAAATTTCACCCACGTGGCTGAGTTTACCGGTGAGTACTGAGAAACAAAATATATAGCCAACGGCAGAAAATTTGCAGAAACCTTGACTGCAATTTTCAGAAATATCAGCCGTTGAACTCTGGCCAGTTACCGTTTCCAAATTTAAATTTGCTTAGAGCTTTTGAACGGTAAAAGGTCGAGAGATCGATCCTAGGCACCTCGGCAAACTATTTGGAACCGGTGGATGAAAGAACTAAGGCCGTGTTTGAACAGTATACGCGGCCACTACTCTCGTGCCGTGTTTTCCGATTCTGTGCTTGCAGTGTAAACTTCGAATTTTTTTCACCAGTGCGGCGAAAAGAAGCAGACTAAACGCAGGATGTTTGGCAAGATTTTTTTGATTTCTCATGTATAATCGACGCAGACACCGTCACAAACAGTGTCTAAGTCCTGTCGAGAAAAAAGATTAATAAGTCCACATTTGCCCCTCAACTCTCTAATTTGTACAATTTTGATCTGCCACCTCAAACTTAATACCATTTGGTTTGGGTAAGCCAACTTTCAGTTCCATTTGATTTTCATCCCTGTGAGCGGCTTAGGGTTGATGGCATTGTTTTTTGAATTTAAATGGGGAAGAAAATGCGCAACACCTCGGAAATTTTGAAAAGTTTAGGCCTTCTTCACAATGGGGGATTTTTTTCTTGTTTATAATGTGTTTTTCCTATAAAAATGAATTGATTCCTATAAACTTGTTGTACTTGTACGGTTTCAATAAAAATTTTGCATTCCAAACAAACCCTTAGAGATGTTATGCGACACAACAAATCACACAAAAATGATTATAGCCCATAAATCAAAAGTTCTAGAAGCTTAAAAAAAGAGCCAACAAATCTAAAAAAATTAAAGAAAGCTTTAGAAAATAAAAAATATATATCCTATCTTCTGTGACGACCACTACTACAAAAAGGATTTTAGAAGGCAACCCACTTTATTTATAGAGGTGGTCGAAAAAAAGAGCCCATGCATTTTCAAAACATATGCATCCATAAATTGATAAACATAGACGAGCCTCTTAAAAGGTCCTATGAAAATAGAGCCTATTTTAAAGGCGAACCTCTCAAGAGATCCACCTCAATGAATGAGGTAAGACTCAGTTGGCCCATATATACCTAACATATCTTCTCTTCTTACTAAATCGATAAACAGAGACGAGCCTCTTAGAGGACCTATGAAAATAGAGCCTATTTTCAAAGGCGAACCTCTTAAGAGGTCCACCTCGATAAATGAGGTCAAGACTCGGTTGGCCCATAAAAACCTAACCTATCTTCTCTTCTTACCCTCACCCTCAAAGGTACTTCTCTATCTGAGCACCCTCTCTAACTCTCAATCTCCCCTATCTTTCTCTCAAGCCTCTCAGGTGGCACCTTGGGCCAAGGGGCCCATGGCTCAGCGGAATACAAGGATCCCACGAGGAGGGGACCTGAGAGCGGTAGCAAAGCCTAAAGTGACCAGCGGCAGAGCCCCTAGATTCAACCTAGGGTGGGCTCCTGCACTCCCCCCTCCACCTCTAGCGACAAGAACGAAACTAGGTGCGGGTGGGCCTCGAGAGGCCGATTTGATCGCGGGCATAGCAAATCAGGCAGCGGTGAGGTGTACTCCCTCCATCCCAAATTGTAAGTCATTTCAAGAATCTTGGAGAGTCAAACTTTTTCAAGTTTGACTAAAATTATAGAGAGAAACACAAAGATTGATGACATCAAATAGGTATAATATGAAAATATAACTAATGAAGAATCTAATGATACTTACTTGGTATGATAAATATTATTATTTTGTTATATAAATTTGGTCAAACTTGAAAAACTTTGACTCTTCCAGATTCTTGGAATGACTTACAATTTGGGATGGAGGGAGTATCTGTCAAGCTCCATGGCATGATCTGGGAGCATGATTAAGGTTGCAAAACGGTGGCGATATGAGCTGCAGTGGCAAGGTCGGTCGGGTTCTCAGTGGCGAGTTGTGCAATGGTGCAGTGCTTGGTCGATGGTCGTGCTTTGGTGGGCTCATCAGGCCTCATCGGCGAGCTTGTCTACTTTTTTATTAGCATAGATCACTATCTTTGGAAACAGTGATTAACACATCCGTTGAATCAGAGACGAGTGACTAGCCCGCCTCTGTTAACCCTTTTTGACTGACTCTGCAAATACTTATTGTGCTAGTGGACAATTCATCTGTGATGACTGTGACCATCGAAATTTGTATTGTAGCTGAAATGTCCATGCAGTAGACATCTCCTTTTATTTGCTATATATTTATTGAATTATTTGAATGTGTTATTTAGATTAAGCTTGTAAAACTCATTTAATTGCATGCAGTAAACAAGCTCTAGATATTTTTGCAGGATTTCTTACATCCGAAAATACCTCTAGTATTTTTGTTTAAATTTTGAGGCATTTAATTGTTTTGAGCAGGCTTTGGTACAAAAATAAAAAGAAACAAAAATTTGAGGTACCCAAACTACGGAATTATACTACAATAACTTCATAGGGATCGGTTTATTTTCACATAAAAACATAGAAAATAGGAAAATTTCCTACGATCCCCAAAAGGTAAGATTAGATAAATTGGAGGGTTGAGGTGCTAAATAGTATTTCAACTTCATATGATCTGTGCTATTGTGTCCTGTCATTTGCACAAGACCACTTCGCAAAGAAAGGATCAGTATAACACACCAGATCTTTAGAACGAAGAGAACCGCGCCAGGAATGCCATGCTTGCACATGCCTACTGCTCGTTGGACGGCGTGGACTGCACATCGATCAATCTGGCAAGCCGCAAGGCGCGCGCATGCACAATAATGCACGTACCTCTCCTGACACGCATGGCGATCCTCTGATCCATCCGATCCTCGCGATAAGATCTCTCGCAGTCGCAGTAGCTTGTCCAGAGAACCCAACCTCCTCTCCACTCCGCACTCACTGCTGCTTTCCCGTTCCATGTGATGTACCAGATCGCCCAAGATTCCTGGCAAGTTCGCAGTGTCCCTGGGAATATTCTAGCGCCATGGTCGTCGTCTCTGATTGTCCTAGCCGGCCGTCGACAACATTCAGATTCAGTGGCTGGCCAGAGCCCAGAGCGTCCAGCCGGCGCTCGTGGCGAGGTCTGCGCCTCCGCCGAAAAGGCAGGTAAAAAGAGCCCCGCCGGCCGCCGCCCCTGGCTACAACCTTAACTGTTGGTGTGTTGCGTGCAATACTGTACAACCTAGTCCGCGGCATGATTGGGCGCACAAGCCAAGCGAAGGTCTCCATTATAGGAGGGCACTGGGCTTGAATGCGGCCAGGGAGCTAGTGGTGCAGCAGCCTGCCTGCTGGCGGGCAAGCGACGGTGCATGTGCTTGCCCTGGTCCTTATCTCGACAAGGAGTTTGCAAACTTTTAGCATGTTCGGCAGAGCTCCACCACAGGAAAAATGAACTTTGAACCACCATGGAGCAGCTTCACTAGTGGATACCACTGGAAAAATGAACTTGAACCACCATGGAGCAGCTTCACTAGTGGACATGAGATCCACCATGAATCTACCAAAGAATTGTTTGGCTACACAGTAGCTCCAGATTCACGAAATGAGGCTTTGGGATAGGCCCCACATGTCAATGTTTGTGATCCATTAAAATATTTCAAAAAAAACTTCTTCCCAGTCTCGCGGTGGCCGCCTTGGGCGGCGCCGGTGTTACGCGATTGCCTCCCGGCGCCGCCCCCGGACGAGGCCGCCAGCCGCGAGGGCCGCGAGCTCCTCCCCACCACTACTACACAAAAACTTTTAAGCGACGTTTGGATTTTAAGCTCCGAGACGGTCGAGCTGGGCGGCCGCCTCCATTAATCGGTGGCTGGGTCGCAGGTCAAGCGCCCGCCTCGGTTAATCATTAACAGAGGCAGGCTGCATACGGTTAATCTAGGCGGTTGTCTCTGTTAATGGATTAACCGAGGCGGGTAAGCCAACCGCCTCGGTTAATCGATTATTTTCGGAGGTCGTTGTCGGGGACCAATACTAGGGTACCCGAAGAGAAGAGGCTAATGGTCATCAACATTAATTCATCCGAGCAGTCAAGAGCGCGACTACGGGTCCAACCGGACCCCAGGTGCGCGGGCTCCGCCTCGACCGACCTCTGGGGAGACCCTGGGGGCGGGCACCACCTCGCCCGACACCGAAGCCACGGGCTCCGCCTCGCCCGACCCCGAGGCCGCGGGCTCCGCCTCGCCCGACCTCAAGGGACGGGCTCCGCCTCGTCCGACACCGAGGTCGCAGGCTCCGCCTCGCCCGACCTCTGGAGGCGGACTCTGCCTCGCCCGACACTGAGTCCGCAGGCTCTGCCTCGCCCGACCCCGAGGCCGCAGGCTCCACCTCGTTCGACACCGAAGCCACGGGCTCCACCTCGCCCGACCTCTAGGGGGAGGGCTCCGCCTCGCCTGACCCTGAGGCCATGGGCTCCGCCTCACCCAACCTCTAGGGGCGGGCTCCGCCTCGCCCAACACCAAGGCCACAGGCTCCACCTCGCCCGACCACCAGGCTGCAGGCTCCGCCTTGCCCAACGGGGTCCCATACCGTAGCCAACCACTCTAGGTCTAGGCGTATGGGCCTCGGTCAAAACTCTGACATTAGGGAAGATACTAGCACGCCTCGATGTAACCCACGGCCGCGACGGGCCATACCTGAGGATTCACATCAAGAACAGCATCGGACGTACTGGTACTGTTCTGCCTAACCCTCGTACAAACACTGACAAGCGCGTCAGTTCACCACGACGTCCGCCAGGCGAAGTGGAGCGCCATGACCGGCAGACGACGCCTGAGCATGGCACTAGTGACGGACAAGGCCGCAACATGGCACCGCCCTTATTGACATCTACTGGGTCGGCTGGACCCGCATGGAGAAAAAGGGCCCGGCGATCCTGAAGGCCTTCGGCTCTCTCTCGTTCTTCTCTTTCTCTCCAATGTAACATGTGCTTCCCCTTGGCCTATAAAAGGGAAAGCGGGACGTCCCATGGAGGGGATCGACCCATCGAGGACTGATCCGATCTGACCAACGAACCCATCGAACCCTGAACCACGAGATAATAAACACACGAGCGCACGGCTGAGCAGCGACCGAGCTCCCAGCACCCGTTCATTCTTTCCACCATAGACATGGGACATGTCCCTCTCTCGCCCGTTTGTAACCCCTACTACAAACTTTCGGTGCTAGTAACACGAGCAGCAGCGACGAACTAGACATAGGGACATTCTGCCCGAACCAGTATAAACATCGTGTCCTCTAAGCACACCATACGAGCTAGACACGTAATATTAGAAATTTATTCATCGGTGGTAGCTTAAAACACCGACAGCGGTCGTCATAAGATGTCTGCCTCGGTTAATGATTGCAACGAAAAATAATTCATAACTTTTTTATATGAACTCGAATGAAGGCAAACTTTATATCAAAATTGTAACTCTTGACAAGATATATTACTTTGTAGTTAAAAAGTTTTTGAATTGAAACAATTCAGGGTCCCAAAATATTGTTAGAAGTGCACACATTTTAAAATTTAAAATGTAAAATTATCAAATGATCTTGGATATTGACATTGTACATACAAAAGTTATAGTTCCTAATAAAATCTACAACTTTGTAGTTGAAAAGTTTTTAATTTGAAGATGTTTAGAGTCCAAAATATGTGTTCGAAGGTTATAGATTTTGAAATTTAAAATTTAGAATTCCTAAACGATCTCAAATGTTTACATAGTTAATACCAAAGTTCTAGTGGCTGACCTGATCTACATGTTTGATATTAACAAGTTTCTGATTTAAAGTCATTTAGAGTGTCAAATATGTCTTTGAAATTCAAATGTTTTGAGACTCATTTTTTTGAATTTTTCAAACTATGTCTGATGGAGATACATCCTATACCAAAGTTATAGGACCTAACAAGATTTAAAACTTTGTAGTTAAAAGTTTTTTCATTTGAGTTTATTTATTAGCCAAAATATATCCAATATAAGATTACGAAATATTAATATAAAAAGATAGCATATTATATATAGCATGAATGAGTGTGTTGTGTAGTGGTAGAGTTCTACTCTCCAAACTTGAGGTTTTTTTGGTTTTCTGAAGAACATTAACGGAGACGGGTATATTAACCGAGGTGGTTGCCTTAAGTCGGCTGCCTCGGTTAATCTATTAACTTGACGGGCTAACCAACTGTCCCCATAGGTCTAGATTAACCATGACCTTTGGATGGAGGCAGATGGTTTGCTCCTCCGTTAATCCAAAACGTCCACCACGGTTAAGTTTTATGTAGTAGTGCACGCCGCCCCGGACGAGGCCACCGGCTACCAGGGCCCCCGGCCACGAGCTTCTTCCCGAGCCAGAACCTGTGGCGTAGAGGATGCGCGGATTTTTTTCCCCATAGCTATTCAGACGACCCCTTGAGGAGCTCCACCAAAATGGTGAATCTGGCTCCCAAATTCCTGTTTTGGTGAATCCGAATTTTGTGGAGCTAGAGTGTTTGGGTACCTTTTTGTGGAGTGAAGTTGTTTTTGGCGAATCTGGAGCTCATAGAGCTATGCCATTGTGTCTATTGAGTTCTCTTAAAGCGCTACTTCATCCTTTCTAAATTTTAAGTTGTTCTGTTTTTTTCTAAATTTTATAAGTTACTTTGATTAAAAAGAATTAAAATCTCACTTCTAAGAAGTCAAAAAATCTCAAGAACATGTTTGGGGCCGCTTAAAATTGGATGGGTCTAGGTTCGCCACACTATAAAAATCGAGAAAATCCCGTCAGACACCTTACCGGAATCAATGATTCTTTCCACCACCGGAGACACAACGAGTGCTCGTGTTTTCCATACTGTGGGGTGGAGACCGCGGTACCGATACCACATCGCGGTCTAAAACACTCCCTAAGTTTAATGAGATTATATAAAATTGTATCAATGTTTATACCTTCAAATTGATTTATTAAGAAAATATTTATAAGTATGATTAGATTCTATGAAATATATTTTCTTAGTCTAATCTAATCTACTCATGAAGTAAGATTTTATTCTTTTTTGATTGACGGAGTAGTCAGGTGCCCAACTGCCAAAGAAAGAAGGGAGTTGACCACTGGTACGTATGGATCGATATGCTCCTCAAGGGGAGGATATGCCAATGCCGATGGAATCCTCCTAGTTCAATCTAGGTAGCATCACAGTGAGATAGGAGTGGAGGACCGAAACAGTATTAGAACTTTTTTTCTCAATATTGTTTAGCACAATCTTGAATCTTTTTCACATGTATATGAATGGTTAAAATCAAGGCGCAATTGGTGTGTTGTTACTTGTTAGGCATGCATACTACACGAATCGTATATACTTCTTTACATAATATATGTAAAACAAGGCCTCGCGAACTATCGAAACGAACAAAGTGGACTTTAGATGGTGGTACGTTTCAGTTAACTAATCATGTGTTTAGTTTGTGAAGTCACCCTATGCTTAATGTGATGATGCATCATGAGTTCATCCCATGAATTTTGCTTGAATCAACCTATTCCTCATACATATACTCATTATTAGCTTATGAGGAATGAAGTGACAACTCATTCAATTCCATAAATCAAATACAAAAAGTGAGAAGTAAAAAGATGATGGATCACCTCATTCCTCAAACCAAATACACCGTAACTAAACTCAATTCGTTTTTTTTATCTCAAATCTAGCTTGAGGCGGTTAGTGAAGGTGGCATATACCTTGTGCCTTCTAGAGTTCTAGGCAGGGCCGGAGACCATTACTTGAAAGTGGGCCTCCCCTGGGTGATATAAATTCCTCAAGGCCTGTTGGCCCATCAAGGCATAGCCCAGCCATGGGTATCATCCAAAGCAGTCAGCCCATTTAGATAAGATTCGAATACACTGTTGTAAATAAACTACTAAATACATTGTAATTCCACTAAAAAAACAAATACAATGTAATCATATGTCACCTATTGTTAGTGCAGAAAGTGACCAACACGTAAATATTTATAGTTTTGATGTATGTTATGATCGGAGGTGGCCTAGCACTCAATGACACAGGGTTTATACTGGTTCAAGCAACGTGCCCTACGTCTGGTTTGAGTCGATCGGTGACTTTATTCCTGAGCCTAGGTGCTCGAAGTTTGCAGTGGGGTTACAAACGAGAAGGAGAAAGGTGGAGGGTATAAGAGGTCTGGTCAAACTCTGGTCTGAAGGGCCAAGAGTGACGGGAGCTCCGCTATGTGCTAAGTGTTCGAGCGTGTGCTCGGTATAACCTTAGAGTGTCTAAAGTTATAGAGGGTGAATCAAGGTAGGTGAACTGATCGATCTGAATGAACCTATCTATTGGGAGAGAGCACATCCCTTTTTATAGATGAAGGGGGTGGCCTTACAAGTGAGAGAGAGAGATTCCGTATGCTACTAAGTCTTGTTGCCCACGTCGGTGGGAACAAGATGATGGTAGACGCCCACAATATTGTTTAGTGTCAGATGCACGTGGGAGGTTGCGTCGTCTTCTTCTGGTATGGCAGACGTCGGTGCCCGCCATACTGTTGATGCCCAGAGGCACGCAAGGGATTTTACCATGCTCATTTGGTATGGCAGTTGTTGCGGGCGCCCACAACACTGTAGGTCAAATCTCGGCGCCTACAACACTGTTCTGACATGCCTAGAAGTTATGTCAGGGCAATCCCCTGACATATCCTGTCGGTACTGTCCTATAGGTGTACAGGATATGGCCCCTAGTCTTGTGGTTGACTTGAGTGCCTTGCCTTACCTTCTCTGTTCGTTTCCTGGTCCTTACCGAGCGGGCGTCCCCGGTTGGTTGGTCCTAGTCGGCTCTGATTGCGCCAGTCGGAGAGGAGCTGTAAGCAGGGGTTCGGTGCATTCCTTGTCGGAGAAGCAGGTCGGAGCCGGAAGTAGTGTTTTGGCTAGGCCTTCTGTTTGGAGAGTCCCTCCGGAGGCGGGCCGGAGTCGAAAGCGAGGTATTTCGGTCAGAGAGGTGGGCCGGAGTCGGAAGCGGGCGTCGTTCCTCCTCGGCCAGTCCTTTTGATCGGAGATTGGATCACCCTTATGGCCTGTTGTTTAGGTATTTGGGCCGGCCCAGGAGTTGCGCGTTGTTTGCAATGTTGTCTGCTGGACTGAGCCTTTGTTGGAAAGCCGATCCATAAGGGACCCCAGGTTTATGAACCCGATAGGAGCCCCCCGGGTGATTCGGGTAGAATCGTCTAGGGATTTTTGTTTTGATGGCGGGTGCGCACGAGCGCACCCGTGGGTGTAGCCCTCGAGCCTCGGGCGATTCAGGTAGAATTATCTGGGGGGTTTCATGTTGCCAGCGGAGGAGGTTTTGTTTCATCTGCGGGTGCACGCGAGCTCACCCATGGGTGTTGCCCCCGAGCCCCCCGGCGATTTGATCAAGATCGCCTGGGGGGTTTTGTCAGCGGGTGTGTGTGCGTGCATTTTAGTTGAGACAGAGTTGTCAGCCAAGGTGTCATGCGCAGCCGAGATGATCAGGCGAGCCAGAGCTCGTGGATCCTAGCATTGGTGCAGCCCGCGCAGCCGAGACAGTTAGTTTTGGGATCAGGCGAGACGGAGCTCATGCATCCTGGTGTCGGTGCAGCCCGCACAGCCGAGGCAGTTAGTTTTGGGATCAGGCAAGACAGAGCTCATGGATCCTAGCGTCGGTGTAGCCCACGTAGCTGAGGTAGTTAGTTTTGGGATCGAGCAAGTCAGAGCTCATGGATCCTGGTGTCGGTGCAGCTCACACAGCCGATGTAGTTAGTTTTGGGATCGGGCGAGCTAGAGCTTGCGGATCCTGGCATCGATGCAGCCTGCGCAGCCGAGGCAGTTAGTTTTGGGATCGGACGAGACGGAGCTCGTGGATCCTGGTGTTGGTGCAGCCCACACAGTCGATGTAGTTAGTTTTGGGATCAGGCGAGCCAGAGCTTGCAGATCCAGGCGTCAGTATTATCCTAAACGCTAAACGGTAAACAGTCAGTTACCTACCGTTTAGCCCATTATTCGGGCAAAATGGGTGTTTAAACGAGAAAAACGGCCATTTAAACAGTCAAAACAACCGATTAAACGGAAATGGTGTACCACAGTGTAGCGTTTAAACGGTGTGTAAATGGGCTAAACGGCCGTTTAGGCGAACAGTGCCAGGCGTCGGTGCAGCCTACGTAGCCGAGGCAGTTAGTTTTGGGATCAGGCAAGTCAAAGCTCGTGGATCCTGGCGTCGGTGCAACCCGCGCAGCCGAGGCAGTTAGTTTTGTGATTGGGCGAGTCAGAGCTTACGGATCCTGGAGTCAGTGCAGCCCACGTAGTCAAGGCAGTTAGTTTTGGGTGTCTTGAGCCCCTGAGCCCCGTTGGGCTTGGTAGGGGTCGATTTGAGTTTTGTGCATTACCCCATCCTCAGTTTCTCACAACTAGAGGGGCTGAGCTTTGTCGCTTGCCTCGATCGCTTGGGCTCGAGTGACGCGCTTGGCGAGCTTGCTAACAGGTATGATTGAGTGGAATCTAGGTCCGTCATTTGTGATAGGGTCAGCATAGCCCTCTTGTGACATTTCACTACTCCTTAACCTGCAACCCGGTAGATGCCTGGGTCGTTCCGGAGACCGACCTAGGTGGCCTGCTGGCCTCCCCTCGATGGAGATTCTGTGGGTTTGGTGGAGGATTAGGATCGAACGAGAAGGTTGAGATGACTCTGTCCACTTCGGGGTAGACTGGGTGAGGGCCACATGGGGCTCATCTGTGTTTTCTTCCCTGGCTCTATTTGACACGAGGTGGACTCGAGCCCTTCGTGGGCCAGCCTTCGAACCCTGGTCGGTCATTGCTCGTGTTTCAATGAGGCAACTGCCGCTTTGTGATGCAACACGGAGCATTGTGATGCATTTAGCCGCATGTGCGATGCCTTAGTTCTTGAGCCCTGGGTGATTTGGGCCCGAATCGTCCAAGGGGCGTGGGCATATGGAATGAATGCGTGTATGGATGTATGAATGATTATAAAGAAATAGTGGGGGTTTGGTAATGTTACCTTGATGACTCGAGTGACAGGGTTTGAAGAGCTTCAATCAGAAATGTCCGACCAGGATCCATGCTCGTCATTCGTGACAGAGTTGGCATGGCCCACTTGGGGCATCCCTTTGCTCCTTACCTATCTCTCAGGGTTCACCTAAGTCATTCGATTGACTTAGGGAGCCCGATGGTCTCTCCTAGCGGAGAACCTGTTGTTTGGGTTTTTTCTAAGTGCCGCCTAGGAAGGCGGAGAGCCGCCCACGCGTGCAGGCGCTTTGTTTCTCATGCCCGATCATGCGGTAGTGGTGGGCCATACCTAGGCCATGTCCTGTTTGACCAGGCATCGTTCCATCGGTCAGTGTGCGTCCTATTGTTTCCCATCCGCATTGAATGGGGGAAGGGAGAAGGTTTCTCGCCCTAATCCTTTCGCCTTTCCTTGCCTGCTCTGCCTCTTCTTTAAATAGGGGAAGGGAGCAGGAAAGGAGAACTCATAGATCCATTCATGATTCTAGAGTGCGATGTCGAGTTGGAGTTCCCCCAATGTAGATGAGATGGTGCTGGCCGCCTTCGCCGAGAAAGGGTTGGTTCCACCGAAGGAAGTGGCGTACTGGAGGGTGTCGTACGTCGCCGGCTTTGTCACCGTCTGTGTGGCTTTCGTCGGGATGGAGCCGCTCGTGGACTCCTTTCAGCGAGTCTTCTCCGGGCAAGCCTTGTCAGAGAGGAAGATGCTCGGGACTATGTCGGTGGGAGGTTTCACCCTTGCAGCTGCTCAGGTTGGCCAGTTCATAAAGTTTGATGAGATATCTTCTAGCCACGGCGGCCATACCTTGGTGGGTAGCGTCCTTGCCTAGGAGCTACCTCGACTGCATGAGAAGGTCAAGAGCTCCATGCTCTTCTGTTGAGCATCTATGGGTGCGACGCCCTTGAGGTACCTGTTGCGCACGCCGAAGTTGAGGGATCGGAGCCGGGCGGGGCTCTTACAGCGACGTGTGTCGTGGCCTCTCCTTTGGTGTTAGTCGATGCCGTCGAGCAGCCACAGTAGTATTTGGAGTAGAAGTAGTTAGAAAATGTAATCGTTGAGTTCATGGGTCAGCCCCCGTGTGAACAGTTTTTGTATCAATGAATACATCAGTTCTGTTTTTGTGATAGAATCATTATCCGTTCCTTGTTTTTATCCTAGCATAGCTTTGTTTTTATCCTTTCTTTTTTGCACCTACACGTTCGTTCCATAGGCTGCAGTTTTTAAGAATCAGGGCATGGCCTGTGGGGCTCGGCTGCTAGTAACCATAGGTCATGGTGGGGTGCATTCGGTTGGGAGTAAGAACAAAGTCACGTAGGGTAATCAAAGGAATGGAATGCGCTTTTGTTCGGGGACAAAGTTTTTATCATGTGATAGTAAAAAGAGAGGTAGTATTTAGTATTGTACCCTCATGGAGCCCCCGAGCGACCTGGGCTGAAAGTGTTCAGGCTGGGGTGCTTTACAAGAGCAAGTGTTGACTAAAAAGCGGTAACACTAAATTTAGGGGGAAAACGACGTAGCTGTTCAATGTTCCAAGTGTTGGTGAGAACGTTGTTGTTGTCGTCCTTCAGTCGATAGGCACCTGGTCGGATCACTTCGCTCACCGTATAGGGTCTTTCCCATGGTGGAGAGAGTTTGTGCTTCTTCTTCATTGATTGGGTCCTCCTGAGTACGAGATCACTGACTTCAAGGATCCTTCCCCTGATCTCCCTTTCGTGGTATCTGTGGAGAGTTTGCTGGTAGCGAGCGGAGTGGATGACGGTTGTCTCGCGGGCCTCCTCGAGCAGGTCAACTATGTCTTGCTGAACCTCCACGATCATGGTCAAAAGCCTCCACTCTTGGGGCGCCATGGTCGAGGTCAGAGGGCAACACTGCTTTAGCTCCGTAGGTCAGGAAGAAGGGTGTGAACCCTGTGGATTGGTTCGGGGTCATTCTCAGGCTCTACAGGATCGCTAGGACCTCTACAACCCATCGCTCAACGTACTTGTTGAGTCGATCGAAGATGCGTGGCTTAAGTCCTTAGAGGACCATGCCATTGGCACGCTTGACCTGATCATTAGTACGTGGGTGTCCGACCGAGACCCAGTCGATCCTGATGCCATATCCATCACTAAAGTCTAGGAACTTCTTTCTGGTGAAGTTAGTCCCATGATCATTGATGATGCAGTTAGGAACGCCGAACCAGTAGATGATGTCAAGGAAGAATTTGACCGCCTCTTCCGAGCGGATGTTGGTGATGGGCTTGGTCTCTATCCACTTGGTTAACTTGTCGACTGCTACGAGTAGGTGACTGAAGCCGCCCAGGCCTTTTTTGAGGGGTCCTACCATGTCGAGGCCCTAGACCGTGAATGGTCAAGTGATGGGGATGGTTTGAAGCTCATGTGCCGGTAAATGCGTTTGCCGAGCATAGAATTAGCATCCCTCACACCTGTGGATGACCTCCTCTGCATCTCGTAGTGCGGTGGGCCAGTAAAACTTTGTTGAAAGGATTTTCTGACTAGTGACCTCGGGGCCACGTGATGTCCACAGATTTTGGCATAGACCTCGAGGAGGACCTGCTTCCCTCGGTTGGTCGAGATGCACTTCATGAGTACTCCTGACGGACTTCATATGTAGAGTTTGTTTCCAATCTCGACGAAGGCCTTGGCGCATCGGGTGATTCATCACGCTTTGGTCCTTTTGGATGGGAGAATCTCCTCGAGGAGGTAGGCGAGTAGCGGCGCTCGCCAGTCGGTTTGATCAAGTGCCAACACGACGACATCAGCGGGTGACATCATCATGGAGGCACTGGGGTCGGAGCCCCTGAGCGCCGGCTCGGCGTCGGGGTGTGTCAGGATCAGACCTTCTAGGACACGGGCGGACGCCTCATGGAGATCGTTGATGAAGATCCCGCTCGGGGACGGATCCCGCCTAGCGGCCAGTTTTGCGAGAAAATTGGTGGCATCATTGTCCTTTTGGGGGGTGTGATGTAGCTCAATCCCCTAGAATTTGTCCTCGAGCTTGCGCACCTCCTGGCAGTATACTGTCATGAGGGGGCTTTTGTAGGAGGACTCCTTCATGACCTAGTCAATGACCAACTCTGAGTCGCCATGGACATAGAGTCGCATTGCGTCGACCTCTATGGTGATGCCCAACCCGTTGATGAGGGCCTCATATTCTATGGCATTGTTTGAGGCCGAGAAATGGAGGCGGATGGCGTAGCGGAGCCAACTCCCGTCCAGGGAGATCAAAACCACTCCAGCCCCTGAGCCAGGCGCCATTATGGACCTATTGAAGTACATTGTCCAGCACTCATGGGTGACATCCGAGGTCGGTAGCTGCACCTCCATCCATTCAACGACAAAATCTGCGAGCGCCTAAGATTTTATCATGGTACGAGCGATATACCTAATGCCGTGGCCCATGAGTTTGAGTACCCACTTAGAGATCTGTCCAGCAGCATCACGGTTGCGGATGATGTCCTCGAGTGGGTATGAAGTGATGACTGCGACTTCGTAGTCGGTGAAGTAGTGCAGGAGCTTTCGGGTAGCCATCAGCACGACGTATAGAAGTTTCTGCACCTGGGGGTACCAGACCTTGGGGTCGGTGAGTACCTCCCCGATGAAGTATATGGGCCATAGGACCTTAAGGTGGTGTCCTGGCTCCTCCCTTTCGACGACCAGGGCGGTGCTTACCATGTGGTTGCTGGCCACGACATAGAGGAGGAGGGGTTCTCTCTGTTTGGGAGCGATGAGGATCGGGGCCGACGTCAGGGATGCTTTGAGGCTCTCTAGAGCCTGCTAAGCTTCCTTAGTCTAGATGAAGGCGTCCATCTTTTTTAGGAGCTTGTAGAGTGGCATCACCCATTCATTGAGCCGGGAGATGAATCGACTCAGGGCAGCCAGACAGCCGGTGAGCCTCTACACGCCTTTGACGTTGCGTATAGGGCCCATGTTGGAGATGGCCATGATTTTTTTGGGGTTGGCCTCGATGCCACGCTTGGACACGATGTATCCTAGCAGCTTCTCCTTTAGAACCCCAAAAACACATTTCTCAGGATTCAACCTGATGTTGAACCTTTGGAGGTTCACGAACGTTGCGGCCAAGTTTGCGATCCGGTCGCAAGCTTGAGCTGTTTTAACCACTATGTCATCAACATAGATGGCGATTGTTGGTTTCGGCCACTCGACTTGATTAGGCTGATCGAGCGGGTCGATTTAGTCGATGAAGCATTGCTGCATGCACCTTTGATAGGTGGCACTAGCGTTCTTTAGGCCGAAAAGCATGGTTACGTAGCAGTACGAACCATACAGGGTGATAAATGTGGTTGTAAGCGGATCAGACTCTTTCATCGTGATCTGGTGATAGCCCGAGTAGGCATCTAGAAAGGAGAGGATCTCGCAACCCGAGGTGGAGTCTATGCATGGCAAAGGAAAGTGATCCTTTGGACACGCTTTGTTGAGGCTAGTATAATCAACGCATATTCTCCATTTCCCGGTCTTATTTTTAACAAGAATGGGATTAGCAAGCCAGTCAGAGTGGAATACCTCTCTGATGAACACGACGGCTAGGAGTTTCATGATCTCTTCACCTATGGCCCTGCGCCTCTTGTCATTGAAGCGGCATAGGCCTTGCTTAGCAGGCTTTGAGCCTAGGATGAAGCGCAGTTCATGCTCGGTGATGTCCCGTGGTATGCCTAGCATGTCAGATGGCTTCCATGCGAATACATCACAATTGGCGTGTAGGAAGTCGACAAGCTCGCATTCCTATTTGGCCAGGAGCTGGGTCTCGATCCGCACCATCTTGGTTGGGTCGATGGGGTCGATCCCTACCGCCTTGGTTTCCTCGAGTGGGCAGAAGGCCATCAAGGTTGGTTTGTTGCAGTATGGGACTACTGGGGTCGATGACTCCCTGAGCTACGGGAGCTCGGTCGAGTTGATGACCGTGGTGGCGAGCTTAAAATGCTTATGGTCGCATGTGAAGGCATGCGAGAAGGCGCTGCTCATGGTGATGACGCCGCTTGGTCCCAGCACCTTCAGCTTGAGGTAGGTGTAGTTGGGGATTGCCATAAATTTTGTGTAGCATGGCCGCCCCAAGATGGCGTGGTAGGACCCTGGGAAGTCCACCACTTCAAAGGTGAGAACCTCCAAGCGGAAGTTGGCTCAGTTGCCAAACATGATGGGTAGGACGATCTGCCCGAGTGGGTATGCCTGCACTCTCGGGATCACCCCATGGAAGGGAGAGCCCACTAGGCAGAGTTCTGACCGGGGAATGTGCATGGCGTCGAGGGTGTCGACATAGAGGATGTTGAGGCTACTGCCTTCGTCCATCAGCACCTTGGTGAGGCGCTTCTTGCGAACGATGGGGTCGACGATAAGCGGGTAGCGTCCTAGTCTCACGATGTGGGAGGGATGGTCCCTCTGATCGAAGGTGATCGGAGATTCCGACCAGCTAAGGAAGAAGGGGATGACTGTCTCAGCGGCGCATGCCCTATAGCACACCTTGTGCTGGCGCTTGGACCAGATGGCGTTGGATCCATCAAAGATCATCATGCATTCCTTAGGGTCGGGGAAGCCGTCTTCGTCCTTGCCCACCGCGCCTCCTTTCTTGGCTACCGCGTCTTTGTCGTCTCCCTCTTTCGGCCTGCCGGCCTGTCGGAGGAAACGTTTGAGGAGCTCACAGTCCTTATAGAGGTGTTTGACGAGGTAGGCATGGTTGGTGCACATGTTGTCCATGAGCTTGTTGAAGTGGTTAGGTAGACCCTGCTAGGGCTGCTTGCCCATGCGATCAGCTACGGCGACCAACGCAGTGTTGTCTAGTCAGCGCCGATCCTTTTTGTTCTTCTTGCCCCTCTGTGTGGAGGTGCCCTCATCTTGGTCCGTGTGCTTGGCCTTGCCTTTGTCCCAGCCTCCTTTGAAGACCGCTCTGACCACCTCCTTGCCGGAGGCATGGTTAGTGGCGACATCGAGCAGATCACGGGTGGTATGGGGCTTCAGGCAGCCAAGCTTGTGGATCAGGGACTCGCAGGTCATCCTAGAGAGGAATGCGCTGATGATGTCCGCATCGATGACATTAGGGAGGGAGTTGCATCGTTGGGAGAACCTACGGATGTAATCCCGTAGGGACTCGCTGGCTCCTACTGGCAGCTCTTGATGTTCTAGGAGTTACTAGGGTAGACATACGTCCCCAGGAAATTTCTGATGAAGACCCTCTTGAGGTCCGCCCAGTCACGGATGCTATCGTGCTAGAGGAATTCGAGCCACACCTGAACATGTTCCCCCATGTAGATGGGGAGATATTGAATGGTGAAAAGGTCATCATCCACCCCTCTGGCTCGGTAGGCGAGCCAGAAATCTTCGAGCCAAATACCGGGGTTCGTCTCCCCAGTGTACTTGGCAATGTTGGTGGACGGTCGGAAGTGTTGTGGGAATGGCGCTCTCCAGATACATCGGCCAAAGGCCTATGGTCCTAGGCCCTTAGGGCTAGGACTCCGGTCGTCTGGCCGACAATTATGCCTAGGGCGCGTTTCACCGCTCCCCTCGATGGTTTGGACGAGACCCATGTCGCCTGCCCTCATCGACGCTCGGTGGACATCATCATCATGCCGAGCCTGATGTCGACTGCTGATGACGCTGTGAGCGTCTTAGTGTAGACCGGGCCGTTCACGTACCGGGGGTCAGTGTGGAGCAGGTGCCTGGTCAGACCATGGCACAGCCGCTGCGTCCTGAGCCGCGCTTGGCGGATGGAGCAGTGAGCGGATGGAGCGATCCATCTGGTGCGTCCCCACTCCCTCAATGGGGAGAGAGGGCACGTGTCGAAGTCATGATGTGGAGCTTTCCACCTGTTGAACGGCGGTGGCTTCTACCAACACCCAGAGGTTTTGGTAGACCGCCCACTCCTGGGGGTCAACGGGCTCAGGAACGCCGCACAGAAGCATTGTTGTAGCGGTGATGTTCTTGATAGCCCGAGTGAACTGTGGAGGGTCGTTCCCCTCGTTCATGATGTCGTGCTGGACCTGGCGGGCGCGACCCCGAGCGCCGCTCGCCAGGTCTCATGCGCGAGGCACAACGTATTGTACCGAGCATGTCAGTGCAGGTGGTGGCTGGTTCTGTCGCCGTTGCCATAGCTCCTCAGCATGCCCTTGTGCGAGCACGAGGGCCCCTACACGTGGATCCAGAGGGGTGTGAGTCTGTATAGACTCTGCAACCAAGGGCGGCTGTCCCGTAGAGTCCACCATAGCGCACTCTCAGGACGGATGGTGTCTAGGTGCCATGTTGCTGATGCTGGAGCCGTTGCTCTCAACCTCGTCATCGAGGAGTTTGTGGAAAGTGGTGGGAGCATAGCTCGCCATTCCCACGAATTTGGATGTGAGAGGGGGCGGTGTCAGCGTGCTTCGGAGCCCTCGAGCATACGCGTCCACAGGGGACGTGAGGCTACGGGGGAACCGACCGTATAGTGTTTGCGGTGCGGACAAAACAGTCCCTCCGGATAATCGGCGGGAGATAGTAAATTGAGAGTAAATAATAGTATGTACATTACTCACAATGGGGTTTGAGCAGAGAGTTTGCTCAGAATGAAGTGCAGATGCCTCGTCGTTAAAGTTGTCGTGTGTCCCGGAGCCGATGGAGGGTGCCCCTCCGACGGGCACCGGAACGAGTGCCTCCTCATGGAGGTGTAGTATGCCGAGCCAGTCGGCGACGAAGTCTAGGCTTCTGAAGAGAAAGGCCTAGGATGGCTCGAAGATGGGTGGAACCCACATCCCAACAGGTGGGAGTGTAGGAAACTCCAATGAACCGAAGCGAGTCGTATCGCTTGAGCCTGCCATGGCGGAGATGGCGGAAAAGTGGGCCATCCGATGACCAAAAGTGTGAACGTACAGCATCTTTCCCACAGACGGCGCCAACTGTTGGTGCAGAAAGTGACCAACACGTAAATATTTGTAGTTTTGCTGTATGTTGTGATCAGAGGTGGCCTAGCACTCAATGACATAGGGTTTATACTGGTTCAGGCAACGTGCCCTACGTCAAGTTTGAGTCGGTCGGTGACATTATTCCTGAGCCCAGGTGCTCAAAGTTTGCAATGGGGTTACAAACGAGAAGAAAAAAGGTGAGGTACAAGAGGTCCGGTCGGACTCTAATTTGAAGGGCCGAGAATGACGGGAGCTCCGCTATGTGCTAAGTGTTCGAGCGTGTGCTCGGTATAACCTTAGAGTGTCTAAAGTTATAGAGGGTGAATCAAGGTAGGTGAACTGATCGATCTGAATGAACCTATCTGTTAGGAGAGAGCGCATCCCCTTTTATAGATGAAGGGTTTGGCCTTACAAGTGAGAGGGAGAGAGTGCGTATGCTACTAAGTCTTGCTGCCCACGCCGGCGGGTACAAGATGATGGTAGGTGCCCACAATACTGGTTAGTGTCAGATGCACGTGGGAGGTTGCGTCGTCTTCTTCTGGTATGACAGACGTCGATGCCTGCCATACTGTTGATGCCCAGAGGCACGCAAGGGGTTTTACCATGCTCGTTCGGTATGGCAGTTGTTGCGGGCACCCACAACATTGTAGGTCAAATGTTGGCGCCAACAACACTGTTTTGACATGCCTGGAAGTTATGTCAGGGCAATCCCCTGACATATCATGTCGGTACTGTCCTGTAGGTGTACAGGGTATGACCCCTAGTCTTGTGGTTGACTTGAGTGCCTTGTCTTATCTTCTCCGTCCGTTTCCTAGTCCTTACCGAGCGGGCGTCCCCGGTCGGTTGGTCCCAGTCGGCTCTGATTGTGCGAGTCGGAGATGAGCTGTAAGCAGGGGTTCGGCGCATTCCCGGTCAGAGAAGCAGGTCAGAGCCGGAAGTGGTGTTTTGGCTAGACCTTCCGTTCAGAGAGTCCGTCCGGAGGCGGGCCGGAGTCGGAAGCGAGGTATTCCGGTCGGAGAGGCGGGCCGGAGTCGGAAGTGGGCGTCGTTCCTCCTCGGCCAGGCCTTTCGGTCGGAGATTGGATCGCTCTTCTAGCCTGTTGTTTAGGTATTTGGACCGGCCCAGGAGTTGCGCGTTGTTTGCAACGTTGTCTGCTGAACCGAGCCTTTATTGGGAAGCCGGTCCGTGAGGGATCCCGGGTTTATGAACCCGACACCTATACTGTTGGATATCGCAGCTTACATGCTCTTGATATTATTATTTTTTGAGATAGCTCTTGATATTATTTAAGAGAGCAAAAGATGATGTTCGGCTTACCTCATATTCGGCTTGTTCGGCTTCTTTTTTCAGCGGGAACAGTGTTTTTCTCTCACAATAATTCAGCCAGAACAGTGCTTTTCAGTCAGTTTCAGCCAAGTTTCAGACCAGCGAACGGGGCCAATATACGAATGATACAATCATTTTAATGTGATTTTGAGCAGGCTAAGAATATGAAGTTACTCCTTTGTGTTTTTTTGAACAAAAAGCGATTTATTTTGGAGAAGCCAAATAGTACTATGCAGAGGTACTTCGGAGTTCCGATGCACTACCAAAAACTACAAAATTTGAAGTGGGGTGCTATAGAAACCAACCAATTATATCTTCATTAGACAAGAAGAAATTAGCTATATGTTTTTATTACCCTTCTTATGCACATGCTTCCAACTACATAGATCGACTTCGAATTTTTCTAGCTAGGAAAATTTTATCAAATTTCCAGACAACCTCAAACAATATTTTTTGTTGGACAAGTCGTCTGGCTCTCCAAAATACAGACACTCCTCCTTGGCCACCTCCTCGAGGCCAGCAAGGGCGTGCAAGACAAGCCAGAGACCCAATCCAACTCGAGTTTGAGTCTACCTCGGCCTTTAGAACCAGCGTGCAGTAAAACGGACGTTCAGGACATATTCGGACTCCGTTTTCGACGGTCCAGACTTTAATGGGTTATTGGGCCGCATCGTACCTCTCGTGGACTCTTGTTGTTGAGTTCGCATGAGGTTATGGGCCTGAAAGACAGAAATAGTGGTGTCGCACTTTTATTGTCGAAAGTAGCTCGCTATTTGGCAGGGATTATTCCAACAGTATTCAAACCGACTTTACATAAAATCCGCGGTTCCTCGCCTGACATTTTTTTTGGAAAAAAAAAAACTCTCACCTGGCATTTGTACAACGTTTATCTGATCTTGTGGCGGTTCCTCGCCTTTTCCCGGGCAGATTAGATGCGCCTCCAATCAGGTCTGTAGCGTAAGGCAACACACAATGATTTGAGAAGATTTTAAGCAGCAAAATGGATTGCACCAGCATGCTGATGGCTGACAGTGAACCAACCAAGACAAACGGAAGAATCCAGAGAGCAAGCCACGTTTCGCCTTTGGATCCCGATATGATTGTCGTCCTGGACTCTTGAGGGCTGTGGCCATGCTAAACACAGCGCAGCAGTACACAAATGAGCAACGATGAATCAATGGTAGAGTAGGAGAGACATTGCAAGCTTTTAGGTGCGAAATTTCAGCTGCCACTCGAAGGTGTCAGCAAGGCAGCAGAGGCATGCAGGCAAAGGCAGCCCGGCGAGCTGACAGCTTTTTGGCACATGACTGAGACTGACTGACTCTGGCTGCCCGCTTCCGTTTCTTCAGGCTTCAGCGCTTGCTCTGCTGTGTGCTGCGCTGCGCTGTGGCCGCCATTGGCTATAAACCTTCTGTGCCAGATACATGCAACTTTCTGCTGCGGAAGCAGGTCGGCAAAGGCGCTTGGTTTGGTGGACCATGAACAATCCTTAGATATTTCGGCATGTGTTGGGGACGAGCTGGGCTAGCAGATGAGTGAGTAGGCGATTAGACATGTCCTTGCAGCTCTGATGTGTTTTTTGCTGCATTGCTATCACCTCCTTCCTTTGATCCTTTCACTGCCTCATGCTACTGATGGAAAGGGATCGGCTGAGGGCATGAGCCAGGCTGCAAGATGAACAATGATTCGTTGACGAAAAAAACAAGAGTGATTTGAGGGACAATGTGGTGGATTTGAGGGTGATTCTTGAAAACTGTTGGCATAACTGTTTTCCGGACAAAACTTTGGTCAGGCAGGCTGCTGCTGTGCTCAGCTTTCTTCTTCCTGCGAAAACAGTCGTTGACAGACAGGTGCGGAATTCTGAATTTGCCAGCATGTAAAGCAGATGTTAGCGATACAATTCCGCAGCTCGTGCTGCGATTTGTTTTTTTCGATGTCTAACACTAGTGTCTTTTTCCTACAGGCAGAGAGCTGCAAGGAAAGGAAACCATAATTCCTCAATGAATAAATCTTTGCAGTGAGGCATCTGTCTCTACCACTACTGGTCCACTGTCACCTCCTTCTCCATCAACAGTTTCAGTTTTCGGGTGAGGACACCCCAACAAACAAAAACCCAATTTTGTGACCTGGAAACAGGCCTCCAAAGTCCAGCAATAATTTCATGAGCACGAGACATCCTGTCCTTTACAAAACAGTCACTCTGTTGCGCCAAATGAAGTCAGTAGCTACAGCTGCATTTTGTCTTTTTAAAATGAATCAGACAGAAGAGCTACCGACTTATATTTTTAAACGAAAAATAAATTTAGACTGGGTAATACAACAAGAAACGGCTGCCTTCAATTGTGAGTCTTAGAGTTGAAAACACACACACAAGCTTTTCTTCCTTTTCTTTTTTGATGAAGCAAACAAAGCTTTTCTTGCAAAGGTGCTAGCACATCATTTAGTCAGGGTGGCACAGCCGGGAGTGATGATTATTTTATGCTCTTTTTATGAGTGAATTTATACAGTACTAGTAGTTTATACTAATCGACAGCTTTCGTTCAAATGCAGAGCAGTTACTTCCAGACAGCTGAGGATTCAGCAGTAGTATAACAGCATATGTGCTCATTGGGCTCAGCAAAGCGAGGTCACATGAGAACGGCTAGCCGGTTCCAAAAACACGGTCTCTCTGCCGTCCAATCGGTGGAGACCCACACGTTTGTAAATGTCATTAGGCGCGACAAGCAGCAGTCTTAGCGCGTACGTACGGTCCTCTTCCTGCTCTTCAGAACAAGCTCAACACTGCGATGCGGTCATGTGAATGCCTTTCTCTTGTTCAGTAGCTGCTGGTCCCGCCTTGTGGCATTGGTGCGTTGCCACTAGCTGAGCTGAAAGGAGGTTTTTTTGCTTTGGATTCCAGGGGTTAGTTAGGACTTTAGAGGGTGTTTGAATCCGGTGACTAAAATTTAGGAGGTGTCAAATGCGAGTGTCGCATGGGGTATTCGGATACTAATAAAAAAAACAAATTACATAATCCGTTAGTACTCCACGAGACGAATTTTTTAAGCCTAATTAATCCATCGTTAGTATATGTTTACTGTAGCAAAACCTTATCAAATCATGAACTAATTAGGCTTAAAAGATTTGTCTCGTAAATGAGTCGTAAACTATGCAATTAGTTTCGTAATTAGTCTATATTTAATACTCTATGCATGTGTCCAAACATCCAATGACAGCGACTAAAGTTTAGAAGGAGAACCAAATACGCCCTTAGGAGAAGGATTCTTGTCTGCTTCCCCTGCCTCTGAATCTCTCTGATTCTACTGTCAAGCCAGCCGCCCAGCCGCCGACTTTTCAGCTGCAAAAGCTTGGACGGTCCCAAGTTTGAATCTGCTTGGACGGTTTCAGAAGACGACGAGCAGTGTGTATCATTTTAATCGGCAGTGCTGACATTGTTTAATCTGATGGCAGTAGTGCAGGGAATAGTGTTTTTTTCTCACACCAAACCCGTCAGCAGTAAATAATCCACGATCGTTTACGGTCTCCCGAACATGCTGATACCTCTTGCCCTTTTGACCGCGCAGAAGGATAGGCTGAGACTGCAGTGCGGTGCCATGAATCTCGTTTAAATCCAACGGCTATGACCGAAACAATTCTACTGTAATGCAGCATTACACCTACAAATTAAATTGGGTGAAAGAAGATGTTATTTTCTACAGATGGTTGTCTTTGGATTCTAATTGCTGGAAGTATCCTTGACCCAACCAATCTTCAACAAAGAAGAAAAACTTGTAGTCATGCATGCATGCTTCCAAATGCGACACCCTTTTCTCAGTGTTGCAGTCTATATGATTCTGGCTACTAGGATATGTGCCACTGTCCGTGTGGACCATGTCACATGGGCACTGTCAGGATGTAACGAAATTTTGTCGACAAAAATTTGGGATTACTTGCTACCTCCGCGACCGGCGTGTGCCTCCCTCTTCAGAGGTGAGAATTGTCTAATCTGACTTAATGAGCACTACCAATCCAAGTTAAATGCCTCGCGAAAAGCAAATGATCAACCCCACACACACACACACACACACACACAAAACGTGGAGCAGCGATTTTGAACGTACGGCAGCTTATCTTGATTCAAATCTTATCCTATACCATCATCTAAACATATACTAGTATGGAGCACTGTCTAGCATGCGTGTTTCAATTTCTTTTCCTGTTCAGATTTTATTCAGCAGCACTGCAGCAGCAGATAATCTTGATGGATCATTTTTGCCATCAGCGATATAATGCAAAAACCCGACGCTTTTCACCAGCCACTGCGTTCCTGTCCGCTTGTAATCCTGCAGCAGGCAGAAGACGTGGAGCACACTTGGCCACGGACGCCACCTTTGGTAAAGGTTCCCGCAGTGTGGTGGCCGGCTCAAGCTCAACGGTCGCATGAACACCACCAAAAGGTTTAATATCTCAAGTGGCCGCGAGCCTGGCGTGCAGCGGCGGCCGGCCGGCCGGCGACAAGTGCGTCCTTATTTCACATGCATGGTGCATCGATCGCCTGATGGTGTCTCTGCATGTATAGATGGTTGCGAAGGCCAAACTGTCTGGTACGCAGATGTCTCCATTCTGCAACTAAGCTCCGAGCCTTTAGGTAGGTACCATTAGATGTCACGCTACTTAACTTAGAGCTTTTTATTTGTCCACTTAGTATGAAATTAGGATGGCTGATACAACACACACGTGACGCTACTGGTGTACCTCCAACCCGAGGTGGATCCAGCAGGGGTCAATCCTCCAACTGCCTCATAACACATCTCTATGTCTCAATTCCATTGTAGAGTTATGACGATTGACGAACAGAAATATTATGACTAATGTGTTTTTCCAGAATCAAATCACTTTGAATTAGTTACATTGAGGTCACATTGAAGTCCTCGAGCACTATAGGGTGTACAGTGTACTTCAATTTGACCTTAATGTGTCCTAGAGGCTTAATACGTCCTAGACCTGATACCATAGAAAAAAACGGTTGTCTCTTGTCCATCTATTCAATTCTTACATTTTCATTCTTGTTCAAATTTGAGCTTTGCTTTTTGCTTAGGTGCGAGAATCTTGTGTGGCAATTGGAATCGTTTTCCGATGTCAGAGTGTGCTTAGTCATATTGTTTAATTTTCGCAAGTTAAAGACCTAATCTTAGTGTGACCACGAGCATCCCACTAGTTGTTTATCCGGTTGCTTGTGTTAATCATTGTGTGAAACTCCTGGTATACTTGTTTAGCATCTCTCTCTGTAAATAGTTTCTTTGTTACAAACCTTTTAAGGACATGGTTAGTGTGATGGCTTTAAGGATTTATTCTTAGTGTGATCTTTTTCTCCTAGGGTTTTACCATACAAAAGGGTGAGTAGTTTTTGATAGGCTAAGATTGTTGCTTCAATTTTTAACCCAATTCAATCCCCTCTTAGACCATTGGGTCCTTTTCAATGTAACTTTGAAGCCCCCTTATTTTCTACCACCTATACTATATATAATTTCTACATTCACGCTTGTAGGGGGTTTTCCTTTATTTTTCTACTGCATGTCAAAAAAGATTGGCAGCTAGTTTAGTGGCCGAGAATGATCAATCATCATGATGCTAAAATGAATAATCATCTTACTCACAAATCCATAGTTGTTTTTGCTCTAAAATAATTTTGGATTCATCGCAATGCTGCCAATATCTGCTTGAGCCACTATTACCTCAAGCAGCAACTAGTTGGCCCCATCATCACACCAACATCCATTGGCATAAGCATTCCAAAACAAAACCATGGAACCATCACTGGCACCAATGAGCTGCTTATCTTTGACCTGTTACTTATGCTACTCTACTGCATTGTTGTGACCATGTTATGATCATATTTGTTTCCACTTGTGTTCAGAAAAAATCCAAATTATGTAATTTTTGTTGCTTTTGAGCTTCTTACACATGTCCAATAAGGAATCGATTGACCAATATCCTATAAGATATCAAAATAGGATTTATTTTTCATATTTTTGTCATAATCTTGGCCAACTGAACATGTATTCCGCTCCTTGGCCATCCATGTGAAAGATGTTAAATTTGATCATGATCATTGTAATCGATACATTGTATTTAGTTGTTCCCTTTCGATGATGTCGGTGGTGATGCTAAAACTTTCGAATGGAAAGCATAGAGAAAGAGCAAATCATTGATCTTAGGGCTACAACAAATGGACTATTTCACATGGCAAGGCTTAGAGCACGACGGGGAAGGGGAACTTGAAGTGCTTTAATAATTGTTATGGACATGCCAATGCATTGTTGGCTACCTGTTCGCTTGGTCGTATTTGGCTTATAGGTCATGACTTATCAGCCAGCGAACAATATTTTTTCTCTCACATCAAACCAGACAACAGTACTTTCAGCCATGGCTTATAAACCAAAGCCCAAACGAACAGGACGATATTTTTTTTAATTAATTGTGTAGACCCTTTGCAAACTTGATGACTCCTTTAACGATGTTGTACTTTCTCCATTCTAAATTATAAGATATTTTGATTTGACTAGACATATTATTTTTATTATATATCTAGACATATTATATATATATAAGTATATGTAGAATAAAAATATATTTTAGAAAAATCAAATCGTCATATAATTGAGAACTATGGAGTATATATTAGCATATCTGTTTGGCTGACATTAAAGTCGACTATAGCTGTTTTGTTGTGAGAGAAAAAACTGTACACCGATACACCGTGAGACAGTCGTCGGGACCAAATGCACGAGTGACTGACTCAGCCAATCCTTTGTGTCAGCTTTTTCCAAGACCGTGCGCGGAGCACCCCCATTTTTTTTTTTTTTTTACAGCGTGCCAACAGTCAAACCGAAGAGCTGCCACTCCACCAAACGAACAAACGGTGAAAAAGCCCGCGAAGGGGGCACTGCCAACAGTAAAATCGAAGAGCTGCCGCCAGCCCGCCACTCCAGTCCAGGCGGATGATCCCTGGCCCTGGACCTGGGAGCCGCGGCTGGCTACGGCGAGCGCACGCTGCGCTCATGATTAGCCCCTGGTGCGCAGCGGCAGCTTTGACCCGTCCCTCGTCCGCCCCACGCCGCGGCGCCACCCCACCACTGCAACAAGCGCTGGCCGCTGGCTCGAGCAGCCAATCCAAGCCGCCCGCGACAGGCTCCACCACGCTGGCAGACGCGTGCCCAGCGCCGGCCCGCCGCCTCACCCCCGTCGCGCCATCGCGTCGCGTCGCTCCGCCCGCCCGGCGCACCGCAGGTCGGCACGGTTAAAAAAAACAAGGAACACCGCCCGCCCGCACGCACGCACGCGGTCCAGATCAAAAAGGCTTCGTAAACCCACCACCACGCCACGCTTAAACGAGACGACGACGACGCCAGCCACCGTCGCCATCGCCATCGCCACCGCCACCGCCAACACGCTTCCCGCCGCAGCCTCGCGCGCGCTGCTGTCCCAACCCTATCCGCGCTGCGGAATTCTGGCGTCTGCCAGCCCCGAGGCCTTGTCTCCGGTCGTCCTGCTCCAGGCGCCGCGCTTGCTAGAGAAACCGCCCCCCGAGCAGCTCCAGGCGGTGCCTGGCGCTCGCCACAACGCCGCCATAAATGCCATCCATTAAGGCTCCTCCTCCCGCCATCTAGCTAGCCCTCTTCTCCTCTCTGCTCCCCGCGGCTCGGTGCGGTTCCGTTTCCGTCGCGCGTCGTCAGCTGATGCACGCGCCGTTGGAGGTCATGAACGGGAGGGCGCGGAGGCCGGCGGCGGCGGCGCGCGGCGCCGTCAGGGGCGCCGCACCGAGGAACGAGAAAGTGAGTAAGCCTTGCGCTGCCCTGCCGTCCCTCTCTTTCTTGGGCTCCGCCGTCGGAAAGTTTGCGCCTTTCGTGCACCCAGGTGATGATTATATTCTCTGCGGTTTGGGTGCGGTTTCCGAGATGTTATTTTCAGTTTCTCGTCGGCCTGCGACTGCGTGCTCCTCCGATCGGAAAAGCTGGCGGCTTTCAAGAATGGAGCCCCATGCTGACGGGTCCTTGAATTCTTTGCGTCTTCGTCTTTTACCCTGCTCTTTTGGTGTCTTCGAGAGAATGAGAGATGAACTTTGCACTCTAGTACTCCTGTTCTTGGGGGGAGTGATTTTTTCCCCCCTAGAGTATCAAGTTTTCTGTGACCACGGATTGTTTAGTGGTAGTATTAGTAGTACGGTTGTGTGCTCGGCACTCTGTTCCTTCCTGCTTTTCTAAGCCAAATGTGGCGGCGGCCTTTGTTTGTTCTAGCAATCGTTTGAAATGGGCTCGGTAGGATCCGTCGCCGTAGAGAGCAGCTCGAATTTGGTACTCCGTCCTCCGATTGCTGCCGACGTCTTCTTAGTCGTGCTCGCTCTTCGACTCAAATTTCCTTTCCTGTTGTTTTCTCTGTTCAAGGCGATGGAGAAGGAGCAGAGGAGGCCACCTGGCTCGAAGACGGCGCCGGTTTTCTCTGCAAATGCGACGCCGCAGGGCATGAAGAACAGAATCCAGTCTCGGAGGGACAGGAAAATTGCACTGCAGCAAGATGTATTGATCTCTGTCGTTCTACCTGGCGTTTTAACTGTGAGGCCAAGCCATTGCATTTTTGCTGAGGACATGCATCCATTTCGATTTCGAGTTGCAGGTGGACAAGCTGAGGAAGAAGCTGCGGCACGAGGAGAACGTCCACCGAGCTCTGGAGCGGGCGTTCACGAGGCCGCTGGGCGCTCTGCCTCGCCTCCCCCCTTTCCTGCCGTCTCAAGCCAGTGCCCTTCATTGCTTTTCTATCAATTTCACAGAGCAACCCAACCTATAATTCGTTGCAGTTTCGAAGCAATCCTCTTCTGATTTCCGCCTTCTTCTGAATTGTGCCCAGACATTGGAGCTTCTGGCCGAAGTCGCGGTCCTGGAGGAGGAGGTGGTCCGGCTCGAGGAGCAGGTCGTCAATTTCCTGCAAGGACTGTACCGGGAGGCCATCATCACCTCCATGGCCAAGAACGCGTACTTCCCGGACAGTGACCGGTGCACGCCGGCACGGCACAAGCCGTCGCCGGCCCAAGTTCAGAGTTCAGAGCTGTCCACCTCGACGCGTCGAGCCTCCTCCAATCAAGATGCTGCTGATTGGACATCTTTGAAGCGAGCCACCAATGTGAAGCAGACACCAAGAAGGCCCGGCCGTTCCCTGAGCCAAGGTGACTGTCCGGGGAAGGAGAACCAGTCGTTTGGCAGTGGCACTAACTCGTGCAGAGATTCCGGCCTGGCGCCTTTGAGTAACGTGCCAGGATGCAGGGTACAACAAGTAGCGGAGACATGCGCAGGTTTTCAGGTACGACGATGCTGTAACTTTGAGCAGAAATTGGCATTGAATTCGGCATTCGGGCGCTAACGTTCTTGCATGTTCATCTTCCGTTTCAGACAACCAGTACAATGGAAGACCACAAAGCTATTGACGGCGGCAAGGGCATTGATCCAGACAAGGCCTCAACGGCGGCGAACAAAGTCTCGGAGGAGCTACTGACGTGCCTCCTGGCCATCTTCTCGCAGAAGAGCACCTCCAGCAGCCAAGACGATGAGCGGGTGTCGCCGCCGTCAGTCTCCGGTTCCTGCGAGAGCAGCTCAGACCCCTACGGTGTCCTAGAATTCGGGTGGCGAGACATTGGCCGGTACAAGCAGTTCCGATCAGTCGACGCCACTACGTTCGGCACAAACATTTCTGCCGGCGACGCCTCCGCACTTGGGCGGAGATTGAAGTGAGTTTCCCTTGATCGGTAACTACTACTACTAATCTGTTGGTCAGTTGGTGCAAGCTAGATTTCGTTGTGGTGTGGTGAGTGGTTGCCTGTTTGACTTGGCATACTGATGATGGAATGATCGTTGCTACCTGTCAAAAAAAAAATCAGGGCACTGCTCCGGAAGCTCTCCTTGGTTGACCTGGCGGGCCTCTCCCACCAGCAGCGGCTGGCGTTCTGGATCGACACCTACAACTCCTGCATGATGAACGTAAGCTGTCCCGCATAATTGAAGTCTCCTCTTGCTTCTCCCCGCAGCATCCATGATTCATAGCTTTATACCTCATGTTCTTCCTTGTCGATGGGAGATTCACGTTGGTAGGAACTTTAGTTACAATTTGTGGGACCATTTGATTTGAAATTGGAACTCATAAGTATGTTCATGTTGTACATGAGGGTGGAACTAGAGGTGGCTCCGATGATGTTTAGGTTCAAATTTTTGAACCACTTGTGTTTTGAAAACTGCTCTAAGACAGGGTATGTCTGTGCCCAGCATGTTCGTACCAGTTATTAAACTTCAGTGCTGAAATGCTTCCTGTCTCCTTAATCATGAGCAAAGACCTAAATAATTGCGATCTTGGCAGCATTAGCCTTTGACCATAGCACGCCCTCCGCAGTACAGTACTTACAGCCTAACTGGAATACTGGATACATTAATAGGCTCCGGTGGCATGTCCCTGTTCTGGCACTGATGCTTGTTTATTTGCTCTGCAACTCCAGGCATTTCTTGAGCACGGAGCACCTACCAACCCCCATATGTTGGTGGCCATGATGCCCAAGGTCCCATCCCTTGTTCACTTCACCTCTCTAGATATCATATAAATGTAGCGTTTGCAGGAGATACTGCATGACAAATAAATCGCTGACAAGAGTGAGCTGGCGGTCTTCATTTCTTCCCCGCAGGCGACCATCAACGTGGGCGGGAGCGTGCTGAGCGCCATGACGATCGAGCACTTCATCCTCAGGCTGCCCTACGACGCAAAGCATGTAAGGCCGCTGGCTAGCCGCATCATCGCTGCCGTGTCCTCCACTGAAAAAAGGCTAAAGTCTCTGAACCGTCGTCTACGAATGCGTTTTGACAGTGGACGTTTGGCATGCCTGGGCAGGTGAACACTGAAGAGGTGAAAGGCGACGGCCCGGCCGTATTCGGGCTGGACAGTGGCCGGAGCCGCTGGTGACGTTCGCGCTCTCCTGCGGCAGCTGGTCGTCGCCGGCGGTGAGTTTCTTGGCTCTGTGCTCCGTGCTATGTACTGCAATTTCTTTTGCTCGCTCGGAGCCTCGCACTGTAGAGCTCTAGCTATGCCCCGATCCAGGACTGACAGAAGGAAAAGGTGCTGTCCTTGCTGCACCCTTTCAACTGCTACAGTGTGAAAATTTCCGGAAACCCTATTTATCGTCTCACAAAGGACAGGCCGGGACGTGATGGCTACCGGTCAAAGCATGTGCCATTGTTGAGCAAGTCGCATTTTAGTACCGCTCAGTTTAAATAAGTTACAACCGAAACTGTTACTCGAACCTACTGGAAGCACTACCGGATACCGGAGCTGAAGACTAAAAACACTCGCAAGACAAACTTGTTAACGGCAAACGCTAATTTGCCGACTGTTTTCCGTCAAGCACTCGGCAAAGAAGTTGTCGAGTGCCCAAAAAACACTCGACAAACTTTTTTTTGCAAAAAAAATAAAAAAGGCACTCCGCCACCACGCCCGCACCACTAGCACCGCCTCCGCGCCACCACCACCATCCACGCCGCCACCACCACGCGGGGGAAAAAAATAAAAAAGGCACTCCGCCACCACGCCCGCACCACTAGCACCGCCTCCGCGCCACCACCACCATCCACGCCGCCACCACCACGCGGGGGAAGAAGGGAGGGCCGCACCACCACCATCCACTCCGCCGCCACCACGCCGGGGAACAAGGGAGGGCCCCACCACGCCGCACGCGCCACCAGCAAAGCCGCCTCCTCGAGCCGCTCGCCACAGCGACGCTGTCATCCGCGACCATCGTGGGCTCCTACTCCGCCACGCCGCTGAGTTGCGACGCCCTCGCCGCGGGCACCTCTGCTCGTCGTCATCAGGAAGCCGCGGTGTCAAGCCTCCACCGCCGTGCCATCCACCTCGACGAGCCTCGCCCAAGCCCGTCCTCGCCTGCGTCGCGCGTCGCCCGCTCCTTCCTCATGGAGCTGCGAACGCCGACGAGCACGCCACCGGATCCGCCGCTCCTCCCTCCGCCACCACCACCACGCCCGTCCCCGCCGAATTTGGAGAGGGAGGGCCGGGAGGGGGCGCCGCCGCCGGATCCGGGAAAGGGAGGAGGGCCGGGAGAGGAAGGTGTCGGATCTAGTGAGGGAGGGCGGGCCACTCCGGTGAGGGAGGAGGGGAGGGCAGGCCGCGTCGGCGCCAGAGAGGGAGGAGGGGAGGGCGGGGCCGCGCCGACGCCGAGAAGGAGGAGGGGGCGGCGCGTGCGCGTGCGCGGAGAAGGGGAGGGGGCGTGCGGACGCGGCGCGGGGAGAAGGGGAGGGGGCCGTGCGGGGAGAAGGGTAGGGCGCGTCCACTGGGGCCGGTTAAAAAAAGATTTTTTTTTTCTTTGCCGAGTGTCCTGGATCTCGACACTCGGCAAAGTTTTTTTTATTTTTTTTCTTCTCCTTCTTTCCTAGAAAAAATATTTTTTTTCTTTACCGAGGGTCCTAGATCTGGGCACTCGGTAAAGTTTTTTTTTCATTTTTTTTTCTTCTCATTCTTTCCCAGAAAAAAAGATTTTACTTCTTTACCAAGTGTAAAAAAAAAACACTCGGCCAACCCCATCTTTGTCGAGTGTGTTTTTTGACACTCGGCAAACCTCCTCTTTACCGAGTGTTTTTTTAGTGTTTTTAGCGCAGCACTCGACAAAGAACTTGTTTGCCGAATGCCCGAGAGAATACACTCGGCAAACATAAAAACACTTGATAAATTTGACGTTTCCGGTAGTGAAGTTAAGTTAGTTACGATCTGACATCACCCTGTTCACTTGATCATATCAGCCATGCTTATTAGTCATGATACAGTGTTTTTCTCTCACAGCAAAACAACATCAGCCAGCTTATAAACCACATAAACGATAAGCGAACAGGGTGAATGTAGTCCGTTGTACAATCTGGCAGCTCCAGCTAAAACAAACCGCCTGTTCGCTTGCTCGTATACGATCGTGGATTATAAGTTGGAATAATATTTTTCTCTCACACCAAACCAGCCAGCAGTAAATAATCCTCAATCGTTTACGACGAAATGAACAGCTAAAAGTTGTTTTATTATAGCCTCTCAAATTAGTGTTTCGAAGTACATAAGCATCAGTGTTCATCTAGTATATCAGTATAGTCAGCTGTAATTCTCCCTCCCTTGGGAGCTCCTGTCCATAGACATGACATAGCCACATACAGTAGGCAATCACGCAGAAAGCAGGTGACACAAGGTGCTCTGGACGCCCGACGTGCAGCCTGTCCTCCGAGCTGTCTCCTGAACGCAAATGATTTTAACCGCGGCACAGTTGGCTGGCACTGATCACTGACCAGACATGGCGAGGCGACCGGCAGGCATAATGATTCCTGTTACTGACAGCGTCGTCACCACTGCTGCTTGTCTCTGAAGGTGAGGGTGTACACGGCGGCCCGAGTCGAGGAGGAGCTGGAGGCGGCGAAGCGGGAGTACCTGCAGGCCGCGGTGGGCGTCTCGCCGTCGCCGGCGGGCGGGGCAGGGCTGGCGATCCGAAGCTCCTGCACTGGTAGCGGCCTGACTTCGCCAAGGACGTGGGCTCCCTCGTGGACTGGGTCCGCGACCTCCAGCGCGACGCCGTCCGAGCGGTCGAGGCGGCCAGCCGGGGGCACGCCAGCGCCGCCGCCGCGTCGCCGCGGCGGCGGCCCGTGCGTGTCCTGCCGTACGAGTTTAGGTTCCGGTACCTGCTGGCCCTGGCGTCGTAGAACTTTGTATTGTATACGTACACAGGTTTGGTTGGGCCGTGATTCTTTTTGTTGTTTCATTTCAACCGTGATTTGTTGTTTGCTCGAAAAAAATGGTCAAGGTCCAACACGCAGCTTTGGACTACAGAGGTAGGATAGGCCCACGTAGGCCCAATGCGTTAGGCCTCTGTTTTTAAAGGGCCCTGGCAGGGAAGCTCTGGACTCGGGCCCGTTAACTTCCTACTGGGCTAGTGATGACTGAAGTTCACCGGGAAGGACCATTAGTGACTGCGATAAATCCAAGTGACCGCTACGAGCCCACGGCACCTAGAGTGGGCCTGTACGCCACTAGCCCACCACGCTACGGCAATCTTTTGTTTCCCCTCGCTATTGCTTTTCTTATTTCCTTTCCCCGTCTCGTTCTTTTTTTTTTGGAAACCTTTCCCCGTCTCGTTGAGTTCTCCAAATGAACGCAGCCACCTAGGACTGTATTTTTTATACGTCTGTGTAGAGCCTGTTTAGATCACCCAACTAAAATTTAGTTAGCTAAAATTTTTAAAAAAAACTTTAACCAGCTAAAATTTTTCCTAGCTAAACTTTAGCTGGGGTGTTTAAATTCTTTGGCTAATAGACTCAACTAAATTTTAGTTGGCTTTACCTAGGTTGAAGTAGCTAAATTTTAACCGGTCTTTTTATGGCATGTTTGGTTTGCGGTGTGAGGCGATCCAGAATGATCCGAACCTAGTACTGAAGCTGCCAATGCTGTTTGGTACCCGGCATGGAACTGTCTGTCCGTCATCAGTTGATTTCCCGTAGATTTAAATTGCAAATAATCGTAGAGGACCAACTCATTCCGCAAAGAATGTCAGATGAACCCATTCTATTGTCAGTGGGTTCACCTGATGCTAGATGGAATGAATCGGCAAACCAAACACGCTATTAGCTGGCCGTTTAACCAAACACGCGGTGGTTAGTTGGGCCGTTTAGATCCGTAGTAGCTAAATTTAACCTGTGGATCAATAACAGGCCCTTGTCTAGGGCAGAAAAACTCACATTCGGACATGATGTGGCATGGGTATCCGCTCACCTGTCCGAGAAAAGGAAAGCCCGTACCGACAGGCGCTAGAGATGGGTCCATCCAGCGGTGCCAGGGCAGCCAGAAACGGAATACCATATGTACAATCCGGTCGAGATCAGATCAGACAGCCACAGGTGGTGGCCAGTGTCGGATACCATAAAAAGAGGTCCCCTAAGCAAGAACCGAAAAAATCGCTTAGACTTTATAAAAATCGAAGCTAAGAGACAACCGCCGGCAAAACCCCACCTTATCCGAGGCTCGGCTGGACTGCCTGGCCCACCTCGAACAATATCCGGGCTCAACCGAAGCGGGCTCGGCCCAAAATGAAACCGTAGGGCCTCGGACGAGGTACCGATTCTCCGCCTCGCTCGAGACCCCACACGTAAGGCCTCGGACGAGGTACTGATTCTCCGCCTCGCTCGAGACCTGCACGTAAGGCCTCGGACGAGGTACCGATTCTCCGCCTCACTCGAGACCCCGCACGCAAGGCCTCGGACGAGGTACCGATTCTCCGCCTCGCTCGAGACCCCGCACGTAAGGCCTCGGACGAGGTGCCGATTCTCTGCTTCGCTCGAGGCCGACTCGGCAACAACCCCGTCGCTTCCGCCTTGACCAATTTCTCTAACAGAACGTCACGTCCAACTAACACGTTCAACCACTCCCGCGACGTCAGCCGAGCGACGGCTCGATACAGCGGAGTGGCCGACGAGACGTGAGTCACATCAAAGCCATGCCTTCCGGACAGGACGGGGCAGGGGCTACCGGCCGCTGTGCTCGGCGCTGTGCCCACGACTGACACTCATACTGTACTGTGCTACCTAACCCCTGCTCCGAGGACAGCGCGGCATGGAGAGTCATGTCCGGGTCCCTGTAGCCTCGGAATCAGCGCACAAGACCAACTGCTCCCTCCGAAGCCTCGGCTACCCATTTCGGGGTCCCTGTAGCCTCGGGACTCGCGCCCGCCGAGCCCCCCACGATGGTTCAATCTCGGCACTGATTGTGCCTTGGCTCTCTACGTTGTCAATATACAGCGACCGACACGTCGTCCGCAGTACGCACCATACCCTGCGCCAAGTCGCAAGAGCTCCCACGTCGCACAGGATCAGGTGTGACCGGCGCGTCGCTCCAATGCACCGAGGACAAGGCCGCTCCACTGACCATGCCGCCATAGTGACAAGCTACAGGGCTCGGACACACCGCCTCCGCTCACAAAACGCCACGTAGCGAACACATGTATTGCCCCTGTCCCCCCTTCGACTATAAATGGGAGTGACCGGGGCCGTTTCTAGGCACGCACAGACAGAGACACGGACACACACACGCCAAGCAACGCATTACGCTCTGTAACACACATTCACTTCCTCACCGTAAGAGATCAACATCTTAAGCAATCCATGCCGCTCCATGCAGAGACCTGGGACTAGCTCCCTCTCTCGCCCAGCTTGTAAACCCCTACTATAAGCACCTCGGTGTAAGGAATACAAGATCGCTCTCTCAGACTGGACGTAGGGCACCTATTGTAACAACCCAAAAATCCACACACTGAAAATACCAACTACAAAATTTTTCTTAAAAACTTTCATGTGATGATGAGTGTCATGTATAGTAACCCAACCTAAGAAATGCATTAGGTCTAACCCCAACCCAAGTTAACACATAAGCATGGCATGTCATTAGTTAATTGCGTTTATTTAAATTCTAACAAATAAGTGTTACATACATTAAATTGTGATTTGGATTTCCATTTGAGTTATGATATGCTTAACAACTCCAATAAATTAGGTGCACCAATTTGGAATTCAGATTCTAGAACCAAATTCAAATTCAAACAAAAGAGATGAAATGAAAAACAGAAAAAGAAAACGAGGAAGAAGGCCTCGCAGCCCAGGCTGCTCGGCTTCGCGGCCTAGCCAGCCCAACTGCGCCCACCTTGCACCGGCGCGCCCGTACGCAGCCCACGAGCTGGCCCAGCGCGTCGCCCACGCTCGCGCACCCGTCTACCTCGCTCACAGCCACTGGCCGCTGGACCCCGCATGTCAGCCGCACCCCCCGTCTACAGTGTCATCTTCCTCACCCATGCCTCAACCGCCTACGCGACCGACGCCCGATAGCTGTGGCAGGGGCGGGCCAGGGGGTCACGCCCGGGGCATGACCCTGTCCCCTTGTGCCGCGCCCACGCAACCCCGCACCACCGTCTGATGCGATGCATCCGCCTCCACCGCACGATGCCATCCACCCTGGGAGGCATGGCGCTCGGCTATAAAGCCAGCCCGCACACCGCTCACACCCGGCGCCCTAGCTTCTCCCTCAGCCTCCGCCGCCGCTTGGTGGCCCAGCAGCCACACCACACCGAGAGTAGGGGCCGAGAAGGAGATCGTGAGAGGAGGATCGGAGCCCCCGCACGCTGCCGAAGTCGCCAGAGCCGAAGGCAACGCCGTCGTCGTCATCACGATCGTGGGTCGGCACTGCACGGCACTGCTTCCGGAGCTACACGGCTGCAACTCGACACTGCACCGTCATCCTTTCTTCCACAGCACCCACGGTGAGCCCCGGTTCATTACCTACTCGCCACTAGACCTTGCTACTCCGGCCATGGCGCTCCATACCGTGAGCGCGTAGGCCAAGGCCATCCCCGGCCTCTAGGCACACCAGCACAGCACACTCATGTTGACCGTGACCATCCCCGAGCCCTTGGACGTTGTAGGCCTCTCTAGGTTCCCCGGACGCCATAGCCGAGCACGCATGCCGCGCTCGCAACGCCGCCGCCATGACGCAGCCACCACCAGTCCGAGCACCAGACCACAGGTCCGAGCACCTGACCACCAGTCCAAGCACTAGACCACAGGTCCGAGCACCTGACCACCAGTCCGAGCACCAGACCACACGTCCGAGCACCTGACCACCAGTCCGAGCACCAGACCACAGGTCCGAGCACCTGACCACCAGTCCGAGCACCAGACCATAGGTCCGAGCACCTGACCACCAGTCTGAGCACCCGACCACTAGTCCGAGCACCAGACCACCGGTCCGAGCACCGACCGCCATGGCCAGTATCGACGGGAGCGCCTGGCGCCTCCTTGACTCGCCCATTCCGTTCACTGAAGCCACGGGTAACTCACGCGCACGCCGTGACCACTCCACAGGAGCCCGTAGTGACCCGTGCGCCTCGCCGTCGTCACCATGTTGCCGTGGCCACTGGGAAGACCCTACCGGCCACCTAGGGACCGGAAGTCCTGCCCGGAGCTCTAGACGCCCTCACCGCGTCCACACGGATCCGTAGGAGCCTACACGCCCCACTGTGACGCCTCCGAGGCCATAGCTCCCACACCAACGCCGTCGACGTGATCGGAAGGCCGTCCGCTGTGGCCAAAGCCACCGGAGGCCCTGGAGGACCCCTCGACCTACCAACATGCCCGCTGGAGCATTGTGACGCCCATGCGCACCACAAAGACGACCAATGCCGCTGCACCCGCGCCATTCCCGCACGCTGGTTGTGCTCGAGCCGCCGTTCACCGTGACCAGTGACTTAGGATGCACCATCTGTCACCCTAACTCCACCATTGCAGTCGCCATGGCATAGGGAGGCTTTTCCCCCAACTCAATTGGATGCCTGAGCCGTTGCGGGAGCTCGCCAGTGAGCATGTCGCCGGCGGAAGCGTGCTGTGGAAGAAACAGAGGAGAAGGGGCAAGGTGAGCAGCGCAGCCCTGCACCCGGTGCACATGAGCCAAGCCGAGGAGAAATGACGATGGGCTCGGTCCACCATGGACCCTGCCTTAGGACCATGGATCAGGAGCGCTGGTCCACCGTGAGCCACACGGTGTGAGCCGTGCTGCGGACGAAGCCCAATAAGAGCCCACGGCCATGATGTGGCTGCGCCACAGCACGCCACCTGTTCGGCCCGGCCCGACCTGAGCCCACCAAGGCCCGTTTGAGACCCGGCATGTATTGACCGTTGACCTGGCCCCACATGTCTGTGACCCAAGAGCCCCTGGACCCACCTGTCAGCTCGGAACTGAGACGATGATGTCATGCTAACGTCATGCTGACATCATGCTAACATTAGCATGCCACGTTGACTAGTGACACCGTGACACGAGTCAGCCCAGGATTAATTCAGCCTTTTCCATTTTCAGAAATAGATTTAATCTTTGGAAATTCATAACTAATTCATACGACCTCGGAAAAATACGAGACCAGGACCAAAATTCATTTAAAATCAAGCTCTACGCAATGAACTCATGTTTGAGTGCATTTGACTCTTTTGAATTTTCATTGCTTCTTTGTGCTACTCTATAGACGTCGCTAACGCGACTATAATGCAAACATTGCAGACTCAGAGGAGAACCTGACGGACGAGGACCGTAAGTACTGTGAGGAGTACGGAGATGACTACACTGAAGGTGCCACATCCCACCCAAATCTCGTAGCACCTATTACGCATGGCTAATATAGAACTGCTATCGCTTTACTTTACTGCTACAATCATATTATGCTAGGACTTGCATGGTAGTATGCTTGCTTAAAAGCCTTTACCTTGACGCAACCTTACCCCTGCATACCCTGCTATTAGGCTAGACACACGTTTGCGACTATATATTTCATTACTTATACTTCTACTACGCTTATACTATGTGCGTGGTGGGAACTGGTGTTACCTGGACTATGGGGAGAGTGATGCGTGTGTGACTTGGGTGTGTGGAGGGTGAGGGTTGTGTCGACCAAGTTGGAGTAAACGACAAGCCTGGGGCAAGTCTTTCCATGGGGTGCTACCTGGACACCCCTGGAATGGATACCTGTGGTGGGTAAAATGGTATATGAGGTGGACCTGGGTGTGAACCTGTGACGGGTGGAGCCCGGGATGGAGGTGCTGTGGTGGCACGATGAATGGAAACCCCGATGGAGACATTTTGGCTTGGTCATCCTAAAGGACTTACTAGTACTCAGATTCACCAGGAAGCCTTACGTACCACTCGCCCTATATGGTGCGGGACGGCTAGACTACTTGGTAGGATATTGCCACTACTGCTAGGTTGATAGCGGACAGTGTAAGGAGGTACGGGGCGCAGAGGATTCCCCCCACACCCTTCCAAGACTTCATGGAGACCTTGTGGACCCGGCTCATGACTCGCAGTTTTAGCCACCCTAGACTTGACTTGGGGTGAACCAGGGCTGAATGGTAGAGTGGCATTATCCTAGGCTAGCAAGCAGCCGGAATCAGCCTAGTTGACGACGGTCAGCGAGGAAGGCGGATCTTGTGGTTATGTAAAACCTCTGCAGAGTGTATGGTTGATCGATCGATATATGTGCCGACTCATCGGCTATGGACCTTTCCTAGGTTTCGCTTAAAGTAGATAGTGAGATGAGTCCTTCTCTTCTTCCCCCGTGAGAGAGTGTCGGTCGTAGCCAGGGGCTATGGGCCTTGAGACAGTGTCGAGAGGGAGTTGGCCTGTCGACTGAGCGATGGTATGGTTATGGTATGGTGATAGTGAGGAGATGGTGGTATATCGATCCCAGGATCAAAACCTGGCTCGGAAAAGGGAATGGAGTGGAATGTGTGTGGGAATAGTGTTAAAACTTGACGAACTATTACTATTTACTTGATATGCTATTGCATAGGAAACCCCAGCCTTATAGGTTCATTTTGCTTATATCCAATTTGCATCCAATTTCCACAAAGCAATGCTCATAGGGATGGGAGTGGCCAGTACAAATCGTACTGATAAATTTTGGGCACACAGGTTCTGCTGAGGAGTATAGTTCTGAGGAGTTTGACGGATGAGGGGTTCGTGCCTACGCTCGAGTTTAGCGATCTTATCTTTAAGCTGTTCTGAATGAATGCTACTTTTGATTCCGCCAATGCGGCGATGTAATAAATTATGTAATTCCGCACTATTGTACTCTGATATTATCGTTGTATGGATGTGATATTCGACTGGAATTTGGGTAATATGATCTACAACAATCTTGTTACACTTCGACGCTGTGGATTTCCCTTCGCGGAAATCGGGGTCGTTTCAGTTGGTATCAGAGACATACTTGACCATAGGACGAAACTCTTAGAAATGGACGATAGAATAGGACATAAATAGCCCTTCTTTTGGTTATATACCGACCCTACATTTACTTTTATGCAAGGCTTATCTATTATGGACCTGCTAACACCTGTCCCCTTGAAACATGCAGATGGCAACGAACGATGACTGGCCACCACTAGGATCGCTACCTCTAGACCACGCCAAGCTTACCTTTGACCTACGTGAGCTCGGGGGTTTTGCACAGACCCTCTGCCGAGTTCTCGTCACGTTAGGTGTCCCCGACGAGCTTGTCAAGGTCACCTGCACCGGGAAGCCAGCTAAGGAAGGAGGAATCGAAGGACCAATTGTCACCTCAGTGGAGTTCCCAGCTAGCACTACCTTACCTTCTGTCCCAGCTTTCACCGAGTTGACTATAGAGGACACAGTCGAGGAGGGACTGCGAGCTATCTCACATAAGGCACTTTGTAGAGTGATGAGGGACCACTATGAGCACCTGAAGACGACAGAGTTCCGTCTACTTCCCTAGGCCCTCGACCTCAGCCTTACCCTCAGTGAGTAGAGTTTCGCAGCAGGCAGAGTTATCCTTACCGAGGAGGATAGATGCCTTCGTGTCTTAGCCATTCACCTACTAGAGCAGGACAGGTACATGACCCAGCTGGAGCAGAGGAGACGTCAGGACCAAGCCCTCCGGTGGGAGTACTAGGAGCGAGACTCGTAGGGAGCACGGGAGCGAGCTAGTCTACTGGAGACAGTTGCCAAGCTACAGGACGAGCTCAACCATCGTGAGGAGGACCATAGAGCCAAGGTCGCTGACTTACAGGACAAAGCAGCCGACCTAGGCAACAAGAACTGCTACCTCGACAGCAAGGTCTTAGAGTTGTAGAGTGAGTTGGACGACAAGAAGGCTGAGTTCAACCGCAGAGGAGATAGAGAGAGATCCAAGGGGATTGATATGTTGAAGATCCAATCTCGGAATAAGACCCTGACTCAGGAGCTGGAAGAGTTCAGGAAGAAGGCCGTTCGCAACCAGGGTCACCTGATCGAGGCACTCAGGCAGACCGAGTACCTATAGGACAAGTGTGAGAGGACCTGGCAGGCTTGGCAGAAGTCTGACAGGAAGCACCTCAGGGAGATGAAGGGTATGTGGGATCAGCTACCCAAGGAGGTTCGTAGCAAGACAAAGCCTAGGATAGAGGAGTTTGAGTTAGCCCCGACTCGCCTCAACCTAGACGCCTGCCCTACCCTACCTGGAGCAAAGCCTACTGAGGAGCTCGCCGAGGCTTTGAAGTACATGTCCCGACTTCACAAGTCCAACGAGGAGATCGAGATCGAGAACAGTCGTATCCCAGCCGCGGTGTACGAGTTAGATTAGATGACCCTGCGTGGTCATGAGTCATGTCAGTAGCTTCCATAAGTTGTACCTCATGATGTACCCCTTATGAGATGTATTATGAGACACTATGAGTAGAACGATTCTCGCACGTCTTCAAGTGTAGCTACTGGAGATGATGCTATGTAATAAAACCCATGTAATGAATGTTTTGGATCTTATTGCATCTTATGGATCTTATTGCTTCTTTGTAATGAGTGTTGGATAGTGTAAATGTTTTCTTTAAATCATCTAAATCATGTAATCATATTGAATTATAAGCACTTATGGCACAAGCACTAAACTCTCTATGATACACGTTGCAGATGCCGAACCGCCGTTCAAATCGCCTAATGAATCGAGGACGTGTGCCCACCCCTGAATCAGTTGAACCCAATGGGGGACGTGGTGGCAACAACCGTGGTCGTGGCCGTGGCCGTGGACATGGAGGGATACCTTTCCTCCTAGAGAATACTCCGCCGCCTGAGGAGAACATCCCTCCACCACCACCACTGCACCTGACAGAAGTGATGGCACAACAGACCCAGCTTCTTTCAGCTCTTGTTGAAGGAGCAAACCGTCGCCAGGGAGGTCAGCAGTATAACTTCCAAAGGAAGCTAGAAGGATTCCTGAAGCTAAGGCCACCTACCTATGATGGCACCAACCCTGACCCGCTTGTAGCCGATGACTGGCTCAAGGAAATGGAGAAGAAGCTTGACCTCACTACTTTCATGGATGATGAGTGTGTTGGAGCAGCCACACACCAGCTCACAGGTGCAGCACGCGCCTGGTGGGATAGTTTCAGTGACTCCCATGAGGACCCTGCCCACATCTCATGGAATGAGTTCGCTAAAGCATTCACTGAGTATCACATTCCCAAGGGTATCATGGAGGCCAAAGCCGAGGAGTTTCGCAACATCAAGATGGGAAAAGATAGGGTGACTAAGTACACTACTCGTTTCACCAACCTTCTGTGCTATGCACCTTCTTATGTTGTGAACTCTGAGAAGGAGAAGCTATACTATTACCGTAAGGGACTTAACCCACACATCAAGCTAAAGTTTGGCGGTATTGAGAGTAACACACTGCGTGCTCTGGTGGATCGCTGCATCCAGATTGAGAAAGACCATGCTGAAGCTGGAGAAGAGTACAGGGAGAGAAAGCGTAAGCCTGAGGAGTCCTTCTGTGGCCGTGATCGCAAGAGGTTCCGTAGAGATGCACCATCCAGGGAACACTCACGCCACAACAGGGATGACAACACTGGATCGAGTAAGGGGAGTGGAGGCTACACCGCCAAATACTCTCGCCCTGCTCAGGATCGTTACACCAGGGACCGTTATGCTCAGGACCGCAATAGTTTGGACCGTTTCAACCGTCCCCACACAGCGAATGAACGCCCAGCACAGAACCGCTCCGCACCAAGCACTGGAAACTGGAAGGCACCCGCGCAAACCCCTACAGGCAGTGTGCCTTTCACCTGCTTTGCTTGTGGCCAACCAGGTCACAAAGCCGCTGAATGCCCTCAGAACTCAGCTGCACAGAAGTCTCAGTTCAAGGGATCAGCTACTCGTGGACGTCTCAACCATCTGGACGCCGAGGAAGCACAAGCTGCCCCTGACATTGTGTACGGTATGTTTTTAGTTAATGGCAATACTGCATCAGTTCTATTTGACTCTGGAGCAACTTGTTCTTACATATCATCCAAGTTTGCATGAGAACATGACCTATCTGTAACCCCACATGAAGATCCTATCATCACCAGCTCACCTTTAGGAGACCTAAAGTGCACCCACACCTGTAAGGGAGTGAGTCTTACCATTGAGGGTCTTATCTTTAGAGCTGACCTAACCCTACTACCTTCCACTAACCTAGATGTCATCTTAGGTATGGATTGGTTAACCATTCACCGAGGTATCATCTCATGTTCACCTAGATATGTCCAAGCGACCCACCCATCAGGCCAAGTCGTTAGATGTGAACCTCAGTCTGGAAAGTCCACCTCTATCCTATGTGCCCTTAAAGCAAGTTCAGAATCACGAAAAGAGGAGAAGACAATTCATGATGTGCCAGTAGTCAGAGACTATCCCGATGTATTCCCTGAAGAATTACCGGGTATGCCACTAGACCGTGATGTCGAGTTCATCATTGATCTGTTACCGGGAATGGGACCCATTGCCAAGAGACCCTATCGCATCTCAGTTGATGAACTGACTGAGCTCAAGGAACAGCTTGATGAGCTCATCTCGAAGGGATATATCAGGCCCAGTGCTTCACCCTGGGGATCCCTGATTCTGTTTGTTAAGAAGAAGGATGGCTCGATGAGAATGTGCATTGATTACCGGAACTTGAACGCAGTCACCATCAAGAACAAGTACCCCCTGCCAAGAATTGATGATCTACTTGACCAGCTTCGAGGTGCCAAGTATTTCTCCAAGATTGACCTCAGATCCGGCTATCATCAGATGAAGATTCGAGAGAGTGACATCTCGAAGACAGCATTTGTGACTAGGTATGGTCAGTTTGAATTCACCTTGGTGTCCTTTGGACTCACGAATGCTCTCGCATACTTCATGAATATGATGAATAAGGTTTTCATGGATGAACTGGATAAGTTCGTGGTGGTATTCATTGATGACATCCTTGTCTATTCATCCACCGCTGAAGAACACGAACATCATTTGAGAACGGTGCTTGAGAAACTAGCCCAACATCAGCTATACGCAAAGTTCAGTAAATGTGAGTTTTGGCTACAGGAAGTTGCCTTCTTAGGCCATGTACTATCAGCTGAAGGTGTCGCAGTTGACCCAGCCAAGATTGAAGCCATGAAAGAATGGGATCAACCCCGTAATGTGACAGAAATCCGAAGTTTCTTGGGATTGGCTGGATATTATCGCCGATTCATCGAAAACTTCTCCAAGATAGCCCGTCCGATGACCAATCTACTAAAGAAGACCAAGGAGTTTGAATGGACGCCCGAGTGCGAACAAAGCTTCCAGGAATTGAAATAGAAGCTTACCACAACTCCTATGCTATCATTGCCTGATATCAGCAAAGATTTCGTGGTCTATTGTGATGCATCCCGTCAAGGACTTGGTTGTGTGCTGATGCAAGATGGAAGAGTGATAGCTTATGCTTCTCGACAGTTGAAAGAACACGAGAACCATTACCCAACCCATGATCTGGAGTTAGCAGCAGTTGTGCATGCCTTGAAGATCTAGAGGCACTACTTGATAGGCAACAAGTGTGACATCTACACCGATCACAAGAGCTTGAAGTACTTTTTCACTCAAGAAGATTTGAATATGAGGCAACGCCGATGGCTTGAGTTGATCAAGGACTATGACCTGGAAATTCACTATCATCCGGGAAAAGCTAATGTAGTCGCAGATGCTCTTAGTCGCAAGAGTTACTGTCACACCTTGATCACTGAATCAGTACCACCTGAGTTCAAGGGAGAGATTGATGATTTCCAACTAGAGATACTACCGCATGGCTTGCTGAATGAGCTCCACATACAATATGATCTCACAGATCGCATCCGTCAAGCTCAGAAAAGTTGTGAAGAGATTGAGTATCTCCGTGGTCTGATGAAACTAGGCTACAAGACCAACCACCAAGAAGATGAACAAGGAACCATCTGGTTCAAGAACAGAATCTACATTCCATCTGACCTAGTACTACGAGGGGAAATTCTGTCGGAAGCTCACAATTCCAAATACTGTATTCACCCTAGAGGGTCAAAGATGTATCAAGACCTGAAGAAACACTTCTGGTGGAAAGGCATGAAGACAGACATTGCAGGACATGTGGCACATTGTGACACCTACAACAGAGTCAAGGCTGAACATCAAAGGCCTGTAGGATTGCTAAAGCCTCTTGACGTTCCCGAGTGGAAATGGGAAAACATATCCATGGATTTCATAGTTGGATTGCCCCGTTCACAGAAAGGCAATGATTCCATCTGGGTGATTGTTGATTGCTTGACCAAGATTGCTCACTTTGTACCAGTAAAGACTAAGACCAGCGCCAAGAAATTAGCGGATCTATACATTGAACATATTCTCAGATTGCATGGAGCTCCCTCTAGTATTGTATCCGATCGTGGCCCTCAGTTTGTGTCTCGATTCTGGGAAGCTCTGCACAAGTCCATTGGAACCAAACTTGATTTCAGTACCGCTTACCACCCACAGATAGATGGACAGACAGAATGAGTAAATCAGATCTTAGAAGACCTGCTTCGCGCTAGTGTACTGAATTATGGCTCTGATTGGGAGAAATGCCTACCTTATGCAGAGTTCTCTTACAACAACAGCTACCAAGCTAGTATCAAGATGTCGCCATTTGAAGCTCTATATGGTAGACCTTGTAAGACACCTTTGATGTGGTCCCAACCGGGGGAAAGATCATTCTTTGACTCCGCTAAGATTCAAGATGCAGAAGAAGGAGTTGCACAAGTGAAGGAGAATTTGAAAATTGCTCAAAGTCGATACAAGAGCTATGCCGACAAAAGGAGAAGAGAACTTGAGTTCAATGTGGGAGACTTTGTCTATCTCAAGGTATCCCCGCTATGTGGAATGGTCAGATTCCATGTGAAAGGCAAGCTTGCCCCTAGATTTGTTGGCCCATACAAGATTTGCAAGAGAATTGGAAAGCTCGCCTACAAACTTGAGTTACCTAAGGAATTGACGGGTGTACACTCCGTATTCCATGTCTCACAGCTACGCAAATGTTTAAGAGTACCCGATGAAGCAGTCCCAACTGGTACACTTGACATTCAAGATACACTTGAGTATAGAGAACATCCTATCAGAATTCTGGGTAGAGATACCAAAGAGACCCGTAGCAAGACTATTCCTATGTGCAAGATTCAATGGAGTAATCATACTGAGAGAGAAGGAACATGGGAGAAAGAGTCTGACCTCCGGCTATGATATCCCTACCTTTTTGAAGAGTACGTTACGCTTTAATCTCGGGGACAAGATTCTGTTAAGGGGGTAGGACTGTAACAACCCAAAAATCCACACACTGAAAATACCAACTACAAATTTTTTCTTAAAAACTTTCATGTGATGATGAGTGTCATGTATAGTAACCCAACCTAAGAAATGCATTAGGTCTAACCCCAACCCAAGTTAACACATAAGCATGGCATGTCATTAGTTAATTGCGTTTATTTAAATTCTAACAAATAAGTGTTACATACATTAAATTGTGATTTGGATTTCCATTTGAGTTATGATATGCTTAACAACTCTAATAAATTAGGTGCACCAATTTGGAATTCAGATTCTAGAACCAAATTCGAATTCAAACAAAAGAGATGAAATGAAAAACGGAAAAAGAAAACGAGGAAGAAGGCCTCGCAGCCCAGGCTGCTCGGCTTCGTGGCCCAGCCAGCCCAACTGCGCCCACCTTGCATCGGTGCGCTCGTACGCAGCCCATGAGCCGGCCCAGCGCGTCGCCCACGCTCGCGCACCCGTCTGCCTCGCTCGCAGCCACTGGCCGCTGGACCCCGCATGTCAGTCGCACCCCCCGTCTACAGTGTCGTCTTCCTCACCCACGCCTCAACCGCCTATGCGACCGGCGCCCGACAGCTGTGGCAGGGGCAAGCCAGGGGGTCACGCCTGGGGCATGACCCTGTCCCCTTGCGCTGCACCCACGCAACCCCGCACCACCGTCTGATGCGATGCATCCGCCTCCACCGCACGATGCCATCCGCCCTGGGAGGCATGGCGCTCGACTATAAAGCCAGCCCGCACATCGCTCACGCCCGGCGCCCTAGCTTCTCCCTCAGCCTCCGCCGCCGCTTGGTGGCCCAGCAGCCGCACCACACCGAGAGTAGGGGGGCGAGAAGGAGATCATGAGAGGAGGATCGGAGCCCCCGCACACTGCCGAAGTCGCTGGAGCCGAAGGCAACGCCATCGTCATCATCACGATCGCGGGTCGGCACTGCACGGCACTACTTCTAGAGCTACACGGCCGCAACTCGACACTGCACCATCATCCTTTCTTCCACAGCACCCACGGTGAGCCCCGGTTCATTCCCTGCTCGCCACTAGACCTTGCTACTCCGGCCATGGCGCTCCATACCGTGAGCGCGTAGGCCAAGGCCATCCCCGGCCTCTAGGCACACCAGCACAGCACACTCACGTTGACCATGACCATCCCCGAGCCCTTGGACACTGTAGGCCTCTCTAGGTTCCCCGAACACCGTAGTCGAGCACGCATGCCGCGCTCGCAACGCCGCCGCCATGACGCAGCCACCACTAGTCCAAGCACCAGACCACAGGTCCGAGCACCTGACCACCAGTCCGAGCACCAGACCACAGGTCCGAGCACCTGACCACTAGTCCGAGCACCAGACCATAGGTCTGAGCACCTAACCACCAGTCCGAGCACCAGACCACAGGTCCGAGCACTTGACCACCAGTCCGAGCACCAGACCATAGGTCCGAGCACCTGACCACCAGTCCGAGCACCCGACCACTAGTCCGAGCACCAGACCACTAGTCCGAGCACCGACCGCCGTGGCTAGTACCGACGGGAGTGCCTGGCGCCTCCTTGACTCGCCCGTTCCGTTCGCTGAAGCCACGGGTAACTCACGCGCACGCCGTGACCACTCCGCAGGAGCCCGTAGTGACCCGCGCGCCTCGCTGTCGTCACCATGTTGCTGTGGCCACCGGGAAGACCCTACCGGCCACCTAGGGACCAGAAGTCCTGCCCGGAGCTCTGGACGCCCTCACCACATCCACACGGATCCGTAGGAGCCTACACGCCCCACTGTGATGCCTCCGAGGCCATAGCCCCCACACTGACGCCGCCGACGTGATCGGAAGGCTGTCCGCCGTGGCCAAAGCCACCGGAGGCCCTGGAGGACCCCTCGACCTACCAACATGCCCGCTGGAGCATTGTGATGCCCATGCGCACCACAGAGCCGGCCAATGCCGCTGCACCCACGCCATTCCCGCACGCCAGTTGTGCTCGAGCCACCGTTCGCCGTGACCAGTGACTTAGGATGCACCATCCATCACCCTGACTCCACCATTGCAGTCGCCATGGCATAGGGAGACTTTTCCCCACCTCAATTGGATGCTTGAGCCATTGCGGGAGCTCGCCGGTGAGCATGTTGCCGGTGGAAGCGCGTCGTGGAAGAAACAGAGGAGAAGGGGCAAGGTGAGCAGCACAGCCCTGTACTCGGTGCACATGAGCCAAGCCGAGGAGAAATGACGATGGGCTCGGTCCACCATGGACCCTGCCTTAGGACCATGGATCAGGAGCGCTGGTCCACCGTGAGCCACACGGTGTGAGCCGTGCTGCGGACGAAGCCCAATAAGAGCCCACGGCCATGACGTGGCTACACCACAGCACGCCACCTGTTCGGCCCGGCCCAGCCCACACCGGCCCGACCCGAGCCCACCAAGGCCCGTTTGAGACCCGTCACGTATTGACCGTTGACCTGGCCCCACATGTCTACGACCCAAGAGCCCCTGGACCCACCTATCAGCTTGGAACCGAGACGATGACGTCATGCTGACGTCATGCTAACATTAGCATGCCACGTTGACCAGTGACACCGTGACACGAGTCAGCCCAGGATTAATTCAGCCTTTCCATTTTTAGAAATAGATTTAATCTTCGGAAATTCATAACTAATTCATACGACCTCGGAAAAATACGAGACCAGGACCAAAATTCATTTAAAATCAAGCTCTACGCAATGAACTCATGTTTGAGTGCATTTGACTCTTTTGAATTTTCATTGCTTCTTTGTGCTACTCTATAGACGTCGCTAACACGACTATAATGCAAATGTTGCAGACTCAGAGGAGAACCTGACGGACAAGGACCGTAAGTACCGTGAGGAGTACGGAGACGACTACACTGAAGGTGCCACATCCCACCCAAATCTCGTAGCACCTATTATGCATGGCTAATATAGAACTGCTATCGCTTTACTTTACTGCTACAATCATATTATGCTAGGACTTGCATGGTAGTATGCTTGCTTAAAAGCCTTTACCTTGACGCAACCTTACCCCTGCATACCCTGCTATTAGGCTAGACACATGCTTGCTACTATATATTTCATTACTTATACTTCTACTATGCTTATACTATGTGCGTGGTGGGAACTGGTGTTACCTGGACTATGGGGAGAGTGCTGCGTGTGTGACTTGGGTGTGTGGAGGGTGAGGGTTGTGTCGACCAAGTTGGAGTAAACGACAAGCCTGGGGCAAGTCTTGCCATGGGGTGCTACCTAGGCACCCCTGGAATGGATACCTGTGGTGGGTAAAATGGTATATGAGGTGGACCTGGGTGTGAACCTGTGACGGGTGGAGCCTGGGATGGAGGTGCTGTGGTGGCACGATGAATGGAAACCCCGATGGAGACATTCTGGCTTGGTCATCCCTAAGGACTTACTAGTACTCAGATTCACCAGGAAGCCTTACGTACCACTCGCCCTATATGGTGCGGGATGGCTGGACTACTTGGTAGGATATTGCCACTACTGCTAGGTTGATAGCGGACAGTGTAAGGAGGTACGGGGCGCGGAGGATTCCCCCCACACCCTTCCGAGACTTCATGGAGACCTTGTGGACCTGGCTCATGACTCACAGTTTCAGCCACCCCAGACTTGACTTGGGGTGAACCAGGGCTGAATGGTAGAGTGGCATTATCCTAGGCTAGCAAGCAGCCGGAATCAGCCTAGTTGACGACGATCAGCGAGGAAGGCGGATCTTGTGGTTATGTAAAACCTCTACAGAGTGTATGGTTGATCGATTGATACATGTGCTGACTCGTCGGCTATGGACCTTTCCTGGGTTTCGCTTAAACTAGATAGTGAGATGAGTCCTTCTCTTCTTCCTCCATGAGAGAGTGTCGGTCATAGCCAGGGGCTACGGGCCTTGAGACAGTGCCAAGAGGGAGTTGGCCTGTCGACTGAGCGATGGTATGGTTATGGTATGGTGATAGTGAGGAGATGGTGGTATATCGATCCCAGGATCAAAACCTGGCTCGGAAAAGGGAATGGAGTGGAATGTGTGTGGGAATGGTGTTAAAACTTGACGAACTATTACTATTTACTTGATATGTTATTGCATAGGAAACCCCAGCCTTATAGGTTCATTTTGCTTATATCCAACTTGCATCCAATTTCCACAAAGCAATGCTCATAGGGATGAGAGTGGCCAGTACAAATCGTACTGATAAATTTTGGGCACACAGGTTCTGCTGAGGAGTATAGTTCCGAGGAGTTTGACGGATGAGGGGTTCGTGCCTATGCTCGAGTTTGGCAATCTTATCTTCAAGCTGTTCTGAATGAATGCTACTTTTGATTCCGCCAATGCGGCGATGTAATAAATTATGTAATTCCGCACTATTGTACTCTGATATTATTGTTTTATGGATGTGATATTCGACTGGAATTTGGGTAATATGATCTACAATGATCTTGTTACACTTCGACGCTGTGGATTTCCCTTCGCGGAAATCGGGGTCATTTCACCTATTGTCTGAACCAGTATAAACCTTGTGTCTCTTTGCATCACCATCCGGGATTATGGACACACAGTATACTTTCACTAGTTGGTTGAGGATCCGCCGGACCCAAAACACCAACAGCCAGCGTACTAGGGCAGTTGGGCTATACAGTTCGGCGTTGCTAAGACGGTCTTCAACCAACGACCCATAGGCACCCAAATCCAAAATAGATAGTCAGAGATCTAAAATTAGTCTTCAATAGAGTACCTATACGCGAGACCTATTTTGGGTTATCTGAGAGACACAGTCTAAATATGGATATCCTCTCTCCTGAAAATCCATTTGCAGAAAAGATTCTCTTTTGAGTCTTGTTGTTGGAGAAGATGTCGAATAGGTATTGAGCCTTTTGTTTGTACCGCTACCCAAAGGACAAATAGATCTTATATTTTGGATGTTGCTGTAGCCTAACGCCCAAGATCGGTGGTCCCGATGCAGCCCCATGTCCGTATTTTTTACTATTTAACCATTTTTTCAAAGAAAATTTACATTTGGCCCCTGGAAGACTTAAACTCATCTTTGGACCCTGGGATCGGCGCCATGAGTCCTGGCGTCGAGGTAACACGTCTCGGCGCCACAGATCTTGGCGCCGAGGTGCCTAGCCGAGATTCTATGTGGCGCCATACATGGCGTGAGGTCGGCGCCAAGATATGTGGTGCCAAACATGAACGTCTGCAGCACGATAGGACGTGACGAGCACGGCCGCTGCTGTGCTGTAGCAGGAGGCCATGCTACGCACTGTAGCAAAAGGCCATGATGATGCTATAGCTAGTGCCGGGCAGGCAGCCTGTGTGCGGCTTGTGCGGTGCACTGTAGCGGCACTGTAGGCGTGTCAGCTACGCACGCTGTCCCGCCTCGTCTCCGTTGCCCACGCCTCTGCCATGCCAAAAATACAGTAAGCACTGCCCCTATAATATTAAATTAACTATTTATAACAAAAAAAGTTTAGTAGAAGAGGACAAAACTACATGGCTTAGCTAATTTATATCCTCAAAACAGTAAGGTGGTTGGGTTGAGTGTTTTTTTAGAGTTCAAGGGCAAAAATGCCCCGGCCTTTCAACATTAACAAAAGACCAAAGTTCACAGCGCAGTTAGCTCAAAGAGCCTTCAAACTCCAACTGGCAGATGGTGAACACTCACCCAGCCATTACCAGGCAAACAACCAAAAAAGACAGAGTACAAAGCAAATTCCAGAAGCAGGCACTTAGACCAACACTAAAGAACTACACCCTATTACATCTCTGAAAGGTTTCAGCTCCTTCATCAGGTAAGACTCAGCAACACCAGCATCCTTGAACACTTCCCAGGTAAATGATCACCTTCATCATCGGCCACCGATGCCATGCTTCTGAAGAACTTGGCATTGTGTTTCTGGTGAAATCGGGAAGCCAGTAAATCATCTTTGCTGCAGTCTTCAAATCCTCCAGGAAACCATCCAGCCACTTCTTTTTGTTCACCGGGCACAGAACTATCCAGTTCTATAGCAGCCCCAAGATCTTGTAGAACAATACATCCATACTTTTCCACCCAGTCCTCTGAAAACAAAGTTCATTCCTGAGTTTCCAAATCGACCACAACACAGCAGAAGTTGTCATGTTAATAACACTATACTTTTTTTCACTCAACCACAACTGCCCTACACTAACTATGTCTCCACCTACTTGTATTCCTAACAACTCAGCGACAACTGACCAGCATCTCCTAGCAACCACACAACCAAAAAATAAATGCTGGCAGCTTTCATTCTCCACACAGAAAAGACAAGAAGCATCATCTACTTTTCTACGTTTGGCTAAATTATCCCTAGTTAAAGTTCTGTTATTAATCAACAGCCATAAAAACATATGGACTCTAGGAGGAACTTTAATTCCTCAAACAGCCGATACATGCACTTGCTTAATCCCTCTAAAATTAATAACTTTGTACGGCGATTGAGAAGAGTAAGATCCTTTAGAAGAAAACTTCCAGATCATCTCATCTTCCTCATCCGAGAGATTAACTGTTGAAACTAGTTCAACTACTTCTAACCATAACTAATAAAGATCATCACTTACAGTTCTCCTAAAGGTACATTTCAAATGTAAACCATCCCACAATTCTACAACAGTCTTCCCATGTTCATTGATGATCCGGTAAAGAGGCCAAAACTGTATGGCCAGACTAGACGAACCTAACCAAGTATCTTCCCAAAACCTAACCTTCCTCCCATTCCCAACCTTCCACAGAAACCCCATCTTAGCAGCCTACGCTGCCCACATAAAACCCTTAAAAAAACTAGAAGCAAAAGAAGATCTAGTGAGCAGAACATGAGGATTCAAAGTATCATACTTGAAGTCTATTAACTCTTTCCAGAGTTTATCTCTATCTACATTATATCTCTTAAGCCACGAAGCCAAAAGACACAGATTTAGATCTCTCAGATTAGGGATCCCAAGACCACCAAAATCTTTATGCATAGAAACTAACTTCCAGTTGGCTAAATGATATCTATGGTTATTCTCACAATCATCCCAAAGAAAATTAGCCATATGGGTATTTAACATTTTAATGGCCCATTTAGGGATCTTGATAAAAGACAGAAGATAAACAGGTATACTAGAAAGACAAGATTTGATTAAAACTACCCTAGCAGCTAGGGACATCAGCTTTCCTCTCCATCCTGCAATTTTATTCATCATTTTATCCACTAAAGGCTGTATGTCATCTCTGGTCAGAACATCAAAATGTAGCGGAATACCTAGGTACTTAAAAGGGAAATTACCAACAGGGCAGGAGAGAATATGGGCTAAACTATGTACTTCATGCTCTCCTAAGTTGATTGGAATCATTTCACTTTTGTTAAAGTTAATTCTCATACCCGAAATTTGTTCATACCACATAAGAATACATTTAAGATTTTCTAACACAGCCTCCTCAGCTTTGGAAAATAAAATAGTGTCATCTGCATACTGCAGAGCCACAATACCCCCTTGCCTAAAACCCTCTAGGAGCCCTGTCACAATCCCTGTATGAACTGCTTTTTTCAACATTCTAGACAGACCATCTCCCACCAAGTTGAAAAGGAACGGGGACAACGGATCTCCCTGTCTTAGGCCCTTGCCAGGCTTGAAATAGGAACTTTCCTCCCCATTAACCATAATACCCAAAGATCCTCCCACCACAACTTGTCTAATCTAGTTTATCCAAACTGGATCGAAACCTCTGGCTTCTAACATATCAAAGAGAAAACTCCAAGATACTCTATCATAAGCTTTTTCATAATCCAGCTTAAGAATAACCCCAGGTTCACCACTTTGATGCACACTATGAACCAACTCATGAGCCACTACTACACTTTCTAAAATAAATCTTCCTTTTATAAAAGCTGATTGAGTTGGAGCCACTATCCTTTGAACCACAGAGCTCAACCTAAGAGTTAACAACTTAGAAAACATTTTGAAGCTGCAATTTAACAAACTAATAGGTCTGAATTGCTTCATATTTGTTGCCTCCCCTACTTTTGGAATTAGAGAAACCAAGGCAAAATTAAGTCTCTTAAGTTCTAAATCCCCCCTATGAAAAGCATCAAAAAGATGCATCACATCATTTTTAATGAGATTCCAAAACTTTTGGTAAAAGAGAAAGGATAAACCATCCGGCCCAGGAGCACCTTCTGCATAACAGCTAAAAATGGCGTTTTTGATCTCTAACTCAGAAAAAGGTGCTATGAGTAACTCATTTTCATTCCTCGAGACCTTATCCTCCTCTTCCCAAAAATTTTGTCCCAGCTTAAAGCCAGGCTCTGAGTCCTTAGCAAACAAACCTTTGTAAAAATCTACTGCCACTCTCATCATCCCTTTCTGATCATAAACCAAACTAGTAGGGCTTTCAAGGCATTCTATTTTCTTTTTTCTACTCCGTTGGTTAGCAACCGCCTGAAAATAAGCCGTATTCTTATCACCCTCAAGAATGTTTCTATCCCTAGAACGTTGTCTAACTCTAATCTCTTCTAAAGACCAAATTTTTTCTAACTTATCTTCAATGTGCGCTAACTCTTGTCTCTCAACACTAGACAACTCTCTGATTTTAGCTAGACTTTCCAGTCTAGTGAACTCTTTAGACAAAGCCACTTTATCTCTATTCTGGACAGCTACCTCATTTGCTGCCCACCCCCTAATCATCCTTCTTAAGGTCCTCAGTCTAAATTGCCATCTGTCCATACAGTTAGACAGGGTGCAAGGGGTTCCCCAAGCTTTCTCCACTATACTATAAAAGGACTCCTTTTCCAGCCACCATTTCTCAAAACGAAACCTCTTTTTTGCCAAAGCAACTATTCATCCTAGAATCTAAAACTAGAGGGTTATGATCACTTGGAAACCTATCTAGAGCTTTGACACTGGACAAAGGAAAAGCAGCATCCCACAAACCAGAGACAAAGATCCTATCAATCTTAGCTAAAATAGGGTGCTCTTGATTATTTGTCCAGGTAAAAAATTTATTACTAGGATTCAACTCAATCAAAGCCCACTTGTTAACCCAGCTGTTAAACTCATCAGCCCACCTATGACTATACACTCCATTACTTTTATTAGAGGCAAACCTAACAAGGTTAAAGTCACCCCCAATCAAAACTAGGCCATCCCAAGCGCCCATCACAGATTCTAACTCTTCTAAGAACTCATGCTTAAGATCATCATAAGCTAGACCATAAACCACAATAAGTTTCCAAACAAAACCATTAGCTTTGTTAGTAAGCATTACACTAACCGAAAACTTTAAAACATCCCCAACTACCATGTTAAAGATATCCATGTTGGCCCCAACCAGGATTCCTCCTGTTGAGCCTTTAGCTTCTAAATGATGCCAAGCAAAAAGAACATTACTAGACAAGGCCTTCAGAAAACCTACTGACAGAGAACTTTTTTTGGTCTCCTAATGCCTACAAAACCAGCATGAGAATCCTTGATTCTACTAACCAGGGCAGGAACCCTTCCAAGCTTACCCAAACCTCTAATATTCCAAAGCAAACCTATCATTTATATCTTTTCTTGTTCTTCCTTCTAGGCCCTACTTTGGACCAACCTAATTCCTAGTCCTTCTTAGACAGATCAGGATTTCCATCCTGATCACTTTTCTCAGATGTGTTAAAATCACCATCCAAGTTATTGCTATTAACCTGAGAACCTAAAATAGATGTAGCTGCTTTACTAGAACAACCAGCATGACTACCCTTAGAAAACGTATCGCCCATTCTATCCAAATCTAATTGTACCATCTTGTCTAAAACAGGATCTCCATCCTCAATATCTATACCAATATCCTTGGCCACAGAAAGCAACAAGTTTTTAGAAACAGGATGAGGTTTAGGAGGTTTTTTGCTTATACCTGCATTGTCTTCGAGATACCATTTCCTCTTAAATTCCTGGGCACATTCCATGACCTTCTTGCCATCATCAACCCTTCTGCTACTCCTCCTTAAAGGCATCATAGGCCCCCACTTTTGATTCTGGTTAAATAGCTTTGCTTTGTCCCTGTTAGCATCAGCTAGAATCCTTTCAGCCACTTCATCACTAGGTTGTGTCCACACCAAATCTTCCTCACTATCATTGTTTTTTCCCGCCATCTGATATTTTTCAACCATGAAAACTTGCTTATCCTGCTGAACCAACTTAGAGCTATTGTTATCTATGTTTTTGTCTAGCAAACTTGTGTTCTTTGCTTGCAGATCATATATCCACTCATCTGGTAATTGGATTCTCTCATTATCATCATGAAGCACCAAGGAACTTTCATCTTCTATAACTTCATCATCACCATCCTCTACTTCTAATTCCATGGCTCCCAGCAGATTTGCACAATCAAAAGCTAAGGCATCCTTCTGAGTTGTGACACTGTCATCTTCAAACAGCAGAGCTCTCTTAGCAGATTTGCTACTCACAGCAGAGCTACCACCTCCCTGTGGTTTATCTGATGGTTCAGGTATCTCCCTCTCCTATGGTTCATGCTCCTTATCCTTCTTTGGGTTATCATCATTCCCTTTTGCAAAGTCCTTAGGATCATTATCATCCAACAAATCATCCTCCTCTAACTCCTCTACATCTCCAGAATCACCATCAGTTGAATTATCAACTTGGATATATCCCTCAGGATAGAAGGAGATTTTGTACACCCCAGCCTTGAACACATACAGTCTTCCTCTGGGGATTCTTGTAGGATCTTTACAAAGGATTTGACTCTAATCAGACTAAAGAAACTGTCAAACACTGAATGCCAGTCCAACTCTATCATCAGACCCAGACTTGAAGCAACCTCCCTCACTGTGTTCCAATCAACCCACTTGGGAGGGATTCCCTTGATCTGAACCCATACATCAACCAACTTCCCAACTGGTTCCACATCTCCATTCCACACACTTAGCGAAGCAACAACTTTGGGCCTATTCAGCTGAAATAGAGAGGCCTTTCCAATCACAACATTCTCAACCTTCCTACTAGGAGGAAACCTGACAATATAGCTTGTATCATCAGTCTTCTTCAGCTGCCAATTCCAGTCCTTATCAAACAACTCTCTCAGATTTTGTAAAATCCCTGCCTCATCAATTTCCCCTTCCACAATATTGAGCACCCCAAAGTTATCCATACCATCCCAGTGACTAAACCTATTGTCCCTAGCTCCCACATCAATATGATAAAAACCTAGACCTACACAAGCACTTCCATAATACTGAGCAGCCATTGGTGGTTTGAGCCATTCAGGACACTGCTCCACAACATGGTCTGTAAGCCAACAGTTGAAACAGACCTTGGGTCGATTACAGCTAGAGCTCAGATGCCCCATCTCTCCACAGTTAAAGCAGACAACATATAGATTCCTATTCAGAGTAGCTTCTGATTTCTTAGGCACACCCTCAGTCTGAATGTTACCCTCAACCCTTGGAGCTCCATCCCTGTGCTGTTCCCTCACCTTCATATCTAGATACTGTTCTTGCCCACCATACTGTCTGGACGGTTGCTGCGCCCTTCCCCTCCCTCTACCAAGGTTGCCACCTCCTCTAGGTCGGGTAACATCAAAAGAACGACTGAAGCCTTGTTGAGGAGGGGGATGAGGATGAAACGGACCTTGATTTGGGAAGAAGCCGAAGGGAGGTGGCGGCGTAGGGTGACCATAGAAGGGCGGAGGTGGCTGCTGCTGGAACCAACTTCCTCCACCCCAGTCCCCCCACTTCTCCTTCGGACTACGGGGTCTGGGGCCCCGTCCCTTTCCTCTACCCGCCATGGAACCCTTGACGATCTTGACGAAGCTCAGCCTCTTCCCTTCCCCCCAGATGTCTTCTGCAAAGCTCAACTTGGTCGGAGTCTGATCCCACTTGTCACCTTCGCCAATCGGAAAGCAATCTGTGGGCTCAAAGGATTTGGCGAGCCACAAATCTCGACGAATCCTCACCAGGTCCTTATCTCTCTCCTCTCGAAACCTAACCCGGGGGTTGGAGTTGGGGACGAACCACAGCTGACCCTAGAAATCCTGGATCTCATCTCCCTCAAAAGGGTCCCTGGGTTTCGGTTTGGATGGCAACGACGCCCGAAACCGCGACCACCATTGAAGCGGACCCGCTACCTGCTCTCCCCTCAACACGCCACGTCTCCTCCTACCAGAAGAGAGCCTGTCAACCGGGCCAGGGACGACCCGCTCGACACGCTTGACTCGAGGAGTCCCGCGCTCCCTGATTGGAGAGTCAGGCAGCCTCACCGCCGGCGTTGAGAGGCTGCCGCCGCCCCGCGACACCGAGAAGAACCTCACGTGTTCTCTCATCTCTCCTCTTCTCCCTTCAAACCCCAGCCGGGTTGAGTGTTTTTAGCTAGTGGTTAAGACACATCACTATCCAAAATACAGTTTGTGCGTGCCAAAAATTTAAACCAAACTGGGAAAGATCATTTCCATAAATTCAATTATTTTTTTTAAAAAATAGTGAAAATACCAAAGTAAAATAGTGGAGGAGGCAGCTCGTCCGCATGCACACAGTGCTTCTGTATGAGAGGCTGTGAACTGCATGCATGGGGTCCGCTCATGTGCTAGGTGTGTTGAATGGCTAGGACTTGATGTTGACTTCACATGTCCCTAGCAGGCACAGTGACGACGACCATGCTATAAAATACTCGTGCTTGCATTTTTATAAAATACTCCATGATTTTACTGAACTGATTGTGCGGCAGCAGCTTGTGCGCTAGCGACTGCAGATTTGCAGGTGCTTGGGGAGAGAATGTGCATATGGGAATGAGCATATCTTGCACTTTGTTGACTGTTAAGGATGATGAACTTGCTCCCGTTTTTCAGTAATCAGTAATATTTTAGTTTGACATTTTCTTTGTTTGGTGAACAACACAGTAATAATCCTTCCACCAGATTATGGCGCATTTCGAAGAACCTCACGTAGGAGCATTTTTTGGCAGGTGATGGTGTATTGCATCTGCCTGTTCCGCACTGCTCCATCGTCTCGATGCAGGGGAGCAGAGAAGAGCAGGTAGCGCAGCGCAGCGTATACTCCATCTATCTCGAGCCGTTCACCTTTGCCACTGCAGCAAGCAAGCGCAGCAGATTACGTGCGCCGCGGTCGTCGTCATTGTGCCTGCTACTGCTCAGGGGCGTGGGCGAGCAAGCCTGCCATTCCCAAGCCTGCGACTGCTCATCGAAACACTGTGCGGGGAAAAAGCAGCGCAACACTGTAGCACTGGCCGCGCTAAAGTGTGCACCGAGGTACCGGCCACGTAGGATTTCCTTCTGTGCACGGCTAGGTACCTCGACGTCAAGATCTGTGGCGCCGAGACGTGTTACCTCGGCGTCAGGACTCATGGCGTCGAACCCAGGGTCTAAAGATGAGTTTAAGTCTCTCAGGGGCTAAATGTAAATTTTATTAAAAAAAAAGGGTTAAATAGTAAAAAATTCAGTCCCCCGTGCATAACAACGACGTAAGCGTGAGTTTCGGGCTTTCTGCTTTGCCACCCGTTGACACTGGCGGTCCACGTACAGGTACAGTATACGGAGCCGGCCGGTCATATAGAGCAGAAAAAATAGTATCGATGATGTCGTCACTCGTAGTACATACTCTTGGGTAGAAAGTACTCCACGATCCACGTAGTAGAAGCAGCCACCTAGCTAGATAGGTGACCAGTGCAACTGACAGTCACTTCACTCCTCGTCTTGTCATTTGGTCAGGTCACCGAGGAGCAGCAGGGCCGGCGACACGGCGGGCGCGGACCCGGACGCGGTGGCGCAGAGCTACTGGCACGTCCACGCCCAGGACAAGAGCGCGTGGACGCACGAGATGGACATCCGGTCGCCGTCCTTTATGTAGCACCAGCGGCGGCGAGCCCGCCCGGCCCGGCGGACCGGATGGATGGAATCGAGCAGCAGCCGCCGCTGTATACGGTGCATAGCAGGTGAGAACCAGTCGGTCTTGTTGTTGTGTACGTCGTGCCCTGTCGACATGGTACGTACGTGCATACGTATGCTTGGCTGACGTCGCTTCTCTCTGCACCGGCTGTTAGGCAGCGCAGAGTATTCGAACCGCCCTTTTAGGTGAAAGAAGCAGCACAGAGCATTTGTGCCAACAACAAGTGGTTAGCCAGTACAGGACTGCAATCATGGTGTCCTTTTGGACGAAAGGGACGGGGGTGATCTGTCGTCGGCACTCAGTTAGCTGGAAATGGTTTTCGGAGCGCGCCATCCGAAAGGGACGCGCTACTTCCTCGGCCCTTTTACGCCCCCTCCCTACCCGGGGGCAGGCAGGCCTCCGTGCCCGATCGCACGCCATGCATCCGGCACCGTCATCACTGCGCGCAAGATAGATAGAATAGGGGCCATGATCCACGGATGTGCACGAACATGCGCAAACGCAGATGGTTTTAGCTTCCACATGCGGCAGATGTTTTCAGAGCAATCCACGACCGGGGGGCCATAAGGATTCGCCCCGGCTCGGCCTTCAACTGTTTCGGCAAAATTCGCGCGTTCCCAACGGGAGAAAGTATACCATTCTCCACTAGACCACTACTCATAGCAACAGGATTGATTGGTACAGTAAATTCTGACCGAAACGGGGTATTTAATTTTTTACCATTATTATGAATGACACCGTAACATGTGTCACTGATACATGTACCACTGACGTGGTATCTTAACTCTATAAGTCTGATAAAAAGTTAATTATTCCGACCGAAACGAGCGATGTCTGCACGTGATAAATGCTTGCGTACTATACTATGCACGTGATAAATGTTGCATGTACTACGATGCTCCCAAATCTGGAATTTTTTAGGCGGAGGTCTTATCGCCACCAAAGGCATTCTCCAGGACGCCCGTCTCCTGAAGGTGACTGATGTCCCCGCACATCTTGACGATGCAACGACCGGTGGCATCCGACACGAGGATGACACTCACTGACGTGTTGTGTATTTTACAGTGGAGCGGCTTCGTAGGGCTGGCGTACCTGTAGAGTTCCCTGATGGTTCCGCCGTGTGAAACCAGGATAACTCGCTCCCCTGTCATCAGTAGACAGCGGCTCATGAGATCGCAGGTAAACATCAAAGTAACATTTCTTTGACATATCTAAATAATACAACCCAAGCAATCACATGCCTATGGAAATATAAGTAACTCGTATTTACTTATAATAAGGATCAGATCACAAGGAGTCCAGGAATAAAGCTCATGGCTTACCTTTGTGTTTCTCAACGATGTTGTACAGACATGACACACATCGCTCTAACAGTTGATCAAGACTCTCTCCACCACCCTGAGAAATAAAGTCAAAGAGAGTTAGAAAACAATGCACAAGACTACAAGAGAATCTACTGCGTGCAGCTAAGAATAAATCTAGTGAAAGGAAAGCTTTATGGAGATAGGAAAATCACGAAAACCAAGCTGTTCTTTCCAGATACAGCATAACTCAGGGAGTCAGGGGTAAGAGGTTCCGCCAATAAGAATTTTATTGCTTGTGTAATGGTTCGACTGTCTTGAGGAACTGTATAACTAAATGAGTACTGACTTGATTGGAATACTGAGCTTTTATCCGTTCAAGTTGTCTACAGATATAAATAAGCCCGTAAGAGTTAGTTATCTATAGATGTAGCAAAAAGCTTCCTCCCAATAAGCTTGATCTTATTTCACTGGTAGCATATTATACTTGGCACACATAATTTGGAAGTGCAAAATCACTGTATATTCCAGTTTGAATTGCTGATACCTACGTAATAGTTGACCATGAGCCATTTAATGCACATAGTTTCTTCATCATCCATAACATAACATTATTGATGTGATGCTTCAACACATCTTAGCATGTGCAGCAATGCTAAGCATAGTACTTGTCAATAGGTTATAAGAACACTTACAGGAATTTGTTGATATCTCTTGTGGGACATAAAAGCTTTGTATGCCTTTGGTTTCTCTGTAGCAGCATCTTGAAGCTTCATGCCCTGCAGATCTCCAATGTGTCTTTCTCTCAGTGCTGGATCAAACACGACCTGAACGATAAAGCATTGCATTCATTAAGCTCCATTACGAATTTTACAAGCAACTGAACCATGTACAATCAGTATATTTCCAATCACAGAAGTAACACGTCATGCAGAAATATCCACACAACATAAGAGGGGATGAGTATAATGGACATACATTTGGCACATTGCAAATTCTTGCGATTGTTTGCGCAGTCTCTGCTGCTCGCTTCAGATCAGAAGAGTATATGGCAACTGGTTTCGCTTCTTTAGAAAGGCGATGAGCAACCTTTGAGAAAAAATTCCCCATAAGAAATGCTACTAAAAATACCTAGTGAAAACCAGTATAAATCATACCATACCGCAACAGCTTGCTGCCTCCCAATATCATTAAGCTCTGCATCCAAGTGTCCCTGGTGCAGTATGATACCAGTGTGGAGTTAAAAAAACACTCTTATGCTGACAATCAAAGAGCTTAACAATACATGATTTCTCAGTGAATAATAATTTCCCGGTCAAGGCAGGTATTAGTTCATGGTGATAACCAGCTGGCTAAGTCCAGGGTGTAAAACAATGTATTTCCAATTTCCATCAAGCAAACACTTGAGCTATGAAAAATGACTAGGCATATTATCTTTCCTTTGTTTGCAAAAAGGTGTTTGTAAAGGACACAAGGGTGAATGCTATCGATTTCCATAGATACATATTACAAGAGGCATGAACTATCTGAGATAAGTACATGTGCATTATATGAGTAAGAATGTTAATATTCCCTCCATTCCAAATTATAGGATGTTTTGGCTTTTCTAGATACATAGTTTTTGCTATGCACTTAGATATACACTATGTCTAGATAAATAGTAAAAGCAATGTATCTTGAAAAGCCAAAACGTCTTATAATTTGGAATGAGTGGAGTATGTCACAATGAGCAAATGCATTACTTGATTACACTAGAGATGAGACTTTCTTCAATGGATAGAGTCGAGACTTAGAAGACTACCACTTTAATAACAATAGTGTTAGATTTCAGACTGAAAAGTGAAAACGAAAATTAAACAATGGTCCAAATGACCAAATCTTAACAGCCCTAGAAGCAGATTCTTGTACTGTTCTATATGCAGTGCAAGCAGGGAATGAACCAACATCCTTTTAGCAAGATGACAAAACATCTTAGTTGGCTGCATGAGTAGATCAAATTCCACTATTCAACGCAACACTAACAACAGTCCAACATATACTGCAGTGTAATCATTCAGCCTGTTCGCTGGTTGATTTCTGGGCCGATAAACCCGGCTGGTGCTGGTTTGTTGTGAGAGGAAAATACTATACCATGGCTGATAAGCCCTGACTGAAACCAACAAGCGATCAGGCTGATTGTGGCCAACACAAACTCCTAGGTTTTATTTTGTCCCTTCACTTGAGAAAGTAGCTGTAGAGTAGTCCCTACAAGGACGAAGCACTAATCCAAACATTCAAAACTATTAAACTAGTGCGTCACATCTTAGGTCCCTCAGGTTTCCTCCATCACAGCATTTTCCCAGTTTAAGCAAGCAGTGTAAGGCCAGTCGTAAGTTAGCAATCCCATGGACGGCAGGACAGGGGAGGAGAAGCAAGCGGCACCTGTATGATGCGCGAGGCGTTCCATGAAGTCTCGCCGTGCCGCACGATGACGACCTCCGTGAACTCGCCGGCGGCCTCGCCCCCGGCGCTGGAAGCGGACGACGACATCCCCCGACCGGCTCCCGGAGCGTCAACCCAGCGGATCTGCGGCGTGGGGGCTGCGGCGGGTCCGGTATGGAGGGACGCCGCGGCTTTGACGGCGGAGGGTGGAGAGGGGAGGAAAGCGGCGAGGAACGCGTTGGAGGGGCCGGGCGGCGCGGACGGCGGCGGCAGAAGCGTGATTATAGGAAGGCGATGCCAGAGCATATCCGGCGCACGGCACCGCCGACCACGAGTGGCAGTCAGGGAGTCGCGTAATCATAAGGTTCATATGGGCCGGTTTCTGGCAGGATTGTTAGGCCGGACCAAAATTAGCGCATGGGCCATAATGTGGAAGTTTTACGGAAGGAAGGCCCAAGATTAGGACTTCGGTTTGGACTGGACGGCCGTCAGTTTTGTTTCAGTCTCCTTATATTACCTGGGCACCAGGCCTCTGGCCAGTGGCCACGCGGTCACTCACCTCCTTTCGCGTAGGGATGAAAGTACAAAATCAGATCGGACACACTGATCATGTATTATGTTCCATAATTGTTGGTGTTTCGAACAAACATCAATAAATAAATTTGTATATTACGTGTCTGGCTTGGATGGTGTACTAAGAGGATACAAAGATTATACTGGTTCAAACCGAATGTCCCTACGTCCAGTTTTGGACGCCTCATGTTACTAGCACTGAGTTTGTAGTATGGGTTACAAACTGATGAGAGAGGGAGGAGCTCCCAAGTCCCTGTGGTTCGATTGCTCGATGCTAGAGGTTTTTGATCTAATACGGTGCGATGTACCGATACCTCTTAGTGGGACGCTCTGCTTTCTCTTTTATAGCCCAAGAGAAAGCAGGAGTTACAGCCAAAGAAAATAGGGAAAAAGAAGGAGAAATAAGGCTCCCAGAGGTGTGCCATCCTCCTCTTCACGTGGGTCCCACTGACCCTATAGATCGTGGTGGTAGCGGCGTCGCACCGGGGTCTTGTTGGCCACTATAGCATACGTGTGGGCGTCATGCGTCGTTTTTGTTTTCCATCCTATTTGAGCGGACGGAATGGTCAAAGGATCTCTGACAAAGGCCATACATGGGGTTGGTGGTACAGTGCCAGTCAACTGACGCCGGTCGACTGACGTTGGACGGTGGTCAGACAAGGAGTTGGGAGCACAGTGCCGCCCTATTGACGCGGTGGGCGACGTGAGTCTCCCAGCATGGCCTGATGTGACTGCCAGTCGCATCAGGATGCGCCTGAAACGTGCTTCCGGGCGTGCGCCTCCACGCTGTAGTGGTTGAAGCGGTTCGGGTCCTACCCTAGGGCCAATGCTTTTGTCCGGTAGCAAATCCGACCCCCGATGAACGAGCAAGGCGGAAATCCCGCCCTGGGGGCCGGGCGAGACGGAATCCGACCCTCGAGGGGTCGAACGAGGCAGAGCCCTCCTCGTGAGACCGGACGAGTCGGAGCCCACGCCTTGGGGTCGGATGAGGCGGAAACCTCGTCCTTGGATTTGGACGAGGCGTGGCCTGGCCCTAGGGGTCAGACGAGGCGAAAACCTCGTCCTCGGAGTTTACAAGGTGTGGCCCAACCCCTGGGGGTCGGATGAGATGGAAACCTCGTCCTCGGAGTTCGACGAGACGTGGCCCGGCCCCTGGGGGTCGGACAAGGCCGTAGTTGCGTCCTTAACCATCGGATGAGGCGACGTGATGCTCATTAATCCTTTGGCTCGGATACCCGGGTATAGATATCCGACAGTAGCCCCCGAGCCTTTGGAGGAGTGAGACACTCCTACAAATGCTTTTTGCAATCCGTTGCTTGAGGGCGCACGGGAGTACTGTTAGTTATTATCGCTTTGTAGGATGGCGAACTGTGTATGACACTCGTCGTTTGTCTGTGATTGCGTGTTCGGTCTCTTTACGATGCCGAGCCCCCGAGCCCCCCGCGCGTAGCAAGGGTCCGGTCGGGGGGTCGATTCATCTTGTGATCACCATCCCTCATGCGTCCATTCGCTAGGACGGAGGGGCTGAGCCGTGCCGTGCTTTCCTCGCTGGACGAAGCACGACGCTCGGTGAGTTAATGGGCTTGTTCGAGTGGAGCCCCGACATCCCCTTCGCGGGGGCCTGGTTCAAGATCGGCTGGTGACTGGCTCTAGATTCTTGGTGGCCTATCCATATAGTTCCTGGATCCGTTCGACCGGTCCGAGGGCTCGATGTCTTTCTTCGAGAAAAAACCATGGACCCTGCATTATCCATGTGGCCGAACTGCATAATCTAATGCCTCCTAGGAGTGCTTGTCTTCCATTACACACTAAGCACTCAAGGGATAACACTAAATTACACAGTTCCATCGAGCACACCCTAGGGGAGAACCCGAAAATTCACAGTTTTCCATCAGGATCACAAATGAGAGAATAAAGCTTGCATCATTCTTAACCATTTCTTACATCACTTTTTATGCAACATCAGAGTATACTATTTACTGTTGATAATAGCATAATATGATCATGTTATCAGAGTTATGAACAATTTAATTTAACAGCGGAATATAAACATGTGATCAGAGTTACAGCGGAAATAAACATCTATTCATGACATGATAAAACAATGATATATAAACTATGACAATAGATTATAAAACTTCTATTTATAAAAACATTTAGGGGAGTTAGAAATAAAAACTATGATCGCAGCGTAAAGGAATTCTCTCTGAGCCCACCATGAGAAAACCACATACAAGGGTCAGCTCTAGCATCCGTCTGTCATCTGTAACAGGGGAAAATAAAACTCTGAGTACTCAATTGTACTCAGCAAGACTTACCCGACAGGAGAAAAGAAAAGACTCTAAGAATATGCAAGGCTATCTGGCATGTGGGTTTATTGCATCTATAGGAGCATCACTAAACGTGCATCCTTATATTCGATTTTATTAGCAGTCATAATTAGTTCATTAACTAACCATTCTATGTAAGCACCTATGCTACTTTGAAGCAGGTGGTAAGCAATCAGATTCATTTTTTCATCTTTCATCTTCCAGTTCTTACTACGTTGCTAGACTGTAGACAAGCCATACTGGATCGCCTAGCGATTCACGAATCAATGTGCCCAGCTGGGTACCCCGAAACACACGCTCCGCTTGTAACCCAAGCATAAGCAGAACCAACCCACTACCCTCCTGTCATGGGGTCTAGGTCCCCGTCCAAACTAGGACTCCAAGCCCCCACCCCTGAGTCCCGGACTCAGTGCGGTGCAAGGACCTCCACCCAAAAACCACCCTGACAGTTGGTCCGAAAAGAGCCGAAACCCATGACAAGAGAGTAACAAGTCTTTCATGTGCCTATACCCAAGTATGTGCTCAAGATAATAAGTCTGTGACCTGTCTAGAACCCAATGCAATGGCCGGTCCTTAACCGACACAGACAGGGAAACAGTGTAACCAAGCTATACCCCATTGGCCGTAGGACATAACCTCTTACATCCACCAATACCCAAACCATATCCCTGCCTGGTCTCCATTTTCCTTTTACCATTTTATCATGGGTGATAATGATATAGTAACAACAATAATAAATTTCCTATCTTTCGCGAGTGACAGACAATCACTCGACTTCTATCGGAGTCCTGTAGCATAACAATCTATACGATCCTATCATACTAGTAAGACTCATAGGATAAAGATTTATATATGCAAGTGGGTTTTATTCAACTCCTTAAAACTTAATGCACAAATATAATTTAAAGTGCAGAAAAGTAGAGGTTATGCACCGGGGCTTGCCTGGGTAAAATATATACTAAAAGTTAGTATCTGCATCTTCAGATCATCCACCATCATCTGAATAGAAAGCTTTTCGCATCATCTCCTGGAGAGAATACCATTACCCCATCTTCAGATTCCTAATCATCATTCAATTGATCCGTTGTTCCATCATCGTACCTATATGATATGCATTGATGCAAATGATGCAACAGATAATTAACAAGGCAACCACAACTCTTAAAATAGAGTATATACTATGAACTATCAAGCTAGCTCTAATGACTAACGTACTAATCTACGTATCATCATCGTCAAGAAAGGTGTCATTTCGCAACAAGTGCTTTAGTTATAAAGTTCCAAGGTGTTTCTCTATTCTATTCTATCGATTTAATCTTCATTCGAAATAGGGCATCATTATCTATCTAGCAACTAATTATTCTGGAGTTACAAAATTACAGTGAGCAGCTAATAATATTAATAATTTATGATAAAATTTTTAGAGTCAACACTATCACCGATTTATCAAGAAAATTTCTACAAGCTTAGGTCTTATTAAAACTAAGCAATTTAAATTAATTATAGCAACCCTAAAAACATCATCAACTAGATGAACCAATTACGCTAATAGATAGATCATGATTTTAAGAACTCAACGAAATTTGTTCCATAATTTTTGGACTCCTAAATGATTTTATATTTAAAAACAAAATCAACTCAAAATTTATTTTAGAAAATCTTCACTAATTCATTGGAAAAAAGAGAAGACCGTGCCCACAACAGGCGAGCAGGCTTGACCCATAAGCGCGCGCGGCCTGCTGGCCAGACGTGGTCCAGCGACGATGGTAATGGCGCGAACAGCCCACGTGGACGTGCGGCCCAGGCGCACAGCGTGCGCACGCGGTCCAGGCATGGGCGGGCGTGAGCGGCCCAGGCGCGGTGGCGACAGGCCAGCCCAGCGTGCGGGCATGAGCGGCCCAGCAAGCCGGCCCACGGTGGAAAACCCAGCGACGATGGTACATTGCAAAGACACCCCTGAGTTTTCTTAAAAATAACCCACAGGACATAAACACTATTTATCCGAGTCACGGAAATTACATTGGGGACCCTAGAAAAATTTCGTTCTTACCACACGGTCCCTCTCGTCCTCCACACAAGCAGAGCATGGACAGGGGGATCCACCCGGCGACCGATTTCTGTCGAGGAAGGCACGGCGGTGGTGGAGGACCGGCCATGGGGCAGCGGCGGACCTGCACGCACTCGGGTGTGGCCACAACACTCCCTACTGTGGCCCGTAGAGATGCGGCCATGCATAGCGGCGGGTGCGATGGCCGACGATTGGCGGCAGAGGTGGTGGTGTTGCTGTGGGGCGCGGTGGCTGGCATGGGTAGGCTCCTTAGCACCGGGCGGACATGGCGTGCCCCCTGCTAGGCCCCACATGTGCTGGGGCAGGGCGCAGCGGCCTAGCCTCATGCAAAGCATGGCGAAGGCCCGAGAAGGGGCCGCGGTGGCTCTTGGCAATGGTGACGATGTGATGGTGAGGCTATGGTGTCCAAGGCATTCGTAGCATGAAGGCAAGGCGGCAACTGCGGCTGTGGCGCTGGGGGTGTAGTGGGGTTCGGGCACTAGGCAATGGAGGTTGAGCGACAATGGGAGCGGAAGGCGCAGCGACGGCGGCCCAGGGACGGCGCTCCTAGGGCTCGGGTGGCTGCGCAGTGGCGGAGGAGCAGGGGTGAAGTCACACGCGGGTGTCGTTGAGCTGCGGCGTGCGGAGGCAGCGAGAGCGCAACCGCGCCGGTGCTACATGCGGAGGAGCAGCAGAGAGCGACGGTGTGGAGCTCGGCGTGTGGCAAGCGTGAGCCTTGGGTGCATGGTGTGGTTGGGGCACGGGGAGCAGGCTGAGGCGACACGAGCGCGTGAGAGATGGATAGAGGAGGTGGCTCAGGTAGAGAATAGGGAGAAGCACCTTCGGGCGAAGCTCTGCTCCGCTCCCATGGTGGACGCGGCCACGGCGACCAACAGCCAGAGAGGGAGAGCAGCAGCTCGGCATCCTCAAGAAGTAGAGGGTTGGGGCAGCAGCATGTGTGGCCTTGGCGGGAATTACGAAAGCAGGGCCGGCGAGGACCGAGCAAGACATGGGCTGCCGAGCATGGCGCATGCAGGGGCAGTGCCAGCGAGGGCGGTGGCCATGTGCCAGCACAGGAGCGCACCTGGCCGGCGTAGGACAATAGTGGCATAGATGAGACAACTCAAACTTGGCGGGATGCACTTAGCAGCAGTGGAACAACGGGCGCACATTGAGTCGCCACATGGGACCGATGCACCACGACACGACAAGCAGAGCATTAACATGGAATCAATGGCCGCAGCGTGATGGGACAACGAAGGCAGCTAGCTCCTCCATGGTTAGGTGGGTCGTGTGGTGGGAGGAGCACCACGTCGGCTAGATGGTTGGTAGGCAGTGCATGTGGCGACAGTAGGCCGAGCCGTACGACGGTGAGTAGTGATGCGCACGAATTTAAAAGAGATGCAAAAACCATGGATTAGCTTGCCCTGTTCCAACCAACATGCACTACCCTAGAGTTGACACTACCGTCTCCCCAACGAAGCAACCCATATGACCAGAAGATGACTAGCGAGAAGGAAAGAGAGGCGCCAAGATAGACAGGTCACGCAAAACACCGATTCATGAACAGAGCGCCACTAACATGGTTAACATGCTCAAAGCGTAATTGGGAAATTTTACGAGAGCATCGTGACTTCCAAACCAACCACAACCTACACCATATTCAAGTACACAATCTCGACACAACCAGTCGTGCAAAAACATAGATATATTGCCTAACCAGTTTTGTTGGAATTTAAATGCCAAAATGGCATTGTCTACAATCCTTTTCTGACTTAGAGAGAATAATAACTTAGCTAGAACCAACAGCCTTTAACGCCTTTGCCAAAAATTTTAATATGCCTAAACCTATTTAATTCCAACCACTACACATTTCATACACTAGTCCACGCGTCCTACTGACTCGTAGAAACAAAACATCTAGGAACTAATTAACCCGTTGTTCAATATAATTCACCAAAATGACACTTCTAAACATAAGTTAAATTTTTAAAAACCGAGAAAATCATTTTGGTAAATCTTCTTAGGTCTAAATCTTTGTGCTAAACAAGATCATAACACCAGAGGTGTTACAACCAACCCCCCTAAAAAGAATCTCGTCCCGAGATTCAAAGCAAGAACCAGAAGAGGTGAAACACGATTACATTACGTAGATCAGAGATCACACGAAAGATTACACGACTTCGAACACTAAACCACATGGGGATTTAGAGATACATGGTTAAGAGCAACCTAATACAATCAAGGCTTAATCTAGAAGTTGAGATAGACGAGGGCAATGGAGAAACAATAAGATAATGATTATCCAAAACATAGCGTATGACCAACAGATCTAGAAATAGGAGACCGAGAAGTCAAACATCGTGAACCCTAAGACCTAACTAACCAACAGAAGACTTGAACTTCTTTGAAAACTAGATCCTTCTTCTTCTTCTCAGATTAGACCATCACCTATGATTGACAAACCTAGTTCCACAATGATGACTGGACCTCATAGCTCTACGTCAGATTTGAGGGGATGGGGATGGAGAAGAAGAGCAAGGAGCAAGGGCATCTTATAATGACAAACGGAGGTGGAACACAACACACTGGAAGTAGAGGCAGCATGAATGGGATACAAAGACGACTCATGCTATGGGGATAAAGTTGGCCATGGTGCACTCCCGCTGCGCGAGCGGCAGAGAGGATAAAGAGAGGAAAGGAGAGGGTTCGCTTGATGAGGCAGGCGTGCAGGCAGCCGTGTCCCTAAAAGATGAAAGAAGGGGGTCCGGTACGAGGATGAGGGTGCGGTGTAGAGAGCCGACTGGATACCAGGAAAAGGAGAGGCGCATAGTGCACGAGGACGGCGAGTGCGGCACGATGCTGCGGCCATGCAAAAATGGGGTGCTAATGGGCCCGACACAGACAGCGTCCGTAGGGCACGTAGCGAAATAACCCGTCATGTGTAGCGCCGTCAAACTAAACATAGGGCTTGGGACATGACGTCCACTCAGGCTTTTACAATCACTCCCTACTATCCAGCTAACTCTTTCCCTAGTGCTCTTCTTTCCTTTCCTTTCTTGTCCACAATATGCACCAACCTTTGTATGAACTGAGATCACAACATACACGCTTCCTCCAAAACCACCTCCTTTTGTTTACCTTGAGTGAACACTATTTCATCAACCCATTGTGGATTTTCCATTTGAACACCCGAATATTTTCAAGAAGAATATTTGTAGCAAAAGTGGTACGGCGGTGTAACTTGGTAAAGGTACTTGGTCAACAATCTCGATACCAGCGCGTACCGAGTAGCATCACCATGTGGCAGCTGTTCCACAGGGGCCCTCGGTTTTGTTGCAGCACCATAAGCTATTAACCGGGCAACTACTATGAACTTACATGCCATGAAGGCGGTGGGGTCATATAGCACAGAATAAGGGGAGTATTGCAAGGGAAGATTCAACAACAAGGGTTCCCTTCACAACAAGGGACAAGAAATTCAAGTCCAATGAAAGATTTGATTTAAGGACATTCAAGTGTTCTGCTGGGACATCCACAATTAGTCAATACAGTGTCCTATGTTATCCAATCATGGTTGGTTTGTTGGCATCTGAATGACAACTTCTCTTGTAACCCACTTAACATCGCCCTTGAAAACTCTAAACACATCTCATGAAACTTAAGGGTAGATGGATGCAATAAACACAGTGAAATAAACAAAATGCACATTCCAATGGTCTTTTATGGGTACATCATACATGCATCCACTCCCCCATTCTCGACACATCATTCACTTTCCCTATGGTTGGACTACCTCAACACTATGGACAAAAAACAACGGCAAGAGTACAATACCGGAGGACATCAACCAAAAGCACTACTACTATGGGTACAACATCCCAAGGCAACTAATCTACTCTAGACCACACATCTTCATTCCAGGGCTCGGCGGATTCTTCTACCACCCTAGCTATGGATCTGTCTCTTCTCTTGGCAATGGCTGAGTGAGAGGAATCAAGGGTTCTACTTCTGACACTTCTGAGGGTGGAGGTGCTGGCGGCACTGCAACACCAGTTCTCCTTCTTTTTGGCGGGTGGACAGGGATCCCCTCCAAGATCGAGGAATCTTGCCTTTCAGTAGCCAGCGTCCTCCACTTGGCCCTGGTGACAAGATAGGCCTCACCCAGCTGATGGACATGCCGATCTTTAGCCTCCTTCAGAGCTTCTGACATGGCAGTCTCCCGACTCTCCGCGGCTACCGCATTGGCATGCGCTTCAATGAGCTACACCTAGAGCATCCTGGAGAAGATCTCAGCTTCCTTGGCTCGATGGAGGCACTTCCTCAGCTCCAAGGCTTGCCAGTCATACTGTTCATCTAGAGCAAGCAGATACGTGGTCAAGTGCACCATAGTAGGACTATCTTCTTGCGCATCTCACCCTTGCAAAGCCTCCATGTGAGCCCTCCATGCCCGTCAATTCTTTTCCAAGGGTGGAAAGAACCTCATGGGGGTATGAGCAATGGGCTCTTGATAGATCTGGCAAAGATACCATAAGGCTTTACGGGCCACAACCTAGTAGGTGTCGATGAAGTGAAACCTAGTTGCGGTCACATTCTAGGCTTCAGTGATGTTGGGGAACTCTTCACTCTTCCCAATGTAGATGGTAACCTCACACCGCTCAATGCCATGCTTCTCATACTCATGGCCCTTATACTCGGGACGATCTTTGACTCTGAGCTTTTGTAGGGTGGCATGCAGGATTCTAGGAAAACCCTTAATGTTCAGGCAGTAACTACTAACCCAGGCTCCTGCCATCCTTGGCGGTGGTTGTGAGGAAGGACTGAGCGAAAAGCTTTCTCAAAGGAAAAGCTAGACTAGCTAAAGTGCGCCAAGTGGTGGTACCAATGGCTATGCCAGGCCCTGCTTATAAAGACAGAGCAGGCAGTGGTCCTAGCGCAGTCCACCCATGGTTCCTGCATGGGGTCACTATGAATGAATCGACCAAATCCTTCGCATGTTCGAGGCGAGCGATGTCCAAGGCCATTAATGACTAGTACGACTATAGGGCAAGGGTCCGACAAGAGCATAGAAAAGAGTATGGGGAGACATGGGTCACGATAGGCGTGAACCATGGGCGAACGCGAAGCACGAAGCCACAATGCAGAAATAACTCTGAACAGGAACAAGTCAGTCATGCACAATACGACACGCGTGTCACCTATGTATAGTGTATCTACAAGCAATACGATACTACAATGCACAAACAGGATATGCATGAATGCATATCCTATACGTCCTTCCACTATTGCCAACATATAGGGCAACCGTTCTTATATTATTGGCACATCGTTCTCTCCCTATAGCTAGTCGATACTATCGGACTATGCTCAGGGTTAGTGTACCTGCAGAAAACTTGAGTAAGCCTACCTAAGTCAGTAGAGTGCCATCTATCCAGGATACATAACCATAGTAATAGGGCTACTTATATAATTTCGCATAAAGACGTCCTATTCTTTGAAAAGAATTTGTTGTCCAATTTTATTTTAGAAAAGTTTTCAAAGTTTTATTTTCTCATTTATGCTCTGATACCACCTATGGCTAAAGCGCCTAATCTAATGCCTCCCAGGAGTGCTGGTCTTCCATTAGACACTAAGCACTCAAGGGAGAACACTAAATTACATAGTTCCGTTGAGCACACCCCAGGGGAGAACATGAAAATACACAATTTTCCATCAGGATCACAAATGAGAGAATAAAGCTTACATCATTCTTAACCATTTCTTACATCACTTTTTATGCAACATCGAAGTATAATATTTATTGTTGATAATAGCAGAATATGATCATGTTATCAGAGTTATGAATAATTTAATTTAACAGTCGAATATAAACATGTGATCAGAGTTACAGTGGAAATAAACATCTATTCATGACATGATGAAACATTGATATATAAACTATGTCAACAAATTATAAAACTTCTATTTATAAAAACATTTAGTGGGAGTTAGAAATAAAAACTATGATCGCAGCGTAAAGGAATCCTCTCTGAGCCCACTAGGAGAAACCACACACAAGGGTTAGCTCTAGCATCCGTCTGTTACCTACAACATGGGGAAATAAAATCTTGAGTACTCAATTATGCTCAACAAGACTTACCCGATAGGAGGAAAGAAAAGACTCTAAGGATATGCAAGGCTATCTAGCTTGTGGGTTTATTGCATCTATAGGAGCATTACTAAACGTGCATCCTTATATTCAATTTTATTGGCAGTCATAATTAGTTTATTAACTAACCATTCTATGTAAGCAACTATGCTACTTTTAAGCAGGTGGTAAGCAATAAGATTCATTTTTCCATCTTTCATCTTCCAGTTCATACAACGTTGCTAGACTATAGACAAGCCATACCGTATCGCCTAGCGATTCGTGAATCAATGTGCCCAGCTGGGTATCCCGAAACACATGCCCCGCTTATACCCTAGGCACAAGTAGGACCAACCCACTACCCTCCTATCATGAGGTCTAGGTCCTCATCCAAACTGGGACTCCAAGCCCCCGCCCCTGAGTCCTAGACTCAGTGCGATGCAAGGACCTCCAACTAAAAACCACCCTGACAGTCGGTCTAAAAAGAGCCAAAATCCATGACAAGAGAGTAATAAGTCTTCCCTGCGCCTATACCTAAGTATGTGCTTGGGATAATAAGTCTGTGACCAGCCAAGAACCCAATGCAATGGCCGGTCCTTAACCGACATAGACAGGGAAATAGTGTAACCAAGCTATTCCCCATTGGCCACAGAACACAATCTCTTACACCCATCAATAACCAAACCATATCCCTACCTGGTCTCCATTTTCCTTTTACCATTTTATCATGAGTGATAATAATATAGCAACAACAATAATAAATTTCCTATCTCTCGCGAGTGATAGGCAATCACTCGACTTCTATCGGAGTCCTGTAGCATAGCAATCTACATGATCATATCATACTAGTAAAACTCATAGGATAAAGATTTATATATGCAAGTGGGTTTTATTCAACTCCTTAAAACTTAATGCACAAATATAATTTTAAGTGCAGAAAAGTAGGAGTTATGCATCGGAGCTTGCCTGGGTAAAATATATACTAAAAAGTTAGTATCTACATCTTTAGATCATCCACCATCATCTGAATAGAAAGCTCTTCGCATCATCTCCTAGAGAGAATTCCATTACCCCATCTTTAGATTCCCAATCATCCTTCAATTGATCCGTTGTTCCATCATCGTACCTATATGATATGCATTGATGCAAATGATGCAACAGATAATTAACAAGGCAACCATAACTCTTAAAATAGAGTACATACTATGAACTAACAAGCTAGCTCTAATGACTAACATACTAATCTATGTATCAACATCGTCAAGAAAGGTGTCATTTCCCAACAAGTGTTTTAGTGATAAAGTTCCAACGTGTTTCTCTATTCTATTCTATCGATTTAATCTTTATTCAAAATAGAGTATTATTATCTATCTAGCAACTAATTATTCTGGAGCTACAAAATTACAATAAGTAGCTAATAATATTAGTAATTTATTATAAAATTTTTAGAGTCAACACTATCACCGATTTATCATGGAAATTCCTACAAGCTTAGGTCTTATTAAAACTAAGCAATTTAAATTAATTATAGCAACCCTAAAAATAGCACCAACTAGACGAACCGATTACGCTAATAGATAGATCATGATTTTAGGAACTCAATGAAATTTGTTCCACAATTTTTGGACTCCTAAATGATTTTATATTTAAATAAGAAAATCAGCTCAGAATTTATTTTAGGAAATCTTCACTAATTCATTGGAAAAAGAAAACAACACTGCAGCCCACGATAGGCGAGCCAGCTCGGCCTGTTGGCACGTGCGTGGCCTGCTGGACAGGCGCGGCCCAACGACGGCGGTAACGACGCGGACGGCCCATGCGGACGCGGCCCAGGCGTGGGTGGGCGTGAGCGGCAAAGGCGCGGCGGCGACAGGCCGGCCCAGTGCGCGGGCGAGAGCGGCCCAGCAAGCCGGACCATGGTGGAAAACCCAGTGGCGGCAGTACATTGCGAAGACACCCCTGATTTTTCTCAAAAATACCCCACATGACATAAACAGTATTCATCTATGTCACGGAAATTACATTGGGGACCCTAGAAAATTTCCGTTCTTACCACACGGGCCCTCTCGTCCTCCACACAAGTAGAGCACAAACAGGGGAATCCGGCCGGTGGCTAGTTTCTGGTCGGGGAAGGCACGGCGGTGGCTGAGGACCGGCCACGAGTGTGGCCAAGGCACTCCCTACCATGGCCCGCAGAGATGTAGCCACGCGCAGCGGTGGGCGTGACGGCCGACGGGTGGCGGCAGCGGCGGTGGTGTTGCTGCGGGGCACGGTGGCTAGCGAGGGTAGGCTCATCGACATTGGGCGAATATGGCGTGCCCCCGGCTAGGCCCCACACGTGCTGGGGCAGGGCGTAGCGGCCCAGCCACATGCGCAGCATGACGAAGGCCCGAGTAGGGGCCACGGTAGCTCCCGATGACAGTGGCAATGTGATGGTGAGGCTATGGCGTCCAAGGCGTTCATAGCATGAAGGTGAGGCAGCAGCTGTGGTTGTGGTGCTGGGGGTGCAGCGGGGCTCGGGCATTGGGCAATGGAGGTGGAGCGGTGATGGGAGCGGAAGGCGCAGTGATGGTGGCCCAGCAACGGCGCTCCTAGGGCTCGGGTGGCTGCGCAGTGACAGAGGAGTAGGGGTGGAGTCGCACATGGGCACCTTTGAGCTATGGCATGCAGAGGCAGCGAGAGCACAACCACGCCGATGCTACACACGGAGGAGTAGCAGAGAGCGGTGGCGTGGAGCTCGGTGCGTGGCGAGCGCGAGCCTAGGGCGCACGGCGTGGTCAGGCGTGGGGAGCAGGTCGAGGTGACACGAGCACGCGAGAGATGGATAGAGGTGGTGGCTCTGGTAGAGAACAGGGAGAAACACCTCTGGGTAGAGCTCTGCTCTGCTCCCATGGTGGACGTGGCACAACGAGCAGCAGCCAGAGAGAGAGAGAGCGAGCAGAGTGAGAGCAACAACTCGATGTCCTCAAGAAGCAGAAGGTAGGGGGCAGCAGCATGTGCAGCCATGGCCAGAAGGACGAGAGCAGGACCGACGAGGACCGAGCAAGACATGGGCTACCAAGCATGGCGCACGCAGGGGCAGTGCCAGTGAGGGCAGTGGCCATGTGCCAACACAAGAGCGCACCTAGCGGGCGTAGGACAGCAGTGGCATGGATGTGATGACTCAAACTTGGTGGGACGCACTCAGCGGCAGCAGAACAGTGGGCACACACCGAGTCGCCACACAAGACTGACGCACCACGACACGATGAGCGGAGCATTAACATGGAATCAACAGACGCAGCGTGACGGGATAGCGAAGGTAGCTAGCTCCTACATGGTTAGGTGGGTCATGCGGTGGGCGGAGCACCACGTCGACTAGATGGCTGGCAGGTAGTGCATGCGGCGACAGCAGGCCGAGTGGTATGATGGTGAGTAGTGATGCGCACGAATTTAAAAGAGACGCAAAAACCACAGATTAGCTCGCCTGGTTCCAACCAACATGCACTACCCTAGAGTTGACACTACCATCTCCCCAATGAAGTAACCCATACGACCAGAAGATGACCTATGAGAAGGAAAGAGAGGCGCCAAGATAGACAGGTCGCGTAGAATGCCGGTTCACAGACAGAGCGCCACTAACATGGTTAACATGCTCAAAGCATATTTGGGAAATTTTATGAGAGCATCGTGACTTCCAGACCAACCACAACCTAGACCATGTTCAAGTACACAATCTCGACGCAACCAGTCATGCGAAAACATAGATATATTGCCTAACTAGTTTTTTTGGAATTTAAATGCCAAAATGGCATTGTCTACAATCCTTTTTCGACTTAGAGAGAATAATAACTTAGCTAGAACCAACAGCCTTTAGCGCCTTTGACGAAATTTTTAATATGCCTAAACCTAATTAATTCCAACCAATATGCATTTCATACACTAGTCCATACGTCATACTGACTCGTAGAAACAAAACATCTAGGAACTAATTAACCCATTATTCAATATAATTCACCAAAATGACACTTCTAAACATAAGTTAAATTTTTAAAAACCGAGAAAATTGTTTCGGTAAATCTTCTTAGGTCTAACTCTTGGTGCTAAACAAGATTGTAACACCAGGGGTGTTACAATCCAAGACTCGAAACGAGGGAAGGGACGCCCGTGGCGCTTCGCGCGCTTTGGGTATTGGCCGTTTGTGGGCCCGACCTTAACCTCCCCTCACTCTAGGGTGCCCTAGAGCGACCGTGAACCCACTGGTGGGCCAACCTTCGAACTCTTGGCCATTAATGGGCCGTAGGAGCATTTTTAGCTCCGTATCCCACTTATCTATGGTGGCCCGTAGCCTTTGAAGATGAACCGTCGCCCGAGGGATCCTTCATGAGGAAGATTTGAATAGACATGCGCTCGTCTCTCAAGGCGGTGATGCGACTAATGCTACGAGGAATAGTGAGGGCACGATCCCCAAAAGAAATGGATCTAGCGAGGTGTGGGGCGAGTTAATTTAGGTGGACGGTTTACCCCTCGCCTGTTCTGCCCTTACCTTATAAACGAAGCAGTTTCTCCCCAACCTCCATACACGCAGCCGCATCCTTGCCCCTCCAATCTTTCTGCCTTTCACTCTCAAGTTCTGGCCTTCGTTCCCCTATTTCCGCTCTATCGCCGATGAAGTTCTCACCCTCCAGCCCTACGCCACCGCCAGATCTCCTGCATTGCCATCCCTGCTTCCCAATGGAGCCATGGCCTCGCTCTGACGTTCTCCACGCACGCATGGAGGGTCTAGTCAAGAAGGGCCTTCTCCGTGCAAGGACCACAGTGATGGAGTGGATCATACCTGGTGGCGAGGATGAGCCATCACCGCCCAACAGCTACGTCGTCTCCTTTGTCCCCTTCCACGAGTGCGGGTTCATGACTCCTCCCCACCGATTCCTCTGAGGGCTGCTGCACTACTACGAGATTGAGTTGCAGCATTTGCATCCCAACAGGATTTAGCACATCTCAGCCTTCGCCGTGCTGTGCCAGGGGCATCTAGGGATCGAGCCCCACTTCGAGCTATGGAAGTACTTCTTCGCCGTCGAGCTCCAGAAGAAGAAGGAGATGAAGAAGCAGGACCTGGCGGTGCTAATGGGATGTGCGAGCATCCATCTTTGAGATAGCTGGTCATCGGAGTACATGTCCATCCCATTATCAAAGTCTAACATGTCCATCCCCTTGTCGAGATAGCCACCACCCCCTACTGATCTTCACCAACCACCTGATCGAGGAAGCGCCGGATGCGTGGAGGTACGAGCCCATCGAGAGGGAACAGAAGAGGCTCGGCGACCTCCTCAAAGCCATCGTGACTCTAAAAGGCCATCATCTTTGTGGGACTAGCGTCGTTAGGGCATACCATGTCTGGAGGCTGGCGCCGTTGATGGCGCGCACTCTTCTGATGTGGAGGATGACACCGAATTCTACGCCTAAAGGGACGGTGATGGTCGCCGGTGAGGCCCTCAGCATCGATGAAATGGAACAATGCCTCAAGGAGGCAATGGAGTGCCTAGTGGATCCATCGGTGGATCTCGCCCTGGTGTACCCTATCCCGGGGCATCCTACGATGTGGCCAGATGTGGGTTTCGTCGAACTAGTAAGCCTTCTTCGAGTCTATTTCCTTGGCTAACCCGCCTTTGTTCTCAGATTCTAAGCGCTGGGATTTGCAGCCTGGCCTCATCATCTATGGTCTAACCTGCCACTGCTAGAGGACATGGCCAGGAGGGCGGTGAACCATGTCGTGGCCAAGGCGGCAAAGGCAAAGAAGGAGTGGATGAAGGCGAAGAAGGAGTGAGCGAAGCTCCAGCGTGGAAGGCGCCGACAAGGCTCGGAGGAGAGCGACGGCGATGAGGAGGAGGAAAAGGGGGAGGATGAGTCTGACCCCAACATCCCATGGGGCACGCTTGCGCATGAGGATGAGCAAGCCGATGCGGGTCCGGCCAACCTGAACTTGATTCTGGAGCATGCCCTGGCACAAATCGAAGAGGATGTGCCTCCAAGATAATCTACAGAGGATGCTCCCTTGAGGTCAGCGAAGCAAGTCCACCCCACTTCGACCGACCCCACTGGGGTGACCCCAATTCCATAGCAAGACCCAGCGCAAACTGAAGAGGAGGCACCTCCAAGATCGGTGGGGGAGGACGTGCCCCTGAGGTCAGAGGAGCAAGTCCACCCCGCTCCAACCGACCCCACTGAGGGATAGAAGCGGCCAATTGCCGACGTGGTGGAGTCAGGGTTGAGTGACCAACCCCCAAAATGTTCTCGGATTATGGCGTTGAGGTGAGTTAAAGGCTTCTTCACCCTTTCATTGCATTCTTGGATTTCATCGTGTGACGTTGGTGCCTTCCGCAGGATCAGCCCCCATAACCACCTAACGTTGGCACCATAGAAGATCTTGGCACGTCGGCCAGTCCCCTAGGAGCCAACTGGCGTGGTGCTGGGGGTGCACTGTGATGGCACCGAGGCGGACACGGCACCGCCTGAGGGAATAGGGGAGGTTCAGGAGCCAATTGTGCTAGAGGCGGCGCTCGTGTAATCGATGCTCGCGTCGGTCGACGTGCCTGAGGTGGGGTAGACAAGAGGAGGTGAGACTAAAGCGTCCCCTGCAGATGCGATGATGGCTTGGACTTTGGAGCTCAAGCCGCAAGCCTCCCCTACCATTGGAGGGTCCACTCTCGAGGGAGCGCCGGTGACGGAGGAGGTACCATCGGCTTCCATTGGGCCGATGCCAATGGTTGCGATGGCAGACCCCTCGGTTGGGGCTAGGCCATCCCAGTCCCTTGTCTGGTCGGGCGATGATCCACTCGGATGGGGAAGGAACCGGCTCCGTTAGGCCAGGTGGCTAGACCCGAGCGACTTGGTGTTCACCCTTGATGACTCGGCGGAGGTGAAGGATTGGACGAGCGCACGCTTGGGACTTGAGTTCACCGTCTGCTCTCTGACCAATGTGTTGGGGGCATTGAAGGATGATGTTGCCCCGGCCAACCAGGTTTGTCATGTCTTCATGTTTTCTACTTTCGAGCCCTATTTATATAATTCTAACCTAATTTTTTCACAGTCCCTTGCGATGTGCAGCCAGGAGAAGTCCCTATTCCTCCATCGTGAGAGGGAGGTCTAGGGGCTTGCTCGGCTATAGGATGAGGTGGCGAGCCTCTAGACCAAGTAATGGGAAGCCCATCAACACGCCAATGAGGCCGAAGACAAGCTCAAGGCTGCAGTCACCAAGGCCGAGGAAGATGTTGCGGAGCTTGGACGACTCCGCCCGACCCTCGTTCTTGCTTGGCATGTGCTCGAAAATGAGTAGAAGTTGAAGGAAGAAGCTAAGGGTTGGCTCCCACCTTGGCCAGGGATGTTGGCGTGCTCTAGAGAGAGAAAACAATCCTTGAAGGGCAAGTAAGAGGTGAGGCTCTGGTTACCTTTTTGCTTGACGTTTTGCAATCGGTTTTCTGACGCTCTTTGATGTTCGGCTTGGGTAGCCCTATAGGGGAAACTCTTCGAGGTGCGGGGTCAACTCTAGTTAGAGAGCGACAACCATGATGCCTTGCACGCTACCGTTGGGTTGGTCTTTGACGACCTCGGTGTTGCCCCGACCATGGAGACGAGCTCGCTCGCAGTCTGGGTTACCCAGATCCTGGACCGGGCATGCGCGCTCGCAAGGGAGGTCTAGTACACCAGCGTCCATCGCATGTTCGCCATCGCCCACTCCCACTACATCAATATCGACCTACTAGTGATCAGTGAGGGATTCACGCCTGGCTACACTAACACCGAGCTGGACAAAATTGAGAAGGAAGCGGCTCCCCCGATGTGGACTTGGCGGAGAAGGTCGAAGAAGAAATCCTGCCCAAGAATGTTTAGTTAGATAGCTGAGTCTGGCATCGGTCTTTTGTAAAGACTTTTGTTATGGCCGGAAACGTTGTTTGGCCTCTCTCTCTCTCTCTCTCTATATATATATATATATATATATAAAGTTCGTTGCGATCCGATCCTTATTTTATGTTAAGGCATTAGAAACTTAAGTTGTGAGCGACTAAGTAATGATCATGCTGGTGAGCAAGCGATGCCGTAGCCATCGGGGCATAGGCTTTTCGCATTCGAACCAGTTTTTGTCGATAAAAGATGCTCAGCAGTCCTCCGATGTGTATCCCATGAAGGTAGATTGATCAGTGGAGGTGCGTGTGATAGGAACCAGATGGTGACACAAGGCGCAGAGACAGCGATTTAGACAGGTTCAGGCCATCTAATCGACATAATACCCTACGTCCTGTGTCTTTGGTGTATTGCATTGAATATGAGATCGATGAAGATCTATGTAGATCGATGTCCACTACGAGACCCCTGCCTCTCCTTATATACTCTAGAGGGGTAGGGTTACAAGAAAAGTATCCTATTCGGTACTATACAATATCTTGTAGTGCACGTTAACCAGTACCGTGCATGCCTTGATCTTGTGGGCTAGGCCACCTCTGATGGTGTGGCCCATGTCTTGTCTTGTGGATACTGAGGGCCATACCCCCATAGCTAGTCCTCGAGCCTGATAGTAGATGATGTAGTCACGTGGTGCCAGGGTCAGAAAGTAGAAGAAAGGTAGAAGACTGGCTGAGTAGGTAACCAGTCCACAGGTGGAGCCCTAAATTGAAAAGTGCACATTCACCATAAGGTGAAGTGTGCCCATTTAGTTCCTGAGCATGCTGGAAGATGAAGAATAAATCTTGTAGTAGGGTCAAAGAAAAAGAAGTCTGAAAGCTTGCCGACGTCATCTGACATGCGCGTATCAAGACCCTAGACATGCTGCTCGAGATCAGCACCCTGATCCGAACAACATGGAGCAGCTTGATAGCACACCGATGAGATGTAGCAAGATTCGACCATCAAGGGAGTCCCTAGCGTAGCTGGCGATGTCCGAGCACCAAGGAGTCCCCGGCATAGCTGGCGATGTCCGAGCACCGAGGAGTCACCGGCGTAGCTAGCGATGTTCGAGCACCGAGGAGTCCCCGGTGTAGCCGGCGATGTCTGAGCATCGAGGATTCCTCGGCGTAGCTGGTGATGTCTGAGCACCAAGGAGTTCCCCGCGTAGTTGGCAATGTCCGAGAACCGAGGAGTCTCCGGCGTAGCTGGCGATGTTCGAGCACCGAGGAGTCTCCGGCGTAGCTGGCGATGTTCGAGCACCGAGGAGTCCCCAGCGTAGCTAGCGATGTCCGAGCACCAAGGAGTCCTCGGCGTAGCTGGCGATGTCCGAGCAGCGAAGTAGTTCCCGACATAGCTGGCGATGTCCGAGCACCGAGGAGTCCCTGGCGTAGCTGGCGATGTCCACAAGTTGAAGTAGGGTGAAGTGTGCCCACTTAGTCCCTGAGCACGAAGAATCCAAGCACCAAGGAGTAACCGACGTAGTTGGCGATGTCCGAGCACCAAGGAGCCCCCGGTGTAGCTGGCGATGAAGCACGAGCGATGAACAGTCGTGTCGACTGGTCGGTGGTGAAGTGGGCATTGAGTAGAAGCGACCGGCGAATAGTCTGATCAACTGGTCGGTGACAAAGTCCATGAACCTAGCGGTTTGACCAGTTGTTCGGTGGAAAAGTACGAGCACCAGGTGGTCCGATCATCTGGACGATGATCCTGCAATACAAATATGTAGAACGGGTAGTACATGATGTAAAAATATATGATCTCCAGAGAAAAAACAGCAAAGGCGGTGAAATAGTGTATGTAGCTCGGTGATCAATTGGTGTGAAGATGTATTTATATTTAATATAAACTGCCCAACTAGTTAGTGTGTAGCTGAGTCTTCAGCCCTAGCTAGCCCGTTAACCATAACGCGGAACACGGAGCCCATGTGCGTGTAGGAAGAACAAAGCATCGCTAAGGAGCCACTATCGACCACCCATAACACAGAGGGCAGACGCTCATGTACGTGTAGGGAGGAGCCGAAGACAGGGCCATCTCTAGGGACATCCGAGCGTCAACACGACTGTTCAGGGGTTCAGAAAATCTTTTGGAGAGCAAACATGGAGAAAACAGCTCAGAGAAACATTATGACGATATACGGAGATTGGAAAATATTTAGAAGAATATTAAGGCATGACTTAGCTTTAGACAGAACGTCTGGTCAGCGGCGTATGGCATTATCTGGTCGACGACGTGGGCAGCTCGCTTAGCGGCTCGCTTGATGGCTAGAACAAAGTTGATCTCATGTTGGAGTAGGGTGGACGTAGTCGGAGCTTGGTGGTGTCAATCCACGTATGGAGACGTGTGTCATGGTTGTCGAAGGATGTCGACGCGATCAGCCGAGTTGCCACGAAGGATGTTGATCTTGAGTTACGCCATCTGGTTCACTAGGGATCAGCGTGCAGAAGCCCCTACCTGGCGCGCATGAGCCAACTGTCGCAAGTGATATGGAGAAACATGGTGGAGCAGTTACGGTGACGACATGTTGGAGATATGGAGAAACATGGCAGAGCAGTTATGGCGATCTCGTATTGGAGTTCGTTAAGGAGTAGCTTAGAGCTCGGCGACCATAAATGGAGATTAAATCGTAATGGAGAAAAAATGGAGACAAATTTTGGCGACCAAAACTTCATTCATCAGGAAGTGGAGAATACACATCTGGGGCATTTCAAGGATAGAAACGTATAAGGTGCTCGATGTGCCATGAATTGGGGATTTCAATTATATCCAAGTCACATAGCCGATAAGACCCTGGTCGAGTAACCTCATTGACGACGTAAGGCCCTTCCCATGGGGAGGAGAGCTTGTGCATCCCTTTAGTTTTTTGCTTTCTATGAAGAACGAGGTCACCGACAGCAAATGAATGACCTTTGATGTTGCGATTATAGTACCTCCGCAAGCCTTCTAGGTATTTGGCTGTGCGAACGCAGGTGATTAGGCGTTCTTCGTCGACCCAGTCGATGTCCTCTGTCCGAATAGGTGTGGCTTGCTCTTCATCATAATGTTCCACCCTAGGTGCCCGAAAGGCAATGTCCCCTGGTAGTATGGCTTCTGAGCCATAGACCAAGAAATATGGAGACACACCAGTGCTACGACTAGCTTGAGTGCGCAGTCCCTAGACCATAGCTGGTAGCTCTTTGAGCCATCTATCCGAATGCTTTTCTTCTTTCTGATATAGCCTCTTTTTGAGGGCATCAAGGATCATGCCGTTCGCCCGTTCGACCTGGCCGTTGGCTCTGGGATGGGCAACAGAGATGTATTTAACAGAGATGCATTGGTCTTCGCAGAAGTCCCAAAAATGATGACCAGTGAATGTGGTTCTGAGGTCGGTGATAATGCTATTCGGGAGACTGAATCTATGGATGATATCTTCAAAGAGCTCGACTGCTTTCTTTGCAGTAGCTGAGACAAGCGGTTTATACTCGATCCACTTGGAGAACTTGTTGATGGCGACATACACATACCAGAAACCACCTGGCACTGGTTTGAAAGGCTCGATCATGTCTAGTCCCCAGCATGTGAAGGGCCAAGAAGATGGGATGGTCTGCAGTTCCTGTGCCAGCACATGTATTTGCTTGGTGAAAAATTGGCATCCTTTACAACATCGGATGAGGTCTTCTGCATTAGAGATGGCCGTGGGCCAGTAAAAGCCAGCTTGGAAAGCTTTGCCGATGAGATTTCTTGAGGCCGTGTGGTTGCCGCAGGAACCAGAGTGAATTTCGAGAAGTAGTTTCACTCCCTCTTCTTAAGTGATGCATTTCTGTAGTATCCCTTCCTTGGCACTTTTCCTCATCAAGTTGCCGTCCACCAGCACATAATGCTTGCTTTGATGGATTAGGCATTTGGTTTCAGTCTTGTCAGCGGGTACTTTGACGCTGGCGAGGTACTTGATGAACTGTTCCCTCCAATTGGCAATCGGCGAAGGTACCATAAGTACCAGCTGCTCGACGGGGGGAGTCTCTTGAACTTCCTTATCTTCCTTAATGGATGGCACCGAAAGATCTTAAATGAAGGGCCCTAGTGGAATTGCGGTGCGAGAGGAGCCTAACTTGGATAGATGGTCGGTGAGCTGATTTTGATCTTGTACCACGTGGTGGTACTCGATACCGTAGAATTTTTCTTCAAGCTTCTTGATTTTGGCATAATATGCATCCATCTTTTCACTGGAGCAGGACCAGTCTTTGTTGAGCTAGTTGATGACTAGCGCAGAGTCCCATATACCATGATGCATTTGATGCTGAGCTCAACGGCTATATGGAGTCCATGGAGACACGCTTCATATTCGGCGGCGTTGTTGGAGGTCGGAAAATATATTCGGAGAATGTATCAGAGCTTATCCTTGGTCGGCATGATGAACAGAATGCCCACACCAGCACCATTGATGTTGAGGGCACCATCAAAGTACATCACCTAGTGCTCGGGGAAGTGGCGGTGATAGGCTCTTGGATCTTGGTCCACTCAACGATGAAATCAGCGAGCGCCCATGACTTGATGGTAGGCCTGCTTCTGAATTCGATGGAGTAAGTGCCAAGCTCGATAGCCCACTTGATGACATAGCTGTTGGCCTCTTTGTTGTGGAGAATGTCCCCTAGAGGGAACTTGGTGACCATAGTGATCTTGTAATACTCGAAGTAATGGTGGAGCTTGTGTGACGTGATCAGAATAGCATATAGTAGTTTCTGAACTTGAGGATAACAAGTCTTGGGCTCGTTAAGGACCTCGTTGATGAAGTATACTGAATGTTGCACCTTATAAGCGTGCTCGGCCTCCTTGCGTTCGACGACGATGGATGTGCTGACAACGTGAGAAGTAGCGGTGATGTAGACCAGTAGAGTTTCATCTAGTCGAGGCGCCGTCATGATCAAAGGCTTTGTCAGAAATAACTTGAGCTACTCGAAAGCGGTATTTGCCTCCTCTGACCAAGAAAAGCACTCGAAGGCCTTGGGAAGTTTGAAGAAAGGGAGTCCCTTTTCATTGAGGCACGATATGAAGCGGCTTAGAGCAGCCATGCAGCCTGTAACTTCTGTATATCCTTAACATATGTTGGCCGTTTCATGTTGGTGATGGCAGAGACCTTGTCGGGGTTGGGTTCGATGCCACCGGCGCTGACGATGTAGCCCAGCAGTATACCAAACGGAACTCTAAAGATGCACTTTGAAGGGTTCAGCTTCCATTGGTACCTTTTCAGGTTGGCGAATGTTTCTTAGAGGTCAGCGATGAGACTATCGACGGTCTTAGACTTGACGACCACATCATCGATGTAAGCTTTGATGTTGTGGCTGATCTATTGATCGAGGCATATCTAGATTGCCCTTTGGTAGGTCGCCCTAGCATTCTTGAGCCCAAAGGACATGGTGGTATAGCAGTACATACCGAAAGGCATGATGAACGATGTCTTGATCTGGTCTTCTTCCTTGAGGGAGATTTGGTGATAGCCAGAGTAACAGTCGAGGAAGGAGAGGAGTTCGTAGCCGGCGGGGGAGTCTACAACCTCATCTATCCGAGGCAGACCAAAGGGGTCTTTAGGGTAGTGTTTGTTAAGATCAGTGTATTCAATGCATATTCTCCATTCTTTATTCTTTTTTTGAATGAGAACAGGGTTTGCTAACCACTCAGGATGATACACTTCTTTTATAAATTCGGCAGCTAGGAGCCATTTTATTTCTACCCTAATAGCCTCCTTCTTGTCTGGCATGAATCATCGGAGTTTCTGCTTGATTGGTTTGGTGGTCGGTGAGACATTCAAGGAGTGCTCGATCTTCTCCCGTGGTACCCCCGACATGTCTGTAGGTTTCCAAGCAAACACGTCAGCATTGGCACGTAGGAAGGAGACGAGTGTGCTTTCCTATTTTGGGTTGAGGTGAGCCCCAATTTTCATGGTCTTGGAGGGGTCATTGAGGCCGAGGCTGACTTCCTTGGTTTCTTTGGATTTGGCGGAGGCGTGAGGAGGTTCCAGCGATGGGATCTCTAGGTCGTCGATAGGCACCGTCTTGGCATCGGTGACCACACTGGCCATCTGGATGGAGAGGTCGGTGGCTTCGGCGAGGGCAAGACTCTCTATCTCACAGGCGTAGGTGATGGAGAGGTTGGCCCATAGAGCCAGGACTCCTATAGGCGAAGGCATCTTCAGCACCAGATAAGCGTAGTGCGGTATAGCCATGAACTTGGCCAGAGCTAGCCGACCAAGTATGGCATGGTAGGTGGTGTTGAAGTCGGCGACATAGAAGTTGATGTGGTCGACGCGGTAGTTGCTTACCGTGCTAAACTATACTGGTAGGGTGATCTCTCCAAGCGGTTTGAATGCCATACCAGGGACCACACCCCAGAAGGAGGAGCCTGAGGGTGTGAGATCTGTTATCTCGAGACCCAACTCCTTTAGGGCTCCAGCGAAGAGGAGGTTCATAGCGCTCCCACCGTTGATGAGTACTTTTCTAAAAATCACTTTCTGGACAGTTGCATTGAGGATAAGGGGAAACACCTTGTGTAGGGGATGTCCGCCCACTGGTCGGCCCTGTTGAAGGTGATGGGGACCTCGAACTAGGGGCGATAACTAGGGTTGGCGGCGGTGTCTTCTGCATTGACGGCGAGCACCAGGTGGACGGTGAGCTTCTGTTCCCTTCTGCTCTCGGTGGAGGTGAGGCCCCCAAATATGGTGGCGACCACCTTGTCGTGATCCTAGAAGGCATTGTTGTTGCCTCCAGGTGGTCGGTGGCCTCCGGCTCCATCATTCCTATCGTCGTCCTTCTTTTTGTCCTAGAACTCCTTAGCCAAGCCGAGGCAGTCCTTCATCTTATGCTTGGCATTCTTGTGGAGAGGGCATGGGCCATCGAGGATCTTCTTGTACTGCTCGTCGTAGTTGCGCTTGGTGCGAGGTTCATTAACGGCGGCGACGATGTGGTCTGGCCGACGGCGATGATTTTGACTAGACTTGGATTCTTCTGGCCAATCACGGCCATTGTCCTGATGGTAGCTGCGGTCGTTGTAGCGGTGGTTGTTGTGGCATCAGATGTCGAGGCGGTCGTCGCTGCGACGAGTTGGGCGATGAGTGCTCACATCCTCGTTGAAGCGCACCTCGGCTTCCTCGATGTCGGTGTACTGGTTGGCGGTCGTGATCATCTCGCCAATCCCTATAGGTGGCTTGTGGTTGAACTTAGAGCGAAGCTCACGGTGATGCAGTCCTCGGATGAAGGCGGTGATGACTTCAGCTTCCATGATGTTGGGAATAGAATTCCTCATCTCGGAAAAGCATCTGATGTAGCTATGGAGGAGCTTGGATGACTTTTGGTAGATGCGGTTTAGATCATGCATGGTGCCCGACCGAGTACACGTAGTCATATAGTTGTCGATGAAGACTTTTTTAGATCTTCCTAGGATCCGATGGAATCTGAGGCAAGGCTTGTGAACCAGTTCATGGCAGTTGACATGAGCATGATGGGAAGATAATTCGCCATGACACTGGTATCTCCTCCGGTGGCACACACAGCAGTGGCGTAAGCATGTAGCCACTGTGTGGGATTCATCCTTCCCTCATAGGGCTTGACCCTAGTGATTTTGAAACCACGAGGCCACTGAAGTGTTAGGAGCACCCTCATGAATGTTGGGGGCCCTTCGGGGTTGTCAGCGCCGTGATCTGCAGCGTTCCCGACATTGAGCGGCTCAAGAGCTGAGTCCGAGTTGCCATACTCTTGCTCATACTCTTGGTGACGGCGTACTTCATGTTCATGGTGACCAAAGTGGTGCTTGTTGATTCGTCATCGTGCATCTCAGAGATTATTGAGGTGCACTCGGACGCCCTGGTCGACCTCCTGGTCGTGTTGGCAAAGGTGCTCGATGCGGTTGTCCCTAGCTCCCCCTAGAGGGGTTGCCTATCATCGCGATGCTGGTCAGAGAAGCGACTTGGGCAGCGATTGGATCTTGGCATGGTTGATCGGCGAATTGAGGTTACGGAGTAGGAAGGTGTCTGATCTTAGCGGATCTCATTGACCTAATAGTGCGCCGCTTTAAGCATGGTGGTGACCTTGGCGACCTCTGGTGTCTGCGGGAGTCGGGCGAGCTCATTGGCGGCCACTGCCAGATTAGCATTTGGAGTCTTGTAGACATCGTGGCTGTCAACACGGACAAACTCAATGTTGAGGTTGCGTTGGAGTGGCCTTCCTTGTGAGTCAAGCTGAGCCTCAGCCATCGCAAGGGCGACCTCATTTGCTCGACGCTGCGCTCGGTTGACGTTCCTATTGACATGAGCGGCGTGGTCCTCCTCGATTTCCCCTTCCCGCAGGGGGCTGTCGACGCTGACATTGAAGATCATGCCCCCATAGAAAGGTGGGAGAGGAAGTAGCTCGGTGGTGGTTTCGGCGATGGTCTCCATAGTGCCCTGGGACTTGGAGTCCGGATTCTCCTCCAGGATGGTTTAGAGGGATGCTCTGGGGCATCGACCGACGTGTAGTATGTTGATGGTCGGTAGAGGCTGGTCGATGATCTGGTCGGCGATAGGATGGACATCTCTAACCTGGTCAGCGAATTTGCCCCTTAGGGCATCTTGGTAGGTGGCGGCGACATTGGTGAACCCGAAGGGTAGGGCTGTAACCCCTGGAGTTTCTCGAGCAGCCTCCTATAGATCTAGATCAAAGGGTGATCGGTGCTGAACGAGAGTGTCTAGGGCCGATTCGATGATGGAGAGGCAATCGGCGAGCTTCTGACTAACCTGATCAATGGATACGATTAGATCGTCATTGCTGATCTGCCTCCTCTGGTAGCGAGGAAGCGAGCGGTGAGTTGTCGATGAAGGCAACCTCAAAAGTGGTTCCGAGATCAGATCAGTCGTAGGTGTTGGGGTGATCGGCATAGAATCGATCTACACCAGCTTGATGAGCTCTCCGACTCCGTCAGCATTGATGATCCACGAGATTGATCTAACCGTGAAGATCTAGCTAGGCTGTGGGAGGGACAAAGAGCTTGCGAAACGTACCATCTTGTTCGATATAAAAACAACACACACTCTCCTACCTGGCGTGCCAACTATCGACAAAAGATGCTCAACAGTCCTCTAAGGGGTATCCCACAAAGGTAGATTGATCGGTGGAGGTGCACGTGATAGGAACCAGATGGTGACACAAGGCGCGAAGACAACGATTTAGACAGGTTCGGGCCGTCTAATCGACGTAATACCCTACATCCTGTGTCTTTGGTGTATTGCATTGAATATGAGATCTATGTAGATCGATGTCCACTAGGGGACCCCTGCCTCTCCTTATATACTCTAGAGGGGTAGGGTTACAAGGAAAGTATCATATTTGGTACTATACAATATCTTGCAGTGCACGTCAACCAGTGCCGTGCACACCTTGATCTTGTGAGCTGGGCCACCTTTGATGGTGCGGCCCATGTCTTGTCTTGTGGATACCGAGGGACATACCCCCATAGTTTTACTCATCGTTAGTTTTCGGTAACTCTTATTTCTAGGTCTTATCATACAAAGGAAGGGTCGGATGGGAAAATGTATACATTTTGTTGCGATCCGACCCTTCTTTTAATGTTAAGGCATTAGAAACTTAAGTTATGAGTGACTAAGTAATGATCAAGCTGGTAAGCAAGCGATGACATAGCCGTCGGGGCGTAGGCTTTTTGTATTCCAACCAGTTTTACTCATCGTTAGTTTTCAGCAACTCTTATTTCTAAGTCTTGTCATAAAAAGGAAGGGTCGGATGGGAAAATGTTTCTGAGTTTATGTGCTCCTATCAGCCCCCGAGTCAAACTCGACCTCAGGTAGTTGCCGGGGTCGGGTGTTACTGAAGACCGATCAGATCAGAAGCGAATCCGATAGGAGGTAACATTTTTCGGTTTTTACAGAAATAATACTTAGTTTGATAAGCATATCAGAAGCTTTGGAACAAAAAGATTAAGGGTAAAAGCAACATAGCTGCTCGATGTTCCAGGCATTGGCAATGGCTTTGCCATCATCGGTCTTGAGCTTGTAGGTGCCAGGTCAAAGTACTTCTACAATGATGTACAATCCTTCCCATGACGCCAAAAGCTTGTGGCGATTTTTGTTGCTCTGGATGCGGCGAAGGACTAAATCGCCTATGCCAGAGGCGCGACCCCGCACAGAGCAGGGCGATGTCACATGCTTCGTCAAGCAGGTCCATGGCATCTTCCAAAGATGCTTCATTTACCGTGGGAAGCTCAATGACCCATCGTCTGCCAAACTTGTTCAACCGGTTGGAGATTCTAGGCTTGAGGCCCTATAGGACCATGCCATTTGCGCGCTCGACCTGCCCATTCGTGCGGGGGTGCGCTACAGTGGCCCAGTCAACGTGGATGTGATATTCATCGTAGAATTGGAAGAACTTCTTCCTGGTGAACTGCATGTCGTTATCCATGATGATGGAGTTTGGGACTCCAAAGCGATGGACGATGTTCGTGAAGAACAACACGACCTGCTCGGATTTGATCATGGTGATTGCCCGAGCCTCTATCCACTTTGTGAACTTGTCCACGGCGACAAGTAAGTGCATAAAACCCCCAGGTGCCATCTTGAGGGGCCCTACCAGGTCGAGCCACCCGACCGCAAATGACCACATGATGGGGATCGTCTGGAGTGCTTGGGCCGGCAGGTGAGTTTGTCGAGCATAGTACTGGCATCCTTTGTAGGAGCGTACGATCCGCTCAACGTCGGCCACCGCGGTTGGCTAGTAGAAACCTTGCCAGAATGTATTTCCGACCAAGGTTCTAGGTGCGGCGTGATGTCCGCAGACCCCTCCATGGATGTCTTCCAGCAGGTCCTTCCCCTGCTTGGTCGGGATGCAATGCTACAGGATTCCGGTGTGGCTGGGCTTGTAGAGCTCCCCTTTGATGACGACGAAGGACTTGGCGCCATGCGTGAGCTATCAGGCCTCCGGTGCATGCAGCCGTAGCTCCTCAAGTGCCTCGGCGATCGTGTTGAGGCCAGCGAAGCGGAGAGGCTGAATGACGATGGGTGCATGTGCCAGCTCTCCCTCCATCATAATGATGAAGTCCAGGTCCCCGAAGCGCACGTGCGCGCCTGGGACCTAGCTGATGTCGTGACTAGCCATCTAAGGTCTGGTGTTGATGTCGAAACGTGCAAAAGGTCCCTACCTGGCACGCAAATTATCGGTGTTTCGAACAAACACCAACGAGTAAATTTATATATTGCGCGTCTGGCTTGGATGGTGTGCTAAGAGAACACAAGGATTATACTGGTTCAGGCCGAATGTCCCTATGTCCAGTTTCAGGCTGCTCATGTTACTAGCACTGAGTTTGTAGTAGAGGGTTATAAACTGGCGAGAGAGGGAGGAGCTCCCAAGTCTCTGTGGTTCGATTGCTCGATGCTGGAGGTTTTTGATCTGATGCGGTGCGATGTACTGATGCCCCTTAGTGGGATGCCCTGCTTTCCCTTTTATAGCCTAAGGGAAAGTAGGGGTTACAGCCGAAGGAAGAGGGAAAAAGAAAGAGAATAAGGCTCCCGGAGGTGTGCCATCCTCCTCTTCGTGTGGGTCCCATTGACCCTATAGATCATGGTGGTAGCGGCATCACACCGAGGTCCTATTGGCCGCTGTGGCATACGTGTGGGCGTCATGCGTCATTTTTGTCTTCCATCACATCTGAGCGGACAGAATGGTCAGAGGGTCCCTGACAAAGGCCATACCGGGGGCTGGTGGTACAGTGCTAGTCAACTGACGCCAGTCGACTGACGTTGGACGCTGGTCAGGTAGGGAGTTGGTAGCACAGTGCTGGCCTGTTGACGTGATGGGCGACGTGAGTATCCCAGCATCGTCAGATGCGACCGCTAGTCGCATCAGGATGCGCCCTAGATGTGCTTCCAGGCGTGCGCCTCCACGCTGTAGTGTTGAAGCGGTTCGGGTCCTACCCTGGGGCCACTGCTTTTGTCCGGTAGCAAATCTGACCCCTGGGGAACGGGCGAGGCAGATATCCCACCTTGGGGGCCGGGCGAGACGAAATTCGACCCTCGGGGGTCAGACGAGGCGGAGCCCTCCTTATGGGACCGGACGAGTCAGAGCCCACGCCTTGGGGTCAGACAAGGCAGAAACCTCATCCTCGGAGTTGGATGAGGCGTGGCCTGGCCCCTAGAGGTCGGATGAGGTAGAAACCTCGTCCTTAGATTTGGACGAGGTGTGGTTCGGCCCCTGGGGGTCGGACAATGCAGAAACCTCGTCCTCGAAGTTGGACGAGGCGTGGCCCGGCCCCTAGGGGTCGAACGAGGCGGAAACCTCGTCCTCGGAGTTGGACGAGGCATGGTTCGGCCCCTGGGGTCGGACGAGACAAAAACCTCATCCTCAGAGTTGGACGAGATGTGGCCCGGCCCCTAGGGGTTGGATGAGGCCACAGTTGTGTCCTTAACCATCGGATGAGGCGACGTGATGCTCATTAATCATTTGGCTCGGATACCCGGGTATAGATATCCGACAATAATATATCTCGTATTATATTTTTATTGAATCTCAGAACTGAATATGGATCATTTGGATATTGATATCTATTTCATATACATATCAGAAACCCAATCTTGAATATTTAGAGTTAGATATGGTCAGATATTTAATGTTTGGAATAAAATATAGACTATCCATATAGGGTTTTGACCCTTTCGAGACGGACGGATATAAAAAAATATCCGTCCTATTTTCATTCCTACTTAGCGACTCCGATCCTCACTGTCACTTGTGCCGGTTAGATCTCAAATCAAATGGATATCTAATGTTGTTTAGGACATTTAATTAATTATATGATATTGTTATTTTAGTTCATTTGTGTACAATAAGGAATATGTCTCCTTTTACCATATTTATACTAAATTTTGTGATTGAAGCGACAATGCACCCATGGGGACTAACATTTGCGTCAAGATATCATTTACATATAATTGGATCATAGATGGATGTAAATCAAGAAGACAACACGAACAAACAAGCAAAAACAACACAAAGTCAGAGCAAAATGACTAACGGCTTGATCTAGTGGGAAGAACTTTGACTTCACCGGAGTATGGATTAGGTGTGTACGATCAAAATTGTGAAGGTTGTCAGAAAAACACATGACCTGATGATCTGGTGATAGAAGAATACATACATCTGAGTATCGACTGGAATAGAAGACATAGAATGTTGCCCACAATGCACGGTGTTAAGTTGGTTCAAAGAAAACAACACATCAATTGGTTTTATGATTGTTAATAGTGACTTGGATAGTGGATTCAACAGAGAGAGTTGCAAAGTTAGAGTTAACGTTTTACATGCGCTGAATGATCCAACGATATCACTACAGCATTGACCAGAGTATTCAACCATGCACCCCAACACCTAGCTCAACACTTGGTTACCCAAATTGTACCCACTAGATGATTTGGCGTACACGTTCACTGAAAATTGGGTCATCTGGTGAGTACAATCTTAATCAGACTATTGGCAATGGGTGCTTTGTTGGCTTGGGCTATTAATACCCATCTAATTGGTGATTTGGGGTGTTGGAGACTACATGAAGCACTAGAGACCACATAAGGTTTTATGCCATTGGACAGAACACATTCATAATCTAAGTGCATTGCACTTTCTGTGAGAGTGATTATGGAGGATGATTAAGCATACATTAGCCTTGTGTGAGCAAGGGCAAGAGCTGAGTGCATTTTACTCCATTAGGTTGTCAGGGCCACAAGGCCACATGTGACACATTGGCAACATTGTGGACCCTCTGGCTTGGTGCGGAATGGCTTCACAACCGTATATAGGGTGTGGAGAGCCTGGCCTCCTCCTTGGTGAAGAAACTCTACGATGGAGAGAGGAAAGGCTTGATAGCGACACTAATGAAATTATTTCTTGGATCCAGTGCTCGCTCGCCTAAATATGCCTAATCACTTGCTAAACATGTCTAGGTTCTATTCAATGGCTTACATTTAGTTTAGGTCCTATTCATAGAGCGAGGCACCTAGCTAGAACATCTAGGCAATCAAATGTCATAGAGGGTGCAGTCGTCATGTCTAGACTGTGGCTATGCACATCTAGGCATGCGGGGTTGAGTAAGTCACATAAATTCTTCATAGAAGCGCAAAGTGGTCACAAGATAGAGAGGTTAATGAAGAAGATTTCCAATTTGAGGTTGATGTTGAACATATTTAATAATGGGGATGAATTGATTTCGAGTTTCACCAAAAGGAAGTTGTCGCAACCACAAAATAATGGAGAGAAAGAGGAAGAGGACAATGATTAGTTGCTGCATTTCAATCATATTTATTTTCACTTATAAATACTTAGAAAGAGAAAGAGGAAGAGGAGTATGTATTTATCAAGCATGGCATATGTTGTGAGTTACTAATTGTGAGAATTAAGAACTAGCTGATGTTTCAGTTGTGTATGCTTGTTTAATTTACGAAGACTATGTTATTCATTTGTCACCATTCATGTGAGAATTATATATGTATTGAATTATTGTATAGCAGTTTTCTTTGCATATTGATTGCAACATGTTACATGTAGTACAAAAATAATTCATATGGGAATGTCTAGTCATCGTCTAGACCACCTAGCTAGCTAGTCACTAGTGGGAGGGTGACCGTTTAGCATCTAACAGAATAGTGCTTGAAGCAAAGGCAAGATCTAGTAGCCATTAATTAATCCTATACAAACATATAATTCGTGTACATCCGGAAAACTCATATATACATAGGGACCATGGCACAACTCTAACTCTAGGATCTATGTTGGATCTGTAGGTTGTAGATTAAATTGAAGTGGTTTAAATATTTTTATCTAAAATATATATATGAAATGAGTCATGTAAATGTACTTAACATGTCTAGATCTCTAGATCCAGGTTTTTCCTAAAGCCACAGGTGATCAACTCTAGGAAATCCATATATTTGTAAAGCTAGAGCTCTGCTAAACAATGTCATAATAATCCTCATCATATTTTAGAAAAAAAAACATAGATACATTATACTTGTCAGATTACATACTTATTCAAATATCCATGTATTACACTTGACTATGTAACTGAGATATTTTGTGTATGTCTATGCAGTGCATGGCCCAAAGGCAACAAAAGTAATGGATTATTATAAGACAAGACATATCATTAACTAAAAGCATACCCCGCGCATTGTTGCGGAAATTGCGGATGAATTAAAATGAAATCAAACTAAATTACTTATATGAAAGAATAAACTTATAAATTAATGGTAGTGGATGCCGTGACATACTAAATAACACCATTAAATGCATGTGACAGTGGATCGATGAGGTAGATTGCTTGTATGGCGACATAGAATGGCTAGTGAGGTTTAGGACTATAGATATAGATATAGATATAGATACAAATATAGATATAGATATATTAGATATATATAGATATAGATATAGATTGGCTATTAGTGGCGTTACAAAGACTTATGACCGTGTCATTATCCAAAACGTCACCAATTATGAAATTTGAAAGGGGTAATCTGGTGCGTAAGCCTTGTGCGACTGAAGGCGATTCACGGGCGGATGGCCATTAGAATCTGTCCGCACTTCATATCGTCCTTACAGCTGTTACAATGAATCGCTGACATACTGGTTTTGCACGACAACCTAACCCTAACAGGAGCACGGCTGCCCGATGTGTGCATCCATTCATGCACCAGCGAACACTGCATGTGCCCAACGATGGTCAGTGAGCTGTGCCCTCCAACTCCAGCAATAGGTTTCGCAGTACAGAGTTAACGCCTTCAGTGACTCACTGACTTGATCTACAGTCTCATCGATCATCACTGAAAAAGAAAGCCGAGAAAGTTTGTCCAACTTCCTCTTCCAGCTAATAAAAGCATTGAACCGTACAGTTTATGGTTTCTGAACATCTGTCCTTGTTGCAGTTGACTGGTTTCCATGTACTACGAACCAGACAGATCACAATATCACATAGTAGTCTGTCAGCCCAAAACCTGTGTCGTTCAATTGAGAATTGAGATCAAGATTAGGCCAAATCCCAAAGCGCTCTCCTTCGTCCTTCCTCGTCACAACTTATAACGAGGTGGCCGATCGACTTCTTCCCCCCTTGCTCGCAGGCTCGGGGCTCCATCAGCTTGACGGTGGACCAAATCCACCGGAATCAATCAATCCAAGCCGATGCCATCTCTTATCGACTACAGCCCGGCCGCGCTGCGGTCGCTGCTCCGGCCGTCCAGCGATGAGCGTCGGACGAAGCTGTCCGGGGCGGCGGCGGGTGCCGGGGCCGGGGCCGGTGCCGGCGGCGTCTTGGGGCTCTTCAAGATGTTCAAGCTTCTGCCCGTGCTCACCACGGGCTGCAAGATGGCCGCGATGCTGGGGCGGCACCACAACCACCGGCCGGCCCTCCTAGCGGACCACGCGCCGACGGTGACGCTGTTCGGGCACCGGCGCGGGCGGCTGAGCCTGGCCATCCACGAGGACACGCGGTGCCCGCCGGCGTTCCTCATCGAGCTGCCCATGCTGGCGGCCGCGCTGCACCGAGAGATGGCCACGGGCACCGTGCGCCTGGCGCTCGAGAGCGACACCGCCCGCGGCGTGGGTTCAAGTTCAAGGCGGAGGCGACCGCTGTTGGAGGAGTACGTCTGGGCGGTCTACTGCAACGGGCGCAGCGCCGGGTACGCCATCCGCCGGAAGGACGCGTCCGACGACGAGCGCCACGTCCTGCGCCTGCTCCGCGGCGTGTCCATGGGCGCCGGGGTGCTGCCACCGCCGCCCGACGAGAGGGCGGGAGCGGCAGCACGCGCCACGCCTGGCAGCGCTTGCCCCGATGGCGAGCTCACCTACATGCGCGCCCGCGTGGAACGCGTCGTCGGGTCCAAAGACTCTGAGGCGTTCTACATGATCAACCCCGACGATGGCAGCGGCAACGCCGCTGCCCGCGGCGGCGATAGCGCGCCGGAGCTGAGCGTTTTCTTTGTGAGGAACAAGTGAGAGTATGAGTGTTCACACTAGTACGTACGTATCCATAAATATACACTCTACTTTTGTTTGTGAATAATATAACGCGTGTACATGTACATATGCTGTGTTCAAACAGCCATGATGCATTACCTTAAATGAATTAATCAATCAATTAACGCATGTACCGATGTACTAGTTAACTCCTTCGTTCCAAATTATAAATCACTTTAACTTTTTAGGTATATCTATTTTATTATACATCTAAATATAATAATATATCTAGATACGTAGCAAAACGAATGAAAAAAAAAGTTAAAGCGATTTACGAATGGCATCAATTACCGCGCGAGTGAGATGGTAGCGTGCTGATCAATATTATCCGGCAAAAGGTTCTTTGCGGTAATGTAGCTGGCATGCACGGCGAAACATCGCTGTTTCTGAATTCTGTTCAAACAGACCTTTCGTACGCAAGTTACTGTTGTGTGATGGCTTGGTCGGTCAGTTATTAGCATCTTCCTCACTGTTCCACATTGCCTTGCATGACACAAAATCGTGATGTGATATGTGCGTGCCCCTAATTATTTTCTCAGTAACGGGTCGAATGCACGTGCGTACCCCTAATAACTAGTATTAATTAGAGACTTCAAGGTAATTCTCATACATCTAGCAAGCAAATAGCCAGAATAAAATCATCATTTCGGTCAAAAAATAAAATAAAATCATCAATGAATATAATAATAGACATTGACTCTAATTTACTTATTCACCTCTATTATTACGAAAATAACCGGAAATAATTTCCTAAATTTGTATTTTAAATATGCACCTCTACAATTGGAAAGATATTATAAAGTATTAGTTAAATTTATATCTAACCTACCTCTATCACTATGAAAGATAAGCACTAGTTACTCAGAATGACGTAAGGATTTCTTCATTTTCACAACAAGGTCCACCTGTGCTCTTTTTGGATTCTTCTCTACAAAATAGTGTCTCTAACTGACTAGCCAAGAGGTTTCCACACCAACATAGAGAGAAGAACAACCAAAGAGGCGCTAAGGGGCTAAGGGCATAAACTACGAGTGAAAAGGGAACAAAAAGATTAGTAAACCAAACGAGATATTTTCATATTGATCCAATAACAAGCCATTCTGACAGGGTATGCTATTCTTGCTCAAAATAAGGCTTTCAATGGCCACACTATTGTTGCTCAAATTAAAGCATTTAATGGATCGACTACTCCAAATTCGTATCACTAATTGCTTCAAGGTAGAGTATTCACGGTCTATCACCCCAGCATTAGCAACTTTAGGAGATGCCATCAGAGTTGCATCAACCAAATAACTCTTCAGGGGAAAGTTGGTTAGGCTTGCTTAGAATTGAAAGAAGGGAGTTGCTCAAGAAGGGGATTCACATGCTCAACAACTATAGTAAGGGCATGTTTGGATTCTCTGTCTAAACTTTACTTATCTAAAGTTGAGGACTAAAACTTTAGACCACTTTAGCTCACTTGTGTGGCCTAAAGTTTTTGTGCAATGGTCTAAGCTTTAGACCTCTTGTTTGGAGCCTTGATAGCTAAAGTGGTCTAAAGTTTGGTGGCTAAACTTTAGTCCATGCCCAAACAGGGCGGCCTAATAGCTTTTGCCTCATCCTCCTTGAACTTGAAAGCTTCACCTACAACCTCTAGATGGAAGTCGGGGTCATGGAATTTCTAGATTATTTCGAGCACCTGACTACCTCCTTCAAGCGTGGTGTCTTCTTCGATCTTCACCCTTTACTTTTCCCTTATTAATTAGTAGAACAGAGCCAATGACATATTGTACTAGTATACTAGAAGCATGCCCCGCGTGTTGTTGCGAGATTTTCTTAAAAATAAATCTTTTATATATATTATTACTATATGGTATTATATATATATATATATATATATATATATATATATATATATATATATATGACTATCAGATCTAGTAAAAAAATCAGTAAGCTAATAGAAGAAAAACTAATAGGATATTTGATCACATTATAAAAGATAAAAGATAGGTGATGAAACAAATAGCATATGTAGATGACTTTACGTTAATAGATTAAAGATTAAAAGTATTGCACATAATTGAGATGATGTGGATATTTTATAATTAATAAGGGATGACATGATAGCTTGCATGAAAGGATTGCAAGTTATGGAACACTTAGTGAGAAGTGATATGGGCATCTTGCATGAAAAGAGAAAACATCTAGTGAGATTTAGCTTTATAAGAGTATAAGATAAGATAAGATATCCACCAATACAATCAATTCCTTCTTTTGTAGGGCTTGTAAATCGGTGTCACAGACCACTTCGATTTGGTTTCCTTAGTGCAGGCAATTTGTGTTTGACGGACTAGCAACTAATCAGTGCAAGTAAACAAGAGAAGCCGGCAACTTCGGTGTCAATTTCTTCGGTTTCCACCAAACATTCATGGGACCAGTCTATGAGCCTAGTGCTCACTGGCCTCATCGTCAGTTGCATGCCTCTCCTCCACGAGCTAAGCCTCGCTGTACGTGGTGTTCGCTCCTTCTCTGCATGCCTCGCTGGACATTGAGGATCTCTCGATGTAGAGATCTAAACTTCAAGGCGAGGGCATGGTTGTTAGGGAAGGAATATGGGCCTGTTCGGCTTACCCTATATTCGGCTTGTTCGGTTTCTTTTTTTAGCCGAAACAGTATTTTTCTCTCACAACAATTCAGCCGGAACAGTGGTGGTAAACAACATCACCGGTAGGCAAGCCCAAAGGCGGAGGATGAAATAAAATTAAGGGTTTTGCTAATTTTCAAGTGTCTAATTTTTTATTTTTCTTTCAAGCGACGATTATTGTATATATTTTATACCAGAATTGCAGTTTTAGTTCATTGCACTTTCTGTACACACAATCTGTAATTTTTTGTTCTGAAAATAAAAAAACCCGTTAGGAAAAACCACAAACCAATGTGTTAGCATAAAGTCAATTTAACAATTTACAATTATTTCTATAGCCAGACAAGGACAAAATTTTGATATGTTATGACATGAAGACAAATAACAAATTACAAAAGAAATAATTTATTTGTAGTAGTTGGTAGTATAAGAGTGTTGCCTGAAATCAAAATTCAGACACTAGAAATATAGAAGAAGGGTAAAATTAAGGTATGGCGAAGTTGATCACATCATCAATACTATGTGGTGTAACCTGACTAAAGCTTTATTTTAGATAAATAAATGATATTTATATCGAGAAAATTAAGGATGGAAACTAAGAAGCTGCAGCACGTTGTTCTAATTTTTTTTTTTGAGGGAACTGCACGTGTTCTAATGAGCGCAGCGTAAGTGCGTAACAAGTAACATGCACTGTTAAGTATCGAACGGCCTGGTAGGGGCTGCAATGAGCTAAAACCTGGTCACTTAGCCCATTAAGAGAACAAAAAAAGTGGCCCAGTAGAAACAAGGCAGCCCGGTTCGGAATAACGATTCACCATGATTCTTTCTAAAACTCATTTTCTAATTCATCGTTTAGAGTCATTTGTATAAAAATTATTTTCTATATTATTTCAATCTCCAATATTTTTTTTTCTATATCTTGTTTGCAATCCTGAGAGTCATTCTCGTTTTCTATCTTTGGCTAGCGAGAAATTCGAAATAAAAATGACTATATTTAAATAATTAATTAAAGAAGCTGTTGAAGATTATTTTTTCATCAAAATATCTATTCCTAACAATTAGGAAGTATATTGTCATCTTTTTCCTTTTCCTCTCTAGATAGATCGAATCGGCACATCAGCCATGGTGATGAGCTAATCACACGAATCACAGCTTATAAGATTGAATAGTAGGTGATATTCGCGAAAAATACAAGGTATGGCGACCGAGCCCGGGCAAGCCTACCGGCTGGCCATACACCTTTACCAAACTCCACAAATCTCATCACAACGGGTAAAGGACATACCTAAAGATGCCTTATGCACTTGGGGTTCAATCCTGCAACAATCCCGAGGACCGAAAGGCCTTTGACTTTGAGAGGCCCAATATGTAAGCCTATCGACCTCAAGGCACCCCAAACGAAGTGCAAGTCTACAATCACCTCAATTAAAGGCATGTTTGGTTTGAGGTGACTAAAGTTTAGTCACCTCCACTTTAGTCCCTTTTAATCATTTTTTTGCTAAAAAGATGACTAAAAAGTAACTAACTGGGTTTAGTCATCTAGTCACCAAGGGGTCACTATAAGGGGTAAAGGGCTAAAAAAGACACCCCTATCCCTCATTACTGCCCCTCCCCCACCGGCGGGTAACTCGCCCACGCCCTCCTCCTCCCCATCGGTGGCGTCGCCCTCTTCCTCCCCATCAGCGGCAGTCCCTAGCGGATCTGTGCAGCGATTCTCCTCTGTTCATGCTTGGGCTCCCTGTCCCACGACTTCTCCACGTGCCACACCGCAGCCGTCGTGCCCAACTCTGCCGGCACCACCTCGTCCGGCGCGTCCTACTCCTTGGCTGCGCCACGGAGGTACCTGACGTGCGAGGATGTGGAGCTGTCACCGCTATTCCCGCGGGACCACCTGGTATACCTGGAGCGGCACTGTCCGGCGTCGGAGCGGGAGCGGCTGCGGTGCCTGATGCCCGCGCCAACCAGAGAACTGGATCCGCGTCGACGGCAACGAGATCAGGTCCCTGCACGCAAGGCGCGTGAAGGGAAGGTGTTGTTTTGGTCTTTGTACAGTAGCTTCTCTGGCCATTAGTCCCCGGAACCAAACAGCTAGAGTCTAAAGTTTAGTCCTTGGACTAAAGTTTAGTCTAGAGACTAATTGGAACCAAACATGGCCTGACTTAGAATCACCACTGGGAGTGCATCCGCACTCAAAGGCGGTGTATTTAACAGTAGAACAATTGGAGTACAAATACAATAGACAAAGAACTACATCCTTCATCGTGGGAGAGAGACACTTCGGAAGTACTAATTGAAGTGGATACAAAGAACATGACTACTAAATGAATGAATTACATAGCACACTTGGGTTGTCATGTAATAAATTTTCTACGCAAGCATCCCCCGCCAGATCCATGTTTACATTGTTTTGTTGCCGTTTTTCTGTAGCCTGGCCCGGCGCTCCCGTACCAGCATGTTGGCGAAGCGGATGAGTTCATCCCCTTTGGTGCCTCTGTTGCCGTCGGTCTCGTTCTTGCCCGTCTCGATGTTCACCTTGCACGCCGGCTTCTTCAGCAGGCCCTTGCCGACGTCGACGAGGCGGTTCAGGTTCTCCACGGTGGACACGTCAACGGATGACGTTTCTCCCATGAGCTCGTCGTCCTGAATGCGGAGGTAACTCCTGTCGGAATGCAGGGCCTGGAAGAGCACGGAGGCGTGGATGTCGACGAGCACTACGTAAAAAACGGTTTATACCAACGGGATAATTTTTTTTAGGGGCGGTCGGTGATGGAGCCGCCCCTACAGTGATGTGCTCGAGAGCCACTAGACCAGCCGCCCCTATAAATGGCACAGTAGGGGCGGCTAATAATACGAGCCGCCCCTAAAAACACTCACCAGCCGTCCCTGGTGTTACGATTTGTAGGGGCGGCTCAATCATCAGTCGTCCCTACAAATCACCTGTACAACAAATATCTCCCACCTCTCCCCCTACTCATCGGGAAAAAGAAAAAAATAGGTTACCTCTCGCTCGCCTCGCCGCCACCGCCGATTGCGCTCCTGCCCGTACACCACCACCCCAGGTCCCCGCACGCCCTGACCCTACTAGCCCCGCCCGTTGCCTCCTCCAGGAAGTCCGCCGCAGCGGTCCCCGCGTGCCCTGTCGCGTCCCCGCGCCACTCCGACTACTTCGACCCCCGGGCCCCGCCGCCGCCGCGCGGAGACGGCGGGTACGGGCGCGCCCCCAACGGCACGCAGGATGGGAGGGTCTTCACCAGCTACATCATCTACAAGGGCAAGGCCGCACTCTCATTCGACGCCAGGCCGCACATCTCGTCTGCTCCATGAAACCCTAGGTGCATCCCTCGACCCCCGTTTGGATCTCTCTGATCTCGTGGATCTAGGGTTCTTTGGTGATTTGGTCTTGGTGGTGGGGCTTCGTAGTTGTGTTCGTTGTGGTCCGGGCTCGAGATTGGTTTAGGGTTTTGATCTCCTCTGTCGTTGTGGTCCGTATGTCTAGTCTTTGGGTGAGAGACTTTAATCTAGTGTTAACTGAATGATTATAATGTCCTTACTCCCTGATTCACCGAACAATGGATTACTTGCATAGCTGTTGGTGGCAAATTACTTATTGTTGATTCGTTGTAAAGAGTTTGCCAAACTTATAACTAATTTAGTGTTCTGTATTTTTTCGTACCAGACCATCCTGCAATTCTTCCTGGATTTTGGGGAGGCGGTCTTGCACGATGCTGATGGTAGCTTGAAAACCTTCTTCCGCTCTTGCTTAAGTAGGTAATGTTGTTTTCTATGTTTTTCTCTTGATCTGTATACCATCGCTGGATTGCTACCACAAGCATCTAAGATACTCAACTTTTTTTCTTGTAAATAGGGAGTTTGCAGATCCTATTGTTGCAGAGCGCACGGTTGAATTCCTTGTAACAAACAAGACAAAGATCCTTAGCTCCTTTCCCAATTTGATTCCACAGGTGCCAACACTTCAAATGTTTACTTACATGGAACTGGCAAATTTCACATGTAGCTCCTATTATTCATGTTGTTGCAGACCACTGATTTGAAAGATATAAATCCAGCTTCATTGTTTGTTTTATAGCATATGTATTAATCTTTTATGAGAATGGCGGGGGAGGCCCCTACATATATTTCTTCATTAACATAAGAAATAATTATAATACAGGAGGCCGTAAGCCAAAATGGTAGAGAAAAAACAAAAAAAAACCATATTTCTATGATAAGCTACTCAACCAACTATTGTAAGATTCTTTATAGAATATTTCTCTCTTCTCTTCCTATTTTCCAAATTCGACTTAATCATGTTAGCACATGCCAATGCTTGTGTATTCTTGTTTATACACAGTTCTATCCATTGTTGTTAAAGCTTATTGCATCAAATGGTGAGAGGTATGTGCTCTTATTGTCATGAACTTAGCCTATATCTGTCATCTATGTTTCCTTTAAATGACTTGGTACTGGTAGCATAAATATTCAATAGCAATCCTGTTGAACTACCTAATTTGTTTGCTAACATTCTAGACTGGAGAATAAGTTTGCGGAAGTACTTCCGTTAATGATGTCAGTAGGATCTTTTCTTCCTCTGTTCCTATCCCTTATGAATTTGCCAAGTAAGCCTGTTGATATTTCTTCTTCAAGATTTTTATATAACCCAAACAATATTTTCTGCTGATTAGCTGATGAGTGAGGTGCACTATGGCATTATTAAATTATTGTTTCTGCTTTCATGTGACGTGCATTCCTTACATTCTTACAATATGTGAGATTTCTATAATGTATAGCATACATACATGACCTGGTTCCTGCTGGCCTTGATTGTTTATCCTGTATACAGTTACTCACTTTTTATTTGTGAACATGGAGTATACAGTTTTTTTTGAAACTAACATGGAGTATACAGTTGGCACACTATTTAGATTCTTTTGGTAAAGAACTCTTCATTTTGAGTTCCAATACTGCACATAATATGAATCAGTTGTGATTGATATTTATTGGAGACTACCAGATTTTATGGCTTGATTTAGATAAGTGTCTTTTGTCATTCAACCATGCATTATTGGTTTTTGTTCAACTATAATGTATTGATTTCAACAACTTTGTTCCTCATCACTCTGAATTTTACCCAGTGTTGTGGTGGCACTGGAAAAGGTGGAAAGAAGTTCTGGAACTTTTATTGGCAGTAGTATAGCTACAATCCAGAAGAGCGCTGCTCCTGAGGTAATCTTCAGAATGAATTGGCCTAGAAGCTATGAGTGAATTATCTAGTCCAAAACTGTTAAGAGCATTATCCTTTTCTATGGTACAGATGCTTCTTGCACTGATGGACGAGGCATATACTGGTTCCGCAATAGAAGAACCTAGTGGTAATTCAGGCTCTGATGATAGTGGTCCCTTAGACCTTGCTGACCCAATGTTCTTAGACCTTCTAAAAGACAAGAATGATGGTATTGCTGTAAGTAGTTTCTCCTATACAATAGTGTATATCCCCTTTGAATTCTTAGTTCTAGTGATATCTTCTTCTGTTTTCCCCTTCAGGCAAAACATTGGATATCCCCTACGGCACCTACCTCGCCGTCATGATCGTCATCTTCTTCTGGGCCATGCGCAGCACCGACTTCTTCACGGTAAAAAGCTAGGCACTAGCCACTAGCTTTGTTTGCATTGCTCCGACCGGCGGCCAATTTCTGGGCCATCAAATTCTCTTCTCTTCCAGTAAGATAAGAACCTACCTTTGTTTGCATTGCTCCGGCTGATCGACAGAACACGTTCGGCGTGAGGTCGCTGCACGGCAGCCAGGAGGAGACGATGTCGGCGCTGTACCTGCAGGTAAGCATCATCAGCCAGGCGCTCATCTTCGTCACGCGCTCCCGCAGGTTCTGATGCGTGTAGAGCAAGAGCAGAAAGTTTGGGCCTCTATTATCCATGTCGTTGTGTTTGTCTGCTATGTCTTGATCTGAGTTTGGCTGTCATGTTTGCATATGAAAACAACTATTTTCTTATCTTCCTGCTCTTAAAAAATTGTTCCTACGGCATATATTGATATTTAAATGTAACTATGCGTTGTAATACATATGCACCTGTATCTAGGTTGCTTCAAAAAAGTACAACAGTCTTTGCTTTGCTTACTGAGTTGGTTTTTTTCTTTTGCAGGCTAGACGTCTAAAGGTGGGAGACAAGCCACTTCTCACAGTATCAATATTTATGCAAGTAATATGACTTGCAAGACTGAAACTATGCCATATTTATAGTTTGGATAAGATCAGTTCCTTCCTGATTTGTATCTTGAGTTTATATTTCTCTTGGAGAACCCATATGTTGGAAATGCGTGCTAGTTCTGAAGAGAATAGGACCTTGATTACCTGGCCATATGCTGTCATTTTGATGCATAATATTGCATCTGACTAGAGAGCTCATGTAAACTTCTACAGAACTGTACAGTGGATCTTTTACTACTTTCTGTAGTTCATAGGTCTCAATTGATTTGCTCTGAAATATTACTATACGAATTTAGTGATCTTGTTTATCTTTAATGCTAATTGAAAAATATATGTTCTGGTCCAATTTGAATTGTAAATTTAATTTTTTTGCGGAAAAATGATTTGTAGGGGCGGTTGGTACTGTAGCCGCCCTACAAATCTATTTGTAGGGGCGGCTGGTGTAAATTGATTTGTAGGGGCGGCTACAGTACCAACCGCCCCTACAAATCGATTTGTAGGGGCGGTCTGGGAACCGCCCCTATAAATGCATGATTTGTAGAGACCCTTGCGTAGGGGCGGCTGGCCGAACCGCCCCTACAAATGCACTGTAGCCGCCCCTGGAAATGATATTTGACGTAGTGGAGGTCGGCGTTGGCCTGGCTGAAGCTGTCGATGATGGGCGTGGCGCCCTTGTTGTAGAGCCACCTGAGGATGCCCCACTTGCTGCACTGCACGGCGTCGAACTTCTCCTCCACCTTGGCGGAGCCGGTGCCCAGGGACAGCACCATGAACTTGCCGTTGTCCGTGGGCTTGATCTGGAAGAAGTCGTGGTTGCCCAGGAGGATCTGCTTGCTCACGTGCGTCATCGCCAGCAGCGTCTGCAAAATTTGTCAAGTTTTATGTAGGTGTTTTGTCAGCGTGGGCAAGAATCATAGAAGTTACTGTAACAGGCATGCACATTTCTTTGTGTTGAGTTTACCCTTGTTTGCTGCCGCCGTGCACACATTTCAGTCACTCACCGGGTTGTTTGCTGCGACGCCTCCATCGATGAGGTTTAAGGCCTGGGGCTTGCCGTCCTTGTCCTTGGTCTCGAATTGGTGCCCTAGGAGGTACGTCGGCTCGGCGGACGTGCTGATGCACACGTCCGAGAGCAGAGCGTCCTTGGAGACGTCGCTCATGGCCTGTGCGTAAATCACTAGAAAGTATGTCGAAGGTGGGGATGACGATGTTCTGGAGCGCCTGGCTGACCCTCGTCTCGCCGAGGAGCTCCCGAACGATGGAGTGGAGGTACTTGCCATCATACTTGGGCCCCGACATGCTCTTGAACAATCCCAGAGGACCGCCGCTGCACAACGCACACACAACACAGGGTATTTATGAACGAGATTCAAGAGAGGGAAGACGACTTTGATCAAACAAGAGGGAGTAACTCGGGGTTTTACGTTTTACGTACGTGATGGGCCGGAAACCTATGTATTCCGCCACGGCTGCCCGCTTGGCTGGTTTAACGCTTGCGATTGCAAGTGCAGGGACACACGTGGGAGCAAGCGATTGGGCGACCGGCCCGGTGGGTGGTATGGTACGTAGCCGCCAGCCACTGGCTTGCTGAGGATAGCTGAATGGACCAGCCTATTAGAATTGATCTCATCCGTCTTGACCCAACGGTCGAGACGGACCCCTTGACCGCGTCCTGATCGGGGACGTCTAGTCATCTAGTGGCTAGTGAGCCCCTGTCGCACAGTGCCTATAAAGAGGAGGTGGGGCAAAACAGCTCGGGATACGAGGTTCACTGCCGCTGCCACAACCCCACCGCCTAACCCTAGTCCGATCGTGAGGGAGGCACTGCCAGCGGCGGGAAGCACCACTGCCTTTGCGACCACCGTGGGTCTCCACTGCTACACCAACCGTCATTGCCCGTGTGCAGAGCTTCACCGATGAACCAGCGATGGCAGGGAGCTCCTCCAACCCCTCCGACGGTCAGATGCTCCTACATCTCCCTCTCTCTCTGTCTCCTTCTCCCGAAGTAAGCTCTAGGTATATTTGATTCAATTGGTAAAGATATCACCCTCTGATCTACACCTAGGTGATCCAAAGTATCTAACAATGGTATCAAAGCCATCGATCTAGTGTGTGGATTGTGTTAGGGGTAGCAGTGTAGAAGGAGATGAGTTAGATCCAGTTCGGATCGAAAGAAAAGAAATACAGAGGGTTCATCGAACCCTAAACCCTAATCGGGTGATAGAAAGAAAAAGAAAGAAGGGGATTCAAATTTGATTCGGATTACCCTCCTAAAGAACCCTAACCCTAAAGAAATTGGACGGTCCAAGGAAGGTTTCCCCACCACCGTCACTACCGCCTCACGCGGGATGGAGCACTCGTCGCCGGTTTGCTGACGCGCGGGAAGAGAAGCAAAAGAACAGAAAAGAAAAGAACGGATTAGATCCTTTCGGATCTGAGCATACAGACTAGGGTTTTCACTAACCCTAACCCTAACTGGGTGAAGATGGAAACAAAGGGCTCGGATTTAAGAAAAACAATGAGATCCGAACCCTAACCCGCTACAGACTCGGGGAAGAAGAAGAACAGGGTGAATCCCTAACCCGAAACCCCAACCGTAACTCGATCCCCATCCCAATCGGTCAAAACTGAGAAGAGCAAACAAGATCCGAAGAAACAGAAAGGGAAAAGGGGATGAGGAAGAGTCAGTGGGCTTACCTCACCGCCGCGCAGCACTGCTGCCTCGCCGGCGTGCGGGGAGAAGAAGGCCAAGCGCCGGGAGAAGCCTCTTGCTGGACTCAGGCCAAAGGGGCGCCGCGACCAGGCCGCTCGATGGCAGCGCGCTCACCCGCTGGGGAGCACGCACGTCGGCGAGGGGGCCGACGACGGCGCCGAGGCCCTGCTCGCTCTCGTCGTCGCCTGCTCTTCGTTGGGCTCACGCGGCTGAGAGAGTAGAAGGGAGAAAGAAATGAGGCTAGGGTTCCAGGGGAGGCCGGCCGCGGCAGGTTTTGATCGGGCAAAACGGCCGGACGGCCATCGGATTTGATCCGATGGTGAGGAGTCACTAGGCCAAATGAGGCCCAGGCAGGGCGTGCAGCCGCGGCGCTTTGCCGGCCCAGGCCCACGTTGCGGCCTGGGTGGCAGCGCGCGCGTGCGAGGGAACAAGGCCAGACCGGTTTTGCTGCTGGGCCGAGCAGACACTGAACAAATGAGTCCATTTTTTCTTTTTTCTTTTTCCAGTAAAATGTTATTTCCTGGAAAATGATTAATGACTCAAGAAAAAATAGAAAAGAGAATTTTCTTGTGGGCAAAATTCACTAGTTTAAGATTTACATGTTTCCTCTCCAAAGTTAAAGTTTATTGTCTTCTTATTAAATTCGAACCAACGGGAGAATTTAATTTGAAGAGCAGTTATAGTTTTTCAATAAATGTTGAAAAGTTGATCCTCCAGTTAAAATTGGAACCAACGGGAAAATTTTAATTGGAGGAATAGTCGGTTGGTAGTTAAAATTGAATTATGGTATTGTTATTTTCTGATCAACGTTGATGATAACAATATTATAATTCTATGAGTTCTATGTTTAAAGTTTAAATCTCTGATGAATTTTGCATCAAAGTGACCAATTTTTTAGAGAAAAGATAAAGATCAAGGAATGCTCTTAAACTAGAGAAATGTATTTTCATGTTTCCGCTGCAATGAAGTTGATTGTCTTCTAATTAAATTCGAACCAACGGGAGAATTTAATTTTGAGAAGCAGTTCTATGTTTTTAAGATTATTGAATTTCTATACGTTAATTCCATTTCTGCCCAACGGTGATGTGGAATTAATGTAGAAGAATGATGTTTTATTCTATTTCTGTCCAACAGTGATATAGAATAGAACATAAAGATTTTAAAGTTTAATGAGCATTATTGTTGAATATTTTTTTAGACAAAAGACCTCCATGCTTTCATTCTTGAAGGCAGTGAGAGAAATAAGCTAGGTACTTGTGACTCAGATGATGAATGCCATTGCTTAAGGAACTGTGTTCTCTTTAAAGAATGGCTACAAAAGAAAAAAATTCTAGGATATTGATCCAAGAAAAGAGATAGATCAATGAGAGTCTTCATTGAGAAATGTCTTTTATGTACTCTCTGTGAAGAAGAATTTATTTTCAGTTTCACTTATGAGAGTTGTAAAAGTCATATACATGTTTAATTTGACCAACATTGAATTAAACATGTGTGTTAAAAGAATATTCGGATTTATTTCTAAATTTGATGATTGAACACAAGCCAATCCTGACAATTATGTCCGTTCAAGGGAATTATCTCGCATGGCGGGAAAAGTTTATGATAGTACCCGCATGGCGGGAAAAGATTGAGAAAATACCCGTATGGCGGAGTAAAGTTGACATAGTACTTATGTTAACTAATCCTGCATGGCGGGAGAATTTTTGGTATAGTACTTATCCCGCATGGCGGGAGTAGGATGTGATGACACATGTGCTCTAAGTGTATCCCGCACATGGAGAGAAGTTTGGGATAGCTCTTATGCTATCATAGTATTGACCATACACTCTGATTGTGTCATGGTCATTAAGTACTCAATGAGTTTAAGAACAAAAAAAAGTTGCATGTGAACCAAAAGATAAGAATGATATGCAAGCGTGACTTGCAGAAGTATTGATAATAGTAGACTATGTTGAGTTTTGAAATGAAATGAGGAAAATGTACTCCCATACGAATTTTGTTTGCATGATGTAATCATGTGTATGAAGTAAGTAATCAAAGTTTCCTCATTAACAAGAGTTCTGAATGTTTTTCGAAATTGTGGTAGAAAAGTTCATACCACATTTCGAGGGGAAGAAATGTGAGATTAATTAAGAAAGACAATTGAGAAAGATACTTCCCCATACTTCAGATAATGCAATGCATACTATGCATTGAAGGTAAAAGTGATCTATAAAAGATGAATGTGATCGTTGAGGGAGTAAGACGGTCATAATAACGATACCCCTAAAGTAAAGAAATAGCTAAATTTCTAGACCTTTTATAGTTCCGATAGGAAGATAGCATAGTCGACTAGTATTCATACTGGACGAGTTCAGAGTTATCAAGGCAGTGCTAAACGCACCATATGAGTTTTTTAGCAGATTAGACCCAAAATAAGAAATTTGAAGATACACCATCTTTACAGAAGATGGAGTAATCTGGGGGAGCATGGTATGTAGATACCTAAGGCTTGAATAGAAGTGGGATTACATATCCACTACAGTGTTTTTAGAGCAACAAATTGCTTAATACATGTTGATGTTGTATGACATATACAACACCAGATGTTAGCTCTTAAAGAAGATGAATAAGTAAACAAGGATCTTGTGATACAGGAGGCTATAGAACAATTGCCTTTTGGCAATGAAGAGCAACAATAGCCCCATATAAAAGAAGTGCCACGAGGCCCCAGAAGGTCTCAAAGAATAAGAAAATCAGACATTTTTGGTGACTAAGGAGTCAATGTTAAGAAAGAAATTCAAATGGAGGGTAATTCCACCTCATTTGAAAAAGCCATGAGAGGCGTTCACTCGTCTAAATGGCAAGAAGCAAAGGAAGATGAAATGAAATCGATAAATACCAACGATGTTTGGGACTTAGAAGAAATTTCCAATGGAGCCAAAACAGTAGGCTGTAATGGGTCTGCAAGACAAATGTGACTCCAAAGGGAATATAGAAAGCTATAAAGCACCACTTGTGGCAAAATGATTTACACAAAGAGAAGGAATAAATTATAATGAGAATGCAATGATTCTTTAAGAATCATAATGGCATTAATGGCACACTACGATTTATAGTTATATCAGAAAGATGTAAAGACACATTCCTCAATGGGGATTTGTATGGAAAAGTTTACATGGCATAACTTAAAAGATTTTGTCGTGGAAGGAAAAGAACGTAAGGGATGTTGCCTGAAGAAATCCATTTAGGGATTAAAGCAAGCTTCAAGACATTGGTACCTGAAGTTTGACAATACAATAAGAAAGTTTGGGTTTAAAGAGAATGTAGAGGATAATTGTATTTATGCAAAGTTTAAACATGGGAAATCAATTTCCCTAATCCTGCACGTGGATAGCACCTTGCTCGCTAGTAGTGGTGTTAATCTACTGTTGGAGAAGAAGCAGTTCTTGTCCTCAAGTTTCAATGAGAATGATCTTGGTAAAGCGTCATTCGTTTCAGAAATTGGAACTTACCGAGACAAAAGGAAAAGGGGTATTAGAACTATCTCAAGTGTATACTTAGAGAAGATTCTAAAGAAATAAAGTATATATGTGAATAAACCTGCATCTGTTCCTATAGTCAAGGGTAATAGTTTTGGGAACTTTTAGTGTTCCAAGAACCAATGTGAGATCGAAAGGACGTCCTATATGCTTCAGCTGTTGGAAGCTTAATGAGTGCATATAAGTAAGAACTTACCCTGACATAGTTCATGTATCCGAGATGTTTTGGCAGAAGTTCAGTCCAGATATAGATCACTGGAATGGAGTTGAGAATGTTTTGCAATTGTGCAAAGATTTATAGGCCTCATGGTGAGTAAGAAAGAATAAGTACTCTTAAATAGTTGTGGGTATAAATGTTAATTTTTGGCGAGATGTTTAGTGAAACCCACACAGTAGCTAACACTCGCAGTTGGAGTTTTATTGTGGAAAAGCTCCAAAGAAACAGTTGTGGTGTCATCAAAGATGCATACCCACAATATAGCTTGTTATGAGGCTTAAGGACAGGCGAAATGGTTAAAAGAACTTACACCCGGAATTGATAATGGTATACAACAGCAATAACCACTTAAGTAGTTTACTCCTATAACAACGGGTCAAGTGTGGTGCCAAACACATTGACGTTAAAGTTATACATTGTGAAGGAGAAAGTCCGGAATCATACTAAAAGTATTAAAAGTAACAAGCAAGTGCTTGCGGATCCGCGTACAAAAGCCTTACCACCCAGTGTGTTTAGAGAACACACAGTCGACATGGGTTTATGGTATAGCCTATGATTTTCGGACAATAAAGGGCCCAAAGTTAAAGAATCTGTTTCAGAATAGAGACGTGTATTGTAGCTGTTAAATCTATCGGCGATTGACCGTGACGATGAAGCATACTCTATGCACTAATCTGTGATGAAACAAATAAAAGTGAAAGGGATTAAAGTCAAAGTTTAAAGTTAAAGTATGAGTTGAGATCAAGGGGGAGAATGTTAGAATTGATCTCATCCGTCTTGACCCAACGGTCGAGACGGACCCCTTGACCGCGTCCTGATCGGGGACGTCCAGCCATCTAGTGGCTAGTGGGGCCCCGTCGCACAGTGCCTATAAAGAGGAAGTGGGGCAAAACAGCTCGGGATACGAGGTTCACTGTCGCCACCACAACCCCACCGCCTAACCCTAGTCCGATCGTGAGGGAGGCATTGCCAGTGGCGGGAAGCACCACTGCCTTTGCCACCACTGCCGGTCTCTACCGCTACACCAACCGTCGCTGCCCGTGCGCAGAGCTTCATCGATGAACCAGCGATGGCAGGGAGATCCTCCAACCCCTCCGACGGTCAGATGCTCCTACATCTCCCTCTCTCTCTGTTTCCTTCTCCCGAAGCAAGCTCTAGGTATATTTGATTCAATTGGTAAAGATATCACCCTCTGATCTACACCTAGGTGATCCAAAGTATCTAACATGGCCGTCTGCTGTCTGCCTAGTACGTGCAGCAGCTAGCGTATCGGTGTATCGAGCGGCGAGGGATTCTACACGCCACGAACCGTAAAGCGGCTGGAAGTCTACGTACGCTGCTACAGGCGCTACCAGAGACGGCTTCTTTACTGAGTGTCCCATACTTTACCGAGTGCTTTTTATCGGACGCTCGACAAATAGGTTATTTGTCGAGTGCCAGAGAGAAAGCACTCGACAAACAACTGGCACTCACTCGGCAAACAATAACGCTCGACAAAGAGGTGGTTTGCCGAGTGTCAGGCACTCGGCAAACCAAAACACTCGACAAAGGGCCACCGCCGTTAACTGCCGGCAGCCGCTGTTAACCCGACACTCGGCAAAACGACGATTTGCCGAGTGTTATTTTTTGACACTCGGCAAACCATATTTTTTTTTTACTTTTGACCTCCAAACTTTTTCTGCGGTCCTCATACAATACCTGGTACTCCATGTTCCAATGTGGCACATTTCTTAGACTTTTTCTATATTTCTTTAATTTATTTCATTTAATTGAATTTTCTTGGATAATTCAAATTATAACCACTAGTCATTCGAATAATGAAAAAAAATAAATGGAAAAATGATATTCATGTTATTTAGTATAATGTGAGGCCGTATCCAGGAACAGATCACCAATTTTGAACATCTTGTTCACGAAACATGACCACAAACTTACGGTCGAGTTGTTTTTAAATTCTATAAAAGGCAAACGAAGTCCGAAAATCATGAAACAAAGGCTTTGCCGAGTGTATATCGGCCTGAGGCACTCGGCAAAGAAGCTGAATCCGGTAGTGAGGACTCGTGCATCGTTACGTCACTCCACAGTTTGAATATATATCGACCGTTGATTTTGCACTCGGTAGCGACCGGACCAAGTTAACTGGAGGCCAATCTAAAGAAGAAAGAAAAAAAAACTCGACCTAAAGGGGTAAGACGGCCGAGAAAACCCCCGAACCCTTGCCCCACCCTGACACAGGGGAACCGTTGCCCTATGAGAACCGGGCCGGACCTTTTGACCTGTGCTTTGGCCATGGGACAGACGAGGGATTTTTTAACCACATCCTGAAATTCGCTCCCACGGGTGATCGAACCCAGGACCTATGGAGTGCCGCTGAGGAGCTCTAACCAGATGGAATAGAGGCTCGTTGGCAATTCAAAGAAGAAACGACGACGACGATGTACACGGAACATATATCGGCAAGCCTAGCACCCGGACATCCGGATATCCGTCCCTAGGCCTGCGTCTGAACACGGCTCCGTTCAATGCACCTGCCGCGCCCCTCACGTAAATCGAAACTGAATTGCGTCCGTTGCGCCCACGTAAAAAGGAGAGCGCCCGCCGCGTCCACATCACCACGCGGGGTCTCATCCTCGTCGTGCCTGCTTCACCCTGCGGGGCCCATCTTTGCCGCGCCCGCGTCACCTGCGGCGTGGCACACACCAATCTGGTCGTTCTCCACAGCTAGCTTCTGATCTCCCCACCACAAAGCTTTTGCTCCACGAGCTTCAGCAAGAGCAGCTGGGCAGCGAAAGGCCGCATGTCGTAGGGAAACGCGCGACGTACGCCCACACAAACGTGACCTTGCGCGACCTCTGGTGGAGCGCTGCCGCCCGCTTACCAGCTGACGCCACCATGGCTCCCGTGATAGCTTTTTCTTCCTCGCTCGACAACCCTACATCTAGATCTACTTTTGTCACACTGAGATAAATCAACTGTAACATACGTCTGAAACAGATAAACATTTGGAACATACACTTGCAACATAGCCATTACAAACATATGCAACATTCAAATAAAACACAATATACTTCAAAAACAAATGAAACATCTAAAATATATTGTTGCAACATATGTGTGAAACATATGCAAACATCCAGTTCAAAACGTGTGCAACATACGACTAGAACAGATGAAACATTTTGAACAAATGCTTGCAACATGTCCTTGAAACACTTGCAACATATGCAATGACATCCCCGATCCACTTTTGGAACATCCACAAAAAAAACAAATGCAACCTACCTTTGAAACGATTGAAACACCTAAAACATACATTTATAATATAGGGGAAGGGCCCTAGGCCGGTCGATTCCGGCCGTCGAGGTGGGAGCCGGCGGCGAGCACCACTAGCATCCGGCCACGCTCGTGGGTGCCCTTGGCTCGGCTAGGGATGACCCGAGGCACCCCGACACGTGCGCCCACCGGCCATCGGTAAGGGGCGGCTGCGGTGAGGCATCTCGGCGGCGTTGGGGGTTGGGAAGAGACCGAGGAGGTGCGCTGCTGTCATTGGACGTGAGATAGAGAGCGAGAAATGGGAAGAGTAGAGGCAGCGCACGCGCACAGGATGGGGGGCGCGGCGAGGGATGGCCGCGTGGCGGGCAAGCGGGCCTAGCGACGCGCGGACCGGGACACTTGACGAGCGGAGCGAGGAACGGGAGGCAGCAGCATCACGAGCGAGGCGCGCATTGCGGGCTGGAGCGAGCGATGGGGAGAAGCGGCAGCAGCGAGGCGGGTTCGTGGATGCGTGGCGTCCGAATAACTGGATAAGGACAGACGCCCGTGTCAAGGTATTATCGAACATATAAATGACAGTGTCAAGTGCGAGTTCTATATATATATGCATGACCGCTTGTTTTGTTATACACAGTTCGGCTGTTGAGCATGATTGCATGCATGCATGCCTTGCCACTTTGCGAGTGGCCTGCTTCATTTTCATATAGGAGGCGTACGTACGTACGTACGTGTGATTGGCAATTGGCATTATATTAGCTTAGGCCAAAGCTCGACGCCGGCGAGGCTTCCCGTGGGCATTGCGTTGTTTGTAAAGAACTAACGATGCTCCGCCCTGTGTCCTGCTGCTCTCTACTGCTAGCACACTTGGCAGAACATTCCGTCGCGTCTTGCGAAGCCAGACATTCTACCTCTATCCACTTCCCACCCCACTGTCCCACATGAGTGTTTTAAAAAAATAAAATAAAAATAAACACATTTTACCTACATGGCCACATCACATCCAGAGTACCCAGCACGTCAAAAGTTGAACGGAGTAAGGTAGAGAGCAAAAGGTAGGCATCGTACAGCTCACGATGTCGTTAACTTGTTAAGCGAACTTGCTACCCATCATCGTCGCTGGTCGATCGTGCCACTAGCCACTGCTACAGTACTACCTCCATCCTAAACAATGTGATTCTAATTTTCTCCTTAGTCAAATTATTAAAAATTAACTAAATGTAGTAAAAAATGTTAATATTAATGACACTAATAAAAATACTATTAATATGTATTTTTTTGGTAAAAGACAGCAACAGATTTGAAAATTTTGTCATGATTTTTATTAGACAAAGAGAAAATAGAAAAAAAAATAGATACGAACCCACAGGCCAGCTCAATTACGAGAAAAACTGGATGCCTGTACTCTCCCTGTTGGGCCTGGACTCCTTGTACTCTCCCCTCCCTCCCCCTGTTGTACTTCTGTATATATGTTTGTGCATTCTTTTCATCAATGGAAAATAGAAAAAGTTGTTCAAAAAAATTACTAGAAAAACACTCTACTAGTCGATGGAGAATTTAGTAACATTATTTATTAATATGTATTCGACCGAGAATTTAGCAATACTACAGAAAACTTTACCGAGACGGGCAAAAAGGATTAACCGAGGCGGGCATCGCGGCATCGCAACCGCCTCGGTCAAAAGCTCATGGTAAATGGGACCTTTTCCGAGACAGTTGGATGCCCGCCTCAGTAAATCGAATAAAAAAAAGGGAAAACCCGTGGATAAGCCACGCGCCGCCGCCGCTCGCCGGCTTCGGTATCCCCACCACCGCATCCGGCCTTCCCGCCACCAGATCCGGTCATCGAAGGAGCGCCGTGAGCCCCCGCCGTCGCATGATCCGTCGGGGTCCGTGAACTCCTGCCGGAGCCGCCGGAGAGGCTCGCTCACCGGATCCACGCCACCACCTCGCCCTGAGCCCCCGCCGCCGCGCATGTGGAGCCCGATCTGTCGCAGATCCATCGCCAGAGAGGGGCAGGAGAGTCAGATCCACCGCTCGCGGTGAGGAAGAACGCGAGATCCGCGGTGGTGGCGCCGGATCTGGCCGGGGAAGGAGGGGACCGCCACCGCCCACAACCGGATCTGGCTGAGGAAGGAGGGATTCACGCAGCCCGCGACAGATCCACGATTGCCGCCTCTAGGAGAGCAAGAGGAGAGGGTCGTTGGATCTGGAGAGGAAGAGGAGAGGGTCACCGAGGAAGTAGGGATGCACGCCACCGCCGCCGGGCGCGAGATCCACGCCACCCTGGCCGGCCGGCCGGCCGCGCCTGCGTCGCCTTGGCCGGCCGCGCCCGCGTCGCCCTGGCCGGCCGTTCGCTTACCACCATGGCCGCCGTGGTCGCCCGTGCCCGTGCCGCCCTGGCCACTCGCGCGTGCGCCATCATGGCCGCCAGTTGTAGGGGAGAAGGAGGGAGAGGGGCGCCAGAGGTGTCTCGGGAGGGAGAAGGGAGGAGGGCTCAGGAGAAGGGAGAGGGGCGCCGTTTGCAGGGTTGAGGGAGGAGAGAGGGAGAGAGAGAGCTGCGCTGCGGGAGTGGGAAGAGCACCGGTTGTGACTGAAACCCTAACCCTACGTTTATATATTGGAGATGGTAGTGGGCTGGTGTGGGCTAGCGGGCTGGCCCTGATTTACCAAGACGGTTGAGTTACAATGCTCGTCTCGGTTAATGATTTACCGATGCGGTTGTCTAAGGATGCCCGCCTCGATTAAGCATTAACCGAGGCGGTTGCTGGTCCGGCTGCCCTGCCTCGAATAACCAAGGCGGGCAACCAGGCCAACCACCTCGGAGCCCATTTGGTAAACTCTGCGTAAAAGTTTTTGTATAGTAGTGTAGTAACATTATTTAGTATTATAACTATTGGTATTTTTATAAATTTAATTAATTTTATTTAAGACAATTTGATTTGTTATTGTACTAAAATTGTTTATCGTTTCGACACAGAGTATCAAATTCATAGACAGCATTACATGGCCGCGCGCGGCAATATTAGCAAACGTCGTTTGGTTCTGACTGATGGTCCGCAGCAAGTTTCCCGCTTCTTATCTTTTTTTTTAAAGGACAATCACACAAGTGCAGAACACAGATTAAGCATACAACGACCATCGCATAATCTCTCCTCAAGTACTCTCTTCCTACATCGTTAATCTCCCCGTTTCATAGTTCAGTGGACATCTTTTACTTTACTACGTTTCCTCGAGCGGAATGCGTACGTGTGTCGGTGCGTGTGACTTGGTTAATTTGTCACGAGGTCGTGCATGCATGTACCACTTCAAATCAAAAAAATTAAATAAGAATAGATGATACTCCTACATAAGTAGCTTTCCACACACATCAACAGGACCAAGGTTTGCATAGTTCACAATCAATAGCGTGAACGTGCTAATTAACTACTCATATACACTTGCCATGGGGATCCCTTTCAAGCATAAGTTTTTGAAACCTGCACATGAAAAGGAGTAGAGTTAGTAATAATGTAGTTAGTGACATTCTGAGGGGTTGCTTCTTTGCAGCAACATACAATTCTAGACCTGCATTATTTTGTTTGTTTTTACTTCTGAATTTAGAGGAAAGAATTCTGGATTATGACTTACATTGACAATGTTGCCTCTCTCAGAACTATACAGAGGCCATTGGAACTGCTTCTATTGATGATACAAGCTATGGTGATCCCCCATACAGATGCTCGTGTGCTTGCCTGATATCTTTTTCAGAATTTTGAAAGCCATCAAACTCCTGGATGTATTGTTTTTATTTCTCTTTTTTGCTGCCCTCACTACAGGAAAACGCCTCTTTGCCGACTGCTTGCCCCGGTCGGCAAAGGCATAAACCCAGTCGGCAAAGGCTTTGCCGACCGCAAAGCCACGTCGCAGTCGGCAAAGAACAATCAACAAAGCCTGGGTCGGCAAAGGCGGATTTGCCGACTGCCACGTGGCACACAGTCGGCAAAGCCTTTGCCAACTGCCACGCCAGCAGTCGGCATAGCCACGTGGCGCCGTCAGCCCTGACGGCAGGTTTTGCCGACTGCTGGTTCCTCGGCGGTCGGCAAAGAATTTTTTTTTCAAAAATTGTTTGCCGACTGGCCGCCAGCTCGGCAGTCGGCAAAGAAAGAAAATATTTTTTTTTTGAAATGTTCTTTGCCGACTGCTTTCGGAGTTACAGTCGGCAAAGGTTTGACCTCTTTGCCGACTGCCTCCCATTGCAGTCGGCAAAGACTCTGTCCTGGATTTTTTTTGCCCAGCTTTGCCGACTGCAGTCGGCAAAGCTGGAAATTTTTTTTTTTTGCTTTTGTTTTCTGTTTTCTCGCATCAAAACCCTGCAAAATCACAAATTATAATCCAATTTCACCAGAAGCACCGGTAGCACCATTTATATCACAATTTCATCACATTTGTCGCCAACATCACCACATATATCACAATAACGCACAACATCACATATATCTCACATATATGTCACAATAACAACCACACAAGTGCATTACAACCATCACATGAAGTCCAACACGTCGAACACCACAAGTCGACGTCCATCACACGAAGTATTTGACATGCGCCACATGCGCACAATCTCCGTCCAGCATTCCCTGTGGTTGTCGCACCACGACGGACACACCTGCATGACATCAAGTATTTGACATGCGAGAAGATTAGTGTAATGTTTCACTGAAGGAATCTGAACGAATGTTGTCATACTTAATTACCTGCTCGTATTGCGCTTGGGTGAGGTCGGCCTCCCTCGAGTTCATTCTCTGGCGGATTTGGGGCTTCTTGATGTTCTCTCCAAGCACGTTGGCGTGGAAGTCACGGATGGCCTGTATGCGCGCCTCATGGTACAGGTCCTTGAGACGATCTTTGCAGACCGCCTCCTGCACTCGCGCCGCCTGGGCCGCTTTACCCTCCTCGCACGTGAAGAAGTCCTGCACACAGACACATCATGTAGCATTTCCTTTTTGCAAGAAGTCCGACGAATGCGTACTATTTAGCAATGCGGTGCGATGAAAGACTCACCCAAAACTCCCTCTTTATCTTTGCCGCGATGGTCTCGCCACCCTCCTCGACGAGGTAGAAGTGGGACCACTTGGTGGGCACCTTCATCTCGCCGTTGACGTTGACAAGGCCAGGGTAGTACTCCTTAATCAGGAGGCCCTGGATGCCATTGATATGGCGTGCTTGACCTGCTCCACTCACAATCTTCCAGGAACTGCACGAGTCATTAAGAACAATTGTTAGTCTTCAGTTCGATTTTTGACATGTCATATGAACAAGTAGTGAAATCAATAATGGTTACTTACGTCTGGCCCACGGGTGTGATCACCGGGCGCTGGTGGAATTGCGGCCGCACCCTACGAAGCTGCGTGGGCCCGCGCGAGTACACCTTGGCCACGCCTGACGAAGTCGAAGCCGTCTCGCCTGGTGTAGGCGCGTCGTCGCCGTCGTCGTCGTCATCGTCGTCGTCGTCGTCGCCGCCGCGCTCGTCGTCACGCGACGTCGTCCCCCCTTGCGAGGACGAGAACAGCAGCCTCCTGGTCACCTGGCGACGTCCGCTGGGGGGCTGGGACCCCCTACTGGACGACCCGCGCACCAACACCTCCTCCTCCTCCTCCTCGTCGTCGGCGGTCTCCTGCGGGGGGACCTGGTACGCCGAGCGTACTGCTCGATGCGGCCGCTGCCGCCGTCCGCCTGGCATTTTGTCGAGTGCCTGCAATGACAAAGAACAAAACTGTTAGCATAAATAAATGACAAGTACTTGTAAAGGAACATAATAATAACAATATAGTATTACATGGCCTCGTAATTATCTCCGCGAACGGCAATATCTCGAGCGTGGAGTCGTCATCTCTATCACTATCGTCGTCATCGCTATCAATATTGTCGAGCTCCCTTAAGTCATCACTGTCATCATCATCCTCATCGTCTCCATAGTCATCATCATGTACCTCCTCCTGGACAACTCCATCGCGCTGCATCTGCCATCGCTCAAGCATTCTTAAGTCCCTGGCATCCTGCACCTCCTCACCCTCGTCCTCATCGATTTCGTTGTCTACTTCCATGCCCATGAGCGAACCAATGTCGATCTCCAAGGTACCTTCTAGCCCCTCAGGTTGATAGAACTCATCGGTGCTTGGGTCAAAGTTGTAATTGTTGTCGTTTGGGAGAGGCGCTTTGCCGCACGGCGACACCAAATGCACAAGGCTCCACCCCGCAAGCTTCTCGTCTTTTTGGCACGCCCATGGGAGGTAATAAACTTGCGTGGCGTCTCGGTTGGCCACAATGTAGACATCGTCTCCTTTATAGCTGGAGTCCTGTCGAATCTCGACTTGACCTATCGTAAGGTCTTTCCTCGTGATATCAGTATCGAACCAATGGCATTTGAATACCACCGGCGCTAAAGTCCCGGCACCCTTAAAGTTGAGCTCGTATATCTCTTCGACTATGCCGTAGTAGTCCTTCCCATCCGTGCCGGGCGTACGAACTCCGCAGCACATGGTTTTTAGGTTGGGTCGACTCTCCTCGTAGCTTCTCGTGCGAAAGCGATAGCCATTCACATCATAAACGGTGAATGACTTCACCCTACGGGAGAAGCCACGGCCCACCTGTTTCAATTCATCGCTCATTTCTGCATCCGTTCGGGCCTGCAAGGGTAGGAGATCGTTACATAACTCGCTCCGGGGAGCAAAGTGGAATCACAAAGTCGGAAAGAGGTTAGTTGGTTGGTACCTTTGTATAGAACCAGGAGATGAAATCGGGCACACCGTGTCTAAGAAGATTGTCTTCTTCTTGCTCGGTAGGAGCCCTATTGCCTCTCCAGTATTGACTAATAAATTCCCTGAAAGAAGGAAGAAACTAGAGGGTCAGACCATGATAGATGGAGGATAGTGACGGCGTAGGTAACAAGCTCATTGAGAACTTACTTCTGATAAGGAATCACTTCATCAAGGTTGATCAACAATGTGAACATGATAGTCTGCCACTCCTGATGGTTCAACTGCTTGTTGGTACCTGCGCTTCCACTCCCGAGATCCCCTTGGAAAAGGCTGAGTATCGATGAGTTCTCGTCAGCGTTGTAATGAGGGGTTGGATTGTGCATGCTGGGAAGCTTCTCAGTATAGTACGCCTGTGTGAAGGTCGACACCTCCTCTAGAACGGAGGCCTCTCCCACAGAAGCCTCAATCTTGGCTTTATTTCTACAATTTTTCCGAAGAAGCTTTAGACACCTCTCGATTGGATAGCACCAACGGGCCTACACGGGACCCCCCAACCGTGCCTCGCGCGGTAGGTGCAAGATCAGATGCTGCATGGACAGAAAGAAGCCGGGTGGAAATATCATCTCCAACTTGCAGAGCAACAGAGGTGCAGCCTTCTCCAGTTCAACACAAACATCCCGAGACAACTCCTTGGCACAAAGCTGGCGGAAGAAGAAGCTCAACTCTGCCAGGACGCGCCACACATGCTCTGGGAGGTATCCTCGGGTCATCGCAGGAAGGATCCGCTCAATCCATATGTGGAAGTCATGGCTCTTCATCCCTAAGACTTTCATAGTCTGCAAGTTCACACCCCTGCTCAGATTCGCCGCATACCCATCGGGGAACTTTAACGTCTTGATCCACTGCAGAACTTCCTTCCTATCTGCCCTTTTCAGGATGTAATCGGCCGGCCCCCTTTTCCATTTCCTGCCGGGCGCAGGGGTCTTCATCACCAGGTTTGGTCTATCACAGATCATCTCCAGGTCCAGTCTAGCCTTGATGTTGTCCTTCGACTTTTTGCCAACGTCCATGAGTGTTGCCCAGAGTGCCTCGGCCACATTCTTTTCTGTGTGCATTACATCGATGTTGTGTGGAAGAAGAAGGTCCTTGAAGTAGGGGAGCCTAGTCAAGCCCGATATATGAGTCCACATGTGGTCCCGAGCATATCCCTTAAACCCACCTGTTTCCTCAGGTTCGAGAGCCTGTATGTCGGCAAGGACGGCGGTAGGGCTCTTAACCTACGGAATGGGGCCGGTGACTTGAACGCCTTTCGTGAAGTGCTTTACATCTAGCCTGAATTCATGGTTCTCAGGCAGGAATTGGCGATGCTTGTCGAAAGAAGAAAACTTGCCGCCCTTGGCCAGCCAGGTGAACATCACATCTGCCTTGCATGTCGGGCAAGGGAACTTCCCGTGAACACACCACCCGCTGAATAAGCCATACGCCAGGAAGTCATGCATTGAATACTGGTACCACACATGCATTCTGAAGTTCCTCTTCGTAGCCCGGTCGTACGTGAGTACCCCCCTCTTCCCAAGCAAGTTCCAATTCATCCCACACCGGCTGCATGAACACACCCATATTGTCGCCCGGGTGTCCAGGTATTATCAGCGTCAAGAGCACGTTCTTAGGTTCAAACATGACGCCGGGGGGGAGATTGAGGGGGATCACAAACACGGGCCAGCAAGTGTACGGGGCCGCCATCATTCCAAACGGGTTGAACCCATCTGTTGCCAGCGCTACGCGTACATTCCGAGCCTCCATAGCCTTGACAGGATTCATGTTATCGAAGTGCTTCCATGCATCACTGTCCGCCGAGTGTACCATCTTGTCAGGATGGTATCTTTTGCCATTCTTGTGCCACGTCATCTGTTTCGCGGACTCCTCCGTCATATACAGCTGTTGTAGCCTCGGTAGGAAAGGAAGGTGCCGTACGACCTTCTCGGGGACCTTAGACTGTTTCATGCTGCCATCAGAGCCTTCTACCAACACGAACCTAGAGGCATCGCACTTCGGACAGGTTTTTGCTTCCTCGAGGTCTCCCCTGAACAGGACGCACCCCTTCGGACAAGCATGGATCCCCTCATACGGCATCTTAAGTGCACAAAGGAGCTTCTGTGTAGCGTAGGTGTTCGTCGGCAGGACATGATCTGCCGGAAGCAGTCCCCCAACAATGCTCAACACGAGATCGAAGCCGTCTCGACTAATGCCCAGCTGCGACTTCAACCCTATCAGGCGTGAGACGGCATCCAGTTGCGTAAGCTTTGTCTTCTCGTGAAGGGGCTTCTGTGCCGAGTCCATCATGTCGTAGAAGGCCTTCGCGGTTTGCTCCGAATCTTCCTCCACATCCATTCCTTCGCCAAACCGTGCTTCGTGGAAGTCTGCCATCATGTCTGCCATCTCGGCATCGCCATCATACTCCTCGAGGACGGGTCACACCACCTCGTCCCTAATAGGATGGTATTCACCATGGTGGCGCCAACGGGTATAGTTTGGAACGAACCCGTGCTTGAACAGATCTCTCAACACCTGAGCCTTTACTTTCTTCTTCTTGTTCCTGCACTCGCTGCAGGGACACGGCATCCGAATCGACCCTTTAGCAGCTGGGCCAAATGCATGCTCCAGGAACTCAATCGTCCCCCTGATCCATTCGTGGCTCTTACTTGCGAAGCCCGAGTACATCCACTCACGGTCACCCATGCTCTGTCATGCGGCAATGTTAACATGTGATAAAACCAGCAAGTGCATCTACAACGCGCTCCTACCATCTAATAGGTGAAGGATAGGTCCTAATCCCACCCGAGCATGCGCAGACGAGGTTAGCTTCCATGCTCCGCTCCCGTCCGAGACGGAATTTCGGCAGCACCTCCCCGCTGTTCTCCCGATACACGTCCCGGCGGGGAGAGTGTGTATCCAGAGAACAACGGGGAGGTCCTACCGAAACTCCGACTCGGACGGGAGCGGAACATGGGAGCTAACCTCGTCTGCGCATCCTCGGGCTGTCCAAATAATGTGGACAATCCGAAACGGATACGGTTATACATATGCGAAGAACGCATACTTCCAACCGTATCCGTTTCGGACGGGAGACGCCTAACTGGGTAACGCGACCTATGACTACATGTGGCGGAAAGAGGGGTCATACCGCAGGTGCCGGTGAAGAAAGGCTAGCGGGGCAGTGCCGAGTCGTGCTCCTCCGGCTAGCCTCCAATGGGAGCCCTCCTGAAAAAGAAAAACAATTAGTGAGAACGAAAATTTTCGGCAGCACCTCCCCTGTACGGGAAGGTTACCAAACCTGCAAGAAAAGACGGCACGATGGCCGACAAACACATATACATGTCACGCACGATGGCCGACAACCACAAATGTATTTCCAATCCATGCAGAAGAATATAAGCAGGTATTAACAAAGTAAACTACTACTACTAGTAGTACTACTACCTCGTCGTCACGGACGGCGTCACCGGCGCGTGGAGCAGAGGCGCGCGCGAGGACGACGAGGCGGGGACGGCGCGGCGAGGCGAGGACGGCGCGGCGAGGCGAGGACGGCGAGGCGAGGACGAGCGCGGCGAGGACGGCGACTCAAGGGCCGGCGGATGGCGAACGGCGCGCGGACGGCGTACGTCGCGTCTGACGGCGGAACGGGCGGACGTAGCGGGGCACGCCGGATCGGGCGGGGGCAACGATGGCGAGGGCGGGTGGGCGAGGCGCGAGGCTGCGGGGCGAGCGGAACGCGACGCCGCGACGCCTGGGCGGCGCCAGGTGGGAGGCGCCTTTGTGCAGCTTCCGTGGGGCCTGCCTCACCGGTGTAGCCCATCGCGGTCATCGCGGGTGGGGGGGGGAAGCGGGGGGGACAAAGGCCTCTGGTGCCCTGGGGGCGCCTGGACCTGGTGATTGGCCCAGCGCGTGGGCTCAGCGCGGGGGTGGAACACCTCCGCTCGGGGGGGCAGCCCGCTCGAACGCGGGGTTCCCCTCGCGGGAGGGGCGTCCAGCTGGGGGTGCCGCCCTCTCTGGAGTCTCCTCGCCGCCTGGGAGGTGGCGCACGTTGTGTGGGGCGCCTCGGGGGGGAGAAGGCGGGGGGGGTGGGCTGGGGGGGGGGCGACGTTTGAGCGCGGGCCGCGCTGTTTCGTCCCAGCGGGGAGGACCGGTGGGGGGGGGGCGCCGCCGGGGAGGGCGCGCGCCTCGGGGGAGGTGCCGCGCCGCCGTGAGGGACAGCGCGCGCCGCTGGGGAGGGCCGCGGGCCGGGCTCACCGGCGTCTGACGGCGGGGGCGGCTGGGTGGCGGCGGGGCGGGATCGGGATTTTGGGGGAGGGGAGGGCGGGCCCGAGCGGATAAGGCGACGTTTTTCTTTTTCTTTTATTTTTTTCCCTTTGCCGACTGCCAGCATGTGACGCAGTCGGCAAAGGTCTATTATTTTTTTTTCAAAAAATTTTTTTTTTTAATTTTTTTTTAAAAATACTTTGCCGACTGCTCTGCTCCCTGGCAGTCGGCAAAGGTTATTTTTGATTTTTTTCTCAGAAATTCTTTGCCGACTGCCATCCTCCCTGGCAGTCGGCAAAGGCTCTTTGCCAACTGCCACTGATGGCAGTCGGCAAAGAATTAATTTTTTTTTTTGATTTTCGATCCCAGTTTTTTTGTGTTGCCTTGCTACAGTAAGTACATGATATATTCCAAGTTTGGGGTCATTTTGATTTATTTTGCTATATTCCATTGATTTTTTCTGTTTCTTTGATTTTTTCCGGTAGCTCCAGATTTGAACTGCAGGTACATGAAATAATGGAATCCGGCGATTCAGAAAATGATATTCATGATGTTTGGAGTATGTTGAGGCCGTGTGCGGGGCCTCGCGTGAAATTTCGACCGTGTTGGTGTCGGAACACGCCGAGCCACGCGCGTGAAAAGTGTTTTTAAATTTTATAAAATCGAAACGGAGTCCGAAAATGACGAAACTTGATGACGTGTCTTGTCATCGCATGAGGAGGCTGTGGTAAAAATTTGAGAAAGTTTCGAGCAAGTGGCGACGTCGGGTGGCTAAAACCTGGACATCTCCACATGTGTGGAGATGTCCAGGTTTTAGCCACCCGACGTCTCCACATGTGATAACAAGTTATCACATGTGGAGATGTCCAGGTTTTAGCCACCCGACGTCGCCACTTGCTCGAAACTTTCTCAAATTTTTACCACAGCCTCCGCGTGCGATGACAAGACACGTCGTCAAGTTTTGTCATTTTCGGACTCCGTTTCGATTTTATAAAATTTAAAAACACTTTTCACGCGCGTGGCTTGGCGTGTTCCGACACCAACACGGTCGAAATTTCACGCGAGGCCCCGCACACGGCCTCAACATGCTCCAAACATCATGAATATCATTTTCTGAATCGCCGGATTCCATTATTTCATGTACCTGCAGTTCAAATCTGGAGCTGCCGGAAAAAATCAAAGAAACAGAAAAAATCTACGGAATATAGCAAAATAAATCAAAATGATCCCAAACTTGGAATATATCATGTACTTACTGTATCAAGGCAACACAAAAAACTGGGATCGAAAATCAAAAAAAAAATAAAAATTCTTTGCCGACTGCCAGGGAGGATGGCAGTTGGCAAAGCCTGCGCCTTTGCCGACTGCTGACGGAGTGGCAGTCGGCAAAGGTGACGGTGTGGATGGCGTCAACCATGGCCTGCCTTTGCCGACTGCAATTCTTTGCCAACTGCCTGGCAGTCGGCAAAGCCAGGCAGTCGGCAAATCCTGCTTTGCCGACTGCAGGAAATTCTAGTTGGCAAAGGGACCTCTTTGCCGAGTGTCGAAAAAAACAGTTGGCAAAGAAAATTGCAGTCGGCAAAGAGCCAGTTTCCTGTAGTGCCTGTTCTATATTAGATCTTTTTTTTCCTGCTGCGTGCATGCTGCCGCCGTGAAGCTGCTGTTCATGTCCCAGTTCCATAGCGAGCTGAATGTTAAGTTGAAAGAGAACGCCAGGGAGGCTCTTTGTTTGCTCGAGGGTGAAATAGAATTCTTTACAATTATAGTATGAACATTTGTAACCTTTGATTGATTGTGGGTGTGAAATCATGTTGTATCAAATAACAACACAATGGTAATACTAAAATGATGTTCATGATTGATCATGGCTACATATAAGCATTAAACCATTTGCAGACAGTCAAATTGACGACTCTATCTGTGGGTTGTATGAGTTGTCTATTTAGTTGTCTGTGTCGTGGATTCCAAGAACTTGTAGACAAGTCCTGTCTATGGGCTTTACATGCCCTAAGATGCATCTTGCTATTGTAAGAAACAAATGGCCTCGAGAAGATGTTGAATTGGGGCTCTAGAAAAATTGAAACAACAAACCTTAATTGAAACAAACTATTTCACAGCTAGATAAGAAGTAGCCCTAAAACTACCAAAAAATCAAATTAAACTAGGTTCTTATGGCCACCATACCAAAAACATGTCTTTAGATGGAGGCCCTGTTTGGCAGGGCTTCTCTTCCGGCTTCAGCCGTTTGGGGCCAAACGGAGTAAAATGAAACGACTTTATTGGTGAAACCTCCTAGAGCATCTTCAAGAGATTAGCCAAATCATTTTTCAAAGGTAAATTTGACTATTATTGAAGGAAAAACGTCTCCAAGAGGCTCTATAAATGACCCTTTAAATTTAGTAGATCTCCATCCCACCTCATTTGCTCTCTACTTTTGGATAGCCTACATCACTAGCCACCAGCCTCTTGGTTTTATAGAGTCCGTTGGAGTACTATAGTATTTTTTTTTGTCAAATGTATTTTATAGGGTAGCTAAATTAGTAAACTTGGCTAGTCTTTTTGGCTAATCTCTTAGAGATGCTCTTAAAACCGGCTCTCACTGAGTTTGGGGTGGGATGGAGTAAAAAATAGTGGCTTCACCTGGTTTCACCTCACCCATGTGGACCCTAGGAGGAGAGAGACCTGTTTTGCCCCTGTCGAGGCTCACAAGCGCGTGTGGCCACGGGAGAGGTAGCGCGGGCTCGCATGGCGGGAGCGCCCCGCAGGGAGGGCGCAAGACTGCCAGGGAAGGGCGCACCGGGGGTCGGGGAGGGCCGTGCAGGCTGTGGGGGACGGAGCGCGACGACGAGGAGAGGGCGTGGGCCGCCGGGGAGGGGCGCGCAGGCCACGAGAAGAAGAAGATTATGCGGTGAGGAGAAAATAAAGAAAAAAATAGAAAGAGAATGGTTACATAGTCTTTTCATTTTCTCCATTATGTGAAGCCGTTTTACCAAACGGTTTAACAAAACAATTTCAGCTCCATCTATGAAGGTGTTCATCGAGCTGAAGCTGAAAAAGATGGCTCCACTGGTGAAGTGGAGCCATGCCAAATGAGGCCTAAGAGGCTATAAAAAATTGCATCTATATTGAGATACATACACCAACTGGTTTAACCCAAAGTTTTAATTATTTTATTTGATTGCACCTGACAGGATTCGAACTGAAGACTCATGCCACTAGTACAATATTAGGTTCTGTGCTTTGACTAGTTCAACCTAATGCTTCTGATAGGGAAAAGTGAATAATTCACTTATACTTCAATAGCATGTTTTTGTTTCCTTTACTCGCTTATGCATAAATCTGATTTCAAACTCCACCGTTTCTACTAAATCTCCACATAATGTGTGATGCTTGCTAATCTCGCTTAATTTGCTGATTCCTGCTTTGCTTGTGCATTGAGAGTTGTAGTCAAAGAAGGGAGCAACATATATACGGATCTACAAGAAAATCCCATCATCGACAGCTTCAGCCTCCGTGCTCTTCCAGGCGCTGCACTGCAGCAAGAGCTACCTGCGCATCCAGGACGACGAGCTCAAGGGCGAGACGTCGTCCGTCGACGTGTCTACTAGGGAGAACCTGAACCGCCTCGTCGATGTCGGCAAGGCGCTGCTGAAGAAGCCGGTGTGCAAGGTGAACATTGAGACTAGCACGAACGAACCGTACCAGACGGATATAGGGGCACCAATGAGCAGGAGCTGATCCGTTTCGCCAGGATGCTGGTAGATGAGCGACGGGCAAGACTTCAGAAGAAAGGCAACAGCACACTGATGTAAAATGGATGGGCATGCTCTGTAATTATATATAAGCATGCTCTGTAATTATATTCATTCCTTTATACCCTAGAAAACGTATTCTGTTCGTACTCAATGCATCCTAAAAATCTCAGAAATTCTTATGTTTGTGGATGGATGGTAGTAAATTGTTTTATGTGAAAACAACGGTATGTTTTCCATTATGTCTGACACGTTTCTCAAAAAATCTATGGTCTCTACCGTCCTAGGGCCAGTTTAGATTTCTCATCGAAGTGTTCAGGCTCTTATTTTTCTATTCTTTTCTAGTGCTATCTCAGCTGGCGAAGTCGCTGGTCCGCTGGGGACGCCCTAAGAATCAAATGGCCTAGAGAAGAAGGTGAATTGGGGTTCTAGAAAATTGAAACAACAAGACCTTAATTGAAAGAAACTATTGGCACCTAGACAAGAACTAGCCCTAAAACTACCATAAAATCAAATTACTATAATGCATGTAGGTTCTTAGGACCACCCTACCAAATCATGTCTTTAGTTAGAGAACACACAAGCTAAGAGTCTATAGGAAATCACATCTATTGAGTTACATGCCTCGACTGGTTTAACCCAAAATGCAGAAATATGAGTTTTAACTATTTTATTTAATTGCACCTGATACGATTCGAAGTTGTGTCTAATATACCGTATTAAGTTGCATGCTCTGAAAGTTCAATCTAAAGCTTGCTAATCATCAATAGCATGTTTTTTTTTTCCTTTACTCGCTTATGCATAAATCTGATTTCAAACTCCACCTTTTTTTCTACAAAAATCTCCACATAATGAGTGACGCTTGCTAATCTCGTTTGATTTGCTGGTTCCTGTTTGCTTATGCATGGAGAGTTGTAGACAAAGAAGGGAGCAACATATACACGGATCTCCAAGAAAATCATAGTGGATATTGATAGAAGTAGAACAGGATCACTAGCCATATATCTAGCATGTTTACTTGCGTTTTGAATAAACAGTGAGTCCTAGAACATCTACTAGTACGGGATTAATAGATAGAGTGAGAGAGAGGGGTGAAGGAGGTGCAAACAATCGGCCGCCTTCGAAGAAGACAGGCTAGCCATCGCAGCGTTCGGTGAAGACTTGGTAGAGGCGCGGTGGTGAAAGGCGGCGGTGCAGTAGCGACGTTGTCCGCAGTCGTAGGTGCAATCTAGTGGTAGCGTCGAACCTTGTGATGGTGCTTCCTGTCACTGGCTGCGCACCCTCTCTTAGATCGGATTAGGGTAATGTCGGTAGGATGGCTGTAGCTCGTTCAACCTCGTGAAGAGAGCCGCCGGCCCCCACCTCTATTTTTATAGCGCAGTGTGACGGGGCCCACCAACCATATAGGGTTGGGCATCCCCGATCAGGGCGTAGATCCAAGGGTCCAATTGACTGGTCCGTTTTTTTTCACATAAAACAATTTACTACCACCCATCCACAAATATAAAAATTTCCGAGATTTTAAGGATGCATTGAGTACGAACAGAATATGCTTTCTGGGGTATAAAGGAATGAATATAATTACAGAGCATGCTTACATATATGCTATCATGTAATCTAATATCCTACACAAATATTTGACAAGAGTATCCTAGCCCATCCATTTTTGATTTTACAGTGTGCTGTTGCCTTTCTTCTGAAGCCTTGCCCGTCGCTCATCTACGAGCATTTGGGCGAAATGGATCAGCTCCTGCTCATTGGTGCCCCTATGCCCGTCCGGCTCGTTCTTGCCGGTCTCAATGTTCACCTTGCACACCGGCTTCTTCAGCAGCGCCTTGCCGACGTCGACGAGGCGGTTCAGGTTCTCCCTAGTAGACACGTCGACGGACGCCGTCTCGCCCTTGAGCTCGTCGTCCTGGATGCGGAGGTAGCTCTTGCTGCAGTGCAGCGCCTGGAAGAGCACGGAGGCGTGGATGTCGACGAGATCGGAGCTGGCCTGGCTGAAGCTGTCGATGATGGGCGTGGCGCCCTTGTTGTAGAGCCACCCCAGGATTCCCCACTTGCTGCACTGCACGGCGTCGAACTTCTCCTCCACCTTGGCGGACCCCGTGCCCAGGGACAGCACCATGAACTTGCCGTAGTCCGCGGGCTTGATCGTGAAGAAGTCCTGGTTGCCCAGCAGGATCTGCTTGCTCACGTGCGTCATCGCCAGCAGCGTCTGCAAAATTTGTCAAGTTTCGTCAGCGTCACGACTCATGGAAAAGTCCAAAACTATGCACGTAGTAGCACGTGGCATGTTCGGCCGATCACCCACCGGGTTGTTTGCTGCGACGCCTCCGTCGATGAGGTTGAAGGCCCGGGGCTTGCCGTCCTTGTCTGTCGTCTCGAACTGGTGTCCTGGGAGATATGTCGGCGCGGCGGACGTACTGATGCACACGTCGGAGAGCAGAGCGTCCTTGGAGACATCGCTCATGGCCTGCGTGAATTAATCACCGGAGCGTTAGCAGTTAGCACGGTGAAAGGTCCAACCATTGCATGCTGCATCAACGACAGTGCTCCGATCCTATCTCAAATGTATTTCTTCATGGACGTACATCGTATCTGGAGAAGACAGTGGGCTGGAGGAGCTTGATGTCGAAGGTGGGGATGACGATGTTCTGGAGCGCCTGGCTGACCCTCGTCTCGCCGAGGAGGTCCCGGACGATGGAGTGGAGGTACTTGCCGTCGTACTTGGGCCCTGCCATGCTCTTGAACAGTCCAAGAGGACCGCCGCTGCACAACACACAAGACGATCCAGTCAAACATTTGCACCCGGTTGGGCTTATGCATAACACTCGTCTCATACGGCGTCCGCTCGTATGACTCGTTGACTCGTGTAGGTTCGTGCATGCAAAGATTGGATCCTCACCTGCCGGATGGGAAGATCTTGGGGCAGTGCTCGAGGTAGAAGTTGTTGATGTCCTTGGCAGCAAATAGCGGACGGCCGTCCTTATTCGGCGCCGTGAGCATGGCGGTCACCAGCCCGCCGGTGCTCGTCCCGGCGATCACATCGAAGTAGTCCGCGAGCCTCGCGTCCTGTCCGTCAAGCTCCTGCAGTCACAAAATCCATGGTTAGACAACATGCATGCATGCTTCCCATATGAAACTCGTATACATATATGTGAATAATCCTCACCTGCAGCTTTTCCTCGAGGAAGCCGAGGATGGTGCCCGGGATGATCCCGCGCACGCCGCCACCGTCGATGCTCAGCACGGTCACGATGCTCCCGTAGGCCGGCGGCGGGGACTTGGGCGTGCCCAGCGTTGACGCGCCGCGGCTGAGCGCCCGCCGCGCCACCGGGTTCATCGTCAGGCCGGAGCCGGAGCCGGAGCCGGACCCGTTGGTGCCGAGCTCCCCAGCATACACCGGCGCCATGGAAGACACGTACGACGACTTCGTTCACTCTATCACCGACTAACAATCAGATCGACCAAACCTCCCTAGCTCGGAGGAGGACGGAGATGCTCAGAAAAGGCTCGTTTATTTGTCCTGTTGCCTTTGGCAGTTGAGCGAGCGAGCTTCGTGCTGTGTGTAGCAGTAGCTGGGTCGATGCATGCAGGAGCATTTATAACCGATGGAGAGCAGGGTTAAACGTTCAAGAATGGGACAACACGTACGAGGGGTTTACTGAATCAAAAATGGTGATTTCGTCAGCAGATGCTAGGAAGTCGAAGCTCGTGAGTCCCCAGGGATGACGAGTCAGAAAGCACGTACGCGGCGGGGCCCGGTCCGGGGCGGGACGAAGATCCTGTCCGGTCGCCGTCGCGGTGTGGACGATCGCAGGATCGGGTCAAGGTCGCGAACGAGTGGAAACCGCGATATTTTTTGGGCTTGCTCGGTGGAAAAGACGAAAAGTCCAGGTCCGCTCCGCACTTCCGCTTCGGCGTGATGGGCATGCATGGGCCGGAAAACCTGTTTTCCGCGGCAGCCCATCCATGCGACCGGTGCCACTTGCTGGGTTGGCTATGGCTGGCTTTTTGCTTGCGAATTGCGATCGCTATCGCGATCGAGTGCCGCACGCGGGCGCCGGCCGGGTCACCCCCGATGGTCTCCGGACGTATGCGTAGGCACGTGCCGCGTCTCGCATGGGTGTTCCGACGAGCGGCGAGGAATTCTACGCCGAGGAAGTCTCGTGCTTTGTTCGGCTGTGCTTTGCCAACACTACTCTTCTCGTCCTAAAAGAAGTGCACGCAAACCCTATCAATTTTAATCTAATATATAAAGAAAGTAATCATATTAATGATGTGTAACAAATACTTGGTCACAGGCGTCCACCTACACCCTGATGCTCTTTTCATGGGCCTGCACAGCGGATAGCCCAAGCCCAATGAAAATGAATCGGATACTGACGGATATCACAGATATTATATTTGTTTTCATATTTCTGTCCGGATTTAGAATCGAATACGGATAGTGTCAGCCATGCCCCCCCCCTCCGTCCACCTCGCACATCACGGCCATGGTTGGCACCACGCCACCACCTCCCCGGCACCACCAGGAGGGAGGTCGCCGTCGGTCTGGACTTCATCTCCAGCGGTAGGAAGGGAGGCCTACGCATGTTGGGTTGTTTGTTCTCGACTTTCCCAATAGACCTAGGCCCGTTGGTTACCGTAGTTCCTCACCAGGTATGGCATGGATTCCGGCGATGCCGTGCTTGAAGTGTTTTAGGCGTTTTCAACTTATGTTTCAAATATTTCATCTAAATGTTGCAAAAGTCGATCTAGGATGTTACATATGTTGCAATGGTAATATAGATTTTTTTTTAATTTTAACATCTTTTGAAAACTAATTTTAAATCTAACACTGTCTGTTTTTTTAAAACCAACACTTTTGGCCGCGTCTATTGTGGCGATGACCGGAATTGCTGACCGGTGACGTGGCAGGGCTTGCCGCGCCACCGATCTTGGCACGGCAGTGCCGCGCCCTAATCCGTGGCGCGGCAGAGCCGAATAAAACCCCTGCGGCCAGTCCCGCTGCCTGAGCAGCAAGGCCCTGCCCGCCGCCGCAGCGCTCGCGTCCGCCCGCGCCAGCTCCTGCAGTCGCGTCCGCCCGCGCCAGCTCCCGCCGCAAGCACCCTTGCCAGCTGCCTCGCCCGCCCGCCGCCGCACCTGCGCACGCGTTCACCCGCGCCCGCCCGTAGCCGAGCACGCCGGCCGCCGTGCCACGAACGCCGGCACGGCACGGCCACCGGCCGCCCGGTGCGGCCGCCGCGCCCGCACGCCGGCGCGCCACCCTCTCCGGCCACGCACGGCGGCTGCCCGCCGAGGCCTGCGCCCACACCTCCCGAGCCGGTCTAGCGCGCCACCGCCGCGAGGACGAGCGCCACTGCCGCGAGGGTACTCCCCTCATGTAGTTAGTATAGTTAATAAAGTTAGTAAAATTAGTAAAGTATAGTTAGTATAGTTAATAAAGTTAGTTAGTTTAGTTAGTATATGTAATATAATAAGTTAGTATAGATAGTAAAGTTAGGTAGTTTAGTTAGTACAGTTATTGAGTCTAGTTATACATTGGATTTAGTCTAATTAGTTGTTGTAGTTAGCCTTGTATAGATGTTAATATTAGATTAGTTAGTATAGTTATAGTTAGAATATGTATTAATATTACTATGGACATTATGTACGACGAATTCGACGACTTGATGAAGTTTGTTGAAATGCTTTTGCAGATGGATTGTTGTGTTAGAGTTTTGTACGGAGGAAATGTTAGGAGAGAAGATGGTATGTTTGAGGATATGGAAGAAGAATTGGAATGGTTTGATGAACCTCCTAGCTTCAACGACCTTTGTGTCCGTTTGAATGCAAAGTTTGATGGTGATTTCACACTGAAGGAGAGGTTTGATACTGGGAAGACTAGGGCATACTATGTCCTCATGCCCTTACGCGACCCTGCTCACTGGTCCCGCTACACTAGGGTTCTCCAAGGTTCCAATGTGCTCATGGCTGAGGTGGTGGTGGAGAATGGGTATAGGATGTAGGGTGTTCAGGATGGTCCGTCCATTGATGGTTTTGGAGGCAATGAACACGAATTAAGGGTCAAAGGGGAAGCAACTCAGGATAACATGAATTTGGACGGTCAGTTAACATAGGAGCAGTTTCATTCAACTACAGTAGGCTGTATAAGCAATGACTTCGATGTGAATGAGTTCGAACGGGAAGATGAGGAGCAGGAGGAGGAGGACATGATCGGTGATGTAGTTAGCAGTGATTCAGACGATTTTGATGATGATCAAGGAGGTACAGATGCTATGCCAACACTGGCTGATGCCATGCTAGTACCGGTTCATACTATGCCATTACCAGTACCAACTATGGTTTTGCATGGTGTCTAGGCTCATGGTAGACTAGTCACATATTTGGCTGCAGATGATACCCCCTATGATTCATGGGCCAGAATTAGCGAAGCGCAGCAGTATGTTCCACCACCACCTTACACAACGACTGAGCTTGAGCAACTAAGGTCCAAGAACGTACCTTTCAGGGGCGTTTCGAACTATAGGGATGTCAGCATGATGAATATGGTAGTTTGTGACACCGGTCTCCAGATGTGTAGGAAATCATTGTATGACCATGAGAAAGAAACCCTTAGAAAGGGGATGATATTCAACACAATGTCAGAGATGAAACTCTTCCTTCAGGACTATGCTATGTACCACCATAGGCCGTACACCATCACTCATTCGGACCAGGATTTGAGGTACCACGTGATATGAAAAAATGGTTGTATGTGGAGGTTAAATGCATAGAAGAGACAGAGTGATGACAAGTGGAGGATAACTAAAGTTGCCGAACCCCACACTTGCCTAGACAATAGGGGGAAGGAAAATCATCAGTAGCTCATTGCACGTTACCTTGCCCATCGTATATTGGGTCTCGTTGATGACAATAACGACATTTCGGTGTCTTCTTTACAACAGTCCATATCTAGATTCGTTAAGTACGATGTGACGTACGGAAAGTCTTGGTGTGCTAAGCAAAATGCTCTAGCGATTCGATGGGGTAGTTGGGAGGAAGCGTACAACAGGGTGCCCCACATCTTATGTGCAATCCATTACTACAATATTGGCTTGAAATGGTTTGTGGACACCAGAGGGATGTGTTTTCGGGACCCAATGAGGCATGTCGTCTATCATGTGTTCTGGTCGTTCGCGCAAACGGAACATGCATTCCAGTTTTGTCGGCCAGTCGTACTTGTTGATGGCACTTTCCTGACAAGAAAGTATAGGGGCACCTTGATGATGGTTGCTATTGTTGATCCTGAGGACCAGATAGTACCCGTGGCTTTTGCTTTGGCAGAGGAAGAGAACAATGAATCGTGGTCATGGTTCATGCGGCTTCTACGTGTACAAGTGCTTGGCCTATCTCGCACTATATGTTTGATCTCAGACCGTCATGTAGGGCTTCTTAATGCTACAGCTGAGCATATAGATGGGTTTCCACCTCAAGTACATATATGGTGCATGAGACACTTTGCCGCTAATTTTTTACGACGTCAGCGGAAGCAGGATGTATGTGACAAGGTAAAGGCTCTATGTTGTGTATGTATAGAGCACCATTTTAAGGAGACAAAGAGAGAACTAGACAAGATGGTAAATGAAGCGGGAAAGACCTGGTTAGAGGTGTAGATGGAACATAAGGCTCAATGGGCATTAGCATATGATGAGGGGGGTTTCAGGAGTGGCATCATGACCACTAACTCCTCGGAGTCCTTCAACCGTGTATTCGCCAGAGTTCGATCATTGCCTGTGTCTAGAATTGTTGAGTTCTCTTTTCATAAGTGCAACGAATATTTTATGAAGAGGTGGGAACTTGCGCAGAGGAATATAGCTGAGCAGGGGCATTTTGGAAAGGCCGGAGCTGAACATTTGAAGGACGTCAAGGAATTGGTCAAGCAGCACACCACCGAGCCATATGGACCCCACCGCCATATCTTTAGTGTACGGGGCAAGGGTGGCACAAGCTTGGGCGGTGAACGTTATGGTGGATGAAACTACCGAGTTGATCTTGAAAAGGTAGAGTGCAGTTGCAACATCCCTCAGATCATGCATGTCCCTTGCTCTCATATGATCACGGCCTGCAGGGTTCGCGGGTACAACTATGAGGATCTACCATATATGTCACCCTTGTATCTCCTTTCGAACACCGTTAGTATTTGGGAGATGAGCTTCGAGCCATACCTTGACCCGACACAGTGGCCACCTTATAATGGTTATGACTATGTAACGCATCCAGATCTAATGAAGGTAGGGAAGGGTAGGAGGAAGAAGAAGCGACTCAAGGGGGACATGGACGCTATGAGAGGGTACGGTGAAGATATGTATGGCGGGGGAGACTTCAACGAGACCCGTGGCAGGAATCTTTGCTCCATTTGCAAACAATCTGGTCACAAGGCTAGCAGGCATAGAAGACGAGGGCAGCAGGTGCTTTCATATTGTGTTAGTATTGCATAACAAGTAGTTCAAATTTTGCAATGCTACATAATGTTAATCTAAATATTGTTATTTTGAATACTCTAACCCTTTGTTTATCAATTTGTAACATGATGACCCCTCCCACGCTGCACCAGATGTATCCCCTTCTTGAGGTGGAGTACGATGACCCACTTCTTCCACTGGACGACGAGGTTTCCAAGAGGCGTTCGAGGGATCCTTACATTCCTGGGACTTAGTTCGTTACGTTGAACTTATGTCGAATGAATATTGTCGACGAAAACTTGTAGACTCATAAACCAATGAAAATGTTATGTGGCAACTTGCCGTCCATTTATTGCTTCATATTCGTTTCAACTTGTGCATGGTCGTGACAGCACTTGTAGTTTATTACCGCACCGACAACAGCTGAATTGAGGCTAGTCGGTTTCTGCCCATGTCACTGCCGCGCCGTGGTCTATGGCGCCTCACTAACGTGTCGTGGACTATGACGCAGCAGAACCTGGGCTATGGCGCGGCTGAACCAGTGGGCTATGGCGCTGTATTCGAGATAATTTCAGTCATTTTTGTTCGTTTTAGAAATTCTCAACGCATGATACAAACAGATGTGATCACTTAAGATCGAACATGGGTAATCCGAGTACATGATACATGGGTACAATACATCAGTAGTTCAAATGGAATATAAGACAACACAATGGAATTTCTAGTATATAGATACATTGATCATTAATAAAGCATGGAACTAACAGATGGCGTAATAAAAAACCCTTAGTAAGAAACATACTGAGTAAGCAACTCGTCGTCCGAGTACCAATCCTCAACCACAACCCTATTGCTATGGCTAGGCTCACCTACATTGCCCTGATCTGCCTTTCGCCTATAGTAAGCGACCTCTGCTTCATCTGCGGCCTCTACAGCCTGAGTGAAGAACGTGTCATCATCCTCCTCCGCCTGCAAGCCCGCCTCTGCTAGAGCAATGAGCTCGCTCAGTCTGGTAGTGTCGTCCTCAGCCTCCTCCGCCTGTAAGCCCACCTCTGCAAGAGCGATGAGCTTGCTCAGTCTACCAGTGTCGTCTTCAGCCTCCTCTACCTGCAAGCTCGTCTCTACTAGAGTAATGAGCTCGCTGAGTCTGATAGTGTTGTCCTTATCCTCACCCCCCTCATCAGATAACACAATCGGTGATTCAACGGTGCGACCAGCTCGCTTTCTGTGCTCATCTAACTTCTTTTCCTTGTACCTTGCACGAGCCACCTCTACAGCATGTTCCTCGCTGCATCCAATACCTTCATGTATAAAATGCAATCAGTTAGCAACGCGATTATATTACATTTAAAATCAGGCAACCAAAAAAGGCTTTCAAACACTCACTGGCACATAATGCAACAACATGCTCGTTCAAGACCTGCATCTGTACTCTTGTCTCCTCCTTTGCCTCCTTCCTTTCCCTCTCCTCCTCTAACATCATCCGTCTTTCCAATCCCCATTTGTCAAGCCCAATGTCGATCGGGTTACAAATAACGCGTTGTCTAGCAAACTCACGCATCTTGTCTTTGTGATATTTAACGAAAAGGTTGACATAGTCAGGTCCATATCCCCTCTTCCGTGCAATTACTTGCTTCCCCTTCAGTTCATCCAAGAACTTAGCTTGACCATCATAACATTCCCACCTACATTTCCTAGTGCTCTGTTCAAACAAAAAATTATATCATATATGTCTTAGCAAAAGAAACAAAATACGATTTCATGGTTACCACAAAAATAACCAACCTCATCATAGTCAACCATATGGCCACAATAATGGCATATTCCAAGCTCCGAAGGGACTAGACCATAGTTGGATTTAACACCACATTCGCACTTTACTGGAGGTGCCTTGTAAATTAACGTTTCTTTCTTCTTTTGCTTTGCCTTTGGTGGTTCTACGGGCCATTTGTTCTTAGGACCATAGAACCACTCCTTGAAACGACACTTCGCCATTGAATACACCTAGAAAACATGACATTAGTACATGAACACATATAGCTCAACATTTCAACACATACACTTTGCACTTACTTTATGCTTGTTTGGACACACAAACTCCAACGTATTCTCAGGGTTTATCATAGCTCGATCTCCGCAATCGCACAGAGGAGGTTCCTCGAGTTATCTAACTGTGGCTAAGTGCTTCTCCTTAGCCGTCATTGGAGGGGGGTTAGGGGGAGGTGGAACCCACCGCTCGAAGTGCTCTCGTGGATGTCGCCCTCTCCACCAATCATCGAAAAGGAGGTACCTGGTGTCAAACTTGTCTGCACCGTCGATCCATTGAAAGAAAAAGCACCTCTCATGGGCCTACACAATAAAATTTCAACAAAATATTAGTAACCTAGTAATACAAATGAAGAAAAAAACATACGGAAACAATTACTTACATTAAAACGATTGCATGTGTAGAAGCAACGAGCCGTTGTGTCCGGATGTCTCAATTGAAACACGTCGGCCGGACGACCACAATCACAGTTAGGGACAGGGAGTTCAGGAGGGACGGGGGCATCTTTGCTAGACTCGTTGGGGCATAATTCTCTAGGATGACCCTGTTTTCGCCACAACTGCTCCCGAAACATAATTTTCCTCCTAACTTTAACTCCCATTCATAATATCCTATCCACCATTCAAACGAAAATAAAAAATGCGTCATTACCTTGTGAAAGGATCAAGATGCCCAAGAGGGGGGGCGAATGGGGCTAATTTCAATTTTCTTTGCAATAATCAAATCCTATGGTTAGCCCAATTAACCCCTTGTGCCTAGAAAGTGTTTCTATTAATCAAACGCACAAAAGTTTAGCACCCTAAGTTCCAATCCTACTCTAGCATGGCAATTCTAGGAATGTAAAAGACAAGTATTGAATGGCTCAAAGTAAATGCTTAAAGTAAAGAGAGGAGAAGGAACGCGGTGATGTTTTGCCGAGGTATCGGAGAGTCGTCACTCCCCACTAGTCCTCGTTGGAGCACCTGCGCAAGGGTGTAGCTCCCCCTTGATCCGCGCAAGGATTAAGTGCCCTCTACGGGTTGATTCTTTGACACTCTGTCGCGGTGAATCACCCACAACCACTCACAACTTGAGTTGGGTCACCCACAAGCTCCGCCGGATGATCACCAAACTCCCAATCACCACCAAGCCATCTAGGTGATGGCGATCACCAAGAGTAACAAGCATGAACTCTCACTTGACCACGACAAGCCTAATGAGAAGGGTGGATGCACACTTTGCTACTCTTGATCACACTAATGAGGGCTCTCTTTGGGATTCTCAAATCTCAATCACCTCAGTAGGACCTTGCTCTTCTTGGCACTCTCAAACATGTTTCTCAGCTGTTGGAATGAGCAAAAGTATCCTCACACACGAGTGGAGGTGATATTTATAACATGGGCTGAAAAATAAATCGTTATGTGCCTCTGCGGGGTGACCGGACGCTCCGGTCATGTTGACCGGACGCGCCGGTCAGTTCACCCTGAAACCCAGTGTTTACAGTGTGACCAGACGCTGGCAAGCGTCCGGTCAGCACTGACTGGACGTGTCCGATCGCAATTTACCCTCACTAGAACCTTACTGATGTCGACCGGACGCTGGCCTTCAGCGTTCGGTCACTTCACTTCTCAGCTTCCGGTCACTTACAGACGACTTCACCTTGATCAAATGAACTGACCGAACTCTGAGCCAGCATCCGGTCACACCGAAGCCAGCATCCAGTCAGTATTTGACCCTCCATTCACTTCCAACTCTCGATCATATGTGAATGGAGTTTGCTCCATTGGATCTAAGGACTATTTTGGAGCTACCTAGCGCTAGTTTTAGCAAGTGTGCACCACACCTAACCCACTAGACTCACCTAGGTCAAGCTCCCCATCCGTACCCCCCTTAATAGTATGGCCAAAGGAAAAACAAAGTCCTAAACTACTCTAAGTGTCACTCCAACTCCAATCGATACTTAGAACTAGTCCATCCTTAACCTTGTCGTCCATCCTTTGAAAACTGAAATGATTTCCATCGTGGGGGCATGACCATCATGATAGCCCAAACGATCTCCATTACCATGACCTAACTTAATTTGCCTCTACAAAACACACATTAGTCATAGTAATCACGTATTGTCATTAATCACCGAAACCCAACTAGGGGCCTAGATGCTTTCAATCTCCCCCTTTTTGGTGATTGATGACAATACCACCTCGAGTATGTAAAAGAGATGAGGTTTTTAACATGCTTGGTTCATATAAGCTTTTTGCAATAAGAACAAAAGGTTAGGCAAGCTTATATGACCCAAGCCAACATGATGTACTCAAAAGATATGAAGTAAGCATGAGTACAAATAATAAAGCTCATTTGTCGACGAAATATGGTCGGCAGTCCATCTAGGGGTATGCCCATGATGGTAGATTGCCGGTAGACGGTGCGTGTAATCAGGAACCAGATGGTTACAGAGGCACAAGACACAAGATTTATACAAGTTCGGCCGCCGTGTTGGCGTAATACCTACGTCCTGTGTCTCATTATTCTGTATTGATTGAGGTCCTCCCTGAGGGGGACCCCTGCCTCTCCTTGTATACTTTGGAGGAGGAGGGTTACAAGTAAAGTATCCTATTTGGTACTATTATAATATCTAGTACAACTTGTAATCTTGCCGTGCACGCCTCGATCTTACGGGCCGGACCACCTCAGATGGTGCGGCCCATGTACCATCTTGTGGTACCCGGGGGTATGTCCCCCACAGTTAGTCCCCGAGCGCCATGTATTCTGATGCGACACGCTATTTTAACCTTCTCCAAATAGTGAGGCTTGAGTTCTTGACATCTCCGACCACCGTTGTCGCCCGAGAAGTAGGTTGTTCGAAGAATGTATGGTGCTCTTAAGAAGAAAGAAAAAGATTTCTGTCCTGGGAAGTGTGCCCACTTGGGTTTCTATGAAGAAACGTAAGGGTGTTTGAAGCGTAGCGTCTTTGATCATCAGAGGCGTAGGGGTCGAAAAACAAACACTTTCAACGTAAGGTGAAGTGTGCCCACTTAGTCCCCGAGCCTGGTAGTAGGTGACGTAGGCACGTGGTGCCAAGGTCTAAAAAGAATTCCTAGTTAAGTTGAGAATCCAATCGTCGTACAGGCGATACGAGATGCACCGGCAGGTGCATCATACCGATGTAGTCCCCGAGCTTGCTAGAAGGTGAGGTACGAGCCTTATAGCAAGGTCTAAAGGAGAAAAAATATCCCAACTGTATGCGAGTTGCCAATCGCATGTAGTCGAGATGCAAAGTCCCCGAGCCGTGGTCGGAGAGTGGTCGAGGCAGTCCCCGAGCACAGGTCGAGGAGCGAGCGACGAAGTCCTCGAGCTATGATCGAAGAGTGATCGAGGCAGTCCCCGTGCGTAGGTCGAGAAGCGAGCAACGAAGTCCCCGAGCTGTGGTCGGAGAGTGATCGAGGCAGTCCCCGAGCATAGGTCGAGAAGCGAGCGACGAAGTCCCTAAGCATAGCTCAAAATTCCTGCAATATAAATATGTAGAATGGTAGTACATGATGTATAAAATAATAAATTATGGAGAAAAATCAGCGGTGAAGAAATAGTGTATGACGCTCAGCAGTCACTTGTAAATGCACATGATGTGATAAAGTAGTTGGTGCTTTGTAAACATCAGTGTTAATATGAAGTTTGTGTTTGTACTTAATATAAATCGTCCGACCAGTTAGTATGTAGTTGAGCCTCCAGCCCTAGCTAGCTTCACTGTAGCGTGGAGTGCAGAGCCCATATGCATGTAGGAAGGCGTCGCTAAGGAGCCGCTGCTGATGACCCATAACGCAGAGGGCGGACGCTCATACACGTGTAGAGAGAGTCTGGTAGACAGGGCCATTTCTGGAGACATCGAGCGTCAACGTGACTAGTCGGGGATTTGCGTTAAGTATAGCTATATGTTATCTTTAAGATGGTATACATGGACAAACGTTATTTGAAGAATAATCATGACGAGGACGTTTGTGGAGAAATGTCATAATGAAAAATTATATTAAATATAAATATTAGAAGTGTACTTATCTTTGGATAGAAATCTGGTCGGCGGTGATGAAGTTGTCCGGTCCTCGAGCTTTCCGACCTATCGTCATGACGGTGGTCGCGGTTGTCACAGCGCCGTTCTTCGTGGCGATTATCATTGCGATGTGGTCTGGTGGTCAACATGGTCGGAGTTAGGTGGAGCCACTCAGGACGTGGTTGGCGTGGTCTATGGTCGACGTGGTCGGAGCTCGGTGGAGCCGCTTGGGACGTGGTCGATGTGAGCTCGGTGGAGCCACTCGGGACGTGGTCGACGTGGTCCGTGGTCGACATGAGCTCGGCGGAGCCGCTCGGGACGTGGTCGACGTGGTCTGTGGTCGACGTGAGATCGGCGGAGCCACTTGGGACGTGGTCGACGTGGTCCGTGGTCGATGTGAGCTCGGACGGCTTGCTCAATCGGCCCGCTTGGCTCGACGTGGCTCGCTAGACGACTCGATGCGTCTTGCTCAGTGGCTTGATGGCTCTCGATGTGGCTCGCCAGATAGCTTGTACGGCTCACGTAGTTGCTCGGTTCCGGCTCGTTGTCTTGCTAATCATCTTGCATGTAAGATGTACGTCATCCTTGCTTATTGGCTTGTTGAATCTTCTTCTGTTCGGATTGAAATCTTCATGCATGCATGATCGAACCATACAGGAATAGGAGTCCGTAGCTTGCACGAACACCGTGAGGCCGAAGACGGGTGCGCCGATCTGGCTGTCCACCGTGAAGTGGCCACGAGATCCGAAGTCGTGCTACTGATCGTCAATGCAGTAACCACCGGTCCACCGTGGACATGTGCGTGTGGCGTCAAGTTCCGTCTCCTCGTGCAGCCGCGTGTGACATGAAAGAAAAACACTCGCTGCAGAGCGACGAAGATGAATAAGATCACGGATGAGAGAGATGGGTTGGCACATGCAGAAACAATTAATCTGTATTAGATATTCGAAGAACAGATTGATCTAATCAACAACGTTGCTAAGAACGACTCACCCCATTTTAGCAGATGTTAAGAGAAATTTCCCATCTGGCTTGCCAAAGGATCAGCACGCACGACCCCTAAAGGGGACCCCTACCTGGCGCGCCACTGTCGACGAAATATGGTCGACAGTCCATCTAGGAGTATGCCCATGATGGTAGATTGTCAGTAGACGGTGCGTGTAATCAGGAACCAGATGGTTACAGAGGCACAAGACATAAGATTTATACAGGTTCGGCCGCCGTGTTGGCGTAATACCTACGTCATGTGTCTCATTATTCTGTATTGATTGAGGTCCTTTCTGAGGGGGACCCCTGCCTCTCCTTGTATACTCTAGAGGAGGAGGGTTACAAGTAAAGTATCCTATTTGGTACTATTACAATATCTAGTACAACTTGTAATCTTGCCGTGCACGCCTCGATCTTACGGGCTAGACCACCTCGGATGGTGTGGCCCATGTACCATCTTGTGGTACCCGGGGGTATATCCCCCACATCATTTGCATCGGAGTAAAATGTGGAAGCAAAGCAAAAGAGCATAGCACAAGTGATATGACATATAAATGATTCAAAGTAGAGAGCACACATGTCACATATCACGATCACGTAGATATCACTATCACATAAATAAAGTAGTAAACATGAATGCATAATGTATCTCACACATAAAAACTCCAAATGTAATAGATAAGCTAATATAATAACTAAGCTCCCCCTAGATATGTCGCTCCCCCTAAGGCTAACATACTCGAACCCTCTCCCTCTTTGGCGTCAAATACCAAAACCTAAGGGTCGGTCGGTGGGGCTGCAGCGGACGAGCCGGGCGCAGAGGTACGAGGAGCGAGCTTGAACTAGGTGCCATCATCATCTGACCCTGAACTCTAAGTAGTCTGACCCTCTATAGCTGGAAGCGATGCTGAAGCAGTCTGGGTCAGATCAGGAACTAGAGCTGCTGTAGGCTGTGCTGGTATGACTGAATCAGCCAACTCTGATGATGCCACTGAGGAAGGGAGCGTCTCTGTAGTCCCGGTAATAGGTGCAACAATAGAAGGACCTAGGACATGCAAGTATGGAGGAGTAGGTTGCCCTATCAACTCACTGAAGGAAGCACCAAGGCTCCTAGAAACTGTAGCCTCTGGCACTAGCAGCGAGGGCGTCTCAGCCGGTGTGAAGCCTGTCTGAAGAGGTGTGAACTGCGGGGCTATCACTGGCGAAGCAAAATACTGGGACACCTACTCTGTAGGTGAAGCAAACTATGCTGGTGGCTGTCCCTGACTCTGAAGCCCACTAGGCTGTAATGCTGGAGTCATCAAAGTGGTGGCAGGCTGACCAAGCTGGGGCGGTGAAGCCCCAATCACTGTCACTACATGCTGCATAAATACAAGTAGTTGCTGCTGCATGAGGATCTGTTGCTGATGCATGGCCTGCTGCTGCTACTATAGAGCCTACGTCTGCTGCTGAATAGCTAGTTGTTGTTGCTGAAACTCATCCTGCCGAGTCTGGAACTATGCAAAAGTGGCAGCGGTCTCCTGAGCCTAGCATGCCTAATCCTGCCTCATCCGCTCAAGTATAGCAAGGAGAGCAGGGTCTGTCTGCGGTGCAGGTGGGGCTGAACTAGAGCTGCCGGCCTCATGATCATGTCAACATGCAGGCATCTAAGGAATGTCCTAGTAGTCCTCGTCTGAGCTGTCACTAGGGTCGCTCTCGACTATCCCCTCCTGCTGAGCAAGCTGCTCCTCCTCAGTAGCTACAATACCCCTGATAATAGCATCCTACTAGGCTACAGTCTCGGGTACATCTGGATGATGGCGTGGCTGACTAGGTGCCTGTGGTGTACTATGGCAGATCATCTGAGTCAGGTTGTATGTAGGAAACTCTGTAGTAGCACCACTGTACTCAGCTAACATCTCAGGTGACCTCACTATGACTGCCCTGTGAATAAGAAATGTGATCCAATGGGCATAGGGCAACTGTCGATGACCTCTGAACCCCTCAGCAATAGTATCCTCCATCTCTAAAAGAAGGAGATCCTAAATGTCAAATACGGTCTGCTGCATCAGGGAGTTGAGAAGCCATAGCTGCAAGCGAGTCAAGCCCTCGTGATACCCCATCCTTGGAATCAAGGTCCTACTCATAATGGCATCCAACACTAGCTATAGGAGTAAGATCACTGGGAGTCCTGCTCGACCCCTTGCCAAAAGGCTCCTTGAAGCAGTGGCGAACCAAATCTGTGGGAGGCACCATACCGCCATGAGGGCGTCTGGGAGGCACTGTCTGTCCATAGCAAACATCATATAACCTGATAGGCTGCTCCTGAAGCCTGAGTATCTCCCTAACTCTAGTGCTCGTCAGCCGGTAATCTCTGCCTCTAAATGCAAAGTGAATGTATCTATGCTGCGGGTCAATCCATAGAGTAGCATAGAATTGACGGACCCAAGATGGAACATATAATCCTGTCTGTCCAATCAAGTCTGTCAGCCTTGGAAGGTATGTAAGGTAAGGGCAAATGTGCTCTCCAACTGCTGCAACTATAGACTCAATGTTGCACACCCTCTAAGGTCTGAATACAGCTCCACTATTAAGATATGCATTGTAGAAATCCTTCTGGAGTGGTGTGTAGAAGTCCTCTGATGCTCTACCATCTCTCCTCGGTGGGAACCACTGCTCAAACTCCACAAACCTGAGCTGCTACACTTGCTTGGCCGTGGTGGCCCTCAAGTCCAAGTGTGTCACAGGAGACGGACCCTATGGTCTGGGAGGTGGACGAGAAGCCCTCCACTATGTATCCGCCCTCGGCGTGATTGGAGCACGTGTACGACTAGAGCGGCGAAGCTATGGCTGAGGTGCCTACTCTGTCTCCTCGGTCTGCTGTCCCTCCTAAGTCTGCTCTGCTGACGGTGCCTGCTGCTGTGACTCCCCCTGAGGCTGATCCTCATCGATGGCAACACGTCATCCTCCAATCATGAGAGTCCCAGGTGGACCACCATGAAGGCGCTCAACCCGCTCAAGTGTAGCCCTTGCTTCTGGTGAAAGCTGATCTGTAATCCGTACTCCACTGCGAGCACCTCCTCTCTCGGCACGCTCTGTAGCCTCTGCAAATACGGCTACTCTAGCTGTGTCTACATCTGGGTACTTGCGCTTCTTTGTTGCAGTCTTCTTTGTCGCCTTGCCTTTAGGATCTGTAGGCAAGTGAGGCAGACACCTTGGATCCTCATCACCCGGACCACCCCCAACATTCTTGACGCGAACCATCGGTTGAATCTGAAGAGAACAACTACCACTGACAAGAGACAACTGCCAACTGTCACTTCCGAGGCTTGGCCTCGATCCGTACTCGTGAGCTTGGCCCTGAGTTAACTGACAACTGCCACTGAGACCTCAACGGCACCGACTCGCTGCACGATGGAATAGATCGGGAAATACAAATAGTTTTAATTATGCATCTAGAGATACAAAAAACCTATGAAAGCAAGCAATTAGATACGAAATAGAAACATGGGCTTGCTACCTGATGAACCGGCAAATCGATGAGAAGAGGTACTAACGGGGAACCACCGGATCGGCTAGGGTTACGCGATGTGTAGTGAATCGATGGCAAGGGTTCAGAGTGGGCACTGGAGGCTCTCCGGCAATGGATCAGTCGGCACTGCAGCTAGGGTTGGCACTAGGTGGCGGCTGGCGCAGGGAGGCGGCACTGCGGCGCTGCGGTGGTGCACGAGAACAGCGGTGTGGCAGTTTGACGCTGGCGCGGTAGCTCGGCGCGGGTGCGGCAGTGTAGGCAGGGCACGACGTGGTGGGGCACGGGAACGGCGACGTGGCGGCTCAGCACGAGCAGGGCACGGTGCCTCGGGCAGTTTGGCGCGGCGGCGCAGGGAGGCGACTACGGCGGCGCGGAGAGCTGCGGGAGGCGTGGGCTCAGCGTGTGCAGGGTGCGGCGGCGTGGACAGGCGGCGAAGTCGGCATGGGTAAGAGGCTAGGTTAGGGCAACGCACGATTATAAAGGGGTCCCCCGTGGGATTGAATAGGAAACGGAGAAAGAGTTTGCAATCCGCACGATTCCTATTGACCGGATGCTCCAGTGGCAGCGACCGGACACTACCACCCAGTGTCCGATCGATTCCAGAGAGGTCCAATTCCTCTGGAATCACGACCGGAAGCGTCCGGTGGACACCGACCGGACGCAGCCAGAGTTCAGTCAATACAACCTTCGTCTTCTCCACACGACCGAACGCTGAAATGCCTTCTAACCGGACGCTGAAAGGCAGAGTCCGGTCACTCCTTCGCAGCAAGTTCACCTCCTGTGAACTGACCGAACGCTAGACATCAGAGTCCGTTGCAGCGTCCGGTCACTCTTTTTCCAGCAAATCTTCAAAGTTCTTCATGCTGCCTGTTCCCAATCAAGTCCCAACTCAAATAAGATCCAAATAAACACCAATTGGGACTGATGTGAGTGACCTCTCTCAAACCCTCATGTTTTTCAAAAATATTTTGCCTTAGGCTATAATTCTTTTTAAGAAAATAGGCAATAAAAGGGCAATTTGAAGACAAACGACAAACAACAATCATGCATATGCAATGCAATACTTGAAAATAAATCTAGTTGCTTGTCAAGTTTGATCCAAGGTTAAGCTTCTTCACACGCTTTTCGGTGGTTATCTTAACCATGTTAGACAAGCCCTATATGTATTACAAAACATTAAACATGTTGTATATTACAATGCAATGCAAGGGACAACACAAGCTCATTTTTTAGTGAAGTTACTAAAATCAAGCACATTGAGCTCATTCCGCAATCTACAAAACGTTGTCTCATCTAGCGGTTTAGTGAAGATATCCACCAATTGATCCTCGGTCCTTACACCTTCTAGTGATATATCATTTTTAGCAACATGATCTCTAAGAAAGTGATGGCGGATATCTATGTGCTTGGTGCGAGCGTGTTGAACCGGATTATTTGCAAGTTTTACCACACTTTCATTGTCGCACAAAAGAGATACTTTTTCTAGAACTACACCATAGTCTAGCAAAGTTTGTTTCATGTAAAGTATTTGTGCACAACAAGCACCCATGGCAATGTATTCCGCTTCGGCGGTGGACAAAGCCACACTATTTTGCTTCTTGGAGGACCAAGACACAAGTGATCTACCAAGCAAATGGCACCCTCTGGATGTGCTTTTTCTATCAACTTTGCAACCGGCATAATCCGAATCGGAATAGCCAACTAATTCAAATATAGCTCCTTTGGGATACCAAAGACCAATGCTTGGTGTGTACTTAAGATACCTAAGGATTCTTTTTACGGCAATTAAATGAGTTTCCTCAGGATTAGCTTGAAATCTAGCACACATACACACACTAAACATGATGTCGGGCCTAGATGCGGTCAAATATAACAAGCTACCAATCATAGAGCGGTAGAGAGTTTGATCAACTGGGTTACCTCCCTCATCTAGGTCGAGATGTCCATTAGTTGGCATTGGTGTCTTGATTGGCTTACATTCATCCATCTTGAATCTCTTGAGAAGATCATTTGTATATTTCTCTTGAGAGATGAAAATCCATTCTCTCATTTGCTTGACTTGAAAACCAAGAAAGAATGTAAGCTCTCCAATCATTGACATCTCGAACTCCTTCGACATCAATTCACCAAACTCTTTGCAAGAATCTTCATTTGATGATCTAAAGATGATATCATCAACATACACTTGACAAATTAAGATATGCCCATCAAGCTTCTTGGTGAATAGTGTGGTGTCGACTTTCCTAATGGTGAAGCCCTTCTCAATGAGGAAGTCCCGAAGGCGCTCATACCAAGCTCTTGGGGCTTGCTTAAGCCCATATAATGCCTTGGACAACCTATAAACATGATTAGGATATCTAGGGTCTTCAAATCTAGGAGGTTGATCAACATAGACTAGTTTATTAATAAAGCCATTTAAAAATGCACTTTTCACATCCATTTGATAAAGTTTCATTTTATGATGTGATGCATATGCAAGGAGGATACAGATGGCTTCTAATCTTGCAACCGGTGCAAAGGTCTCTCCAAAATCCAAACCTTCAACTTGAGAGAACCCCTTTGCCGCTAGTCTTGCCTTGTTCCACACAACAACGCCTTGATCATCTTGCTTGTTTCAGAACACCCACTTTGTTCCAATGACTCTTGCACCTTTGGGCCGCTCTTCAAGAGTCCAAACTTCATTGCGGGTGAAGTTGTTCAACTCTTCATGCATTGCATTTATCCAATCCGGATTTTGAAGAGCTTCTTCTACCTTAGTAGGATTAAAGCAAGAGCCAAAAGAGTGATGAGCAATAAATAAAGCAAGTTTTTGTGAGCGAGTCATTACACCCTTTGAAGGACTCCCTATGATGAGATCTTGTGGATGATCTTGTAGTAGAGGTGTATTTCTTCTATTGACCACTTGAGGAGGAGGTTGTGGAGCATCAACATCTTATGCTTGTACCACCAGTTGATCATGGGAGACATGAGTGTCTTCATTTTCCACTCTCCCATCTTTATCACCATCTTGTGGCACACTTGATGAAGAAGGTGGTTCAATCACTTGTACATCATCTTCATCATCTTTAGGCTTGATGTCTCCAACCGGAATGTTCTTCATAGCCTCCCTCAATGGTTCATCACCTATATCATCAAGATTCTCATGTGCTCCTTGGGAGCCGTTAGATTCATCAAATTCCACATCATATGTTTCTTCAACCAAGCTGGTGGCATGATTAAATACTCTATATGCTTTAGACTTTGATGAGTAACCAACAAGAAAACCATTATCACAACGTCTTTGAAACTTCCCTAGGTGTTGCCGCTTCTTGTAGATGTAGCATTTGCAACCAAACACCCTAAAGAAGGAGACGTCCAGCTTCTTCCCATTGAGCAACTCATAAGGTGTCTCACCAAGAAACTTTTGAAGGAATAGGCAGTTTGATGCATAGCATACGGTGTTGATAGCTTTCGCCCATAGAGTTTTGGGGGTGTTGTACTTATCAAGCATTGTTCTTGCAAGAGTGATCAATGTCCGGTTCTTCCTCTCAACTACACCATTTTGTTGAGGAGTATATGTTGTGGAGACCTCATGCTTGATCCCAACTTCATCACAATAGGCTTCTATGTTTGTGTTGTCAAATTCCTTCCCATTGTCACTTCTTATCTTCTTAAGCTTCACTTCAAATTCATTTTGTGCTCTCTTGGCAAACTTCTTGAAACAAGATGCAACTTCGGATTTATCATGAAGGAAGAATACCCATATATACCTTGAATAGTCATCAACAATCACAAGACAATAAAGATTTCCTCCCAAACTCTTGTATATTGTTGGTCCAAAAAAATCCATATGAAGAAGTTCTAGCACTCTTGCGGTTGACATGAAAGCTTTTGTTGGATGGGTATTTGCAACTTGCTTGCCGGCTTGACATGCACTACAAAGCTTATCCTTCTCAAACTTCACATCCTTCAACCCTCTCACCAAATCATTCTTTATTAGCTTCTTGAGTGAGCTCATCCCAACATGAGCAAGTCTTCTATGCCATAGCCACCCAAGTGTTGTTTTGGTGAATAGGCATATCTTCAAGTTTGCATCTTCGGAGGTGAAGTCCACTAGATATAGGTTGTTGTATCTAAATCTTTTGAATATCACATGATCATCATCCTTCTTGGATACAACAACCTCCTTCTCGGTAAACAAGCATTGGAAGCTAAGATCACACAATTGTCCAACGGATAGCAAGTTGAAACTCAATGAAGCAACATATAGCACATTGGAGATGGAATGATCATTTGATATAGCCACTTCGCCCAATCCTTTGACCTTGCCCTTTGAGTTATCTCCAAATGTGATTCTTTCTTGTCCATCTACTTCTTCATCTAGTGAGGTGAACATACGAGGATCACCGGTCATATGTTGTGTGCAACCACTATCAATAACCCAATTTCTTCCACCAGTCTTGTAGTTCACCTACACACAAGAGATCAAGCTTTAGGAACCCAAACTTATTGAGGGCCCTTCACCTTCTCAACAAGTGACTTTGCAACCCAAATTTTCTTAGGCCTATTCTTGTTTGGAGGTCCTAAGAACATTACTTTTATCTTTCCACTAGAATCCTTTCTAAGCATGTAGTGAGCATTGAAGGCAAAAGGTCTAGCATGCTTGGGCAAGGGTTGTGGTGGTGGAGTTTGGCACTCATGAGCAAAGTGGCCTTCTTGTCCACACTCAAAACATCTCTTTGGCTTTGGTTTGGACTTATGTTGTTATTGAGCTTGAGCCTTCTTTTCTTGGTTTGTCAAGTACCTAATGCCACTTCTATCTATCTTCATGACGGTGTTCATTAGTAGCTCACTTTGAAGATGCTTGCATCTAGTGAACTTGCTCAATCCAATCTTAAGATGCTCTTTCTCCAACTTAAGCTTCTTGTTTTCTTCCTTGAGAGCATCATTGTTTTTCTCTTCCTTGAGCTTCTTGTTCTCATCTTTGAGCTTCTCATTCTCAAGGATCAAACCATCATCATGAACAATAGTTTCTAGCACAATAGACTTGGTGGTTTTGAGTTCTTCAAGATCTTTCTTGAGCTTTTCATTATCATTCTTGAGCTTGACAAACTCATTATAATCATCAGCTTCAACCACTTGCTTGCCCTTGCTACTAGAACTTTGCTCAATGCTCTCAATGATCAAATCATCACATGATATAGCTATATCAATCTTGACAACATTGTTAGTAGCATCATGTGGCTCATCGGATAAAAATTCTTGAGCAATGACAAGATTATCATGATTAATCTTAAGAGTGGTGTATTCTTCTCTTAGCTTGTTGTGGCTAGTGCTGAGCTCATTATGTGTCCTCTCAAGTTTATCATGTTTTTCCTTAAGCTCTTTCTTAGAAGATTTGAGCTCCTTGAGTTTGGATGATATAGCATCATTTGCTTTTTTAAGCTCAACACTAGCATTTTCCGCTATATCACATTTGGCTCAAAGAGAATCATTTTTAGCTTCTAGCTTTTCATTTTTAGCTCTAGTTTTTATTATGATCTTAGTGTATTGTTTTAGCAATCTAGCAAGATCATCATAAGAAGGTGATTCATATTCATCATCATCACTACCGCTATCATCATCACTAGCATGCTCATCATCACTACTATCATCATTGTTAGATACCTTGCAGTCATCCTTGGCCATAAGGCATAGGTGTGTAGAGGATGATGGCGGTGGTGGCGATGAAGATGATGAAGAGTTGATAACAATTGCGGCCACCTTCTCGTTATCACTATCATCATCGGATGAGGCACTAGATGAATCAATATCCGTGAGCCAATCACCGACAATGTATGCCTTTCCACTCTTCTTGTGGAAGTCCTTCTTGCCATCTCTCTTCTTGTATGGCTTGTTCTTCTTCTTTTCTTCTTCTTCTTCTTCATTGCTTGAGTCATCTTTCTTGCCCTTGTATTTGTTCTTGAACTTGTCTTTCTTGGGCTTAGTGCATTGGTGTGCTAGATGACCAAGTTCTCCACAATTGAAGCAATCCATCTCGGAGATTGGCTTCCTTCTAGAGCTAGTGAAGAACTTCTTGCCATCAAACTTGATGCCACCCTTGTTGAGCTTCTTTAGCATCTTGGCGGTCTTCTTCACCATGAGAGCAAGACTTTCATCATCAACTTCATCATCACTTGAGCTTTCATACTCAAGTCTTGCTTTACCCTTCTCTTGGCTAGCTTTGAGTGCTAAGTCCTTATCTTTCTTCTTGGTAGAGGATGAGCCATCTTGTGGTGTGATGTGCATGTACATCTCATGAACATTGATCTTTCCCAAGATTTGTGTCGGTGTAGCCGTGGAAAGATCACCTTGATGAAGCATGGTCACAATATGCCCATATTTATCAATGGGGAGGACACTCAAAATCTTTCTTACAACATCGGATGGTTGCATTTGAGTGAGTCCAAGCCCATTGACTTCCTCTACAAGAACATTCAAACGTGAATACATCTCATTAACACATTCTTTAGGAAGCATTTCAAAAGAGTTGAGCTTTTTCATGACAAGATGATAGCGTTCCTCACGCTCACTCTTAGTTCCCTCATGGAGTGCACAAACGTCCGACCATAGTGCATGGACGTCTTTGTGGTTCCTCACCCGATTGAACACATCTTTGCAAAGGCCTCTAAAGATGGTGTTTCGAGCCTTTGCATTCCACTTCTCGTAGTTCACCTCATCGCCTTGTAGGTGAGTAGCATCCCGAGGTTTTGGGAAGCCATGTGAGGCGGCTCTAAGAATACCAACATCTAGAGCTTCTAGATACGCCTCCATGTGAATTTTCCAATAAGAAAAATTATCTCCCTCAAAGATAGGAGGAGGTCCATCCCCATGAGACATCTTGCTCTAGGCGGTTAAGCCTAAATACGTGAGCACGAGGCTCTGATACTAATTGAAAGGATCAAGATGCCCAAGAGGGAGGGTGAATTGGGCTAATTTTAATTTTTTTTTGCAATAATCAAATCCTATGGTTAGCCCAATTAACCCCTTGTGCCTAGAAAGTGTTTCTATTGATCTAACGCACAAAAGTTTAGCACCCTAAGTTCTAATCCTACTCTAGCATGGCAATTCTAGGAATGTAAAAGACAAGTATTGAATTGCTCAAAGTAAATGCTTAAAGTAAAGAGAGGAGAAGGAACGCGGCGATGTTTTGCCGAGGTATCGGAGAGTCGCCACTCCCACTAGTCCTCGTTGGAGCACCCGCGTAAGGGTGTAGCTCCCCCTTTATCTGCGCAAGGATCAAGTGCTCTCTATGGGTTGATTCTTTGACACTCCGTCGTGGTGAATCACCCACAACCGCTCACAACTTGAGTTGGGTCACCCACAAGCTCCGCCGGATGATCACCAAACTCCCAATTACCACCAAGCCATCTAGGTGATGGTGATCACCAAGAGTAACAAGCACGAACTCTCACTTGACCACGACAAGCCTAATGAGAAGGGTGGATGCACACTTTGCTACTCTTGATCTCACTAATGAGGGCTCTCTTTGGGATTCTCAAATCTCAATCACCTCACTAGGACCTTGCTCTTCTTGGCACTCTCAAACATGTTTCACAGCTGTTGGAATGAGCAAAAGTACCGCCACACACGAGTGGAGGTGGTATTTATAACATGGGCTGAAAAACGAACCATTATATGCCTCTACGGGGTGACCGGACGCTCCGGTCATGTTGACCAGACGCGCCGGTCATTTCACCCCGAAACCCAATGTTTATCGTGTGACCGGACGCTGGCCAGTGTCCGGTCAGCACTGACCAAACGCGTCCGGTCGCAATTTACCCTCACTGGAACCTTACTGATGTCGACCGAACGCTGGCCTTCAGCGTCCGGTCACTTCACTTCTCAGCGTCCGGTCACTTCCAGACGATTTTACCCTTATCAAATGAACTGACCGGACTCTGAGCCAGCGTCCGGTCACACCGAAGCCAGCGTCCGGTCAGTATTTGACGCTCCATTCACTTCCAACTCTCGATCATATGTGAATGAAGTTTGCTCCACTGGATCTAAGGACTATTTTGGAGCTACCTAGCGCTAGTTTTAGTAAGTGTGCACCACACCTAACCCACTAGACTCACCTAGGTCAAGCTACCCGTCCGTACCCCCCTTAATAGTACGGCCAAAGAAAAAACAAAGTCCTAAACTACTCTAAGTGTCACTCCAACTCCAATCGACACTTAGAACTAGTTCATCCTTAACCTTGTCGTCCATCCTTTGAAAACCAAAACGATTTCCATCGTGGGGGCATGACCATCATGATAGCCCAAATGATCTCCATTACCGTGACCTAACTTAATTTGTCTCTGCAAAACACACGTTAGTCACAGTAATCATGTATTGTCATTAATCATCAAAACCCAACTAGGGGCCTAGATGCTTTCACCTTGAACGAGGACGAGGAGGGAGGAAGGCGGCCGGGGAATGGAAGGGAAGGGAGGGAGGCAGCAACGGGGGGCCGGGCGGGCGGCGGGCGTGGCGGCTAGGCGCGGGCAGGCAGTCGTGCTGCTCGGGCAGCGGGGGACTGGCCACGGGGGTTTTATTCGGCTCTGCCGCGCCAAGATCGGTGGCGCGACAAGCCCTGCCACATCACCGGTCAGCGATTCCGATCGTCGCCATGTCAGCCCGCTGTCGCGCCACCATGCATGGCGCGACACAGGCTTTTGGCCGCGCCATGGCAATAGGCGCGGCAAAAAGTGTTAGATTAAAAAAAAACATACATTGTTAGATTTAAAATTAGTTTTAAAAAGTGTTAAAATTAAAAAAATTCATAATGTACGTATGCTGCAAGCGTATGTTTCAAGTATTTTAGGTGTTTCAGACGTTTGTTTCAAATGTTTCATCTGAATATTTCAAAAATTGATCCTGGTGTTGCACATATTACAATGACTATACTCGCACTTTTCAAACGTATGTTTCAAGTGTTTCATCTATTAAATGTTTTATCTGGATGTTTCAAAAGTAGATCTTGTGTTACAGATCGCTAGTTCGTCTGTAGGCCTAGACTCTCAAGTGCGCCGCCATGTGATTCACATGCCGGCGCCTGAGGCCTGCAGACTCCTCCACAATGCGCATCCACAAGCAGGGCAGATGGGCACAGGTCGTGGTTCCGGCGTGCGGATGCGGGATGGGCGCAGGGGTGCAGGTTCTGCCATGCGGGGCGCGCGCCGCGGTTCTGGACGCTGGCGTTCGTTGGGAACATGACAGGAGCGTGTGGGATGCGATTCGGGCATTGGGGGCGGGAGCTGCGTCCGGACGCGGGTCCTGGGGCTGGACGTCCTGAGTGCTAGCCTTACCCTAACAAATATCATTAGATTGACATTGGAACATACTCTCTTAATAAATTTATTTAAAAATATAAACATTGAAATTATTATTTTTGTATATTTGGTCAAAATTAAAGGAGTTTGAATATCTCGGGAAGCTACATGTGTATTTATTTTGCGATGGAGTAGTTGTTCCAGATGGACGATGACTCGTGTAACTGTTTGGCTGGAAAAAAAATCAAAGCTTGGCTGGTATCGCCCTACTTGACACATTAGTGTTCTGACCGTTGATTTTCCACTGGTCATATCGCTACTGGACCAAGGAACTGGAGACCAACTCAGGGAAGAAAGGACGACAGGAACAGAAATGACAAGTGTTAAGTGCGAGTTCTACACTCAATTTGCCGTGAGCTATTCTATCTTATCTTTACTATTTCTAATTGGGTAAAAGGATCGTTGGAAGAAAGGACCGTGCTGATCTTTCCAATTTTCTAGTCCACACGAGAGAAATCCTGAAAGTTCTAGAGCATCCTTGTTTTTTTAGGCTCAGTCACCCCGATAGTCATGATCTATTTTTTTTAGCCGCCTACTGTTATTTTATATAAAAATAATGTTCCGGTGGTTTTCTGAATCTGTATTAAATTATCCAATATTTTTCTATTGTGAAAATTATATATATCAACTGTCGACGTTTGGTACCGGAACGACATTACTACGTGCTACGGTTCGAAGGCAGCCACTGTCAACGTCGTTATTAACCCCCCGTCTTTTGCTTAATTCAGCTGTGTCGTGCATGGTTGATGCATGCCTTGCAGTTGCCTGCTTCATTTTTATATATGGGAGGCTTGTGATTAGCACTAGCTAGCCGCCTGCCGGCCTAGCCCAAAGTCTGTCCGTGGGCATTGCATTGTTTTATACAGAGAACTCGATCTATTAACGCCCCTGACCTTTTTGCTACTCTAATTAATCTCCGCAGTTCGCAGAACATTCCATGGCGTTTTGCCAAGCCTAACATTCTACGCACGTCCCACATGTTTCTTTTTTTGGATGCCTAAATAAAAAAAAATTCTACGCACATCACACATCCAGCTCCAGGCCTCCAGCACGTGAATGTTGAACGGGATACTGCAGTGCAGGTGCAGAGAAAAAGATAGCCATCATACAGCTAACGATGATGTTGAGTACGCTGTCTGTCGTGCCATCAGTAAGGTATTAAATTCAAAGCTTTTCTGTTCAGAAAACACGATCGCCATCGTAGAATCTCTCTTCAATTACTCTTCCTACCGGTGCTTTTAATTAAATCCCTCCGTTTCTGAATGCAGAGAACATTTCTGACTTCCACTATACACATTTCCTCGAGCGGAAACTTCTCCTGCATGCGTGTGGTCGACTTGGATAATTGTCACGTTGCATGTCGTTTTACATATACCACGCCACACTTCAAAATAAGAATGGACCAAGGTTTGCATTAGTCCATAAGGGGCGCCCCAACAAGGCGATTTGGGCTGGCTATTTCAACGCTGACAAGGACAGTGATCTGACGTGGAACTGTAAAAAGAGGAGAGAGAGGACTCGCCAGCTGCAAGAAATCGCTGATCGATTTGTGTTACTCGAGGAAACACTGAGGAGAACAGTGGGACCCATGGCCTGCAGAAGCCCTGAGTGACCGCTCCGTAATCCGTGTCGCTGTAATTTCCTTTCTCACACCTCCAGATCATCAGGCTACGTCGCCACCACCGTTACGGACGCCCTAATCAATAGCATGGACATGTGTTAACGACGACTAGTAGTATATAAAAATTAATGATGCATGAAGTACGCCACCTTGTCCAGGGTATGACACGATTAAATTAAAAGAAGAGTATGTATGCTAAGTTGATTCCGTGGACTATCTTTAGATTTGTGATGACTAATCCGTGGATTGAAATTTTCTGATATGCATCACTGTGGATTTCATTAAAGTGTATCTCTGGTATTATTTAGTACAGTACCTTCCAGCTTGAATATAGAGATTATAGAGTATTCGAATGGATACTTTGTTAAGAAATAAATAGAGAGTAAACACAAGTAATTTTGATAAGCTATATGTATATGCTAAATTGTATCCACCAAGCTTTCAGCGTAAATATAGAGATTATTATGGTTGGAGAAATGAGGACTGTTAGAGAGGAGTAATCAAGTGGCTAGAAAAATAGAGGTACCAAGAGGTAAAGTATCAGGAGGTACCAAAGAAAAAGAGATGGGGCGCTTGCCTGGGGTTTGATCCTAGCAACCTACTAGTCTTGGAGGAGAGAACTCAACGACTAGGCCATGTTGTTGTTTGAGTGATATATTTAAGTTTATTTATACCTTATTTACCCAGTGGTTTAATGGTTTGAACCAATCAAACCGTGAACCGAAAGGTTGACCAGTTAGATCTCCGGTCTGGTCCTAATAACTTTGATTGCAAAGATAATGATTAGAGTATTATAGTCCTGATGTCTCTGTTCTTCCATCCAACCACACCAATTACGGCGACTCCTCTTTCGTCTTCCTTCCACCCCCACCTCTGCTACTCCTCGTAATGTCACAACTTAGAACTCTTTATGTATCAATAATGTCAGTCTTGCATTTATTTCACAATTCCAAACTTCACAATCCAGACTTCAAAACCATCCAACATGGTATATGTATTTCACATTCAAAAAAATTACATTGTACATTAATCATTGTCACACCATTTACAGATAGGTCATTTGACACAAGAGTCATCAACACTGATCCTATCACTAGAAATCTATCTCTATTTTGCACCATATGGTTCATTCGATTCTGCCTATTTTTACGCATAAGTGAACAAGTTTTTTGGTACTAACTTCTAAGCACCATGCAAACCTCTCTGTATGCAGATAAAATGCCATCAGCAACGACCTTCAAAGAGTTGCTCCCTGTGTAAAGAACCTGACTACTAGTACTATCCATTATCTACATCACCAATCTTCAATTTAGCAGGCCGATTCTTCTTTGGATTGAGATTTGAGACTGAATCAATCTTACTGTTATTAGAACAGCTGCACAGAGACTGAATCACTACGATTCAGTTAAGTAACCTGCAGGTTGAAACAAAACTTCAGAAATCCATCAACTAACATGTGGAATCTAACCAAATTGAACCCTGGAACGGGAACTCTACGTCCGGTACGTGATGAAGGAGAGAAGCGGCCACGGGAGGGAAGTAGAGGAGGCGGCAAAGGAGGTAGTCGCAGAGGACTAGACAAGATGGATCCATAAACTGCTCCAAACAACGTACGTGACGGGAGCGGATGCGGCGGCGGTGGCAACGGGAGCAGATGTGACGGCGGAGGTGGCAGCACATGAGCCTGGGCCAAGTACATTGGTACACATAGTCTCATAGCTTGTCTCATGCAGCGCCACCAGATTTTTTGTGACAGGGAAGAGAGAGAGGGAGGTAAGAGAATGAGTGGTTGTTTAGCCGCTTATAGGTACTCAAAAGTACCTGATACTACCGTCAACCACTGCAAAAAGAGCTCATATAAATAAGATAGTCCGTGCTGGAGTACTGTGTAAATGGGCAAATTATACAAGCTGTACGTTGTGCACCACGAGAGGGTAGACACTTTGGAAGAACTAACGGAAGTGGATACACAGAACATGAGAATAAACGAATGGATTGCAGAACACATGGGGCTTATTAGGCTATCATGTAGTGCACTTTCTAGTTTGTACACATATTTGACACGACCATCCGGCCTCTATGGCTCTATATCTCCATGTTTAGAGCGTGTTGTCGTTGCCTTTTTTCTGGATCCTGGCCCGGCGCTCCCGCACCAGCATCTTGGCGAAACGGACAAGTTCATCCTCATTGGTGCCTCTGTGGGCGTCGGGCTCGTTCTTGCCCGTCTCGATGTTCACCTTGCACGCCGGCTTCTTCAGCAGCCCCTTGCCGACGCCGACGAGGCGGTTCAGGTTCTCCACGGTGGACACGTCGACGGACGACGTTTCTCCCGTGAGCTCGTCGTCCTGGATCCGGAGGTACTGCCTCTCCGAGTGCAGCGCCTGGAAGAGCACGGAGGCGTGGATGTCGACGAGGTCGGCGCTGGCCTGGCTGAAGCTGTCGATGATCGGCGTGGTGTCCTTGTTGCTGAGCCACCCCAGGAGCCCCCACTTGCTGGACTGCACGGCGTCGAACTTCTCCTCCACCTTGGCGGAGCCGGTGCCCAGCGACAGCACCATGAACTTGCCGTAGTCCGCTGGCTTGATCGGGAAGAAGTCCTGGTTGCCCAGGAGGATCTGCTTGCTCACGTCCGTCATCGCCAGCAGCGTCTGCAAGATTTGTCAAGTTTCGTCAGCCTCTATCGATAACAGTTCATAGAGAAGTCAACTCAACATTAAACGGTTGGTAATCCACTTGTTTTTACTACATGCCGTTGACAGTACACTGCGAAATTTGTCAAGTTTGGTGCACAGTTTCTTATCTAGCTAGTACTAGCTAAGTGTTACTCGTCACCTCGTGTTTGTCGCCGTTAGCACGTTAGTTGTGTGGTCAATCAAATCAGTTACTCACCGGATTGTTTGCTGCGACGCCTCCGTCGATGAGGTTGAAGGCCCGGTGCTTGCCGTCCTTATCCTTGGTCTCGAACTGGTGCCCTGGGAGGTAGGTCGGCGCGGCAGACGTGCTGATGCACACGTCCGAGAGCAGAGCGTCCTTGGAGACATCGTTAATGGCCTGCGTGAATCACCGGAGCGTTAGCACAGCGAAAGGTTCAACCATGCAGCGAGATTGCACATTCAGCGCATATCCATTATTATCAAGTGTCTCTAACTTGTGCAAGGACGTACATCGTATTTGGAGAAGACGGTGGGCTGCAAGAGCTTGATGTCGAAGGTCGGGATGACGATGTTCTGAAGCGCCTGGCTCACCCTCGTCTCGCCGAGGAGCTCCCGGACGATGGAGTGGAGGTACTTGCCGTCGTACTTGGGGCCCGACAACTTCTTGAACAACCCCAGAGGACCGCCGCTGCTGTTGGGTGGGAAGATCTTGGGGCAGTGCTGGAGGTAGAAGTCGTTGATGTCCTTGGCGGCAAACAACGGACGTCCGTCCTTGTTGGGCGCCGTGAGCATGGCGGTCACCAGCCCGCCCGTGCTCGTCCCGGCGATCACGTCGAAGTACTCCGCGAGCCTCGCGTCCGGTCGCTCGTCGAACTCCTGCAGCTTCTCCTCGAGAAAGCCGAGGATGGTGCCGGGAATGATCCCGCGCACGCCGCCGCCGTCGATGCTCAGCACGGTGACGATGTTCCCGTACGCCGGCGGCGTGGACGACGACAGCGGCGTGGACGCGCCGACGAGGCTGAGTGCCCGCTGCGCCACCGCCGCCGGGTTCAGGGTCAGGCCGGAGCCGTTGGTGCCGTGGTCCGCTGTTAGATATTATGGGCTTGGCCCATTTATTTAATATCTCTATTAAACTCTATGGTCCGTACAGGGTACATTAATGGTTTTGTACCATATGGGAATTTAATCGAGAGGCGACTCTACTTAAATACTTGGTCATTGGTCGATCTATTTGAGAAGTAAAAGTGGATCACCTGGATGCCACACGCGCGCGCGCGCGCCACCGCCGCCGCCGCCGCCGCCGCCGCCGCCGCCCGGCCCGTGGGCGTGGCGAGGCGGGCGGGCGGGCGGGCGAGGCCTTTATTTTTGAAACTGACGAATTGATTGGAATTGATTGGAGGAGTTTCTGGTAACTCCCGTGACTCCTGGCTCTCCGTCTTCTCCGTCTCTCCCACCGCAGAAGGGAGGTGTGACCCCTCGGTGCCGTCGTCTTCTCGTCTTCTGGCCTCTGCCTATAAAACAAATTCTCCTCTCTCGATTAAGTTCTCTTGGCGAAATACACCGCATCCAGCAGCGCAAGTTCTTCCCGTTCCACCTCCGGCGAGCACCAGAGATGGAAGAGTAGGCCTCCGGAACGCGTCTCCGTCGTGGGCTTCACCTGCTCGGGTGAAGACGGGCGATTACGTTTTTGGGGAGTGTCGGTGGTGGCACGACTACTCGCTGGTCAACCTGTAGCGGTGTTTCTTCACGACATCCTTTCCTGCACTGCATCGAGCGGGACGACTACAACAGCAAAGCACCACCATGGCTTTTCCTGGTGCGAGCGGCTCCGCCGCAGGGTATAATCTCCTTCACCCTCTTCTGAGTTTCATTATCAATATCATGATGTTTCTAGGCAATACTGCTATCTTTTTCAACATGCTCTGTTTGGTTGATTTGAATGATTATGTTAGTACTGGTTTTCTGGTTCCTTTTAATTTTGTGATCATCATGATCTTAATATTTGAGAACACATCTTTTATATTTGTGATCATGTCTGTGATGCTTCAACTATGTAAAACAATGTTTCACATATGTTTCGGATCTATAATTTGTCTTATCATCATGTTAACATTTGTCGTGAATTGTTTCTGTCGTTTTATTCATGACTTCACTCTCCTTTTTATTGCGTTATTTTTATGGATTAAAATAAATATGAAAATGCCTTATTTGTCAACAATCCAAAAACGTAATTTCAGACCATTTTCATCTGTTGGCTTTGCGGGCATGCTAAAGCCTACGCCGTTTGAGGGTACTCACTACAAGAGGTGGCGTGAGAAAGCCCTTCTGTGGTTGTCAGCCATGCGCTGTGGTCATGTGCTCAATGAGCAGCCTGCTACTGTGAGATCCGATGAGGATGAGCAGGCTTGGGGACATGCTGAGACCATGTGCAAGGCTGCACTGTTGAGCATCATCAATGATTCTTTGGTTGATGCCTACATACCACTCCCGACTGGCAGAGCTGTGTGGGAAGCCCTTGAGGCCCGGTACGGTCTTTCCGACGCCGGTTCTGAGCTGTACATCATGGAGCAGTTCCATGACTACAAGATGGTTGATAACCGTCCTGTAGTCGAACAGGCTCATGAGATACAGGGACTGGTGAAGGAATTGGAGCTGTACGGCTGTCCTCTTCCTAACAGGTTCGTGGCAGGTTGTATTATTGCTAAGCTGCCACCTTCCTGGACTGATTTTGCTACTACCTTGAAACACAAGAGGCAACAGTTTAGCATTGCTGAACTTGTTGGCACTCTTGATGTTGAGGACAAGGCAAGAGCAAAGGATGTTAAGGGAAAGAGCAAGGGCGGGAATGGTGAGGCGACTACTAGTGCACATGTGGTGCAAAAGTTTCGTCCTAAGCCACAAAAGAAGAAGCCCCAGCAGGAGCTTAAGCAGAAATCCACTACCTTCTTCAAGAAAGGTAATAATAAGAAGATGGGATTAGACAAGGCAAAGATGAACTGCTTCACTTGTGGGAACACTGGGCACTTTTCTAGAGAGTGTCCTGAGGCTAAGTGGAAGCCCCCACCAAAGGCGAAGACAGTCAACACCATTGAGACTGATGCAGACGCTGCTGGGTATGGTAATTTATCTGCATTTACAGTTTGTTCCTCACCTGACTGGTGGGTTGATACAGGTGCAAACATACATGTGTGTGCTGATAAGTCCTTGTTTTCTTTTTACCAGGTCGGGAGGAGTGGAGCCTTGTTGATGGGGAATGGCGCGCGTGCTGGTGTTCATGGTGTTGGTACGGTGGATCTGAAGCTTACTTCGGGGAAGACCGTGCAACTCAAGAACGTGCATCATGTCCCCTCAATAAGGAAAAATCTTATTAGTGGCTCTCTGCTATGTCGAGACGGTTTTAAACTTGTGTTTGAGTCGAATAAATGTGTTATGTACAAAGTATGGAACCTTTGTTGGAAAAGGCTATGAGAGCGGAGGCTTGTTCCGCTTGTCTTTGGTTGATACTTTACCTCTTGCAGTGAATAATGTCGTTAATAACGTTAATGTTGAGATGAATGTTTGGCATTCTCGATTATGTCATGTTAATCTTGGTTGCATGTCCCGCTTAGCTGGTTTGAATTTAATTCCTAAATTTGATGTTGCCAAAAGCTCCAAATGTCATACATGCGTTGAGGCAAAACAACCTCGCAAGCCTCACAAGGCAGCTGTGGCGAGAGAGTTGGCACCACTTGATCTCATCCATTCCGATATTTGTGAAATGAACGGAATTTTGACAAAAGGTGGTAAGAGATACTTCATAACGTTCATAGATGATTGCACTCGATATTGCTATGTGTACCTAATTAAAACAAAAGATGAGGCATTACATTATTTTAAAACCTTTAAAGCTGAGGCTGAGAATCAACTTGAAAAGCATATCAAACGGTTGCGGTCCGATCGCGGGGGAGAATATTTCTCTAATGAATTTTCTGAGTTTTGCGCGGTGCACGGTATAATTCATGAGAGGACACCTCCATACTCACCACAATCCAATGGGATTGCTGAAAGAAAGAACCGCACTCTAACTGACTTGGTGAATGCCATGTTGGAGACAGCTGGTTTATCTAAGGAATGGTGGGGTGAGGCAATTTTAACTGCGAATCATGTCCTAAATAGAGTGCCCACAAAGAACAAAGAAATCACTCCATTTGAGGATTGGGAGAAAAAGAGATTAAATATTTCTTATCTTCGCGTTTGGGGTTGTTTGGCCAAAGTGAACGTGCCAATAAACAAAAAGCGAAAGCTTGGACCAAAAACTGTAGATTGTGTTTTCTTAGGCTATGCCATTCATAGTGTGGGCTATCGGTTTTTAATAATAAATTCTAGTGCTCCTGATATGGCTGTTGGAACGGTCATGGAGTCTAGAGATGCCACGTTCTTTGAGAATGAATTTCCAATGAAAATAGGTGCATCTAGCATGTCTAGTCATGATCCTATTCCTGAACTTCATGAATCAAATATACACGCTGATGATAACACCCATGAGCTTGAGCAAAATCCTGAGGAGGATGATAATACTGTCACTCGAAGGAGTAAGAGGCAAAGAGTTGCAAAATCCTTTGGAGAAGACTTTATTATATATCTCGTGGATGACACTCCCACAACCATTTCTGAGGCATACTCTTCTCCTGATTCTGACATGTGGAAGGAGGCAGTGCAAAGTGAGATGGACTCCATTATGTCCAATGGGACGTGGGAAGTGGTTGATCGTCCATTTGGTTGCAAACCTGTGGGCTGTAAATGGGTGTTTAAAAAGAAGCTGAGGCCTGATGGAACAATTGAGAAGTACAAAGCTAGGCTCGTTGCTAAGGGTTATACACAGAAGGAAGGTGAAGATTACTTTGATACTTACTCACCTGTTGCTCGGTTGACGACCATTCGTGTGTTGCTATCCCTGGCTGCCTCACATGGCCTTTTCATTCATCAGATGGATGTTAAGACAGCCTTCCTAAATGGAGAGCTTGAGGAAGAGATCTACATGGATCAGCCTGATGGGTTTATTGCAAATGGTCAAGAGGGTAAAGTTTGTAAGTTATTGAAGTCCCTATACGGCCTAAAGCAAGCCCCCAAGCAGTGGCACGAGAAGTTTGATAAAACTTTAACATCAGCCGGCTTTGTTGTGAATGAAGCTGATAAATGTGTATATTATCGGTTTGGTGGTGGTGATGGTGTGATACTATGTTTATATGTGGATGATATATTAATATTTGGCAACAATCTAAATGTGATTAAAGAAGTAAAAGAATTTTTGTCGAGTAACTTTGAGATGAAAGACTTGGGAGAGGCTGATGTTATTCTCAACATTAAGCTTTCAAGGGAGGAAGGAAATGGTGGGGTAACTCTTATGCAATCTCACTATGTGGAAAAGGTCTTGAACCGATTTGGGTATAGTGAGTGTACGCCTGCTCCTACTCCGTACGATCCAAGTGTTCATTTGAGGAAAAATCACAGAATTGCAAGAGACCAATTGAGATATTCACAGATAATTGGTTCTCTTATGTACCTAGCTAGCGAAACCAGGCCTGATATCTCGTTCGCTGTAAGCAAACTGAGCCGGTTTGTGTCAAATCCGGGAGATACTCACTGGAATACTCTTGAGAGAGTGCTACGCTATTTGAAAGGGACAATGAGTTACGGCATTCACTTTTCCGGGTATCCGAGGGTACTAGAGGGTTATTGTGATGCTAATTGGATTTCTGATGCGGATCAGTTGTATGCCACGAGTGGATACGTGTTCCTACTTGGAGGTGGTGCTGTTTCTTGGAAGTCTTGCAAGCAGACTATCTTAACGAAGTCTACAATGGAAGCAGAACTGACTGCATTGGATACCGCTAGTGCTGAGGCAGAGTGGCTCCGTGATCTCCTGATGGATTTGCCGATTGTTGAGAAACCAATCCCAGCAATTTCCATGAACTGTGATAATCAAACTGTGATCACTAAGGTAAACAGTTCTAAGGATAACATGAAGTCCACAAAGCATGTGAAGAGACGTTTGAAGACTGTCAGAAAACTGAGAAACTCCGGAGTAATTGCATTAGACTATGTTCATACATCAAATAATCTGGCAGATCAATTCACTAAGGGTCTGTCACGCAATGTGATAGAAGGTGCGTCGAGGGAACTGGGTTTGAGACCCACATAGAGCCATCAACAGTGGTAACCTATCCTATGTGATCGGAGATCCCGTGAATTAGGATGGCGAAACAAGCTGCTGATTGACTGAGGGAGAGACCCCTTAGATTATAGCTCAGTTCGTTGGAGATACACCGTCTCTCTAATACTGTTAGGCAGGATGATTAAGTTCTTAATGTGATCCGAGCGGCTTGGTATAGCGGGGATGTTGTCCTACAGAACATCCTATAAGGAACACACCTATATGAGCTCGATTGCTAGTCACAATCTATGAGATGTGGGTAATCTCTAGATGCTCATGAAAAGGCCTCGAAGTGTGACTTATATGCTTCAAAACAGAGGGAAGGCACTTGGCAGCCTAGTATCAGTTAAGAGGTTATGTGAAACTCATCTCGCACAAAACTGTCAATTCAAGGTTCTGTCCATTGTTCAGTTGTGGATGAGTGTAGCTAGCTCTCTAGATGGATGTTCAACTTAACAGTCTCCATCGAAACACTGGTATATAAAAGGAATGTGGTTCTGAGAATTTCAAACTGCGTACCCTAGAGTTTGGTGGGGATTGTTAGATATTATGGGCTTGGCCCATTTATTTAATATCTCTATTAAACTCTATGGTCCGTACAGGGTACATTAATGGTTTTGTACCATATGGGAATTTAATCGAGAGGCGACTCTACTTAAATACTTGGTCATTGGTCGATCTATTTAAGAAGTAAAAGTGGATCACCTGGATGCCACACGCGCGCGCGCGCCGCCGCCGCCGCCCGGCGTGGGCGTGGGCGTGGCGTGGCGTGGCGAGGCGAGGCGGGCGGGCGGGCGGGCGGCGGCGAGCGAGCGGACGGGCGGGCGAGGCCTTTATTTTTGAAACTGACGAATTGATTGGAATTGATTGGAGGAGTTTCTGGTAACTCCCGTGACTCCTGGCTCTCCGTCTTCTCCGTCTCTCCCACCGCAGAAGGGAGGTGTGACCCCTCGGTGCCGTCGTCTTCTCGTCTTCTGGCCTCTGCCTATAAAACAAATTCTCCTCTCTCGGTTAAGTTCTCTTGGCAAAATACACCGCATCCAGCAGCGCAAGTTCTTCCCGTTCCACCTCCGGCGAGCACCAGAGATGGAAGAGTAGGCCTCCGGAACGCGTCTCCGTCGTGGGCTTCACCTGCTCGGGTGAAGACGGGCGATTACGTTTTTGGGGAGTGTCGGTGGTGGCACGACTACTCGCTGGTCAACCTGTAGCGGTGTTTCTTCACGGCATCCTTTCCTGCACTGCATCGAGCGGGACGACTACAACAGCAAAGCACCACCATGGCTTTTCCTGGTGCGAGCGGCTCCGCCGCAGGGTATAATCTCCTTCACCCTCTTCTGAGTTTCATTATCAATATCATGATGTTTCTAGGCAATACTGCTATCTTTTTCAACATGCTCTGTTTGGTTGATTTGAATGATTATGCTAGTACTGGTTTTCTGGTTCCTTTTAATTTTGTGATCATCATGATCTTAATATTTGAGAACACATCTTTTATATTTGTGATCATGTCTGTGATGCTTCAACTATATAAAACAATGTTTCACATATGTTTCGGATCTATAATTTGTCTTATCATCATGTTAACATTTGTCGTGAATTGTTTCTGTCGTTTTATTCATGACTTCACTCTCCTTTTTATTGCGTTATTTTTATGGATTAAAATAAATATGAAAATGCCTTATTTGTCAACATCCGCAGCAGCATACACGGGCGCCATTACCTCGACCGGCCTCAAAGGCACGCGCGGACAGCAACTACTACAAAGTTCGGGGGATCGAGGAGATGCTAGCTCTAGATCGATTCAGATCGTAAAGGCTTGGTTTGTTTGCTTGTCTCTGGCTGTTGCGCTCTGTGATGCGGTGTGGCGAGGTCGATGCACGAGAGTGAGTATTTATAGGCGCAGCTGGGATGAAGAACGGAACAACACGGAGTTGGTACTTGGCAGTACCTTAACACTCCTATTACTACTACTAGATCAGAAGTCTGGGAAGTCGCGTCGTTCGTACATGGCTGGGATCGTATGTACTAGCAGGACGGGTCCCAGCGTTCCCAGTCAAAAAAAAAAAAAACTTGAACGGGTCAATGCAGCAAGCTGTAGCCAAGAGCCGATCGAGCACGCGGAAGTGGAACTTTGGATTCATTCATGGATCGAGCACGCGGCAGTGGAACTTTGGATCAGGTCAAGGTCGCGCACGAGCGGAAACCTTTGGTTCTGGCCCGTATATTCTACGGAGTATACGTATACTAGCTTGGGATGGGCCAGAAACCTTTGTGTTTTTAATTGGTCGCTGGCTGCTTGCCGCTTTCGATCGCTTGCGAGTTGCGAGTGCGATGAGGCCGCTGGACGCTGCGGATTGGGCGGTGGGCGCGGGGGGCCGGGGGCAACGCGACGACCGCGCGGGCGGGCCATGCCGGCGGCTACGTATAGTGAGTGGTCCGTAGCCATCGGCGGCGGTTAGACGATGGACGTCGTATACAGCATGTGCAGCGTACCGGTGCTCCGAGCGGCGGCCGGCGGCGAGGAATTGTATACAGACCAGGAAAGCGGCTGGAAGTGTCTCGGGTGCCTAGTTTAATTCGCGGCGAATGGGACGAGGAACATATGGTGGTTTCAGATGGCTACTAGTGCGAGTGCAACCGTGTTTTCCAACCTTTTGTGAAGACATGATCAAGATTCAAGCCGCTTGACCGTACCGGAGGAGAACTGCGTCTGTCTGTTGGATCGTTCCCAATTTGGGGATAGGCATTACAGTTTCGAGCTCTGACCGTTGATTTTCCGCTGGTCATAGCTAGCTGCAAATTTGCTGTCTTTTCTCCAAATACTGGACTAAATGAATAGAAGCCAATTCAAAGAAGAAACGAGAACAAGAAAGGACTAAAACGCGAGTTACTACGTAGACATCATTGTATTTGCATCTAAATTACTCACATCTATTCTTATAAGGACCTGTTTGGTGTGGCTCTCACACCAGAGCGGGTGGAGCCACACCAAACGAGCCCACCAAGAGAAGCGCTTTTGGTGCTAAATACATGGAGTCGGAGCTGAAGCCGTTTTAAGATACAGAGGTGGAGTGGCAAAACGAACTCTGTCGGAAGGGCTCTGGCTCCGACACCAAAGACCACAAACAGGAGCCACACCAAATTTACATCTAAACCACCAATATATAATCTACGATGAAAAAGAAGTAAATAACCATCAAGTACATCATATATGATTCCAAATTACCTAGTTCTATAGTTTTACATTTGGATTAAATATATTAGTATAACAAGTACCCATGCATATATTAGTAATATATATATATTTTTTTATATAGTTTTATCGGTCATGAAAAAATATTCCCTTAACATGCATATACTAGTGACACTAAAAACATTCTTGGGTCATGAAAAAATATTCCCTTAACATGCATATACTAGTGACACTAAAAACATTCTAAAATATATTAAAACTCTATCACAATAATATTTGTAAGTTGTTACTTTAAATATTTTTTATATTTTAACATACCAATTTGGGCAGTTTAATTATAAACACTCTATTTTTCATAAACCAATACTACCAGTGCCTTAGTGCAGGTCGAAGTGACTATTTATGTCATTGTAGTAACTAAGATATAATCTAGGACTTAGAACATATTTTTGAATAAAGTATAAGTGGAAAATTTAGGGGGAAAAAGATAAGATAGGCACCATTTCAACTTAACACGTGAATAAAAAAATATGGCATCGAATAAGATCAAAATTTGGAAGCCATAATATCGATTCCTGATGTCACAGAACTACAGAAGGAATACAACAATAGCAGTTATAGTTTAAGTTAGGTTTCAAGTAAATACATATTAAGAAACTACTTAGGTGCAATGCAACGATAAAAACACATACATAGTAATTGACAAATATATCATAACTAGATAGAGAATATAGAAAAATTTAAATATATATTGTGCTAGCAAATGAATACAAACAAAATTAATTATTTGTACGTACCAAATTTATCCACTGAACTTTTAGTATTCATATAAATGCAATATTCTAGATGTGCAGGAGCACAGGTTCATGGGTTAGTTCCAGAAAAGAGAAAAAAGTCTAAAAAAGGGCAATCGAAGAAATTTCTAGAAAATGAATTTAAATATCACACCATCTAACTGTGTGTAGACTGACAACGATAGTCATTGGATATAATTTGTTTCTAAATTATCCACCTCAACCATTGTATAAATTGAACTAAAGTAACCTTGAATATGGATACAAACTAGTCAGCGTTGCCATTATGTAAAGTTAGGAAATAACTCACTAAATGTGCACAAATTATCCCCTTAAGTCTAGATCAAACTTACCCATCATATAATTATTAAAGGTTATCTAAAAAATAATTATGAATTTTGCATTTTTACCCCTTATTAATTTGTTATTGTAAAAAATAACATAAAGTAATCTCTAAGCAGGACTATAGACTCCCCACCAAGTGTTACTGCCGCTAGCCATCAGAGTGGTACGGGAGGAAACACCCATTGGGCACCTGCTCATAGTAGGTTTGTGGGGTTAGGTTGTTGCTGTTCGAGGGCTCGTGGATAGGTTTGGGCTATATATCATCTTGTTGGGCACACTTTGGTTCTTCAAGTGACATGGTTAACCGGCGTGGAACTAAAGTAATAACTATAAAAAAATCAGTTACACCCGCTCATAGTAGATTTGAGGGGTTAGGTTGTTGCTGCTCGAGGGCTCATGGAGTTGGGGTGGGGGTGTGGGGGGGGGGGGGTTTGGTTCTAGAATATGAACCCATGAGAAAGCAAGCATATTTAGCAAATGGTAAATGAGAGATGAGTTGATGATTTTGGACTGGTCTCAATAATGGCTTGCTTTGCATGAACAAGAAGAGTTTGATAATGGATTAGCTTTGATCAAGGATTGAAGAATGAGTCAAGAATGCATAAGTGAAGAAATGCCAAGCAAAGGTTAAATGACAAAGGACACAACTCATATTGGATATAAGTCGATCTCTGTGTTGGGTTCCTTGTATGGATAAAGATTTAGAAAATCACTTTGCATTGATTTGATCAAGCTAGAAGTATGAAAATAGATATTGAAGTGAGTGTTAGGAGTGTCAAGCCAAGATAAAGAGGACATAAGGAATCGTGAATTGGCTGACCATATTGATGTTGATTCATATATCTCAATCTATGTGAATCCAACTGAATCTTGATTGATCTCAACATTCATATCTAGAAGCTATTCAAGCAAGGATCATAATATTGAAGAAATGGTTTTTCAATGGATGCTTAATATGATGTGACTTGAGTGTGGATCGATAAGGTGAAGATAGCAAGTAAAAGGCTTCGAGAGACTAAGCGAAGGTGAAGAGCAAGCAATGGCTTGAGGACCGAGGTACCATGGCTAAGGTGAAGAAGAGAGTACTTGCATCGAGTCGAGAAACTAATTGAGCTATGAGGAGTCATATTGTGTTGAGGATCAAATCATTAGTAGAAGTGACTTAAAGTCATGAAGTGAACTCATATATATGGAAATGGTTCAAGTCACATGCTCAAGGTATGTTTGCTCAAAGAGATGAGACAAAGTTGATTGCAACCCCTTATGAAGCTATTTGAGAAGAAATGGCATATGAAGACATTGAAGACTCAAGTGGTTGAAATGGTTATATTCTCTTAATCTTGATTATAGGTATGCCGTACTATCAAGGGGGATGCAATACGAATCATAGGTATGCCGTACTCCAAGTGCTCAAACTAACCGACCCCAAGTGCTAACATGAGACAAAACACATTAGCACAACACTTGCACTTGTTGATCTTGGGGCTTGTTCTTGGCTGGGATGGATAACCCTCAAAACCAGCTTTCTGGAAAGTCCAATATCACTAAAAACAAAGTTCGAAATAAAAAGTTATGGCATTTTCTATGAGGTGACCTATGCTGTTTTCAGGGCTACGACAGTGTCACAAATTTTCGTAGCAGTGCTACGGGTCGGAGCGTCAGTGCCACACCTGTATAGGTCATAACGGCTAGTTTTTGAACTACAACGGCTAGTTTTGGGATTTGGTCTATATATACCCAACCCACGCCTCCAGGTGAGGCTGCTGGCTCTCATTTCACTCACAACTCATTCTAAGCCATTTGAAAGCTCTCTCTAACCCCTCTCTTTGTGAGAGTGAGTGATTAGTGTGTGATTAAGTGTTAGAGAGCAAATTAGAGCAAGCCAATCCTTGAGCACTTGTCGGGCTTCACCAATCTTTGTTGCACATTTATGATAGCACACTCCACCTGTCAGCCCTCCATTGCTATGTCGGTTCTACTTGAGCTTGCCTCTAAAATTTCTCTGGTAATCAACTTCTAATTCAAGTAAGTATCTTGTTTATATTGTTCATCAAGATCATGACTCTTTGAGTGCTTTATTCCTATTTTAGAGGGGGTAAATTATTAATCATAACTGTAAGGGTGGTGCTTAGACTTAGGTTAATCGTGGATGCACCCTGCATTCCGGATCAGTGGTAGCTCGCGAGGGTGACTCTTATAGCCTCGTTGAATCCTTTGTAGTCCACCTCCCGTCTATAGGACAAGTAGGACCTAGTTACAAAGGAAAGCATCCTCTGCTAGTGTCTTTCCCTAGTAATGTCCCCAGTTGAATAGTAGAAGACATAGCTTACTGAAGTCAGAACTAGAGAACCTTAGTTATCCTCTCTATGCTCCTATTTATCCTAACCTTGTTGCTACGCTTAGTTAAGTTAGACCGTAGTTAATCTTACATGTTTATCTGTGGATATGATACTTAGAATACTTTTGGGTGAAAGCTACAGTGGTATTTGTGCGCTTGTGGATTATCTGTGTGCGTTAATAAATACCAACAGGGGTGCTTGTGCAAGTTAATTGAAAATATCATCTCAAGCTATCAATCTTATTCATATTGTCTATTCTCTCAAGATTGACCCAAGGACAAACTGATGGATATATTTCTAACTTCATACTCACCTCTATAATTAGTACCTAACCCTTGCTAGCTAACCGCTTAACTTGTGTAGTCTCTAGTAGTTCACAAATATGTATGTATTTGTGAATTATTAGGAGTGGCTAGAGTACTTAAAGTTTAAATAATTCATTTGCCATATGATGCTTTTAATGGCTCTCTAGTAGAGCAAGATCTTATTCATGGTGTAGGAAATGAGGAACCACCTTGCAAGGCAATCAAGCAAGTGGCTATTGGTGATATTAGACCACAAGAAATCCAGTCCACTATAGAGGAGGATCCTCAAGTTGCATCTGCTCTAAAACCAACTGATGCAGCTTCTGCAGCAGTGCCACACCTCTGAGCGACATTGCCACGCAGCAACAAGGAGCAGCAGTTGACAACAGTCCAGTTTGAGGACAAAACCTATAACCCATATGTAAGGAAAATAGACCCTTGGCCCATTTAATTTGGATTTTGGTGTTTGATGACCAACACAACCAAATGGGACTAATGAATTTGCAAGTGATTGTTTTGTAGTTCAATAGGATGTAAGGCGTGACTTGGACGAAGGCAACGTGATGATTCGATGATCAACACCATAAGCTAGACCCTAAGAGCACAAGAGAAGACCCAAGATATCAAGCAAAGTCCAAGCATGAAGATAGGAACCAAGCCGTATGCAAGATCGCGAGGAAACGAGCTCACAAAAGTGACCGGACGCTGGACCGGACGCTGGTAGCACAGTGATCGGATGCCCCGATCAAGAGGCTCGGCAACAGCAGTGACCGGACGCTGGACCGAACGCTGGCGGCAGATCGACCGGACGCAGGACACAGAGTCCGGTCGAGTACAGAGAGGTTCCAGAGCAGTGAAAATGCGACCAGACGCATCCGGTGGCATGTGACCGGACGCTGGCAGCGTCCGATCAGTGGATCGTGGCTCCAACGGTCAGGACGACCGGACGCGTCCGGTCAGGACGTGATCAGCATCCGGTCAGTAGCAGAAAAGCGGGATTTTGACCCCAACGGCTACTTTCTTAATGGGGCTTATAAATATACCCCCCAACCGGCCATTTGAGTAGTGTGGAGCTAAGGAAACATATAAAGGGTGTTGATACACCATTTAAGTAATCTCCACTTACATAGTGCTTAGTGTTTCATTAGGTGATTAGCGTAGGTGCTTTGCGAAGTGCTTAGGTTGATTAGACCACCGCTTATGCGCTTGCTCTAGGTTTAGGCCTAGTGTTTAGTGAGGTTTGCATACCTCTTACCACTCGGTGCTTGCGCGCACCATTGTTGTACATCGAAGAGGCTTGTAGTCTTGTGAGATCACACCAACCAAGTTTGTGGTGTGGCCGCCACCGTGTACCAGAGGGAACAAGGCCCATGGCGTTTCGGCCGGAAGCTGGAAAGTGAAGACGGCGGGGAGCATCCGGGAGAGGCTTGCCGGGAGGCACATCGGAGACCCACTTGCGCGTGGGGAAGGCCCGAGGCTATTCATGGAGTTACCCGACTAGGAGCTTCGCCCTTGCGAGGGATTCCTTGTGAGGGGCTTCAACGAGGACTAGGGGGAAGCTTGCGCGCTTCTCGATACCTCGGTAAAAATACCAGAGTCATCGATGGGAGTTTGCATATCTCTACCTTACTCTTTAGTTTCCACATTTACATTGTTTTCATAACTCCTTTTGTGGTAGATATAGCAACACACTTGTAAAACCGTAGTTGCACATTTAGATAGTGTATCTTTTGCATAGGTTTTGCTAAGAATAGAATTAGAGGCCATAGTTTAGATTTAGAGTTTTAAGTTGCCTAATTCACCCCTCTCTTAGGAGTCATGGTCCACTATCAATTGGTATCAAAGCAGGTTGGCTCAATTTGGACCTTTGGCTTAACCACCATTGAGCCGATGCCATTTAGAGTGGTTGGGATGGATACCTCTAGGCCTCCGCACTTTGATGGCACTAACTTCCTCTATTATAAAGCTAGAATGGCTTGCTAGCTTGAGGCGGTTGATTTGGGAGTTTGGAGAGTCACTCGTGACAGGATGAAACCCATTAAGAATCCCAATAAACCCACAAAGAGTGAAGAAAAGGAAATTCATTTCAATGCTGGAGCTAAAAATTGCTTGTTTGAATCATTTAGTGTGGATGTGTTTAACCAAGTGTTCACTTTAAATACGGCATATGAAATTTGGTTAAAACTTCAAGAGCTCCATGATGACCCATCTAATGTCCGTGAGCAAAAACATTATCTAGCTAAACAAAATTATGATTCCTTTACCATGAATGATGATGAGCTTGTTCGTGATATGTATCTCATTTGAATCTAATTATCAATGAGCTCCATTTAATAGAATTAATAAAGCTAGATGATGTGGACATCGTGAGGAAGATCATCTCCATGCTACCACAAAAGAAATATGCAAGCATCATCACCATCCTTCACAACATGGAGGACTTGAGCACCGTGACCCTAGGGATAGTCATTGGCAAGATAGTGGCATTTGAAATGTCACGTAAGATGGGTCAAGAAGAAGCTTCTTCATCGAGCAAAGGCAAAGCTCTTGCTTGTAGCGAGAAAAAGAAGATGAAGGGCAAGCAAGTTGAGACAAGCTCAAGCTCAAGCTCCTCAATTGAAGATGAAGAAAAAGATGAGGACGATGATGATGATGATGATGAAGATTCAAGTGAAGATGATAAATCTTCCTCCTCCACGTCCGACCTTGATAAAGAATCAATCAAACTAATCAACAAGGTGGAGAAGATGATCTAAAGACTCAATGTCAAGGGTGTTCCCATCCAAATCCAAGATCTCATTTTCACCAATCAAAGAAATGAGCAAAGAAAGAGAGGATGCTATGGATGCGGCGAGTTGGGGCACTTTGTGGAAGTTTGTCCAAATAAGCCCACACCTAAGACAAAGAATAAGGCATGCAAGAACCAAGTCCTCACATAAATAAGGTCATGGAATGATTCTTCAAGTGAAGAAGAACACCATCACAAGAGGCGAGGGCGCAAGCACTCATCATTAAGCTCTTCTCGTATGTGCCTTATGGCACGAGGTAATGAAAGCTCATCCTCTAGTGAGAGTGATAGTGATGATGAAATACCTTCTTATGATGAAATTGTGCAACAAAATCTTAATTATGCTAAAGTTTGCACTAGTCAACAAAAGAAGCTCGAGAAATTAAAACAAAAGCTAGCTAGTTCACAAGAAGCTTACCAAACTTTGCTTGAATAATATGAGAACTTTTCTAATCTCAATGTTGAACTATCTACTAAAATTGAGCAACTTAAGGCTAGTGAAACAACAAATGCAAGCACAATCAATGATGAGCAACTTGTAAAGAAAAATGAAAGATTAAAAGAAAAGTTAGCTAGCTCACAAGATGCTTATAAAAGTTTGCTTGCTAAAATGGAAACCATGTGCAAACATTGTGATGAGCTAACTAATAAAGTTGCTAATCTTGAAGCCGTTAGTACAACCCCCACCAAGGCATCTAAAAAGAAAAGTTCTATCTTTAACAAGTCTAAAAAGGATGCCTCTACTTCTTGTAATGATTTATGTTTAGACTCATCTTTGTGCAACCAAGTTTGTGTTGAGAAAGTTGTTGTAGATACATGCACACAAGAGGTTGCAAAGGAGAATGAGCAACTCAAGCAAGAAGTAGCTCGCCTCACCAAGGATTTGACTCAAGTGAAAGGTAAGGCAAAGCAAGCCTAACTTTATCAAGATAACACCATCAAGGGAGTAAAGAAGATTGATGAAGGACAAACCGTGGTTTACTACGTGTGCCACAAGGAAGGTCATAAGTCCTATGAGTGCAAGGTGAAGAATGGGGGAGGAGCAAAGAAGAAAGAGAAGAAGCAAACAAGCAAGCTCTCCAACACCTACACCAATAAGGTGGACAAAAAGGCCTCCACACCTTATCTCTTGAAGAAGAACAAAAATGACAAGGTGGTGGCCATCAAGGTGAACAAGCAAGCCAACAATAGGGTCAAACGCTTTTGGGTGCCAAAGGAAATCATTTCTAACATGAAGAGGACCATGAAGGTTTGGATCCCAAAAGGGAAGTAAGAAGTCCAATGGACCTCAGGGAATTTGGAGACTTGGCAAAGTATGCATGCATTTCATGGGGTGCATCATGATGGACAAAATCATTGCCAAGTGGGATAGTGAATACTATGGACCCAAATTCTTCTTCCCATGTTAGGTAACTAGATTCAATTTCCTTCAAGTAGTATCAATTTGCATTTCCTATAATTGGTATCTTTAAGCATCTAGTTACTTTTCATGCCTATGTTTGCATTTGCATGCTTATATCTTTTGTCATGCATACACTAGGTATATCTTATGGTAGGCTTGCTTGGTTCCATTCTTAACCCTTGGAGCAAACCTACATGGTTGAAAATTGTTTAGGAGCATGGCACATAGCTTATCTTCCAATTGTTCATCTAATATGTGCCAAACTCTAAATTGTAGATAATTTCTCCCGAATATCATCTTCAAAAATAATTCTCACATTCATGTGATGTCATCTTTCAAGTGGTATTATTGATTCTAAAATCAATGTGCATGTCTTCTACAAGTATTCCACACTTGCATGCACAAATTTAGGGGGAGGTTACTCTACAAGTTGGATGCTTTGAGACTAACACATTTTGAAGCTTATCATGTGTGCAGTAGTCTCATTGCAAGGAAAATGGAGTCCTCAGAGTTAAGCATCATACTTCAAATATCTACCACCGATTGCAAGTGGTAGAAATCAAATTAATTTCCACATATGGTATTTCTAAACCGATATCATCATGTTGATTTTATTTTGATATTTATATGCTTTCTCCATGCATTATATAGATTAAAATTCCCTTGTGCAATAATTTGCCAATTATGCATATGCTTTGCCTTCTACCACATGTATGCATATATTTAGGGGGACCTTAGTCTATATAATGTGAGAGTCAAATTTTGTGACCTATTCCACTCTACATACAAAGGATCACAAAGTTTGACCCTCCCTTGTGCTACTAATGTCTTCCTTTTCGGTGTTTGATTCTAAAGGGGGAGAATTTAGAGGACCAAAAGCAAGCACTAATTTGTAGGACCAAAAGCTAGATCATAATAATTTACAAGTGGTAATGGCCTACAAGTGGTGTCTACAAGTGGTAATGGTCTGAGAAAGGGAGGATAGTTGATTATGGATTGCCTATGTAATGGCGAGAATTTATAGGAAGCAAGGCTTAAATCCATAATGCCACATGGGGACATTTGCAAGGGCAAGATAAGTTTTAATGTGGTATTTTTTAGTCTTACAAGTAATATCTTTTAGCATCATATAACCTTGTCCCTTGCATTGCATTCTAGCAAGTAGATAGTTTTTAAATTCTAATTTTTTATTATTTGCTTGCTTTGGTCGTGTTGTTATCAATCACCAAAAAGGGGGAGATTGTAAAGAAAATGGACCCTTGGCCCATTTAATTTGGATTTTGGTGTTTGATGACCAACACAACCAAATTGGATTAATGAATTTGCAAGTGATTGTTTTGTAGTTCAATAGGATGCAAGACATGACTTGGACGAAGGCGACGTGATGATCTGATGATCAACACCATAAGCAAGACCCTAGGAGCACAAGAGAAGACCCAAGATATCAAGCAAAGTCCAAGCATAAAGATAGGAACCAAGCCGTACACAAGATCGTGAGGAAACGAGCTCACAAAAGTGACCGGACGCTGGACCAGACACTGGTAGCACAGTGACCGGATGCCCCGATCAAGAGGCTTGGCAATAGCAGTGACCAGACGCTGGTGGTAGATCGACCGGACATAGGACAACAGAGTCCGGTCGAGTACAGAGAGGCTCCAGAGCGGTGAAAATGCGACCGGACACGTCCGGTGGCATGTGACCAGACGCTGGCACCGTCCGATCAGTGGATCGCGGCTCCAACGGTTGGGACGACCGAACGCATCCGGTCAGGATGTGATCAGCATCTGGTCAGTAGCAGAAAAGCAAGATTTTGATCCCAACATCTACTTTCTTAGTGGGGCTTATAAATAGACCCCCCAACCGCCCATTTGAGTAGTGTGGAGCTGAGGAAACATATCAAGGGTGTTGATACACCATTTTAGTGATCTCCACTTGCATAGTGCTCAGTGTTTCATTAGGTGATTAGCGTAGGTGCTTTGCGAAGTGCTTAGATTGATTAGACCACCGCTTATGCGCTTGCTCTAGGTTTAGGCATAGTGTTTAGTGAGGTTTGCATGCCTCTTACCACTCGGTGCTTGCGCGCACCATTGTTGTACATCGGAGGGGCTTGTAGTCTTGCGAGATCACACCAACCGAGTTTGTGGTGTGGCCGCCACCGTATACCGGAGGGAACAAGGCCCGCGGCATTTCAGCCAGAAGCTTGATAGTGAAGACGGCGTGGAGCATCCAGGAGAGGCTTGCTGGGAGGCACATCGGAGACCCACTTGCACGTGGGGAAGGCCCGAGGCTATCCATGAAGTTACCTGACTAGGAGCTTAGCCCTTGTGAGGGATTTCTTGTGAGGGGCTCCAACGAGGACTAGGGGTAAGCTTACGCGCTTCTCGATACCTCGGTAAAAATACCAGAGTCGTCGACGGGAGTTTGCATATCTCTACCTTGCTCTTTAGCTTCCGTATTTACATTGATTGTATTACTTCTTTTGTGGTAGAGATAGCCACACACTAGCAAAACCGTAGTTGCACATTTAGATAGTTTATCTATTTAGAGGTTTTGCTAGGGTTAGAAAAAGAGGCCATAGTTTTGAGTTAGAATTTTAAGTTGCCTAATTCACCCCCCCCTCTTAGGCGTCATGGACCCCTTCACCATATTTGAGCAAGAAGAAGATGAAACTCATGATGGAGGTGATTCATTTCTATGTGATGAAAATGGATGGTCAACTCAAGACCAATCTCTAGTGCCACAACCAAGAGCTCACCAAAACATTGAAAATGAGTGGTAACCTCTACAATCACAAGTGCATGTTATTTTTAAATTTTACTCATTTGTGTCCTATGTAGCCACTTAGGAAAATAGAGCACTTGAGGATATACATTGGTTGATGGTCATTGTGGAAGAAAAGTATGACTAAAATTGAATTGATCATCCACACCAAGCAACATACATGACTTGGATTTCATTTGTGGAGTTCAAACCAAGAATTTCAAGAAAGCCAAGAATAAATAATCAAGCTCAAGTAGAGGCATGTATCACTCACAATTCAAGAACTCTCTACTTGATAGAATCTTGTCATATGGTAGATTGCCAACTTTACATTCTCATCTTATGGCCATCTACATACTCAAATGGTTGTAAGTATTTCTTGGCATAGTTCAATTTGATTACTATATTGTTGCCATGACCTAGACATAAAGTGAAATCCCAAGTTCTTAAGTGAATAAAATGCTATGTGAGAAATTCAAATACTTAGAGCACTTACCAAAAGGGAATTTACTCTATGGCTAGAGTTGCGAGACTAACCTTTCTCTAAGTGATTTGTGTAGTCTCACTAAATGAGAATGTGCTTCTCAACTGGAGTGTGCTATCATATGAAATGCATTGATTCAAAATTATGTGATGTATTCTCTCTCTAGTTGATTTGGAGTTGATTTGTATATGTTAGCCACTCACCATAATATGACTTAAATCTACCCTTTGGACTTAATTGACCAACCATGCATATTCACATTTCCATTCCACTCAAAAGAGTGTGTATGAGGTATGAGAGAGATTTAGTCCATGTTATGAGGTTTCTCTATTTTGGTAGCCCACTTGCCTTCCACACATAAAAGGTTACTAACTGAGAAACTAGTGCTTGTGTTACTAATGCCCTCTTGAAGAAGAGGTTGTGCTTGTTTAACTGAATAAATCACAAGTCTATGGTTACTCTTCACCTAAAGAAAGATGAGGTTGCTAGAGGCCAAAGAGATAAAAAAATCTGAGATTGAATAAAATTAAGTTTGAGGTTGAGTTGGATAAGCTATATTAGAAGAATTCACAAGACTACAAGTATTAATAAGAGGACTGAATGGAAATAAAATATTGTGTGTATTCTCAATCAAATTCACCTCAAGATTGGACAAGAAGAAGAGAAGAATTAGAAATTATCAAATCTGTCCAGAAAATTAGAATTCTGAGTTGGCTGCCTTCAAGCATGGATTTGGAAGTTCAAATACTGATGAATTGACCTAAAACTTTGTGAGAATGCACACACATCTAGTACTTGTTGTTGTATAATATTCTTGAAGATTGATTGAGAAGAACATCAGTTGTGAGTTGAATTCTATCAGCTTCAGCAATGCTGTTTTTAGACTGTAGCAGTTTTGATAGAAAATTGATTTGGCTAACCAAATGGAGTCCAAATGAGCTGAAATTTTTATAGTAGTTAGAGGACTCATGGATACATATCTCTACCAAATTTCATGTATATTGGACTAGTTTTATGAGAGATATGATTTTTCTCAAAGGAAGACAGAATCTGAAAACTCACTGCATTGAATTGGATTGCATTGTGACAACAAGATTAAGTTGGCTCTCAAGTTGGTCATAAAAAATTAGTAAAAAATAATAAGCATCAGTTTGGTCTAAAGGAGTTGCAATGAAAGAGAAAGACTCACACAAGGGTCCAAAAGAGTTGCAATCAAAATACAAGAAGCAACAAGTAATTGCAACCGATTGGTAGAAGAAATCAGTTATAGGCTTTCAGAAACAACAACTGAGATAAATGGAAACTAGTTAACTTCTACAGTTACAAGTAGCAGCAATGAGCTACAATCAGTTAGAACTTTTTGAAATCAATTGGAAGCAACTGAATCAGCTAAAACTAATTGGACTGCAAGCAGCTTGAAGGAGTTTGAGTCAGTTGGAATATAGTGTAAACTTCTCCCTTGACCTTATGTTATTGATATGCATGAGTGTACTTTGTGTACTATTGTATGCACAAATTGAGGGGGAGTTTAGCCTATATCTTGTGGGACTAGTGGTTTCTTTCAAAATTAATGTTGAGTAGTCTCACACACATTGAAAAAGAAGAACATCAAAGGAGGATGGATGGTTCCAATGGAATCTTTGGGTGCTCCAAAGGTTATTCTAGGAGGTCTCGGTCTTTATAATCCAAATGCTCCTGGTTTAGTGTCTGATGCCCTAATCCTTTAGTAGAACTAGATTTGAATGAGTTGGAGAAAAGAATTAAAGAGTGGGCTTTCATTGCTATTTCCCCACTCTAGAGCTCAAGTCACATGATCCATTCCATTGATCACACAGGCTCTTGTTGACAAAGAGTGGTATCTCCTAGTTCACAATTTACAAATTTTATAAATTTTATCTTTTGCTCTCTCTGTCAGTTGTTTTCGGTAAAGAAAGAACTAGGAACCTAATATGGATCTTGGATGATCATAAGAGCTCTAATTCACCATGAGTCATCAAGTGAGAACTATGGCCATCCATATCATTGAGGTCTCACCTATGATTGTCATGTCAATGAAAATTAGTGTGGTGATTTGTCGGGTTCATAAACCCGGGGTCCCTCATGGACCGGCTTCCTAGCAAAGGCTCGGGCCAGCAGGTGACATTGCGAACGACGCGCAACTTCTGGGCCAGCCCAAAAACCTAAACGATAGGCCGGAAGGGCGTTCCAAATCTCCAAGCGGAAGGCCTGGCCGAGGAGGAACGGCGCCCACTTCCGACTCTGGCTCGCCTCTTCGACCGGAAGAAAAACAGCGCTCGCTTCCGACTCTAGCCCACCTCCGGATGGTCTCTTCGATCGGAAGGCCTAGCCAAAGAACCACTTTCGACTCTAACCCGCTTCTCTGACTAGGGAATGCGCCAAACCCCTACTTATAGCTCCTCTCCGACTGGCGCAATCAGAGCTGACTGGGACCAACTAACCTGGGACGCCCGCTCGGTAAGGACCAGGAAACGGACGGAGAAAGTAAGGCAGGGCACTCAAGTCAACGACAATACCAAAGACCATGCCCTGTACACCTACAAGACAATACCAATAGGGTATGTTAGAAGGGTACCCTATGACCTTCCTGACTATCAGAACCCAAACAGTGTTGTGGGTGTTGACATTTTCCCTACAGTGTTGTGGGTGCCGGCATTTACCATACCAGGCAAACATGGTAAAACCCCCCACATACCTCTGGGCATCAACAGTATGGTAGGCACCGATGTCCCGATGTCTGCCATATCAGAAGAAGACGATGCAACCTCCCACGTGCATCTAATATTAAACAGTATTGTGGGCGCCTACCATCATCTTGAACCCGCCGGCATGGGCAACAAGACTTAGTAGCATACATACTCACTCCCTCTCACTTGTAAGGCCATCCCCTTCATCTATAAAAGGGGATGCGCTCTCTCCCAATAGGTAGATCAATCAGTTCACTAACACACAACAGCAGAACCACTAGGTTTAAACCTCGAGCACACGTTCAAATACATAGCACATAGCGGAGCTCCCATCACTCTTGGCCCTTCAGACCAGAGTCCAACCAGACCTCTTGTACCCCCCATCTTTCTCACTTCCGTTTGTAACCCCACAGCAAACTTCGAGCACCTGGGCTCAGGAATAAAGTCACCGACTAACTCAAACTGGACGTAGGGCACGTTGCCTGAACTAGTATAAACCATGTGTCATTGAGTGCTAGGCCACCTCCGATCACAACGTACAGCAAAACTACAAATATTTATGTGTTGGTCACTTTCTGCACCGACATGATCTATCTACCTTGGTGATGATATGTTTCCTTTGGCACAATTTCAATTATTGCAAGATTATTATGCCTTGACCAAGATATAGGATGAACTCCTCTAGACTCCTAAACTGATCCAAGTGCATTTCACAAGTAATTCGAGTACTTGATGCACAACTTAATGGGGAGCCCATTCTATGTCTTATGTCTTTTGAGACTAACATTTTCTTCTAGTGAATTTGTGTAGTCTCTTGGTGAGAATGAGTTTCTCATGGGTATGCTACATTAACTCAATCCAAATTGGTAAAGTTATCTCTCATATTTATTTGGATTGCAATTTTATCTCTTAAGTAGCTACTTTCCATAATATAGCTTAAATTCCCTTGTTTGGACTTAATTGACCATAAGTGCATATGTTTTTGCCTTCCACATATATATGTATGCACTATCAAAAAGGGGGAATTTAGTCTTTGTTATGAGGTTTTAGCAATTAGTGATCTACATGTCTGCCTTCCACATCCAAAATGATCACTAGTTGTGAAACTCTAGCTTGTGCAATTTAATGCTATCTCTTGTCTTTATGAGCATTTCCTAGGTAACATTATGAGATACAAGAATTCAGTCCAATTGGCATCAACTTGTGATGACTCTTTCAATTTGTGTGAAAATTGTGAAGATCATATTTCAATTGGTATTGGTGAATAATCTCTCAATTTTGTATATCAAGAAATATGTCTTCAATTGGTATCTCTAAATGGCAACAAGAGCTAGCAGTGGACTTTCAATTGAAATCAAGCACAAGTTTGTGATATCTCCTATGATCAAGAGAGATGGGCACAAATGAAGTCTTTTTGCATTGTGCCAAGCCCATCAAAGCACTAAATTCAAATTTTCATGATCACAATGGAGATTATGAGGCTTAGAACAAAGGTATATCGCTCCATGAACTCTTGTACTACCTTTGTGCATTTAGGCCCTTACATGCTAGTGTGTGTATGTGTATGCAATATTTTGAGTCACACCATGAATTTGTTCTTGTGGTGATGATTAGAGAATTCTTTAGATATTTGGTTGATAGCTCTTGTAGTGATGGCATGAGTTAGTCTCATGTTAAAAGTGTCATCTAAGTGAGGTATGAGCCAAATATATTGTCTTCTCAAGAATCTTGACTTAAAGTGTTGCATACTTTGTTTGGTAAGAAACTCAGGAGAGAAATCCTATATACTAAACTTTTACCTACCTCTTGCCCTCACTTGTCTACCATTATTTCTTCCTTTTGGTGGAGAGATCTTTTTTGGAGATTAATGCCAAAGGGGGAGAAATATTGGGAGAGAATGTAAGGGAGGAGAGATTGATATGTGGATTTAAAGAGGTAAAAGGGAGGCATATAAGATTTTTCAATTTTTATTGTGTGGTGTGTGTGCAAGGATAGTTTAAATTGATGCTCTTGATAAGGACTGCTTATGTTAGTGTGATGTTCATGCCTTGAATAGTGTATTGTTTATTTTCTCTGACTACCACTGTGCGGCAGTGTCGTGAGCACTCATGGAAGTGTCGCACATGACAGCTTCAGAAACTTCCTAAGTGCATAAACTACCATGAGCATCACGTTTATCATGATGAAACCTTGCACCCCACGGATGATAAGATATAGGAGAGTTCCCACACTTCTTAAATATGTGCATTTGGTATTTGAGGTCAAAATTTGAAATTCCATTCTATGCACACATTTAGGGGAGCTCACTATATCATAGGATCCAAAATCTTATTTATCAATCACTTGTAAGCTTTAATTGTGTTGTAATTGTAAGAAAAATGGACCCTAGGCCCATTTACTTTGGATTTTAGTGTTTGATGACCAACACAACCAAATTGGACTAATGAATTTGTAAGTGATTGTTTTGTATTTCAATAGGGTGAAAGACGTGACTTGGACGAAGGCGATATGATGATCCAATGATCAATACCTTAAGCAAGACCATAGAAGCACAAGAGAAGACCCAAGATATCAAGCAAAGTCCAAGCATGAAGATGGGAACTAAGCCGAACGCCAGATCATGAAGAAACGAGCCCGGCAGAGGTGACTGGACGCGACCCTAATAAGGACCGGACATGTTCGATCAGTTGCTTGGCAACATCTGGCATCGGCAGCTATGACCGGACGCTGAGCAGCAGTGACCGGATGCTGAGCGAAGCAGTGACCGAACGCACTGGTGATACTATTCATCATCATGGCAGTATTTTTAGCGTGATCGGATGCAACAAACTTGACGACCGGACGCACAAAGTGCAGCGTCCGATTGAGTCCAGAGAGGTTCTAGAGAGGCACCAGCACGACCGGACGCGTCCGATCGATGATGACCGGACTCTGAGCTGAGTCCGATCAACGCACACGCTCCAATGGTCGGGACGACCGGACGCGTCCGGTCAGGACAAAAGCAGCATCTGGTCAGTAGCAGAACAACGGGTTTCGTCCCCAAAGGCTACTTTCTCAGTGAGGCTTATAAATAGACCTCTCAACCGGCCATTTGAGTAGAGTGGAGCTGAGGAAACTTACCAAGGGTATTGATACACCATTTTAGTGATCTCCACTTGCATAGTGCTTAGTAATTCATTAGGTGATTAGTGTAGGTGCTTTGCAAAGTGCTTAGGTTGATTAGACCACCGCTTATGCGCTTGCTCTAAATTTAGGCCTAGTGTTTAGTGAGGTTTGTATACCTCTTATCACTCGGTGCTTGTGCGTACCATTGTTGTACAACGGAGGGGCTTATAGTCTTGCGAGATCACACCAACCACGTTTGTGGTGTGGCTGCCACCGTGTACAGAAGGGAACAAGGCCTGTGGCGGTTCGGTTAGAAACTTGATAGTGAAGACGGCAGGGAGCGGTCCATGAGAGGCTTGCTAGAAGACACACCAAAGACCCACTTGCACATGGGGAAGGCCCGGGGCTATCCACGGAGTTACCCGACCAGGAGCTTGGCCCTTACGAGCGATTCCTTGCGAGGGGCTCCAACGAGGACTAGGGAGAAGCTTGCGTGCTTCTCGATACCTTGGTAAAAATACCAGAGTCATCGATGGGAGTTTGCATATCTCTACCTTACTCTTTAGTTTCCACATTTACATTGTTTTCATAACTCCTTTTGCGGTAGAGATAGCAACACACTAGCAAAACTGTAGTTGCTCATTTAGATAGTGTATCTTTTGCATATGTTTTGCTAAGAATAGAATTAGAGGCCATAGTTTAGATTTAGAGTTTTAAGTTGCCTAATTCACCCCTCTCTTAAGCGTCATGGTCCACTATCAATTGGTATCAAAGCAGATTGGCTCAATTTAGACCTTTGGCTTCACCGCCATTGAGCCGACTCTATTTAGAGTGGTTGAGATGGATACCTCTAGGCCTCTGTACTTTGACGACACTAACTTCCCCTACTATAAAGCTAGAATGGCTTGTCACCTTGAGGCGGTAGATTTGGGTGTTTGGAGAGTCACTCATGATGGGATGAAACCCATTAAGAATCTCGATAAACCCACAAAGAGTGAAGAAAAAGAAATTCGTTTCAATGCTCGAGCTAAAAATTGCTTGTTTGAATCTTTTTAGCATGGATGTGTTTAACCAAGTATTCACTTTAAATACGACACATGAAATTTGGTTAAAACTCCAAGAGCTCCATGATGGCACAACTATTGTCCATGAGCAAAAACATTGTCTAGCTAAATAAAATTATGATTCCTTTAAAATGAATGATGATGAGCTTGTTTATGATTTGTATTTTTGTTTGAATCTAATTATCAATGAGCTCCATTCAATAGGATTAACGAAGCTAGTTGATGCGGATATCGTGAGAAAGATCATCTCCATGCTACCACAAAAGAAATATACAAGCATCATCACCATCCTTCATAACATGGAGGACTTGAGCACTATGACCCCAGCCATAGTCATTGGCAAGATAGTGGCATTTGAAACGTCACGCAAGATGGGTCAAGAAGAAGCCTCTTCATCAAGCAAAGGCAAAGCTCTCACATGTAGTGAGAAAAAGAAGATGAAGGGCAAGCAAGTTGAGACAAGCTCAAGCTCAAGCTCCTCAAGTGAAGATGAATAAGAAGATGAGGATGATGATGAAGATTCAAGTGATGATGATCAATCTTCCTCCTCCACCTCCGACCTTGATGAAGAATCAATCAAACTTATCAACAAGGTGGAGAAGATGATCCAAAGGCTCAATGTCAAGGGTGTGCCCATCCAAATTCAAGATTTCATCTTCACCAATCAAAGAAATGAGCAAAGAAAGAAAGGATGCTATGGATGTGGCGAGTTGGGGCACTTTGTGGAAGTTTGTCCAAACAAGCCCACACCCAAGACAAAGAAGAAGGCATGCAAGGACAAAGCCCTCACATCAATAAGGTCATGGGATGATTCTTCAAGTGAAAAAGAAGACCATCACAAGAGGCGAGGGCACAAGCACTCATAATCAAGCACCTCACGTGTGTGACTTGTGGCACGAGGTAACAAAAAGCCTATCCCTAGTGATAGTGATAATGATAGTGATGATAACCTACCTTCTTATGATGAAATTGTGCAAGAAAATCTTAACTTTGCTAAAGTTTGCACTAATCAACAAAACAAGCTTGAAAAAATAAAAGAAAAACTAGATAGCTTACAACAAGCTTATGCTACTTTGCTTGATTAATATGAAACTTTTGCCAATCTTAATATGGAGCTATCTACTAAAATTGAGCAACTTGAGACTAGTGCAAACACAAATAATTGCACAATCAATGATGAGCAACTTGTAAAGAAAAATAAAAAAAATAAAGAAAAAGTTTGCTAGCTCACAAGATACTTATAAAAGTTTGATTGCTAAAATGGATACTATGTGCAAACATTGTGATGAGCTAACTAATAAAGTTGCTAATCTTGAAGCCATCGGTACAACCCCCACCGAGGCACCTAAAAAGAAAGGGTCAATTTTTGACATTCCTAAAAAGAATGCCTCTACTTCTTGTAATGATTTATGTTTAGACTCACCCTTGGCAACCAAGTTTGTGTTGAAAAAGTTGTTGTAGATACATGCACACAAGGGGTTGCAATGGAGAATGAGCAACTCAAGCAAGAAGTGGCTCGCCTCACCAAGGACTTGACTCAAGTGAAAGGCAAAACGGAGCAAGCCCAACTTCATCAAGATAAGACCGTCAAGGGAGTGAAGAAGCTTGATGAAGGATAAACTGTGGTTTGCTATGTGTGCCACAAGGAAGGTCATAAGTCCTATGAGTGCAAGGTGAAGAATGGGGGAGGAGATAAGAAGAAAGAGAAAAACAAAAAAAAGGAAACAAGCAAGCTCTCCAACACCTACACCAACAAGGTGGGCAAAAAGGCCTCCACACCTTATCTCTTGAAGAAGAAGAAAAATGACAAGGTGGTGGCCATCAAGGTAAACATGCAAGCCAATAATGGGGCCAAACGCATTTGGATGCCAAAGGAGATCATTTCTAATATGAAGAGCACCAAAAAGGTTTGGATCCCGAAGGAGAAGTGAGAAGTCCAATGGACACGGGGAATTTGGAGGCTTGACAAATTATGGGTGCATTTCATGGGGTGCATCATTATAGACAAGGTAATTGCGAAGTGGGTTAGTGAATACTATGGACCCAAATTCCCCTCCCCATGTTAGGTAACTAGATTCAATTTCTTGAAATTTCAATTAGCATCTAGTTCCTTTTTATGCCTAGGTTTGCATTTGCATGTTTAATCTTTTGTCTTACATACACTAGGTATATCTTATGGTAGGCTTGCTCAGTTTCACTCTTAACCCTTGGAGCAAACCTACATGGTTTAAATTGTTTAGGAGCATGGCACCTAGCTTGTTTTACAATTATTCATCTAATATGTGCCAAAGTGCAAATTGTAGATAATTTCTCCCAAATATCACATTCGAAAATGATTCTCACATTCATGTGATGTCATCTTTCAAGTGGTAGTTTTGATCAATGTGCATGTCTCCTACAAGTATTCCATACTTGTGTGCACAAACTTAGCAGGAGGTTACTCTACAAGTTGGATGCTTTGAGACTAACATCTTTTCAAGCTTATCATGTGTGTAGTAGTCTCATTGCAAGGAAAATGGAGTCCCCAGAGTTAAGCATCATACTTCAAATATCGACCACCTATTGCAAGTGATTAAACTCCCTTGAGCACTAATTTGTCAATTATGCATAAACTATATTCTCCATCATATGTATGCATATATTTAGGGGGAGCTTAGTCTATGTAATGTGAGAGTCAAATTTTGTGACCTATTCCACTCCACATACAAAGGATCACAAAGTTTGACCCTCCCTTATGCTACTAATATCTTCCTTTTTGATGTTTGATTCCAAAGGGGGAGAATTTGTAAGACCAAAAGCAAGCCCGATAATAATAATCTACAAGTGGTAATGGTCTGAGAGAGGGAGGATAGTGGATTATGGAGTCAGGGGGAGGCGGGAACATTTGCAAGGGCAAGATAAGTTTACAAAGATGTATACATGTGGTATCTTTTAGCTTTACAATTGGTATCTTTTAGCATCATATAACCTTGCCCTTTGCATTGCATCCTAGCAAGTAAATAGTTTTGAAATTCTAAAATTTTTATTATTTGCTTATTTTGGTCGTGTTGTCATCAATCACCAAAAAGGGAGAGATTGTAAGGAAAATGGACCATAGGCCCATTTACTTTGGATTTTGGTGTTTGATGACCAACACAACCAAATTGGACTAATGAATTTGCAAGTGATTATTTTGTAGTTCAATAGGGTGAAAGACGTGACTTGGACGAATGCGATACGATGATCCGATGATCAACACCTTAAGCAAGACCTTAGAAGCATAAGAGAAGACCCAAGATATCAAGCAAAGTCCAAGCACGAAGATGGGAACCAAGCCGGACGCAAGATCGCAAAGAAACGAGCCCGATAGAGGTGACCGGACGCGGCCCAAATAAGGACCGGACGCGTACGATCAGTTGCTCGGCAACATCAGGCGTCGGCAGCTACGACCGGACACTGAACAGTAGTGACTGGATGCTGAGCGAAGCAGTGACTAGATGCACCGGTGATACTATTCATCGTCACGGCAGTATTTTCAGCGTGACCGGACACAGCAGACTGGACAACCGGACGCACAAAGTGCAGCATCCGATCGAGTCCAGAGAGGTTCTAGAGCGGCACTAGAATGATCGGACGCGTCCGATCGATGATGACCAGACTCTGAGCTGAGTTCGATCAACGCGCGTGCTCCAATGGTCGAGACAATCGGATGCGTCCGGGCAGGACAAAAGCAGCATCCGGTCAGTAGCAGAAAAGTGGGTTTCGTCCCCAATAGCTACTTTCTCAGTGGGGCTTATAAATAGACCTCCCAACCGGCCATTTGAGTAGAGTGGAGCTAAGGAAACATACCAAGGGTATTGATACATCATTTTAGTGATCTCCACTTGCATAGTGCTTAGTAATTCATTAGATGATTAGCGTAGATGCTTAGGTTGATTAGACCACCGCTTATGCGCTTACTCTAGGTTTAGGCCTAGTGTTTAGTGAGGTTTGCATACCTCTTATCACTCGGTGCTTGCGCGTACCATTGTTGTACATCGGAGGGGCTTGTAGACTTGCGAGATCACACCAATCGTATTTGTGGTGTGGCTGCCACCGTGTACAGAAGGGAACAAGGCCTGCGGCGGTTCGGCCGAAAGCTTGATAGTGAAGACGGCGGGGAGCGGTCCGTGAGAGGCTTGCTGGACGGCACACCGGAGACCCACTTGCGCGTGGGGAAGGCCCGAGGCTATCCACGGAGTTACCCAACCAGGAGCTTGGCGCTTATGAGGGATTCCTTGCGAGGGGCTCAAACGAGGACTAGGGGGAAGCTTGAGCGCTTCTCGATACCTCGATAAAAATACCGAAGTCATCGATGGGAGTTTGCATATCTCTACCTTACTCTTTAGTTTCCGCATTTACATTGTTTTCATAACTCCTTTTGTGGTAGAGATAGCAACACACTAGCAAAATCGTAGTTACACATTTAGATAGTGTATCTTTTGCATAGGTTTTGCTAAGAATAGAATTAGAGGCCATAGTTTAGAGTTAGAGTTTTAAGTTGCCTAATTCATCCCCCCTCTTAGGCGTCACGGTCCACTTTCAATCATCAATCACCAAAAAGGGAGAGATTATAAGTGCATCTAGCCCTTTAATGGGTTTTGGTGAATTAAATGATAACACCATTAAAGGTCTAACAAGTTTACTAAGTGTTGATAGAAAATTGAGTTTGTTGTATACACTTGTGGATTGTGAAATGAGAAGTGTATATAGGTTCAACAAGAAGGCAAACTTGATCATATTCCACATAATGTTCAAATCAAGGCAAAAGTTGTGCATTGTTGTGTTGGAGACAACAATGCAAATGGAGTTGATAAAATGGCTTCTATGTTGTGGGATATCATAGTCTCATGAGAAAGCAAGCATATTTGGCAAATGGGAAATAAGACATGAGTTGATGATTTTGGACTGGTCTCAATAATGGCTTGGTTTGTATGAACAAGAAGAGTTTGATAATGGATTAGCTTTGATCAAGGATTGAAGAATGAGTCAAGAATGCATAAGTGAAGAAATGCCAAGCAAAGGTTAAATGACAAAGGACACAACTCATATTGGATATAAGTCGGTCTCTATGTTGGTTCCTTGTATGGATAAAGATTTGGAAAATCACTTTGCACTGATTTGATTAAGCTAGAAGTATGAAAATAGATATTGAAGTGAGTGTTAGGAGTGTCAAGCCAAGATAAAGAGGACATAAGGGATCATGAATTGGCTGACCATATTGATGTTGATTCATATATCCCAATCTATGTGAATCCAACAGAATCTTGATTGATCTCAACATTCATATCTAGAAGGTATTCAAGCAAGGATCATAATATTGAAGAAATGATTTTTCAATGGATGCTTAATATGATGTGACTTGAGTGTGGCTCGATAAGGTGAAGATAGCAAGTAAAAGGCTTTGAGGGACTAAGCGAAGGTGAAGAGCAAGCAATGGCTTGAGGACGGAAGTACCATGGCTAAGGTGAAGAAGAGAGTACTTGCATCAAGTCGAGAAACTAATTGAGCTATTAGGAGTCATATTGTGTTGAGGATCGAATCATTAGTAGAAGTGACTTAAATCCATGAGGTGAACTCATATATATAGAAATGGTTCAAGTCACATGCTCAAGGTATTTTGCTCAAAGAGAGGAGACAAAGTTGATTGCAACCCCTTATGAAGCGATTTGAGAAGAATTGGCATTTGAAGACATTGAAGACTCAAGTGGTTGAAATGGTTATATTCTCTTGATCTTAAGTATAGGTATGCCGTACTATCAAGGGGGATGCAATACGAATCATAGATAAGTCTCAAGTGCTCAAACTAACCAAACCCAAGTGCTAACATGAGACAAAACACATTACCACAACACTTGCACTTGTTGATCTTGGGGCTTGTTCTTGGCTGGGATGGATAACCCTCAATACAAGCTTTCTGGAAAGTCCAAGATCACTAAAAACAAAGTTCAGAATAAAAAGTTATGGCATTTTCTGTGAGGTGACCTATGCTATTTTTTAGAGCTGCGACAGTACCACACATTTTCGCAGTAGTGCCGCAGGTCGGAGCGGTAGTGCCGCACCTGTACAGGTCATAACGGCTAGTTTTTGAACTACAACGGCTAGTTTTGGGATTGGGTCTATATATACCCAACCCACGCCTCCAGGTGAGGCTGCTGGCTCCCATTTCATTCACAACTCATTCCAAGCCATTTGAGAGCTCTCTCTAACCCCTCCCTTTGTGAGAGTGAGTGATTAGTGTGTGATTAAGTGTTAGAGAGCAAATTAGAGTAAGCCAATCCTTGAGCACTTGTCGGGCTTCGCCAATCTTCGTTGCGCATTTATGATAGCACACTCCACCTGTCAGCCCTCCATTGCTATGTCGGTTCTACTTGAGCATGCCTCTAAAATTTTTCTGGTAATCAACTTCTGATTCAAGTAAGCATCTTGTTTATATTGTTTATCAGGATCATGACTCTTTGAGTGCTTTATTCCTATTTTAGAGGGGGTAAAGTATTAATTATAAGTGTAAGCGTGGTGCTTAGACTTAGGTTAATCGTGAATGCACCCTGCATTCTGGATCAATGGTAGCTCGCAACGGTGACTCTTATAGCCTCGTTGAATCCTTTGTAGTCCATCTCCCATCTATAGGATAAGTAGGACTTGGTTATGAAGGAAAGCATCCTCTGCTGGTGTCTTTCCCTAGTAATGTCCCCAGTTGAATAGTAGAAGACATAGCTTACTGAAGTCAGAACTAGAGAACCTTAGTTATTCTCTCTACGCTCCTATTTATCCTAACCTTGTTGCTACCCTTAGTTAAGTTAGACCATAGTTAATCTTACACGTTTCTCTATGGATACGATACTTGGAATACTTCCAAGTGAAAGCTACAGCGGTATTCGTGCGCTTATGGATTATCTGTGTGCGTTAATAAATACCAACAGGGGTGCTTATGCAAGTTAATTGAAAATATCATCTCAAGCTATCAATCTTATTCATATTGTCTATTCTCTCAAGGTTGACCCAAGGACAAACTGATGGATATATTTCTAACTTCATACTCACCTCTATAATTAGTACCTAACCCTTGCTAGCTAACCACTTAACTTGTGTAGTCTCTAGTAGTTCACAAATATGTATGTATTTGTGAATTATTAGGAGTGGCTAGAGTACTTAAAGTTTAAATAATTCATTTGCCATATGATGCTTTTAATGGCTCTCTAGTAGAGCAAGATCTTATTCATGGTGTAGGAAATAAGGAACCACCTTGCAAGGCAATCAAGCAAATGGCTATTGGTGATATTAGACCATAAAAAATCCAGTCCACTATAGAGGAGGGTCCTCAAGTTGCATCTGCTCCAAAACTAGTTGATGCAGCATCTGTAGTAGTGCCACACCTCTGAGCGGCAGTGCCATGCAGCAACAAGGAGCAGCAATTGACAAGGTATGTTTGCTCAAAGAGAGGAGACAAAGTTGAAGTGACTTGAAGCCATGAGGTGAACATATATATATAGAAATGGTTCAAGTCACATGCTCAAGGTATGTTTGCTCAAAGAGAGAAGACAAAGTTGATTGTAACCCCTTATGAAGCGATTTGAGAAGAAATGGCATATGAAGACATTGAAGACTCAAGTGGTTGAAATGGTTATATTCTCTTGATCTTAAGTATAGATATGCCGTACTATCAAGGGGGATGCAATATGAATCATAGACAAGTCTTAAGTGCTCAAACTAACCGAACCCAAGTGCCAATATGAGACAAAACACATTAGCACAACACTTGCACTTATTGATCTTGGGACTTGTTCTTTGCTTGGATGGATAACCCTCAAAACAAGCTTTCTGGAAAGTCTAAGATCATTGAAAACAAAGTTTGAAATAAAAAGTTATGGCATTTTCTATGAGGTGACTTGTGCTGTTTTTTAGAGCTGTGGCAGTGCCATGGATTTTCGCAGCAGTGCCGTGGGTCGGAGCAGCAGTGCCACACCTGTACAGGTCATAACGGCTAGTTTTTGAACTGTAACGGCTAGTTTTGGGATTGGTTTTATATATACCTAACACACGTCTCCAGGTGAGGCTGCTGGCTCCTATTTCACTCACAACTCATTCCAAGCCATTTGAGAGCTCTCTCTAACTCCTCTCTTTGTGAGAGTGTGTGATTAAGTGTTAGAGAGTAAATTAGAGCAAGCCAATCCTTGAGCACTCGTCGGGCTTCAACAATCTTCGTTGCGTATTTGTTACTCTTGGAGGTGAAGCCTCCTAGACAGCTAGGCGTCGCCCGACAAGCTCTCGTGCTTGTGTTGAGCCACGAAAAAGTTTGTATTACCCATTGATCTAGTGGAAACCCCTCATCTCAAGAGTTTACTCTCTTGACTTGAGAATAAGGATATGGGTTGCAAAGCTCAAGCCTTAGTGGCTTCCTCAACAACATGGACATAGGCAAGCCTTGGTGGTAAGCTGAACCATGGGATAAATCTTGTGTCTTGTATCTTTATATTTTGAATTGCATTATCTGTGTTTCACTCGATCTACTTGGTTGTTCTTGTTTGTGAGTGCAGGTACTTAGTGGACTTGCCACTGGACATATCCAAGCACATCTTTAAGTTTGAGTTCTATGCGTAGCTTGTGTTGAGCTGTCTGCAAGGGCGCGACAGTGCTGCATTTTGAGCGAGGCAGTGCTGCAGTGCGGCAGTAGCCACACTACAGCATTAGAGCAGCAGTGCCGCGCACTCTGCTAATCCGCTGTAAGTTTTATTTATTGTTAATTTTTAGAAGCGTCTATTCACCCTCCTTTAGGCGAAATCAAGGTCCTTTCACTATCAAATTATTATGGTCATCTTCTCATGTGACTTTGTTCGAAAAAAAATCAAATTTTGAATTTCAAAAATATGGAAGCATGGAACAACATATTGAAGGAGCATATGGTTTCAAATGAGAAGGTCATGAACATAAAAGTTGTTGAACTCATCAATCTCTACAACTTTTGTTTTGGTCATATTTTCATGTGACTAAATTGGACAACTCAAATTTTGAATTTCAATAAATGATACATTCAAACAAAATTTTGAGACACCAAATGATTTAAACTCAAAAAGTCATAAATATAAAAGCTGTAGAACTCATCAAGACCTAAAACTTTTATTTTGGTCATTTCTTCATCCGACAAAGTGATAGTAACATTGTTCACAAAACTTACATATCTCTCATATAGTTTATGAAACCATATGAGAGATGTAAAATTTGTGAACAATGTTCTTATCACTTTGTCGGATGAACAAATGACCAAAATAAAAGTTTTAGATCTTGATGAGTTATACAACTTTTATATTCATGACTTTTCCAGTTGAAATCATTTACTCTCTGAAAATGTCGTTCGAAGTTGCCATTTTATGAAATTCAAAATTTGAACTTTTCAAACTAAGTCACATCAAAAGATGACCAAAATGAAATTTGTAAATCTTGATGAGTTTTACAACTTTGATGTTTACAATATTTTTTATTTTAGGTCATTTTCTATCTTCAAATTCAATTCGAAGTTCACAAATTCAAATTTTCAATTTTTAAATATTTTTTTATTGTTTAAAAAAATGTATCATTATATATATGTATATATATATCAGCAAGTTGTTTTTATGTGTGCCGGCAAATATAGCAAATTATTTTTAATACATTTATAAAAAAATATGCATAACTAATATTTAAAAAATATGAAAATATTTATAGGGACGGCTGGTGATTGAGCCGTCCCTACAAATTGAATTTGTAGGAGCGACCGATGAGTGAGCCGCCCCTACAAATCGATCCATTTATAGGGGCGGCTCGTATCACCAGCCGCCCCTACTGTGCCATTTATAAGGGCGGCTAGTCTCGTGGGTTCCGAGCACGTCCACTGTCGCCCCTAAAAAAATTTATCCAACCTTTTATGCAGTAGTGTCTGCAGCATTTTCGTTTTTGAGGTGTCTGCGTGTGTGTGTCTGTATTCTAGTATGTGAATCCAGTTTTTAATAAAATAACAGGAATTATCTAGTTGTTGTATGTACGGGTGTATGTGTACTCTGTATTTTTGTCCAAGATATAAATCGGTAAGGATGGCTGAAAAAGCAAAATTAGTTTGAAAATAGGATACTGCTCCCGACCTGCAAAACTAAAGCAATATACCAGCTCAGATCCTTATGACCTTATATTATCTTCAGTTTGTTTACAAGCCAATGTACAATACTACCCCAGTCCTGTTAGCTGCTCCTACTTATTAGAGCATCTCCAACGGTATTTCTTAAACCCACTTTCTAAATTCTCATTAGAGAGTTGTTTAATAAAATCGCTTTTTATATTTCTTCATCCTCCAATAACTTTTTTATATCTTGTTTGGCACTCTGGAGCTCTTTTTATCTTCGGTGAGTGATAAACTAGGAATACAGGATTAAAATATTTAGAGATCAAGTTGAAAAAAGGTCACAGTTTTTTTTGTTGTTGGTGGCGATGTTTTTTTCTTGCAGGTAGTCTCCAAGACTGCTTTCTTGTATTTTTTTTGCTAGATTAATAGAAACAAGCATTATCAATGCCAGTTCATTCAAAAGAATGTTCCTCGCAAAAAAAATGTTGAAAAAACTATCAAAAGAGATTTTTTCTACCAGAATCTCTATTCCCATCACTACATAAGGATAACCTAGAGTTACTCTTAGCCGAGATTTCTTCTTGGCAAAGAGTACGACTATGGAAAGCTTATGAATTCTAGTTTATTTTCAATGCAACAAACCCCACATCATCTAGCCTTCCCCATAATGAGTTATGTTTAGATTCATGGAGACTGCTCAAAAGGTTGGTCACGCGAGTCCCTCCTCAAGAATTCATCATGGAGACCTTTCACCTAGTTTGTCTTTAGAAACTTCAATTTCTTTTTACCCAACTAGGAGAGTTTTTCCTAGTATAAATACCCTTTTGTATCTAAGCAATTAAAAACTTTTTGATGAAGATAAACCCGCATGGGTTTTCTAGCCAAAAGCTAATGAGTGACTTACCCCCAAACTTCTTGTGAGTTTTTCATTGGTTTGTGAGAGACCATTTCGCCAGTAGACACGAAGGTTTCACTAGGACTCCGTAGTTTATGCTCTAGGATTCTGGGCCTTTGTGAGGATTAGTTCTGCATCAAGGTTTCGGTGCCTCTGTCCCCGTTACTTGGTTACATCTAACATTTGGCAGGTATAAAGGTAGTTATGACGATGTTCGCAGTGAGTTATCTTCGGTTTTTTAATGTGTTGTCGTGAAGGTCAGGCCACCCGTAAAGAGGTTCCCTATCAGATACTGCATGAACAAGCATAAATACATCATGAAATGTATCATGGATACTTTAGAAACATTGCAAAGTACACCTGGCATATATGAAAATAAAAGGGAAATAATTATGATAGATAAATAAAAATGAAGGAAAAATTGAAAAAAAAATATAAAGGAAACGAAGATATAAAATTCACATTATATAGGAAATTAAAAAATTAAAAAAACTGAAATTCTCGTAATGGGCCTAAACATACACCACGAATGAGCCTTCTTAGCTACATGTTCTCGTTGGAGGCTTGCTTTCAGGGATGAAACAGCCGAATCAACATTTGCAGCAAAAGATGTCATGGAAAAAAAATACAAAAAACAGGAGGAGATCGGATCGTCGGCGAATTATTTCCGTCTGTTTTTATTGTGTACATCTTGTTTTTTTTAGACAAATTCAGCCTTGTAAAAGCTAAGTTGACAATAGCACGAGGAATAATGGCACATACACCAAAGCATGAGACGCGAACAGGTCTAGCAGAATACTGAAACCCCATTCATTCTTTAATTGGATTCATGCCATTACAAAAACATTGTTTCTGAGATTTACCATTACAATTCAACTATTTTAAAATTTACCATTGGAATTCTACCTCTCGCCGATTTTTGCCGGTTTATACATATGGCCTCAGCCTGCGCCCATCTGCATGCTGTACTCGCGTACAGAGCGCCGTATCGATGGGCACTTGACCTGGCCGCGGTCCAGCGCGTGGACGGCGTCTCCATTCCGTCTCCTTCCCCGTCCCCTTCTCCACGAACCCTAGACCGGCGATTTCGGCGGCGGCGGCGTTGGGTGAGAGCTGCTGCTGATGGAGGCTTGGCCTCGGCTTTTCTCCTCCTCGTCGCGTCCTCCTCGCGTGCGGCGCAGGCGGGGCAGGTTGGGTGGCGCTGCTCTGCACTCGTACGGGTATAGCGACGCGGTGCTGCGGTTGCATTGGGCGCGGCCGGGGGTGAGGGAGAGGAGGCCGCGGCGTCAGGGAAGAGCTCCTCGTCCAAGGGGTCGCCATGCAGGGCAGCGTGGCGTTGCTCTATTCCTGCTAGTACCTGTCCATTCATCAGGTCTGAGGCAGAGTATGAAGCATGGGCAGCAAATGAACCGCTAAAGAATCAGGTGCCCAATTCCAATCCAATAGCAGTGATGCAATTGTGTGATGAAGGATATGCCGATTTGAGGCATGAACTGAACCTAGTGAAGCAAGTCCTGGACACTGTTGCCACTGAAGTTTGGAATCATAAAATGCGACAAGGTCAGATAATGCAGGATGGGGAACCAGGCAAGAGGAAGTAGCAGGTTGTGGTTGATTGGTGACTTTGCTGCCCTAATGTGGAAGTGATGCTAGGTACTATGCAATAGTTGTAGCAGCAATGTAATGCAGGAACCTGTAACGGGTAGTGTGTTGAGCTTGTATGACCAATTTCAGCAGCACTGAAATTATCATATGAAAGAAACCTGTAATGGGTAGTGTGCTGAGTTTGTATGACCAACTTCCATGTTTTTTGTTGTTATATTCTAATATAAAAATGGGAGGCAGAAACTATCTTATGAAATTGTGACTCTGGTGTTTGTTGGCATGCCTCAGATTCGGCAACTTGATTTTAAAAAGGAAATCTGGACAGTTTCACGGTTCAGGAAAAAAAAGAGCACAGGCCAATCTGGAGCATGTTCAGCATGCCAATTTGCAAGTTTCACAGATCAGAAAAAAAGAGAAGAGCACAGGCCAATCTGGAGCACGTTAAGCATGCCAATTTGCAAGTTTCACAATTGAGAACAAATGTAACTTGGTTCACACAGCTAATGCCAGTTTCCAACAGACAGAGATGGATTAATTTGGTTCTCACACAGCTGACAGAAACATAGTTTTCACAAATGAAATTACATAGTTCACACACCAAGCTTCAACATAGTTCACACACCTGGCTTCAATATAGTTCACACACCTAACTTAAGCAAAAGACATAAATTCATTTCACACAGGTAACTTAAACAAAAGACACCAATATAGGTGACACAACTGCCATCAGCTTATTTCACACAGATGTCACATATTGGCATGACACAAGTTCATAGGCTGGCAATGAAGTCTTTGAGGCTTCGGACAACACTAAGTTGTGGAGCAGCAGCTGCCTTCGTAAGCTTCTTTTTAATTGGAGTCTTCTTTTTCTTTGGCGTCTTCTTTTTCTTTGCTACAACCTTCTTTTTCTTCACCTGGGATGGTCCAGCAATCTCTTCTTCTGTTTCCTGCCTCTTCCTGTTTCATGAACAATTTCAAGTTAGTGCACATAGCAATAATTTTAGAAAACTGAAAACAAGAAGAGGGTGAGAAGGAACCTCTTATTTTGTGAGCCTGCAGCAGCTTCTCCATCTTGACCTTGCTCTGGCAGCTTGCAAGAGGTCTCCTCATGTTGGGTCAGCTCGAGAGAGATTCAGATGCATACCTGCCGTCGCCGCCTTCCATCGTCACCGCGGCGCACCCAGGGACCTGTGCCATGGAGCTCATCCCGCCACCATTGCTGCAGGGACAGAGCCAGGCCACGCCAAGCCCTCCTCCAGCAGCAGCCCTCCCTCGAACACCTTCGGTCCGCCGCCGCCGCCGCCGCCAAAATCACCGGTCTAGGGTTCGTGGAGAAGGGGACGGGGAAGGAGACGGAATGGAGACGCCGTCCACGCGCTGGACCGCGGCCAGGTCAAGTGCCCGTCGATACGGCGCTCCTGTACGCGAGTACAACATGCAGATGGGACCAGGCTGAGGCCATACGTAGAGGTAGAATTGCAATGGTAAATTTTAAAATAGTCGAATTGTAATGGCTCAGAAACGTTGTTTTTATAATGGCATGAATCCAAGTAACCCTTCATTCTATCGGCCTCATGCAGTTCAAGCGTAACCTGTTTTTTAAATTATAGGTCCGAGTCCTAGTCTTTTAACAAACGGATTTGGTAGCGTTTGGATGTCCAATCCGGGGCATTTAGCGTCGGACGGTACCCGCTCAACGAACGATGAGCACTGCAGTGCCTCGGGCTTGCGAGCGAGCGTCCCAGCAGCGGACTCGTGCTGCCCTGGACGTCGCCCGCGCCGCCAGCCGCTTCCCCACGCGCATCCCATGTGCAACATCCAATCTATTTTTGAAACATCCAAATGCAACAGTTGAAACATACAAAAGAAGACAGATGGAACACTTAAAATACGCGTATAAAACACATGGAAAAACACCTGGAAAACACTTGAAAACCATTGCAAATATATGCAACGTACAGATGAAACACTTGCAACAGCCGTATGAAACACCTGAAACACTTGAAACACATGCTTGCAGCATGCATGTATATGCAACATTAAGATCTAATTATGTAACATTCAGATCTACTTATGCAACAGCCTCATAAAAACACTTGCAACATACGTCTTATACATATGAAATATTTTGAACATACACTTGAAACATACATGCATAGCCATTGCAACATGGGCAACATCCCGATCTACTTTTGCAATATCCAGATCTACTTTTACAACACCGATACGAAAACACTTCTAACATACCTTTGAAATATCTGAAACACCTGAAACATATGTTTGCAACATGCGCTTTCAGCGCAACATCTCCTTGCTGCCTGGGAATGGAGGCTCGTCAGCATGTGGAGTTCACTGGTGGTGCAGAGCTCGCCGCTCCGGTGGAGAAGGCCGCGACAGATCTAGTGCGAGCTGTCACCACTCTGGTGGAGAAGGCCATTCGCGCGTTGGAGAAGGCCACGGCGGACAGGACGGAGGAAGGCGGGCGCCCGCAGTGGGCTGGAGGTGCGATGGAGATGGAGGAAGGCGGGCGGCCGCGCTCGGGCGCGGTGGAGGTGCCGGCTGGCGGGCACTCAGATGTCATGCAGAACGCTAAGGCGGCGCGGCGGAGTGAGGTCATGGCGCTGCTGAATGGAAGCGTCCGAGTGTTGGAAGCCTTCTTTTTTCTCTCGACCGGCTATTCACTTGTTTTTCATTGGAAGTCTTCTAGAGAATGGAAACGCCCGAGTGTTGGAGAGGATACGACTGTTGGGCCGTTGGGCTCATGTCACGGCCCATGAACCCTTAGCGCAGCATTTCCGTTTAACAAAAGACAGAGTAACGTTTACAGCATAGGAGACGGGTATACCGTCTGAACCGACAAAGTACTGAAGCCAAAAGAACCCAAAGATATTACATCAGACTTAACAACTTTCACAGTAACATAGAGTAATCATCAGACTATCCACCGAGCGAAGCAGCAGCACCCAGGGATTCCATCAGACGTCCTGCAGATGTAAACTGAAGCCTGCTGCTGCTTCTCCCCAGCTGTTCCACATGTTTCCCAAGACGACTGCTTCTAACTCTGAAGCCACATCACTTGAGCAGCAGCCTCCTTGAGCCTTGCAACTTTCGTATGCAGCAGCAACTCCCTCTTCTCCTCCGGGCACAAGATCCCCCGCCTCTGTACTTGGAGCGTCACCGTACCAAGCTTGATGTTGGATATGGAATCCTACTTCGGAACTAGTAAGCTCGTCCTGGCGCCGGCGTCGCTCGTCAGAAAGCTGCTTGGCGAACTTGGCGAGCTGCTCGGCGTTGGTCCCTGCACCGGGCACCTCCACGATCCGGCCGGTCTCCAGGTCCACCCGGGAGACGTTCATGTCCAGGAGCTTATTCCCGATCCTCACCAGTCTATCCATGTTCTCCTTGGAGGTGTCGTCTATGGAGCCCGCGCTGCCCGTCAGCTGATCATACTGGATGCGCAGGTAGTTCTGGCTGGAGCGCAGGGCCCTGAAGAGGACGCAGAGGTGGATGTCGACCATGTCGGCGCTGGCGGAGTTGAACATGTCGATGATGGGAGCGTTGCCGTCCTTGAAGATCCAGCTGAAGATGCCCCACTTGGCGGCGGCCTTGGCGCAGTACCTGCGGTTCCGGTTCGACCCGCAGCCGAGGGAGATCACCATGAACTTGCCGTAGTCCGCCGGCAACACCGGGAACAAGTCGTCGTCGCCGAGGATGATCTCCTGAGACACCTGGTTCATCGCGCACAGAGTCTGCACGCAAAGGTGAATGTGAGGCTGTGTCACTGTGTGAATTATGGCCGATATGGGGTGCATGTGCATGCATGCTGCGTGGCGCTAGCTTACGGGGTTGTTCGCAGCGACCCCACCATCGACGAGGTTGAAGGCCCTCCTCCTGCCATTATCGTCCTTCGTCTCGAAGTAGCGCGGCGGGAAGAAGGTGGGCGCGGCCGAGGTGCTCATCGATATGTCTGACAGAAGCGCATTTTTCCACGGCCGGTGCTTCAACTGATCATCACAGGAAGCCACGAAAACAACGAGGTAACTAAAAAAACACATTCTCCAATTAATCAAAACACGTGCTTAGGTGCACATCATTCACGAAAACTAAGGAAATACACAAAAAAAAAACTCCTTTTGAGAGGCAGAGCTTGACCAAGTTCATCTAACTGATCAGCATTAAACAACAACGAACAATACAAAATTTACCGTTTATTACTAGAAAATTGCATTGGACTGGGAAAGGAGCGATACCTTATAGCATCTCCAGGGTCTCTATTTGAACCCTCAAAATTAAATATGAAGGCCAAAGCTAAAAAAATCAACTCAAACAAAGCCCTACTAGGACCCCAAATTTAAGGGGTCCTCATATCCCCTCCCACATCTCGTTCCCATGAGCCCTACTCAGAGCCCTTAAATTTCTGTTTCGGTAGTTTTAGTTGCGCGCGCTCCTGTTCTGAACGCGCACCTTTCTCCTAGTCGTCTACGGCCGCCCACTCCGGCCCGCGGTGTTTTTTTTGGCGCAGCCACTCCCTCCTCCCGCAACTCTCCCTTTTGCTCCCTGGTGGCGTCCACTCTGACAGCAGCATCCCAGCGACGCCCCTTTCCGTCCCTAGCTCGAATCTCCCCAGCGGTAGGACCCTTGGCGGTGCCCCCTCTCTCGTGATGTGGATCCCCTTCGGCTGCACCTCCCCCAGCGCGTCCTGTCCCTCCCTGACCTAGATCATGCCCAGCAGCAGCACCCCGCCGGTCGGCGTCTGCAACCCTCGGCAGCACCACCACCTGCAGCTCCAACTCCCCTCCTCTTCTCCTCCCCAGCGGTTCCCCTCTCCTCCCTATCTTCTGCACCCAGTTGTTGAGAGATGGTCATGTTCATCAACGGAGAATAAGATAAGAAAGAGGATGACAACAAAGTCTCGCAATGTCATTTCCTATTAGAATGAATTTGATGGCTCTATTTTGAGAGCTAATGCTGGAGTGTAACGTAGAAAACAAGACCCTCGGAAGTAAAGGAGCTCTCAAATCAGACTCTGATTTGAGGGCTCCTACGGGAGATCCTATTAGCTTTAACCAGCTCTGTCCCTGGTCTTTTGACAAGCAATTATTAGCTACTACCTACTACTAATTATGGACCGAAATAAATAAGGTAACTATGATGGCCTTATTATCATATACTATATAAACTATATAAGTTGTCTGTCGTCATTAGACTAAAGTACAACTAGCAGTTGGCTGTGTGAAAGGTATATATAGCCCACCAGCACGTGTCTTCTGTTTTTCCTCCAAACTCTAGCTACATAGACTAGAGGGACAGAACAACCACCCAAATGCACACTAAAGTAGCAGTGATACTGATAGCAATGCCTACTTAGTCGGCTAAGTAGGACCATAATCAGGAATATATGCCTGTGTGCCAAACATCTCCAAACAAACTGCAAAAGAAATTATTCGTGAAAGTATCCGATAACGAAATTTACTGGTATCGAAGTTTGTCACCTGTACCCTGACTCCTGAGCATTACGTATCCGACAAACAAAAATGAACGATTTACCTACCATGGAAACATCCTTCAGGTTTATTGTTTAACACCGACATGCACATGTGACCTGTTCTTGAAATAGAAACAGATCGATTAAGTATTTTTCAGTTCTCTCATATTCCTGTTGTCTCTGAAAATGACTTCTTTAGGGGCCTTACTAGATATTTAAAACCTTCTCGTTCTTTCTTGTTGAACAGTGAAATGATGTATCATGTATCTCTTTACTTCTCTGAAGCTGCTTGCTAGCTTGTGTGAAACCGTGAACAGCATAATAGTGTACTATTGCTAAGAGGAACCCAGCGTAGCGTTGGTTCCAACTGAACATCGCTAGTGTGTCCACTAAAAACGATTTTCTCATCAATATTTGAATTTGATACCTCAAGCGAAGTAAGAGATAATGCAAAAGCCACCACATCATTCCTACCGAGTACCGTTCTCTAACCTCCAGACACTCGATCGATCGAGGACCTGTTCAGTACTTGAGTTACCTCAAAGCTGGAGAAAATCGTCGGTTGCAGGTACGCAATGTCGAAGGTCGGAATGACAACATTGGTCAGCGTCCTGTCCAGCCTCGTATCACCAAGGTACCTTCGGAGCAGCCCATGGAGGTACTTGCCGTCGTACTTGGGCCCACACGCCATCCTCAGCTTGCTGACGAGCTTGGACCCCATACCACTCCTGCAAAGCTCATGGCGATCACCGATCCATGCATCCTTCTGTTGTAGTACTGGACAACACTAAATACTGGACAAATGTTCGTTCTGAACTGTAAGAAACCTAGCAGTCGTTACTTGTTTCGGAAGATTTTGGGTGAGTGCTCAATGTAGAACCGCGCTAGGTCCTTGGCAGCGAACAGTGGTCGTTCGTTAGCGTCGGGTGCTGTGAGCATCGCCGTCAAGAGACCACCGGTGCTCGTGCCAGCGACGACGTCGAAGTAGTCTGCAATACGAGCATCTGGCCCGTCCAGTTCCTATACACACAGGCTAGGCACAATGAGGAGGACTCAAACGAGACATCATCACCATGATGCATGCATGAACACTAGATGAACTCATCTCTTGGTTACTTGGAGCTTGGCTTCTAGGAAGGCGAGGATGGTGGCCGGGATGATCCCTCTGATGCCGCCACCGTCGATGCTCAGGACGGTGACCAACTTGAGATTGTCAGGGAGCGTCCTGAGCGCACCTTCTGGAGTGGTACTCGCCATCTTTGATTTGATCTTTTGGTGGCACAAAGGCACAAAGCAAGCTACGCATTTGAGTTATGAGAAGAGACAGGTGGGGAAAAGGTATCGTCAATATATAGTACTAGGAAACAGCCATGAAGGTTTTTATAGTTATTATTTACACCCCATAGCTCAATAATCAAATCTTTTCAATTGATTTTAGTTAGGTAGTAAAACAGTCACAGCAGACGTCAGACGTGTCGTAGAACCACCAATAGGATAGCAATCCAATATGCAACCACCATTTCGGCACCAATGGGGGCCACCAATTGATTGCACCAGTAGTCCAGTACAATATGCAACCACTAGTTGATTGCACATCAGTACAATATATATGGACCCAATTGAACCACCAAGGACAGCAATCCAAGATGCAGCCATCAAGACCACTCCATTTGATGTGTAAACAGCTATAGTAAACAATAATTGCATGAGGGATGAAGCTGGCCTGATGAGATTGATGCCGGATAGCAAACCACCACACACAAGATAGTGTAATGTGAACCAATCAGAAAGTTGATCATGTACATTGGAGCTAGATGAAAAATAACAATTAGCAGGCATTGTTAGGTACAACATTTTATTTTGTGTTAATATATAGAATGCTTACGATGATTGATGTAGCAATGCAATTAGCAATACGACGTTTGGTACCGTTGGAGTTTATAATATTCAAGGCTGTTCCACAAAACATTATATCATATGTGGGAGGTATACCTGGACACACGAGCAACAAATTGCTGATATCATTAGTTTTGCACGCACCTGCAACTTCTAAACCAGTTGCAGCAGCTCATGCATCAAGGAAACTATATGTAGTGGTGTTAGTGTCAACAAGGAGCAGTCATATGTGTGCATTCATAACATAAAATTTTGTGGTTGCTACTTTCTAGAATATAAATGTTTGGTTTACCCTTCTTTCTTTCACATGCTGTTTTGTTAGAAAATTTCATAAGCTAGTCCACAAACATGGGCATCTATGAAAACAAGTTGTACGTGTGGATGGGTGGGTGTGAGGGAAGCACCTTGGATTGACATTAGGGCACGTGGTTGGGATATTGACGACGATGTTAGGAGCAGGCAGGCGCTCCCACTCTTTGGACACACTGGCTGTGGGGCAATGGCGCGTGGCGCACAAGACGGTGAGGGAGGTCAAAACCACAACTTGTCTGGGTGGTGTGTTGATGAAAATTATACTCCAGGCCCAGAGATTGTGGCATGTGGTGAATACTGGCACCAAGGACGAGGTGGATGACAGGATGGCAATGGAGGCCATCCTTCGAGCGGCGCCAACAAACACTACTCTAGATCTATGGATCACTGCCAGGACTAAACCTAACATTACTACTGAAATCGGACCCTGCAGAGGATAATCGACAGTGATAGGCTTGCCTTATCAGATAAGACAGTGATAGGAAGATGTCATTGTCAGGTCAAGAACTCAAGATGAGACCCAACAGTAATAGGATGAGGGTCATTGTTGGATCAAGTCTCTACCCAACAGTAAAAGTATGATGCAATGGGCCGGATCAGACATCTTTCTCGACCTACATATTTTAAAAACCACTATCGGGCTTAGGCTGCCACTTTTTACATTCGGCCACTAAAGCTCAAAAAGTTCAAACAGACCCGACAAAAGTGAAATTTATAGGTGGACTTGGTCTTCAAAATTTGGCCCAATTCTAGGCTTCAGGCAGGCTCAGGACGCGGTATTTCCTATCATGGTTTTTGAAGCCTAGCCGAAAGCTGGGCTCAACCTTTAAATTGGTACAGATTTTACTTTTCACACTCCACCATTCGATCTTGAGCATAGTGGCATAAGTTTAATTAAATGACCGTTTATGTCATTGTCATAATTAAGAGTGCAGTCTATATGCACAAAAAGTTGGGGTTTGCACAAGCACAAGTGAGGATTTTCAAGATCATTTTTGGGTGGTTTTCAATCTTCTGCTTTGGCTGCTTTTTAGGCTTGGTTCTTGAGTGTTTTGGGACCCTTGGAACCTGATCAAACCATGGTTTAAAGCCCAACACCTATCGCTATTGTTCCAAACCCCAAAACATCTCTTTTCCAGCCTCTTTTGGTGGTGACCTTTTTTAGAATCTTTAGAGTTGATTTTTTGTGGTGATCTTCCTTACTTCTTAGGTGCTATGAGGTCTAAACATGCTTATTAGGCTTTGGCTCCATCTGAATTCCCACGGAGCACTCTTGAAACCTTCTTCCCAAGAAAATTGTGAAAACCCCAATTTGATCGCTCAAAATTTAAATCTGATGGCCAAGCTTTGAGCTTTTCTCCAAGATCATTTTCAGATATATTCACTATGTTCTAGGGAAGAAGTGTATAAAATTTTGTGTCCTTTGGAGTTCATTTGCTTAGGTTTTTATTTTCCTTCATAATATTCTTGGGCTGAAATCTACGAAAATGGGCTTAGCTGGGTTGGCATATAAGCTTACCTACACTTCAAAACCAACCTAGCTATCAGTGTTTCGAGTTGCCACCAACAAGTAAATTTCTAATATTGCGCGTCTGGCTCGGATTATGTGCTAAGAGGACACAAGGTTTATACTGGTTCGGGCAAAATGTCCCTACGTCTAGTTCGTTGCTGCTGCTTGTGTTACTAGCACTGAAAATTCGTAGTAGGGGTTACAAACAGTCGAGAGAGGGATATGTCTTAAGTCTCTGGTGAGGGGAGCGAACGGGCGCCGAGGGCTCGGTCGCTTTCCTGCTTTGTGCTTGTGTGTTCTAATTGATTCGGGGTTCGAGTCCGAATCGGTGCGATGTGTTGCAATGCGATCGATACGAGTCCAATGGAGTCGAGTTGAGGTCCGATGCCCCTTGTGGGACATGCTTTCCCTTTTATAGGCCAAGGGAAAGCATGGGTTACAGTGTAGGAAGAGAAAAGAACGAGAGGAAGAAGTCCATCAAGATCGCCGGGACCTTCTTCTCCTATATGCGGGTCACGCCGACCTTGTAGACGTCAACAGGGACAGCTTCCCATCGCGGCCATGTCCGTCACTAGCGCCATGTGCAGGCATCGTCTACCGGTCATGGCGCTCCACTCCGTCCTGGTGAACGTCGTGGCGAACGGACGCGTCCGTCAGTGTTTGTACGGGGGTTAGGCAGAACAGTACCGGTACGCCCGATGCTGTTCCTGACGTGACCCCCAGGTATACCCCGTTGTGGGTCATGGGCTACATTAAGGCATGCCAGTCTCTTCTCTGGCATCAGATCTTTGACCCAGGTCCATACGCTTGAACCTGGAGTGGTTGGCGGCAGTATGGGTCTCCGTCGGGTGAGACGGAGCCCCTGGCCTTGGGGTCGGGCGAGGCGGAGCCAGCCCTCAAAGGTCAGGCGAGGTGGAGCCCACGGCCTCGGTGTTGGGCGAGGTGGAGCCAACCCTCAGGGGTCAGGTGAGGCAGAGCCTGCGACCTTGGTGTCGGGAGAGGCGGAGCCAACCCTCAGGGGTCGAATGAGGTGGATCTCGCGGCCTCGGTGTTGGGCGAGGCAGAGCCAACCCTCAGGGGTCGGGTGAGGCGGAGTTTGCGCACCTAGGGGTCGGTTGGGGCTGTAGTCATGCTCTTGACTGCTCAGACGAATCAATATTGATGGTTATTAGCTCCTCTTTGGATACCCTAGTATTAGTCCCTAACAGGAGCCCTCGATCCTGCGGAGGAGTAGAATACTCCTTTGAAGGCTTTTCCGAACGGGAGGACTCTGAAGGCCTTGGCCTTTTTTGTCACCCATAGTGTGACCTAGGGATGGTGATTCCCTTTCCTTGAGCACCCTTCTATAGCAGGGGCCTAGTCGAGGACCGGTTCGTCTTCGCGATTGTCTTCCCTCAAGCGTTTTTTCCGATAAAAATGGAGGGGCTGATCCGTGCCATGATTTTCCTCTAAGGACGAATCATGGCATCCGGTGAGCTGTTTAATGGGCTAGTCTGAGTGGGCCCTCGACATCCTGTTCACGGGGATCCAGCTTGGGTCAGCTTGGCCACTAGCCCCAGATTCATCAGCGGTCAATCCATATAGTTCTTGGGTCTGTTCGACTGGTCCCGAGGGCTAAGTACCTTTCTTCGAGAAAAATCATGGATCATAACCGACCAAGACTCGATCGTGGGCTAGGATACCCACAGCGCTTGAGCACCCAGGTACTGGCCGCTAGCGGGGCCCATCCCTTTCCACCTCTCACCCTAAAGGCGCCTGGAGTGGTTGTCGAACCCGTCGATGTGCCGACCTACAAACTCCTAGGCCTAGCCGGGCCATAGAAGTGCTTTTAGATTCGTATTCCTCTTACCCACGACGAGTCATAGCCTGTCTAGAGAGGCAAAACGTCCAGCGAGTTTTCTGAGGAAATAGATAGAGATTGCGTGCGCGTGTCCTACGGTGGGATGTTGTGGCAGATCATGGTAGGCGCGGAGATCTAGGCAGGTGGTTAGTTTCCTCGCACCCGCCACCCTTATAAAACAAAAGGGTTCATCCCTAGGGTTCCATACCTTACATCCTTGCCTCTGCAGCCATGACTGCCACCACCAATCGCCTAGGATTATTGCCTCCGCATCCCTGTCACCGTCGGGTTCGCATCTATCCACCCCCTCCTCCAATGAATCCATGGTGTCGCTCAGACATCACCTTCCAGCTCATGGAAGGCCTCGTCTATCGCGGTCTTCTCCATGAGCGCACCTCGGCCGAGGAGTGGTTGCTGCCCCACGAGGAGGATCTGCCATCACCTCCCGATGGCTTTGTGGTGTTGTTCGCCCACTTCCACGAGCATGGGTTCGTGACCCCTGCCCATAGATTTCTCCATAGGCTGCTGCACTACTACAAGATTGAGTTGCAGCATCTCAACCCCAACAAGATCCAGCACATGGCGGCATTCATCGCCCTGTGCGAAGGATTCCTAGGGATCAACCCCCACTTTGATCTATGGAGGTACTTCTTCACCATTACCCTCTAGAAGATGAGGGAGAAGAGTGGCAAGCAGGAGCTGCACATGCTGATGGGGTGCACTAGCATCCAACTCTGGAACAACTAAGTCAGCGAGCACCTATCGATGCGGCTGTCGACGTCCAACAAGGGGTGGCATTCGTAGTGGTTCTACCTCAAGAACACCACCGCCTCCCCTCTGCCGGAGTTTATCGGACGCCTGATCAAAGAGGCCCTGGAGTCGTGGAGGAAGTGGGGTGTTCCAGAGAAGGACAAGAAGAAGATCCAGGACCACATCGCCACCATCCACATCCTGAAGGAGAGTGGCTTGAAGGGGTCCGGCATCATCGAAGCCTACCACACAAGGAGGGTGGCGCCATTAATGAGGCATCAGTCGATAGAATGGCGCTTGCCGCGGGAGCGCTCCCCCACTCTGAGGTCACACAACACATTAAGGAGGCGATGGTGCCTTTGTGGGACGACATGGGTGCCCCCTCGATTTCGTCTTCCCGGTGCTGGGACATCCTCCGATGCGGTTAGAACCAGGCCACGTCGTCTTTGTAAGTTTCCTCTCCTCATACCTCCTCTTCAATTGATTTCCTGACCTCTTGATACTAACTTTGAGAGGGATGGAACCAGCCAAGGGACCTCATCTTTATGGACCACCCAACATCGTTGTCGAGGGATTTGTCCATGAGGGCGGTGAATCATGCCGAGAGCGAGCGATTGAAGAAGGCGAAGGAGAATAAGAGGAAGAAGAAGTAGCAAGAGCTACCAGCATGGGGGCGAGGGGTGGATACCGACAGCGACAATGATGATGACGACGACGAGGTAGTCGATGACATCGAGTGGGATGACCTAGAGAACGAGGATGTGCTGACAGGTATCGGTTCATCCTTACAAAAGTCAGGGCCCTTCCCATTCCACAGAGGGGAGGGTACGTCCGAGGAGTCGGCGGAGACGGTTTGTACCATCGGCCTGCCCTAGGAGCCAACAGGGGGCGATGGGTCTGCTGTCGTGCCTAAGGTGCCAGCGGAGGCGGGTGGCTCCGCCATCGCGCCCCAAGATCCAAGGAGCAGGGGGTAGGCTCGAAACAGCCTTGCCCCAACGAGGCAGAGCAGAGGTCCGGTGGTTCACCCCCAAACATATCTGCCGCCCAACAACGCCGAGGTGAGTCATCAGCTCCTCTATTTTTCTCTGTTTTGGTCAGATTTTATCATGACTTATACTTTTCATCTCTTGCAGCATCGAGAGGCAGCGTAATCCTTTGGCGCTGGCGCCAAAGAAGAGCGCTACCCTTCAAGCAAGGTGATAGCCATCGGCAGGCATCACGCCCATTTCGGGCAGGAGTGGTGCCAGCGTGACTGTGTCACCAACCGGTCAGGCGCTGCCCACGGTGGCGCCTGTGCCCTCGGCAGGATGGGTGGACATGGGGGCTCAAGGGACACCTTCGGAGGTCACAGAACAACCGGTGATGGTGTCGATACTGCTGCTGACGATGGGGTAGACGAGGCTACCGACCGCGCTCACAGCGCTGACCGTGGCTGGCACGACATAGCCGGCCAGGACCCCGCTGATGCAGGCGGAGGTGGCAGCGATGGTTGTGACAGGCGGGTCATAGTCGGGCGCTATCGTGGTGGCGCCTGAGGAATCGGTGTGACCCACGCCATCGATAGCCCAGGCGACGGCATCTGGTGTGGGGTGAACAGAGGGGGACGTGGCCGAGGTGTCCCCAGAGGTCGTGGTGCTAGGAGAGGAGTCAATGTTCATATCGTTGACCCCTTTCGTCGCCAAAGGGAGTGTCCTGGTAGGGACCTCACGGTGAGAAGGGGTGGTGATCAGAGCCGGCATGGAGCCATCCCTAGCCTGGATGTTGGTGGGTAGCGAGTCACCTACGTGAGGCAAGCCCCTACTCCAGTGGGTGAGTTCGGAAGATCCAACATCGACGCTCTTCACTCTCGATGGCACCACAGGGAGCATGGAGCGGGAGAACCTCAACATGGGGGTCGCGTCCATGCTCGAAGCCCTAGACCATGCCCAAGGTTCCTTGTGTGATGTTGTCATTCCCTCTGGCCAGGCATTCACTTGACCCTACTTCTCACCCTTTTCTTTTTCTATATATTTTTGTATTCTGACCATCGTCTCCTTTCAGTCCCTTATCGCTCACAGCCGAGGCATGTCTCAGTTCCTTCATGAGCAAAAGGAAACCTGGGACCGCCTTGTCGAGGAGGCACGACTACGTGGGGAGGTGACCGCCTAGCTTATTACCGCCTAGTAGAGGGTGGCCGAGCTAACTCCCCACACCGAGGAGGTGGATAGTCTTCGGTCGCAGGTGGACGAGACCTGTCGGCATGCTGACAAGGCTGAGAGGGCGTTCGAGGCCCTATTGGTGAGATCGTGGAGGGATGACGAGGAGGCCACCAAGGTCAGGAAGGAGTGGGACGAGCTACTCCCGAAGGATGTCGAGACCTGCTAGTGGATCCTCAACCTTCTAGCCAAGGTCGAGAAGGAAAGGGAGCTGAAGCTGGGGGCTGAGGAGAAGCTCGTGACCCTAGAGAAGAGGGCAAGTCTGGATGCACGACGGTCGCTCGGCTACGCAGGGAGTGGGATGAGCTGCTCCAAACCATGGAGGGGCTCCGCTTAGAGCATGGCATGGCTCGTGAGAAGCATGACTAGGCCCTCCGAGAGCGTGACTAGGCCTACCTAGAGCGTGACAACACGTAGCAGAAGGTCGGCTCCCTTCAGGCCAAGCTTGGAAACACGACGACCCAGAAGCTGGAGGCCAAAAGCATTTCTACTAGGCTAGTCATGGACCTCATTGAGGTGAGGAGGAATCTTCAGGCAGAGAGTGATGAGCTTAGTATCTTGAGCGCTGCCCTCGGAGTGGTCTGTGATGACCTTGAGGTGGTGCGATCAGAGGGGACCAGTTCACTCGTGGCCCATGCCATCAAGATCATGGCGCGGGTGCGCCAGCTCGAGAGGAACGCTCTTCATGTCAGGGTCAATCAATACTTCATGATTGCTCGTTCTCACTATGGGGACATCATCGACTTGGAGATGATGAGCCATGGCTTTGCGCCTAGCTATGAAGTCCATGAGCTGGAGGAGATGGAAGCGGCAGTGGCTCCCCTTTCACAGGACTTGGCAGACAAGGTCAAAAGCATAGTTCTCCCTCAGAGGGGCTAGTTAGTGAAATAGATTGATCATTCTTGTAATTAGTGGATAAGTGCCGACCTTTGTATGATGCTTAAACAAACTTGTCATTTTGTTTTGTTTGACCAAGTCTGTTCCTTTGTTTTGGTGTGTTCCGACCCTTCCATTTGTTAACACCATAGAGCTCGAGGTGTAGGAGGGAAACCCTGATCACGCTGGTAAGCAAGAGTGCCGTAGCCATTAGGGCATAGGTTTCTCATAGTCCGACCAGCCTTGCTCAGTCGTTCATTTCCGTAGACCTTGCTACTAGGTTTAACATGAGGAGGGGTATCTAGCACTATGACTGTTTCAAAAAAGGGTGTATGTATACCCTTATCAGCCCCCGAGTGAGACCCGACCCCTTGTCGTTGCTAGGGTCAGGTGTCACTAAAGATCAAGGAGAGGATAGCGAAATTAGTAAGAGAAAGTGTCTCTTGTTTTCATGTGTACACCCTCCCTAGGATCTGAGCCATCGTTCTATGACAGTGCGTTCGCTCTTCTTATGAGTCTAATCTTTCCTTGAGTCCCTGCGCATAGCAGGGGTTCGGTCGAGGGTCGGCTCATCTTTGTGGTTGTCTCCCCGTCCACGGTTTCCACAACCGGAGGGGTTGAGCTAACGTCACTTGCCTCGATGGCTCGAGTGATGTGCTCGATGAGCTCGCTAACAGGCATGTTTGAGTGATATCTGGGTCCATCATTTGTGATAGGGTCGGCTTAGCCCTCATGTGGCATTCCATAGCTCCTTAACTCGCCTCTCGGTAGATGCCCGTGTCACTCTGGAGAGCGACTCAGGTGGCCTACTAACCTCTCCTTGAAGGAGATTCTATGGGCTTGGCTCAAGGTTAGGATCAAATTGAGAAGGTCAAGATGACCTTGTCCGCCTCTAAGCGGGTCTGGCAAAGGCTACTGGGGCTCATCTGCATTTTCTCTCCTAGCTTTGTTCGATGCAAGGCGGCCTCGGGCCCTTCATAGGCTGGCCTTCGAACCTCTATCAGTTGGACTCCTAATTTTGGGTCAGGCAGCTCGAGCCCCCGAGCCCTATGCTGGTTGGTAGGGGTTGGCCAGATTACATGCATCACCTCGTCCTCAATTTTTGGAACTAGAGGGGCTGAGCTAACGACACTTGCCTCGATGGTTCAAGTGTCGTGCTTGGTGAGCTCGCTAACGGGCATGTCTAAGTGGAATCTAGGTCTGTCATTAGCTGATGGGGTTGGCATAGCCCTCATGTGGTATTCCACTGCTCCAAACCTACCTCCCGGCAGATGCGCCCGAGCCGTTTGATTGGCTCAGGTGGCCCATTGGCCTCACCTCAGTGGAGATTCTATGGGCTTGCCTCGAGGTTAGGATCGAATGAGAAAGATCTAGATGTCCCTGTCCACTTATGAGTGGGTTGGGCAAAGGCTGCTGGGGCTCATATGTGTTTTCTCCCCTGGCTCTGTTTGATGCGAGGCGGCCTCGGGCCCTTTGCGGGCTAGCCTTCGAACCTCGGTCAGTTGTACTCCTGATTTCGGGTCAGGCGGCTCGAGCTCCTAAACCCCGTAGGGGTCAGCCAAATTTCATGCGTCACCCCATCCTCGATTTCCACAACCAGAGGGGCTGAGCTAACGATACTTGCCTCGATGGCTCGAGTGTCATGTTCGGTGAGCTCGATAACGGGCACATCTGAGTGGAATCTCGGTCCGTCATTCACTAACGGGGTAGGCATAGCCATCATGTGGCATTCCACTACTCCTTAACACGCCTCCCAGTAGATGCCTGAGCCATTTGATTGCCTCGGGTGGCCCACTGGCCTCTCAGCGGTGGAGATTCTATGGGCTTGGCTCGAGGTTAGGATCAAATGAGAAAGGTCTAGATGTCCCTGTCCTCTTCTAAGCAGGGTCGGGTAAGGCCACTGGGGCTCATCTAAGTTTTTCTCCCCTGGCTCTGTTTGACATGAGGCATCCTCAAGCCCTTAGTGGGCTAGCCTTCGAACCTCGGTCGGTTGCCACTCATGTCGAATGAGACGACTATTGCCTCATGACGTGATGCAAAGCGTTGTGATGCAATAATTGCATACGCAATGCTTGGATGTATGAGATGAATGTATGAATGAATGTGTGAATGCATATGCAATGCTTGGATGTATGAGATGAATGTATGAATTAATGTATGAATGAATGTATGAATTGATGTATGAATGAATGTATGAATGCATGCATGAGAATGGATGAATGAATGCTCATGTACCTGAAAAGTAAAGTGGGGGTTGGTAAAGTTACCTCAATGGCTTGAGTGATGGGTTCAGGGAGCTTTTACCAGATATGTCCATGTGGGGTCTAGGTCTGTCATTCATAACAGAGTTGGTGTGACCTGCATGGGATATTCTGCTGCTCTCTACCCGTCTCTCGGCTGTGACCCAAGCCCTTCCACTGGCTCGAGCGACCTGCCAGCCTCTCCTCGATGGAGATTCCATAGGTGGGCCCCTATGAACCCTTCCTGAGAAGGTGGAGGCTAAAGCTCAGGGTGCGGGGAATGAACTTCGATCATGCTAGAGAGCAAGAAACACTGTAGCCGCCGGGGCGAAGATTTCTTGCAGTCCAACCAATTTGACCTAGTGTTTGTGTCGACAAAATATGGTCGGCAGTCTACCTAGGGGTATGCCCAAGGTAGTAGATTATCGGCAGACAGATGCGCAAGCCCCAAACAAGACGGTGACGCAAGACAGACACGGGGTTTTATCCAGGTTCGGCCGCCAAGAAGGCGTAATACCTACGTCCTGCGTCTGATTTGTATTGCTGTATGTCAATGAGAGATGTTTTTTAGAGGGGTCCCCTGCCCGCCTTATATAGTCCAGGGGGCAGGGTTATAGATCTGGAAACTAATCCTAGTCAGTTACCATTGCCATATGTGGCCGGATAAGAATTCCTATTCTAACCGACCAGGATCCTGCTTGGTCGCCAAATCCGTCTTGATTCCTTGTGCGGGACTCCGATCAGGTTAACTGGGCCGCACGTCGTCTTTCGGGTGGACTGAACCCATCGATCCGGGCCAGCCCAAGCTTAGCTGTAAGGGTATAGGGGTTAATACCCCCACAGCTAGTCCCCGAGCATCATGTATTATGCTGCGACACGCCATTTTAACCTTCTCCGACAAGCGAGGCTTGAATCCTTGATGCCTCCGACCACCATCATCACCGGAGAAGTAGGTTGTCCGAAGAATGTATGGTGCTCTTAAGAAAAAAGAAAAAGATTTCTGTCCTGAGAAGTGTGCCCACTTGTATTTCTAAAAAGAAATGTAAGTGGTCTTGAAGCATGACGTCCTTGATCATCAGAAGCGTATGGGTCGAAAAACAAACACATTCACCGCAAGGTGAAGTGTGCCCACTTAGTCCCCGAGCCTGGTAGTAGGTGACATAGGCACATGGTGCCAGGGTCTAAAAAGAATTCATAGTTTAGTTGAAAACCGAATTGCCATACAGGCAAAACATGATGCACCGGCAGGTGCATCGTACCGACGTAGTCCCCGAGCTTGTTGGAAGGCAAAGTATGAGCCTTGTAGCAAGGTCTAAAGAAATGTCTCTTAACTGTATGTGAGTACAAATCACATGTAGCCAAGGAGAACCATTATTCAAGCAGTGGTCGGGGCAGTCCCCGGGCATGGCCGTGGTCGGAGCAGTCCCCGAACACAAAAATGGTCTGGGCAGTGTCCAAGCACAGTAGTGGTCTGGGCAATCCCCGAGCACAGTAGTAGTCTGGGCAGTTCCTGAGCACAGTAGTGGTCAGGGCAAATCCACGATCACTTGCGCTGCTTGTACTATTATTTGGTATACTTATTTTTCTCTATTCTCTGCCAAGTCCAATCTGACACGCCTAGTCAAAAAAGCAAATAGGTATAGTACATCATTCTGTCTTCCCCTTTTTTTTGTGGCAAACAGTCGGTTGACACCTGTATTGAGGTGTGTCAGTGTGGGCCCTCTTATACCATCAACGAAGAGGCGCGTACACTGTTAACGAAGGAGCGCGTTTATTGGCGCAGATCTCGAGGTGGTGTGAACATCCATCCGTTGCGCATGCGCACGTCTCCCAAGAAACTCGGGCGGACGAAACGACGGTACTCTTTGTTATTTATAATATAGATTTGGCAAGTTACTGTCACCGTTCCCCATCGTCATTCGCCGCCGCCACCTTCGTCTTCCTCTTGCCAAACCCTATTCCTCCGATAAACATCGCCAAATCCCCTTGCCACCACATCCACCCCCCTAGAAAGGACAGAGTAATGGCGAGGAGAGACGCCCAGAAGAAAGGCGGAATCATGGCGAAGGAGTGGTGGAAGTCTCGGAGCAACGAGCAAACCATCGAAGACCTCGTCGCCATGGGGGTGCTCCACAACAAAGCCCTCGCTGGATGGCGCGCACCAGAAGGAGAAAGCTTCCCCGATCCACAACCAGGTGAGATCGTGGTTTTCGAAGATTTCTTCAAACAGGGTTTTGGGATTCTAGTGCACCCTTTCCTTCAGGGTCTCTGCTTGTACTACGAGATTGGGATTTGCAATCTGCATCCCAACTCGATTCTTCTCGTCTCTACCTTCATCCATCTCTGCGAGGCGTATGGTGGCTTCCAGACCCATTTTGACCTCTTTCGCCACCTGTTCTGTCTTCAGAAAAAAGGGAGCAGTGGCTCGAAGATCGCCGGAGGCGTCTACCTGAACCTGCGTGACGGCATGAAGGCCCAATACCTGCACTGTCCCTGGAACACCTCATTGGACGAGTGGTACAAGAAATGGTTCTACATCCATGAAGAGCCGAACACCATCACTCTGTGCGACGTGGGGCTAATTCCAGAGAAGAAAAATAGCTGGTCGGAGAAGCCCGAGAACTTGGAACAGATCGCCGAACTGCTCGGGATGATCCCATGGGGAAGGCTTGATGGCTCGAGCATGGTTGGCAACTTCATTAGCCAACGAATTCAGCCATGCCAGAAAAGGATTCATCCTGGCTTCGAGTACCAAGGGGGCGTGGATCTGACAAGGGCCAGGAAAGAGCCGCTCGACAAGACGGAGATCAAGGCCAGGATTGGAGAGCTGTTCAATCTGGCCGATCCCAATTATGTTGCACTGAATGCCATCGAGCACGCCTTCAAGCTGGCTCGACCTCCCCCAAAGGTAAATGACGCCTCCTTTTAACTGTAGAGTCATGTTGTATCAAGAAAATAACTGTCTTTTCCTTCATTTTGTGTCTCAGTGTAATGGCCGTGACCGGGCAGGAGTGTTCGTGTCGCCTCCCCCTGGTGTAGAATGGCCGCAAGCTACCGGCCCAGCCGCCCAGACCAGCGCCAGGACCAACGACGTTCACTGGGCGGTACTCGAGACCATAGAGGACGCCTCGACCAGATCCGCTGGCAAGCGTCCGGCTGCCAGCAAACGACGTCAAGCCATCTTCCCCCTATCGGACGACGAAGCAGAAGATGCAGACATCTTCCGGCTCATCCCTCGAAAGAGGAGAAGGCAGGTGGGACCGATGGAACAGGGTGTCTCCTCTGGGCCAGCAGTGGTCACAGCACCGCCCACTGCAACACAGAGGACAGACAAAGGAAACATGCCGCATCATACTCCGACGCCCGTACCGGAGGTTGAACAAGTCCCGGTGGAAACTGCCGAGCAAGCGGAGCAGGGGCGGTCGAGGAGACGTTCCTTCATCACATCCTTCCGCAAGTCGAAACTGTAAGTATCTATATTTTTTATGTAAGCTTTGCATTTTGCATTGGATGCTATTATCTTCTGAATTTGTCTCTGAATTCATTAGATCAGCGTCCATCGAAAACCCCGACCAGCTAGCTAGGTGCGGAACGTCCTCACCAACAACAGCGGGACAACATGCTCAGCAACCAGCCATGGAGGAGCCCATGGCAGGGACTCCGCCTGGGCCTCAGCAGGTGGACGACCAGACGCCAGTCCCCGAGCAGCTGGTCAAGAAGACAACCGAGTAGAATACAAGTGCTCCAAGCACGAAACCTGCTGAGGCGGATACCACAGCGCCAAGGGAGCTGGATCTAGCCGAGGGGCAGTAGCCAGAAGTTGCCCAGAACATGGTTGCCGACGCGACGGCACGCGGGAAAGCCCTGGTGGTCGTGGAGTCTGCGAACTCCAGACCAGTGCCGCCTCCTGAACAGGAGGCTGAAGAGGATGAAGTGGAAGAAGTCCTGGGCCGTCCCCAAGATAGGCGACAACATGTATATGTGTCGCGCTATCGGAACGACGAATGGGTCATGCACGAGGAAATCCTAGAGGTCAAAGAGACCTTAAGAGTCGAACGGGCGGCCAAGCGTCTGGTGACGGAAGTCCAGGTATATTTGGCTTGAGTCCTTGACCCTGTTGTGTAGTCGAACTGTCTGACGTAGCTTGTCTATATGCAGGACTTGATGAAAACTGCAAGATACCGAAAAAGGTGCTTCGACCAGATAGAAGGAATCACGACGATCAATAAGGAGCTGATGGCTGAAGTGGAACGCCTACGGCGCCAACTTGAAGCCGCCAACCAGGAGAGGACAGACCGAGAAGCACAGAACCAAAATCTGGTCGGCCAGCTCAAAAACAAAGAGCGGGAGAAAACAGGTAAGTTTTCACCGTATCATAGCAAGTGCGGGACTTGTGTTATTTTGTTCTTGGCAGTAATAGCTGTAATGCAGGTTTAGAAGCTGAAGTGACCCGCCTCCAGGGGGAGAACAGCCATGTGCTTGTAGAATGTGGTCGCCTGAAGGAGGACAACGAGAAACTGGCATGCAGCCAGTCGGAACTCCAAGACCACACTACCAGAATGAAGGATGACCTGAAAAGTAAGCACTCCAGACCACCTTTCTCATTCTATTGCCCACCTTGCCTTGTCGTGTCATCACGTTTGATGTCTTGTACTATTTTTAGTTTTGAAAGTCAATGCCAAGAGGCACCTGGAGGCCGTGATCAAGGAACGTGACGACTGGAAAGCACAATGCCTTAAGACCACCGAGGAGCAGGACACGTGGAACAAGCGGTGCCAAGAAATGGCAACTGGCATTGTGCCCATCCTCGACCTTATCGACCCGGCGCTCACAGAGGAAGAGCTAAGGATGCCCCAGCTCAGACTAGTCGAGAGATGCAAGCAAGCATGGGGATGGTTCCAAGACTTCGTGAAGGAGGCGGGTGAGTACACGGGTGCCCATGTGCTAAGCATGGTGCGTGCTCACTACCCCCTGATCGATCTCAAACGCTTGGAGGCTGGGTACCCGAAGGAGATAGACCCAGACAAGGCCGAAGAGCTTCGGACGGCCCAGCTGGACTTGTCGTCAAAGATAATTGGCGATATTAACCTGTGCGGAGGTGGGACAGCACCTGTGCAGGGTATGCCATCGACAAGCCAGCTGGAAATGCCGTCAGCTGCAAGCCAACCAACGAAGCCTGCGGTCTCGACCAGCCAGGCACCGGCGGGGCCATCCCCTTCAGCTTGACTAGCTCAAGAGTCCCCGAGACTTGAGTAGGGTATCAGAGGCGGCGAGCAGTAAATGCCATGCGCCCCAACCAGCCAATGTAATAGGCTTAGAGCTATAGAAGGAGGACATAGTTGTGTTATTGTAAACTTAAGCCTCTTCAGGCAAGCTTGTAATAACGTAACTGTGTATCATTATAAGCTTGTTTGTTTTATACAAAACGCACTTTAAGCTTGAAATTTTTTATTGGTGTAACTAAGTGGGAACGTGTTAACGTTCTGTTTAGTTATACCGTTTTGCTCGACACATCATCCTGAAAAGTTTGTGTGGCCCTAGTCTGGCATGTGGTCGGAGTGTGAGGTACTATGACCTGTGCACACGTGGACGCAGACAAGTCAAACCAGGGGGGACCCGCCGATCACCCGCAACGTAGAGAGCGGATCCCGTGCACGTGTTGGGAGGAACCGGAGACAGGGCCTGCTCCGAAAACCGTAGAAGGAGTGGTGGTCGGCTTGTACTGGCTTAAATTGGAATAACCATAAAATTCGGAGTGACACATTAGAGTGGTCGGAGAAATCATAATTCTTTAGTAAAGTAAATCGAAAATACAAGTAGAGTACATATCTCAGTAGTTAAGCATAGAAACATCTAAGCTTGTCGATGTGCCATGAGTTCGGTACGTCCGTGCCGTCCAGATGAGCTAACCTGTAAGACGTTGGACGTGTGACTTCCTTGATCATGAAGGGTCCCTCCCATGGGGTTGCGAGTTTGTGGACACCAGCCTGGTTCGTCTTCCACTTCAGGACTAAGTCCCCGACCATGAAGAAACGCTCTTTAACGTTCTTGTTGTGGTACCTGCGCAAAACAGCAAGGTATTTGGCCGTGCGTACACAAGAATCAAGCCTTTTCTCCTCTGCGCTGTTGACTTCTAGCTCCCATACTTCATTGACCTTGCCTTCGTCGAAGTTCTCTACCCGTGCTGATCTGAAAGCTATATCTAGTGGGAGGACTGCCTCAGCGCCGTAAACCATAAAGTATGGTGAGACGCCGGTGTTATGACTGGGCTGAGTTCGGAGGCCCTAGACCACGGCTGGTAACTCTCACAGCGGTGGACTAGCTTCTCTGCGTTGGCCACTACTGACGGCCAATAGAACCCTGCTCGGAAAGCCTTACCGACCAGTGTTCTTGAGGCCGCGTGGTTGCCGCAGGAGCCAGAGTGGATTTGGTCTAGGAGATGCTCGCCTTCCTCCTGGGTTATACACTTCATCAAGATTTCCTCCTTAGCGTTTTTGCGCCATAACTTGCCATCGACGAGCAGATACTGCTTACTACGATGCATCAGGCGCTCATTTTCTGTTCGATCGATATAACCGCTACCATCTGTCAAGTACTTGATGAAAGGCATTCTCCAGTCCGGCTCATGAGTGGTCGAAAGCGGCTCGGTTGTGCTCGGCGCCGGAACCGTAGCCACTAATTGCTGGTCTAAAACTTTGTCGGTCGTTGAATCTTCGTCTTCAATGGAAGGCGTGAGCAGGTCTTGGACGAATACGCCATGTGGGATTTTGGCTCGGGATGATCCTAACTTTGACAACGCATCCGCTGCCTGGTTCTTGTCCCGGCCACGTGTATGTACTCGATGCCATAGAACCTGCCTTCCAGCTTTCTTATCGATTTGCAATATGCGTCCATCTTTTCACTGGTCGTGTCCCAGTCCTTGTTGAGTTGGTTGATGACCAGAGCCAAATCTCCATAGACATAGAGACATTTAACTCCAAGCTCAACCGCAATGCGTAGACCATGCAGGCATGCTTCATACTCGGTGGCATTATTAGATGCTGGGAAATAAATCATGAGGACGTACCAGAGCTGCTCCTTGGATGGTGACACGAAAAGAACTCCTGCTCCCGCACTGTTGATGTTGAGAGAACTGTCGAAGTACATCGTCCAATATTCGTCGGATCTCGGAGAGGCAGGCGTGCTTAAGTCTGTCCACTCGACGATGAAATTGTCGTTCCGACCACCCTTTTTCACGGTATTGACCTCGCCGTAATCGTCACAGCGGTTGCTCCTAGAATCGCACGGCGGTTGCGCCGCTGATTACGTGATCACGATGGTCGCGGGAGTCGTTGCGCTTGTTGTGGCGGTCAAAATTGTCGTTCCGACCACGATTGCCGCTGTAATCATCGCGGTGTGGAGGGTGGTCGGAGCGTGGAACCCTTGCTGCTTCTTCAACGATTATCTTTTTAGCGCCGTCAGCGTCCGCGTATTTCTTAGCGGTGGCTAAAAGCGCTGTTACTGATTCGGGTCTCTTCCGGAGGAGCTTGTCTCTTAGGGCGTCGTGGAACCAGAGGCCGGTGACGAAAGCCTCGATTGCTTCATTGTCGGAGATTGATGGGACCTTGATGCGCATCTCCGAGAAACGCCGAACGTACTCGCGCAGTGGTTCATCCTTCCGATCTCGGATCCGTTGCAGGTCGTACTTGTTGCCGGGTTGTTCACAAGTAGCGATGAAATTGTCGATGAAGGCCTGCCTGAGCTCCTACCAAGAGTCAAAATAATTCGCTGGCAAGCTAACTAGCCATTGGTGACCTGCATGACCAACAGCGACTGGGAAGTAGTTAGACATGACGTGCTCGTCAGCCATGGCTGAGCGGCATGCAGTTTCATAGAGCATGACCCATAATTCGGGGTTTTCCTTGCCGTCGTACTTCTGAAGTTTCTCAAGTTTGAAATTCTTGGGCCATATGACTTGGCGAAGGTGTGGAGTGAACTGCTTCAAACCCGGTGGGCCATGGGCAGTGTCATATTCCATACGGCGATAGCTTTCATGGGATGCACGATCGTTGGCTCTCTGGTTGATGCGAGCGCGCAGATCACGTCCGACGAGGTAATGGCGGAGATCGTTATTGCCATCGCGGCGATCTCAATTGCCATCTGGATTAGCCCTGCGACCGTGGTTATCACGGCGATGGTCGTGGTTATCTCGGTGGTTGTCGCCTCGAACGTCGTGGCAGTTATCCTCCCGGCAGCGGTTGTCGTCCCGACCACCATCATGACCACCGTTTCTGCCTTGATGGTTGTCCGATGGGTCGTTATTGCGCGAGCCACGTTGGTTGAGTGGCTGCGAGCGACTTGAGTATTGGCGGCTGTGGCTTGATTCGACAGAAACGGATGGAGCTCGGGCTTGATTCATCTCTGCGGTCTGAGCCATAGCAGCTGTCAGATAAGCTTGTATGTCATCACGGACTGCTTGGGTCTCGGGAGTGTTGGGCAACCGCTGCATTGTCGCCATGGCGATGGCTACGTTGGCGCTTGGGGTCTTGAAGACTTGTTTGTCCCCCACCCTGTCGAAAGCATTGTTGAGGTCACGCGGTCGGAGCCTTATGCGTCGTGCCTCCTGGTCTGCTTCAGCTTCGATTTGCCGGCGATTAAACCGGTCAATATTGCGTGCTTCGCGTGCAGTCTTTTCTTGTTCTATTTCGCCAACTGCTGGCGGCTCGTCGTTGCTGACAACATGGATCAAATCCCCTCGTCTTGGCGGGAAAGACGAAAATTGGGGGAAAACCGGGGCGTGGTCTGGTAGATCCAAATCGTATTTGACGCCTTCATCTTCGTGACGCTGAAGCTTGGTGTGGACAGATGCGTTGGATGCGATGCCGGATGAGGAGCTGGAGTCACCCTCTCGGACTGTGTGGATGGATCCTTCTTGATAATCTTCAATTCGGACCATGTTGACGATGTTACATGGCTTCGGCCGAGATCGGTGTATAGGACATAGATCCGAGCGGCATCGTAGGTTGTACGCGTAGCTGGAGGCAGCGTTTCGCAGGCCGTAGGGCTGGACCTGGTGGTTCTTCGTCGGGACTTCGTACTCGCAGAGTCGGAGACCCGTCGCGAAGGCTGGCTGGCGACGAACGGAGCGCCCCTCAGGAGTAGATACGACCACAAGATCTGTTCCAAGCCATGCAGGATGACTGGCCCGAGCTGGTCGGATAGATCTGTTGTGGGGAGCTGTTACCTGCTCATTAGGTTGGCTTTGAATCGTACTTACCAGAGCTAGGGTTTCAGCGAGTTTGATGCCGACCCGATCGATGGAGTCGAGCAGGTCGGTGTCGTCGATCTGCTTTCCTCTATAGCGGGGAAGCGGATGACGGGTTGTCAGCGTGGCTGTAGGCGTGGTCGGAGCCAGATGTACCATGGTCGGAGCCAGATCCATCGTGGTCGGAGCCGTGTTCGTCGTGGTCAGAGCCGTGTTCACCGTGGTCGGAGCCGTGTTCACCATGGTCGGAGCCGTAGCCGATGTAGGTGAAGTAGTCGTCGGTGCGGGTTGAATCCACGCCTCCTCCGCGGTCATGGCGATGGAGACGTCAGGGTTGGTGGTCCAAGTGATCTGGCCGACGGTGAACATGAGGCCATTGGGCGTAGCCATGGAGCCGGAGATGATGACCATCTTGTTTGCTTGGATAGCAGTACGCACACCCCCTACCTGGCGCGCCACTGTCGATGAAATATGGTCGGCAGTCTACCTAGGGGTATGCCCAAGGTAGTAGATTATCGGTAGACAGATGCGCAAGCCCCAAACAAGACAGTGACTCAAGACAGACACGGGGTTTTATCCAGGTTCGGCCGCCAAGAAGGCGTAATACCTACGTCCTGCGTCTGATTTGTATTGCTGTATGTCAATGAGAGATGTTTTTTAGAGGGGTCCCCTACCCGCCTTATATAGTCCAGGGGGCAGGGTTACAGATCTGGAAACTAATCCTAGTCAGTTACAATTGCCATATGTGGTCGGATAAGGATTCCTATTCTAACCGACCAGGATCCTGCTTGGTCGCCAAATCTGTCTTGATTCCTTGTGCGGGACTCCGATCAGGTTAACTGGGCCGCACGTCGTCTTTCGGGTGGACTGAACCCATTGATCCGGGCCAGCCCAAGCTTAGCCGTAAGGGTATAGGGGTTAATACCCCCACAGTTTGTTTCCGCACACCTTGCTTCAAGTTTTTTAACGTGAGAATGAGTCGAGCATAAAGAATGTCTATCGAATAGACACTCTTGCCAGCCCTCGAGCGAGACCCAACCCCTTGCCATTGCTGGGGTCAGGGGCTCGATTGCGAAACTAATGTGCGTATGGTAAAGGGTGACCCGTCTCTCGGCAGCGGCCTAAACCGTCCGACTGACCTAGGTGACCTGCCGGCCTCTCCTTAATGGAGATTCCATAGGTGGGCCCCTTCGAACCCTTCCCGAGAATGCGAAGGCTAAAGCTCGGGGTGCGGGGAACAAACTTCGATCATGCTGGTGAGCAAAAAATGTCGTAGCCACCAGGGTGTTGGTTTCTTGTAGTCTGACCAATTTAACCCAGCATTTGTTTCTACACACCTTGCCTTTAGGTTCTAGCATGAGAAGGAGTCGAGCATCGAGAATGTCTACCAAATAGACACCCTTACCAGCCCCCGAGCGTGACCTAAGCCCCTTGTCGTTGCTAGGGTTGGGGGCTCGATAGAGAAATTGATAAGAGAAAACATGCATAAATGAAGGGTGACCTGCTAGGCACATGACCTACCTTGATGGCACAAGTGATAGGGTTTGGGGAGCTCTTACTGGACATGTTCGAGTGAAGTTCGGGTCCATCATTCATGACGGGGTCGGCATAACCCATGTGGGGCATCTTGCTGCTCCCTACCCTTCTCTCGGCAGCGGCCAAGCCATCTGATCGACTTGTGTTACCTACTGGGACATGACTTACCGAACATGTTCAAGTGAAGTCCGGGTCCATTGTTCGTGACGAGGTCGGCATGACCCACGTGGGGCATCCTACTGCTCCCTACCCATCTCTTAGCAGTGGCCAAGCAGTCTGATCGACTTGTGTTATCTGCAGGGACAGGACTTACCTACGGAGATAGGGGATGAGAACATCCCACCCAAAAACTTGGTTAGGCAGATAAGTCAGGCGACGAACTTGTAATAAATGGACAAGCTCTTAGATTTCATTGTGGCGGAATAGTTTTTAGACCTTCTCCTCCTTTCATATAAAAAGGTTGGCACATTCCGACCCTTTCCGTTGTCAAAGCCATAAAGCTCAGGGTGAGGTGAACAAACTCTAATCACACTAGTGAGCAAAGGCACCGTAGCCGCTGAGGCGTACGTTTCTCGCAGTTCGACCAGTTTTAATCAGAGTTTGTTTCCATAACCCCTGCTTCTAGGTCTCAACGTCAGAGGGGGTTAGGCACGAAGAATGTTTGCCAGGCAGATAGACTCTTAAACACATACTGACTCTTTCCATGGCTAAGGCCAAAAACCCTAGGGTGTGGAAAAAAACTCTGATCACGCTGGTGAGCAAAGGTGCCATAGACGCTGAGGCGTAGGTTTCTCGTAGTCCGACCAGTTTTACTCAGCGTTTGTTTCCACAAACTTTGCTTCTGGGTCTTAATCGTGAGAAAGGGTTGGACATAGGGAATGTCTACCGGATAGATATGCTCTTATTAGCCCCCGAGTGAGGCCCGACCCACCGCTGTTGCTGGGTCGGGCGCCACCTAAAGATCGGGGAGTTGATAACAAAACTGATAAGAGAAAGTGTGTGTATATTAAGGCTAAAAGTGATGTAGCTACTTGATGTTCTAGGCATTGATGAAAACTTCACCATCAATGGCGTTGAGCTTGTAGGCATCTGATCAGAGCACCCCATGATGACATGTGGTCCCTCCTATGGTGGAGAGGACTCATGGTGGCTCTATGTTGCTTTGGACGAAGCGGAGCGGTAGGTCCCGGACGTTGAAGGCCCAACCTCGCACTCGATGGCCGTGGTACCGGTGCAACACTTGTTGGTACTTGGCCGAGCGGAGGAGGGCGATGTTGCGTGCTTCATCTAGCTAGTCTCCTTCATATGCTCCCCTTGTCATAGCCTATGGATAAGAACCGCTTCAAGAGGTCACAGTCCCTGTATAGGTGCTCGACGGGGAAGGAATGGTTCTGGCATGGCCCTTTGAGTAGCCTCTCGAAGTGGTCCGAGGTACCCTCCATGGGCTTCCAGACCCCCTTGCGGTCAGCTATGGCCATGAGCGAGCCCTCACACTGCTGCTTGTTCTTCTTCTTGACAGGATGGTTGGAGGCGCCTTCGTCAGCATCCTCGTCCCGCTTCACCTTGCCTTTGAGGCGGTCAAATATCACTCCGACCGCCTCCTTGCCCGAGGCATGGCTAGTGGCGATGTCAAGGAGCTCCTTGGTGGTTCATGGTCCCTTATGTCCTAGCTTGTGAACCAGGGACTCGTAGGTGGTCCCAGACAGGAAAGCTCCTATAACATCCGCATCGACGACATTAGGCAGCTCATTGCACTGCCATGAGAAGCACCGGATGTACCCATGGAGGGTTTCTCTGGCCTTCTATCAACAATTTTTTAGATCCAATAGGTTCCTAGTATGCTTGTATATGCCCTGGAAGTTCCCCATGAAGATCTCTTTCAGGTCTGCCCAACTTTGGAGGTTCAAACCATGTTCATGCTGAATCGGCTAGGAACAATAGAAGGTTGTGGATAATGAAGTCATCATTATCTGCTCCACCAGCTTAGCAAGCAAGCTGATAATCCTCGAGCCATAGTTCGAGGTTCATTTCCCCCAGAGTATTTTGGGATGTTGGTCAGTGGTTGATACCGTGGTGGGAAGGCAGCGTTGAGGATGTGCCGGCTGAAGGCCTAAGGTCCTAGTAGGCCAGGGCTTAGGCCTCGGTCCTCACCGCTGTCATAGCATCTGCCAAGACGAGGGTGGTAGCCGTGGCTACCTCCCTCCCTTAGATCATCACGGACATGCCTACGGGCATCGAGGGTGTCACGTGTGTCACAGTTGCGGTCGAGACGCTGATGTACCGGGACCGTTGTGTGCAACCTACCACCTTGTGGTGCCTAGTGGACTGATGCATCCTTGTCAGGTTGCACTAAGGGTGTGTGCTGGCTAGTGTCGAGCTTCCATCGTTGAGATAGAGAGCTCTCGGCCTATTGCGCCGCCGCACTGTCAAGCAGTGTGTGGATCTCATGGTGGGCCTGACGATCCATGAGTGTCGTGGGCCCTAGAAGCCCACGGAGCAAGGCCACCGCAGCAGCGATGTTTTGGCTCACCCGGGTGAAGTGTGGGAGGGCTTCACCATCCACGATGATCCTCCGATTTACGTCGTGGGCCATGGCACGCGCGCGCCCACCGTCTCCGTGGCACTTGATCTCCTGATCGAGCTCCATGCATTCCTACTCGAGCTGGAGTCGTGCTTCCTTGAGGTCTAGGTGTCTGGACTTCTGCTGCTCCACCCATTGGTGGGGTGGGGCCCCTATCTCCCCCTTGACCTCATCATCGAGGTTGTTCATCAGGGTAGCCTCCTCCTCGTGGATGCTTTCGATGTGTCTCTTGGGGGTACTAGCCATGAAACACTCACGAGAGGGGTGATGGCTCCCCTAGTTAGAGTCAGAGCTAGAGGGTGACTCCAATTCTCCTACGAGTAGGTCATGGAAAGACTCCATGACATATTTGGTCATCCCCATGAACTCACCATTCATGGGGGATGAAGGCATGTGTTGTGCCACAGGGTAGTCAATGGTCTCTATGGCGTTGCAGAGATCGAACAGGAGCACTATCGGGGCGCTCTAGATAAGGTATGCTGGAGAGAGTGGCTCTCGTTCGGCAACCTGTACCATGATGTTGGCGAATGAAAAGGCAAGGTGGCATAGGTCCTCCCAGGATGGTCGAGGTCCTAGGAAGACGTTGAGCTAGCGCTCTAACCTCCCATGGTCGAAGTCAAGGAGCTGGTTGCTCTAAAAGCTCTAGTTTGCTTTTGGTGAATTGATGAAACCCTAAGTGCTAACCTAGTTTATCAAGTGATCATGAGATAGGTAGAACATTCTAAGTGATGAAGCAAATGAAGATCATGGACATGATGATGGTGATGCCATGGTGATGATCAAGTGCTTGGACTTGAAAAGAAGAAAGAGAAAAACAAAAGGCCCAAGGTAAAGGTATAAATAATAGGAGCTATTTTGTTTCGGTAATCAAGACACTTAGTGAGTGTGATCACATTTAGGATTGATAGCCGTACTATTAAGAGGGGTGAAACTCGTATCGAAATGCGATTATCAAAGTGTCACTAGATGCGCTAACTCATTGCATATGCATTTAGGATCTAGTGGAGTGCTAACACCCTTGAAAATGTTTGTGAAAATATGCTAACACATGTGCACAAGGTGATACACTTGGTGGTTGGCACATTTGAGTAAGGGTGAAGAAGATAGAGTTGAAAAGGAGTTAGTCACACTGGTCACGCAGTGACCGAACGCTAGTCTCAGTAGGACCGACGCGTCCGGTTAGTGGTAGCAGAGAACACACAGGCATCGGTCTTCGACCAGACGCTAGCATTGAAACTGACCGGACGCTGGCTGGGTGCATCCGGTCGCACTGGTGTGGCGCACACAGAAGAGACATTGATTGACTAGACACTAGGTGAGTCTGGTCAAGCATGACCGGACGCGTCCGGTCATGATTTCTCGTTTCTAGTACCTTACTGAAAACAACTGGATGCTGGTGATGCAGCGTCCGGTCACTTTGAGCAGCGCGTCCGGTCATCACTTGACCATTGAGATTGGGTGAACAGTTTGAAGCTGATGACATGTGGCAAGCATTGGGCGACGGACGTCGGGGTCCTACAGTCTGGTCAATCTGATCAGAGCGTCTAGTCACCCCGTGTTGTGCCCAGTGAAGGGGTACAATGGCTCTATTTCATGGGGGCTTCTATTTAAGCCCCATGAGCTCAGCTCAAGCTCACTCTCTTGGCCATTTGCATTGACATAGCAACCTTGTGAGCTTAGCCAAAGGCCCTCCCACTCATCTCCATCATAGATCAATATTTTGTGAGATTGGAGAGGAATCCAAGTGCATTGCTTGAGTGTTTGCATCTAGAGGCACTTGGTGTTTGTGTTTCACTATGGGATTTGCTTGTTACTCTTGGTGGTTGTCGCCACCTAGACTGCTTGGATCAGCAAGGAATTATCGAGTGGAGGTTGGTGATTATCTCCGGCTCCTATCATGGTGATTGTGAGAGGTTCTTGAACCTTTCCCTGGGAGAGCCAAAAGGATACTCTAGTGAATTGCTCATGGCTTGTGTGATCCTCATCTTGTGTTGGTTGTGCTGGCACCCTATTGAGGGTTTGGCATGTGATGCCAATTAGCACGTGAACCTCCAAGTGAGTGAATCACCACAACAAGGACTAGCTTGTCGGCAAGCAAGTGACCCTCGTTAAAAAATCATTAGTCATCATTTGATTCTTAGGTGATTGGTCTTCATTGGTATTTATTCTTAGTGATTGATTGGCTCTTTCCTCGACACGGCGGTATAACCATCTTGCTCACTCTCTTTATATTACCGCAAACTAGTTGTCAAGCTCTTTAGTGTAGCTAGTTGTGAGAGCTTGTTAGTTTGGTTAGTGTGGCTCCTTAGTTAGCAATTGAGAGCACACTACTTAGTATAGTGACATAGCTATTGTGTGGATAGAAACTATATAAACTAGAATTAGTGGTAGGTGGCTTGCCATTTTAGTAGGCTAGCGCAACACTTGCTTCGCCTCATTATTCTCTAACCGTTTTGTTAAGTGTTGTTGTAGAAATTTTTAATAGGCTATTCACCCCCCCTCTAGCCATTAGGACCTTTCAAGTGGTATCAGAGCCGATGGTCACCGTGATTTGAGGCTTAACAACCTTCGGTGTAAAAATGGCTCAAATCAACAACACCAAGAAGCCACCCTAATTTGATGGCTCAAATTATCCCTATTGGAAAGCTAAGATGGCAACTTATATCAAGTCAATCAATAGGAAGGCTTGGAAGGTGGTAGAGACAAAGATTGAGATTGAAGATGAAGAGGCTCCCACCGCCGTCGAAGAAATGCTACTCCAAAATAATGACATTGCTCTTAGTGCCATCCATGATGCTTTGGATGAGAGAACTTTTGAGCAAATCAAGAACATTGAGAGAGCTCATGAGGCATGGAAGAAATTGGAGGAATCATTTGAGGGCACTCAAGCGTGAAGGGTGCAAAGGCATACATTCTCAAAGAAAAGTTTGCAAGCTTCAAGATGAAGGAGGATGAGAGTGTGCCAAAGATGTTCCATAGGCTTCAAGTGCTTATCAACGATCTCAAAGCACTTGGAGAAGAGGTGAAGGACAAGGACTTCTCCCATAAGTTCTTGAGATGTTTGCCTTCAAGATCTAGCACATTGGTCACTATTCTAGTGAGAAGTGGTTTGGACACCATGACACCAAACCAAGTATTGGGAGATATAATGACCGATGATACATATATAGATGATGATGAGAAGGAAGAAAAAAGGAGAAGAAGGATGAGAAGAAGAAGAGCATGGCATTCAAGGCCACATCATCCAAGGGCAAGGAAAAGCAAGACATCAAGTGAAGAATATGGCTCATGGATGATGATGATGATGAGAAGATGGCTCTCTTTGTCAAGAGATTTGGCAAGTTCATGATGAAGAAGGGATACCATGCTAGAAGGAAGAAATCTTTATCCAAGAACAAGGAAGAGTCAAGAAGGTGCTTCAATTGTAGAAGCAAAGATCATCTTGTTGCTCAATGCCCATACAATAACGACAAAGATGATGACAAGAAGAACAAGAAGAAGGACAAGAAGGAAAAGAAAGAGAAGAAGGACAAGATGACCTTCAAGAAGAAGAAGGGTGGTTCATATGTGGTCACTTGGGATAGTGATGCTTCCTCAAGTGATGATGATGATAGTGATGATGACAAGACCACCAAGAAGAAGGCACTTGCAAGCATTGCAATCAATGAGAAGCCTTCTCTCTTCGACACTCCATCATGCTTCATGGCTAAGGCCACTAAGGTACAAATTATGGATGATGGAAGTGATGAAGAACATGATAATGAAAATGAAAATGATAGTGATAGTGATGATGATGAACCTACTAAGGATGAACTATTTGACATGCTAGAAGATGCTAAAGAACACTTTGGCATTAAGAGAAGGGAATGCAAAAGCTTGCGTAAGGAACTAAAAGCCCTTAAGCAAGCCTTTGATGAGCTCAATGACAACTCATGAGAGGCTAGAGGAAGCCCATGAGAAGCTTTGCAAGGCCCACAAAAGCTTGAAAAGGCTCATTCCTCTTTGCTTAATGAACAAAATAAGAAGAAGCATGTTGAAACTAGTAATGTAGGCTTAACTTGTGATATAATTGATGAATCATTATCTATACCTATCATTGTTCATCCCGCTAACCCTTCTTGTAGTACATCTACTTCCACCTCATCTAGTAGTGATGGTTTTACTTGTGATGCCTCACTAATGGTTGAGAATGAGAACCTCAAGAAGGAGGTCAATAAGCTCACTCACACCTTGGCTAAGGCCTATGGTGGTGAGGACCACTTGCTTATGTGCTTGGGTAGCCAAAGAGCTTCTCTCTACAAAGAGGGATTGGGCTATACCCCCAAGAAAGGCAAGGCGATCCTTTGCTCCTCACAAGACTAGTTTTGTGAAGAACAATGGTCGGTTTTGCACTAGTTGCAAGCAAGTTAGTCATGTAAGAGCAAAGTGCATGAACAAGAAGTCAAAAGCTAATGTATCCTCCATTAAGCTTGATTCTTTCTATGTGCTTACCAAAGGTGCAAATGGTGTCAAGGCTAAGTTCATTGGTAAACCATGGATGGGCTCAAAGAAGAAAGCCATTTGGGTGCCAAAGAGCTTGGTCACTAACCTTCAAGGACCCAAGCAAGTTTGGGTACCTAAAAAGAATTGATCTTCTTTTATAGGTCAATTACAAAGCTGAAGGAAGGCATTGGGTTCTTGATAGTGGGTGTACTCAACACATGACCGGTGATGCAAGAATGTTCAACTCAATCAATACCAATGGCAATGATGGTTATGATAGTATCACATTTGGTGACAATGGCAAAGGCAAGGTCAAAGGGCTTGGTAAGATTGCAATATCCAATGACATGAGCATATCTAATGTATTGCTAGTAGAGAGCTTGAACTTCAATTTGCTATCCGTGGCTCAATTGTGTGATCTTGGATTCAAATGCATATTTGGGGTAGATGATGTAGATATCATAAGTGTAGATGGCTCTAACTTGATCTTCAAAGGCTTTAGATATGAGAATCTATACTTGGTCGATTTCAATGCTAGTGAAGCTAAATTATCTACATGCTTGTTCACTAAGTCTAGCATGGGTTGGTTATGGCATAGAAGGCTTGGTCATGTTGGAATGAAACAATTAAATAGATTGGTTAAGCATGACATGGTTAGAGGCTTCAAATATGTTGTGTTTGAAAAAGATAAGCTTTGTAGCTCTTGTCAAGCTAGGCAAACAAGTTGGAAACACCCATCCTAAGAAAAGCATGATGAGCACTAGTAAAGCATTTGAGTTATTGCATATGGATTTGTTTGTGCCAACACAATACACTAGCATTGGTGGTAACAAATATGGCTTTGTGATAGTGGATGATTATACTAGATACACATGGGTATTCTTTCTAGTGGACAAAAGTGATGTGTTTGCAACATTCAAATCATTTGTTAAGGGCATTCACAATGAGTTTGAAACAACCATCAAGAGAGTTAGAAGTGACAATGGTAGTGAGTTCAAGAACACTAGAATTGATGAAGTTATGTGATGAATTTGGAATTAGACATCAATTCTCGGCCAAGTACACTCTGCAATCAAATGGCCTTGTTGAGAGGAAGAATAGAACACTCATTGATATGGCAAGGTCTATGCTTAGTGAGTACAATGTGAGTCAATCTTTTTGGGCCGAAGCTATCAACACGGCTTGCTATTGTAGCAACCGTCTCTATTGTCACCCATTGAAAGAGAAGACACCATATGAGCTCTTGAATGGTAGAAAGCCCAACATTGCATATTTTTGGGTCTTTGGTTGCAAATGCTATATCTTGAAGAAAGGCACTAGATTGGGCAAGTTTGACAAGAAATGTGATGAAGGATTCCTACTTGGTTACTCCACTACAAGCAAAGCATATAGAGTTTGGAATTTGGATAGTGGCACTCTTGAGGAAGTTCATGATGTTGAATTTGATGAAACCAAGGGTTCACAAGAAGAGAATGAGAACTTGGAAGATGTTAGAGGCATTCAACTTTCAAATGCCATGAAAAACATGGATGTTGGTGAATTGAGGCCTAGGCAAGCAAATGATGATGAAGATGATCAAGTGCAAGTGCTCTCTAACTCAAATGTGCAAGATGATACAAATCAAGCTAGTACAAGTGGCTCTCATGATAATAAACAAGATCAAGTGGCTAGTACATCATCTCAACCCAATGATCAAGCAAGTGCAAGCAATCAAGTTCCAATCCTCCAACCAACCAATATTGCAAGGGATCATCCATTGGACACTATCATTGGTGATATTTCTAGAGGTGTACAAACTAAGATCAAGATTGGCTTCATTTTGTGAGCATTTCTCATTTGTGTCATCCATTGAACCAAATAAGATAGATGAAGCATTGAAGGATGTTGATTGGGTGAATGCTATGCATGAAGAATTGAATAATTTCACAAGAAATCAAGTATGGGAATTAGTAGAGAGACCAAAGGGACACAATGTGATTGGAACCAAATGGGTCTTTAGAAACAAGCAAGATCAAGATGGGATAGTAGTAAGGAACAAAGCAAGATTGGTAGCACAAGGATATACACAAGTTGAAGGTCTTGACTTCGGAGAAACATATGTCCCAGTTGCTAGATTAGAAGCAATTAGGATCTTGCTAGCTTATGCTTGTGCCCACAACATCAAACTCTATCAAATCGATGTTAAGAGTGCATTTCTCAAGGGTTACATCAATGAAGAAGTATATGTTGAGCAACCTTCCGGTTTTGAAGATAACAAGAAGCCCGGTCATGTATACAAGTTGAAGAAGGCATTGTATGGCTTGAAGCAAGCACCTAGAGCATGGTATGAGAGATTGGTGATTATCTCCGGCTCCAATCATGGTGATTGTGAGGGGTTCTTGACATTTCTCCGGTGGAGAGCCAAAAGGTACTCTAGTGAATTGCTCGTGGCTTGTGTGATCCTCATCTTGTGTTGGTTGTGCAGCACCCTATTGAGGGTTTGGCTTGTGATGCCAATTAGCGCGTGAACCTCTAAGTGAGTGAATCACCACGAGGACTAGCTTGCCGGCAAGCAAGTGAACCTCGATAAAAAATCATTGTGTCATCATTTGATTCCGAGGTGATTGGTCTTCATTGGTATTTATTCTTATGATTGATTGACTCCTTCCTCGACACGGCGGTATAACCATCTTGCTCACTCTCTTTATATTACCGCAAACTAGTTGTCAAGCCTTTAGTGTAGCTAGTTGTGAGAGCTTGTTAGTTTAGTTAGTGTGGCTCCTTAGTTAGCATTTGAGGGCACACTAACTTAGTATAGTGACATTGCTATTGTGTGGATAGAAACTATATAAACTAGAATTGTGGTATGTGGCTTGCAATTTTAGTAGGCTAGGGCAACACTTGCTTCGCCTCATTATTCTCTAACCGTTTTTATTAGTGTTGTTGTAGAAATTTTTAATAGGCTATTCACCCCCCCCCCTAGCCATTAGGACCTTTCATGCTCTCGGTGGCACGGGCCTCTGGCGCGGATAGCTATAGCTCCTCAAGCGCCTCGGTGATCATGTCGAGGCTGGTGGAGTGGAGAGGTTGGACGGTGGTGGGAGCAATCACCAACTCTCCCTCCATCGTGATGATGAATTCTAGGTCCTCGAAGCGCACATGCGCGCCTAGGACCCAACTGATGTTACGATTAGCCATCTGAGGCATGGTTTGGATGTCGAGACACGCAAAAGGCCCCCTACCTGGCACGCCAACTATCGGTGTTTCGAGTTGCCACCAATAAGTAAATTTCTAATATTGCGTGTCTGGCTCGGATGGTGTGCTAAGCGAACATGTGGTTTATACTGGTTCAGGCAGAATGTCCCTACGTCCAGTTTGTTGCTGCTGCTTGTGTTACTAGCACTGAAATTCGTAGTAGGGGTTATAAATGGTTGAGAGAGGGATAGGTCCTAAGTCTTTGGTTAGGGGAGCGAACAGGCGCAAAGGGCTCGGTCGCTTCCTTGCTGTGTGCTTGTGTGTTCTAATTGATTTGGGGTTCGAGTCTGAATCAGTGCGATGTGTTGCGATGCAATCGATTCGAGTCTGATGGAGTCGAGTTGAGGTCCGATGCCCCTTCTAGGACGCCCTGCTTTCCCTTTTATAGGCCAATAGAAAGCATGGGTTACGGTGGAGGAATAGAAGAGAACGAGAGGAAGAAGTCCATCAGGATCATCAGGTCCTTCTTCTCCTATATGCAGGTCCTGCTGACCCTATAGACATCAACAGGGATAGCTTCCCATCGTGGCCATGTCCATCACTGGTGCCATGTGCAAGCGTCGTCTATCGGTCATGACGCTCCACTCTGTCCTGGCGGACGTCGTGACAAACTGACGCGTCCATCGGTGTTTGTACGGAGGTTAGGCAGAACAGTACCGGTACGCCCGATGTTGTTCTTCATGTGACCCCCATGTATTTCCCATCGTGGGTCGCGAGCTACATTGAGGCATGCCAGTCTCTTCCCTAGCGTCAGAGTTTTGACCTAGGCCCATACGCTTGGACCAAGAGTGGTATTGGTCTCCGTCGGGCGAGACGGAGCCCAGGCCTTAGGGTTGGGTGAGACGGAGTTCCTTCCTAGAGGCTAGGCGAGGCAGAGCGTAAACCCAAGAGTTGGGCGAGGCGGAGCCCAAACCCAAGGGTCGGGCGAGGCAGAGCCAGCTAAAAGGATCAAGATGCCCAAGAGGGGGGGTGAATTGGGCTAATTCTAAATTTTCTTGCAATAATCAAATCCTGCGGATAGCCCAATTAACCCCTTGTGCCTAGAAAACTGTTTCTATCAAATCAACGCACAAATGACTTGCACCCTATGTTCCAAACTTACTCTAGCATAGCAATTCTATGAATGTAAAACAAGTATTAAATTGCTCAAAGTAGATACTCAAAGTAAGTGCTCAAAGTAAATAGGGAGAGAAAGGAACGCGGCGATGTTTTGCCGAAGTATCGGAGAGTCGCCACTCCCCACTAGTCCTCGTTGGAGCGCCCGCGCAAGGGTGTAGCTCCCCCTTGATCCGCGCAAGGATCAAGTGCTCTCTACGGGTTGATTCTTCGACACTCCGTCGCGGCGAATCACCCAAAGCCGCTCACAACTTGAGTTGGGTCACCCACAAGCTCCGCCGGGTGAACACCAAACTCCCAATCACCACCAAGCCGTCTAGGTGATGGCGATCACCAAGAGTAACAAGCACGAACTCTCACTTGACCACGCGAAGCCTAATGAGAAGATGGATGCACACTTGTCTACTCTTGATTCACTAATGAGGTTTCACTCTTGGATTCTCAAATCACAAACACCTCACTAGGACCTTGCTCTTCTTGGCACTCACAAACGTGTTTCTCAGCTGTTGGAATGAGCAAAAGTACTCCACTCACGAGTGGAGCTTCTATTTATAAGGCAGCCTGAAAAACGAACCGTTATGAGCTTCTGCGGGGTGACCGGACGCTCCGATCGTTTTGACCGGACGCTCCGGTCAGTTCAACCCGCGAACAGTTTTCAAGTGATGACCGGACGCTGTCAGGGTCCGGTCAGTACCGACCGGACACGTCCGGTCGCTCTTGGATGCTTACTGTAAACGACCGGACGCTGGATACTCAGGGTCCGGTCACCACTGACCGGACGCGTCCGGTCGCACTTTCTCAAGTCTGGACCCTTACTGGAGTCGACCGGACGCTGGCCCTCAGCGTCCGGTCACACGACCTTCCAGCGTCCGGTCACACCAGACTTGTTCTTCACAGTCAAATGAACTGACCGGACCCTGCGGCCAGCGTCCGGTCGCACCGGAGCCAGCGTCCGGTCAGTATTTGACCCTCCATTCACTTCCAACTTTCGATCATATGTGAATGAAGTTTGCTCCAAAGGATCTTAGGCATTCATAGGAGCTACCTAGAGCTAGTTTTAACAAGTGTGCACCACACCTAACTCACTAGACTCAACTAGGTCAAGCTACCCGTTCATACCCCCCTTCATAGTACGGCCAAAGGAAAAACAAAGTCCTAAACTACTCTAAGTGTCTCTCCAACTTCAATCGACACTTAGAACTAGTCATCCTTAACCTTGTCGTCCATCCTTTGAAAACCGAAACGATTTCCATCGTAGGGGCATGACAACCTCGATTGCCCAATCGATCTCCATTACCATGACCTAACTTAATTGCCTCTACAAAACACACGTTAGTCATAGTAATCTTGTATTGACATTAATCACCGAAATCCACTTAGGGGCCTAGATGCTTTCAATCTCCCCCTTTTTGGTGATTGATGACAATACCACCTCGAGTATGTTATGGAGTGAGGTTTTTGAAGGGCTTGGTTCATATAAGCTTTTGTCGATAAGAGCAAAAGAGTTAGGCAAGCTTATATGACCCAAACCAACACAATGTACTCAAAGAATATGAATTAAGCATGAGTACGAGTAACAAAGCTCATTTGCTTCGAAGTATAAACGCGGAAGCAAAAACAAATGAGCATCACAAGTGATATGACATATAGATAATGCAAAGTAGAAATCACACATGTCAACTATCACAATCACGTAGATAGCACTATCACATATATATAATAGTATGCATGAAAGTAAACACACGAATGCATAAGTAATAGTGTATCACACAAATAAAACTCCAAATGTATATAATAAACTAATACTAGATAACTAGCTCCCCCTAAAACTCGCTCCCCCTGAGTCTACATACTCAAGCCCTCTCCCCCTTTGGCGTCAAACACCAAAACCTAAGGGTCGGTCGGCGGGGCTGCAGCGGACGAGTCAGGCGCTGAAGTACGTGGAGCAAGATGGAACTGGGCGCCATCATCATCTGACCCTGAGCTCTGAACTGACTGACCCTCTGAAGCAGGAAGTGTCGCTGAAGCGGTCTAGGTCTGAGCTGGGGCTGGTGCTGCCTGGGAAGCTGCTAGTATGTCTGTCGTAGGATCTGACGAGGCGACAGACGAGGGGAGCCTCTGAGTAGTCACTAGCGACTGGAGCTGCTGTAGATGGACCGGCGGTATGCATATGAGGCGGAGTAGGCATGCTGGTCAACTCGCTGAAGGATGCTCCAAGACTCCTGGAGACTGACGTCTTAGGCACGAATAGCGAGGAAGACTGCTCTGGTGTGAAGCCCGTCTGAAATGGAGTGAACTGCGGGGCTACCACGGGTGAGGCTAACCACTGGGACACCTGTATAGGAGGTGAAGCAAACTGAGCTGGAGGCTGTCCCTGACTCTGGAGCCCACTGGGCTGTACTGCTGGAGTCGTCGAAGTGGTAGGAGGCTGTGCAAGCTGGGGCGAAGGCTGTGGCAGTGGGATCCCAATGGCTGTCACTACATGCTGCATGAATCCCATGAGCTGCTGCTGCATAAGTAACTGCTGGTGCTGAAGGAGCTGCTGCTGCCGCTGGAACTCGTCCTGACGAGCCTGAAACTGTGCGAAGTTGGCAGCTGTCTCCTGTGCCTGTCGTGTCTGATCCTGCTGCATCCGCTCAAGAATAGCAATGAGAGCGGGGTCTGTCTGTAGGAGCAGGTGGAGCAGAACTGGAGCTACCGGCCTCTACATCGTGTCTGCGTGGAGGCATCTGAGGTATAGGCTGGTAGTCGTCGTCAGAGCTGTCACTGTACTCGCTCACCTCCTGCTGTGCCTCTAGCTCCTCCTCCTCAGTGGCTGCAATCCCTCTGATGATCTCATCCTGCTGAGCTGCGGACTCTGGCACGTCGGGACGATGGCTAGGCTGTCTGGGTGCCTGAGGAGTGGTGTGCCTGATCCTCTGTGATAGGTTGTAAGCTGGGAACTCTATGGTGGCACCTGTATACTCATCCATCATGCCAGGGGGCTTATCAAGCACTACTCTATCGGATGAGGAACGTGATCCAGTGAGCATAGGGAAGCTGCCTACGACCCTTGAATCCCTCAGCTATAGTAGTCCTCCATCTCTGAAAGCAGGAGATCCCAGATATCAAATACTGTCTGCTGCATGATGGCATTGAGAAGCCAGAGCTGTAAGCGAGTCAGGCCCTCCCTGTATCCCAACCTGGGAAGCAGTGTCCTCCTGATGATGGCCTCTAGTACCCTCGCTGTAGGAGTCAAGTCACTAGGGTTCCTGCTCGACCCCTCTCCAAACGGCTCCTTGAAGCAATGTCGCACTAAATCTGTAGGGGGCACCAACCCTCCATGAGGACGCCTGGGAGGCTCCTGCTGTCCATAACAGACCTCATGCATCTTGATAGGCTGCTCCTGTAGCCTCAGTATCTCTCTGGCTCTGCCACTCGTCACTCTGTAGTCTTTGCCTTTGAAGGCAAAGTGAATGAATCTGTGATGTGGATCGATGTAGAGCGAAGCATAAAACTGACGGACCCAAGATGGTACATATATCCCCGTCCGTCCAATCAGATCTGACAGTCCTAGCAAATATGACAAGTATGGCCGAATGCTCTCTCCGGCTGCTGCCACAATAGACTCTATCTGACAGACTCTCTGAGATCTGAACACTGCCCCACTGTTGAGATAAGCATTGTAGAAATCCTCCTGCAGTGGCGTGTAGAAACCCCTCAGCTGCTCTCTCATCCCTCCTCGGAGGAAACCAAACCTCAAACTCAACAAATCGCAGCTGCTGAACCTGTCTGGCGGTGGCGGCCCTCAAGTCGAGGTGAACCACTAGGAGGCGGACCCTGAGGTCTAGGGCGGAGGACGTGAACCTCTGCGCTGTGTAACTGGCCTCGGTGGAACTGTAGCACTGGTACGACTCGAGCGGCGTAGCTGAGGTGCCGGCTCGGTCTCCTGACCCTCCTGAGTCTCCTGGGCTGGCTGAGGCTCTGCTGGTGGGGGCTGCTGCTGTGCTGACGGACCCTCCTCAATGGCAACCCAGTCGTCCTGCAAACGTGGCTAGTCCCAGCTGGACTACCGTGACGACGCTCAACCTCCTCAATCGCAGCTCTGACTGCTGGTGAAACTGGCTGATCTGCAATGACAACTCCGCTGCGGGCACCACCTCTCTCGGCACGCTCTGCGGCCTCTGCAACAGCTGCTGCTCTCGCTGTCTCTGCATCAGGGTACTTCCGCTTCTTGGATGTCACCTGCTTGGTTGACTTGCCCTTAGATCCGGCTGGCTGGCGAGGCGGGGGCCTCCGATCATCATCACCTAGGCCACCACCAACGTTCTTGGTGCGAGCCATCTGAGCTGACAAGATGGTGAACTGCCGCTGATGAAGATCAACTGTCAAACTGCCTGCTTTCGAGGCTTGGCCTCGATCCTTACTCGCGAGCTTGGCTCCGAGTTGACTGCCAACTGCCACAAGAACCACAACGGAACCGACTCGCTGCACGATAGAATAGATGGATATACAAATAAATACCATATGTCTAATAGATGCGAAAACCCTAATAGAGAAAGCAATGTAGATGCGAATTTGAATCGAATGGCTTTCTACCTGACGATCAGCGATCCGAGAAAAGATAAGATGTCACGCGGGGGATCCTCGGAACCGCAGGGGCTAGGGTTACAAGAAGCAATGATGAACTGGTGGCCCTAGAATTTGTGAAATCAGTGCATTGAATTGCAAATTGATCTACGCAATTTGAAATTGAAACAAAGGGCTAGCCTTACCGAGAGGAGATGGGGCTAGGGCACAAGACACTTCACGGCTGGTCGCAAGATGGCGCGCGGGGAGGCACGGCGGCGCTGACGAGAAGTGCAGGCACGGTGGCGCTGGCGCGGGTGAGCAGTGGCGGCAAGGGAGGCTCGGTGGCTGCGACGGGCCGGCGTTGGCGCGGTGGCGCGCGAGCTGCGGTGGTGCGGCGAGGCAGGGGCATGGAGGCGCGCGGCACTGGCTTGGCGGAGAGTTGGCGGCGGCGCAAGCTAGGGCTCGGTCACGGGGATTTGGCGGCGTGGGTTAGGTCAAGGAAAGGAACACAGAGGCGCGGTTATATGAGGATCCGAAGCGAAATAGAGAAGGAAACGAAAAGAGTCCTCAAAACGCGCGAGATCCACTGACCGGACGCTCCGGTGGTAGCGACCGGACGCTACCACCCAGCGTCCGGTCGATTCCAGAGAGGTCCAAATCCTCTGGAATCGGGACCGGACGCGTCCGGTGGTCCATGACCGGACGCAGGCAGGGTCCGGTCAGTACAACTTGTGTACCCTTCGATCGACCGGACGCTGAACCCTTCCTGACCGGACGCACAGACGTAGCGTCCGGTCACTCCTTCATCAGCAGTTCACCTCCTGTGAACTGACCGGACGCTGGACAGCAGCGTCGGTGCAGCGTCCGGTGCACCTTTTCCAGCAAATCTTCAAACTTCCTTCGCGCTGCCTGTTCCCAATCAAGTCCCAACTTGAATAAGATCCAAATAAACACCCATTGGGACTGATGTGAGTGACCTCTCTCAAACCCTCATATTTTTCAAAATATTTTGCCTTAGGCTATAATTCTTTTTAAGAAAATAGGCAACAAGAGGGCAAATGGAACAAAACGACAAAACAACATTCATGCATATGCAATACTTGTAAGTAAGTCTAGTTGCTTGTCAAGTTTGATCCAAGGTTAAGCTTCTTCACACGCTTTTCGGCGGTTATCTTAACCATGTTAGACAAGCCCTATGTGCATTGCCACAAATTAAACATGTTGTATATTACAATGAATGCAAGGGACAACACAAGCTCAAATTTTAGTGAAGTTACTAAAATCAAGTACATTGAGCTCATTCCGCAATCTACAAAATGTAGCCTCATCTAGCGGTTTTGTGAAGATATCCGCTAATTGATCTTCGGATCTTACACCTTCTAGTGAAATATCATTTTTAGCCACATGATCTCTTAGAAAGTGATGGCGGATATCTATATGCTTGGTGCGAGAGTGTTGAACCGGATTATTTGCAAGTTTTACCGCACTTTCATTGTCGCACAAAAGAGGTACTTTCTCTAGAACTACTCCATAGTCTAGCAAAGTTTGTTTCATGTATAATATTTGTGCACAACAAGCACCCGCGGCAATGTATTCCGCTTCGGCGGTGGACAAAGCCACACTATTTTGTTTCTTGGAGGACCAAGACACAAGTGATCTACCAAGCAAATGGCACCCTCCGGATGTGCTCTTTCTATCAACTTTGCATCCGGCGTAATCCGAATCGGAATAGCCAATTAATTCAAATAAAGCTCCTTTGGGATACCAAAGACCAATGCTTGGTGTGTGCTTAAGATACCTAAGGATTCTTTTTACGGCAATTAAATGTGTTTCCTTAGGACTAGCTTGAAATCTAGCACACATACACACACTAAACATGATGTCGGGCCTAGATGCGGTTAAATATAACAAGCTACCAATCATAGAACGGTAGAGAGTTTGATCAACCGGGTTACCTCCCTCATCTAGGTCGAGATGTCCATTTGTAGGCATTGGTGTCTTGATTGGCTTACATTCATCCATCTTGAATCTCTTGAGAAGATCTTTTGTGTATTTCTCTTGAGAGATGAAGATGCCTTCTTTCATTTGCTTGACTTGAAAACCAAGAAAGAATGTAAGCTCACCAATCATTGACATCTCAAACTCCTTCGACATCAATTCACCAAATTCTTTGCATGAGTCTTCATTTGATGATCCAAAGATGATATCATCAACATATACTTGACAAATGAAGATATGCCCATCAAGCTTCTTGGTGAATAGTGTGGTGTCGACCTTCCCAATGGTGAAGCCCTTCTCAATGAGGAAGTCCCGAAGGCGCTCATACCAAGCTCTTGGGGCTTGCTTAAGCCCATATAGTGCCTTGGACAACCTATAAACATGATTAGGATATCTAGGGTCTTCAAACCCGGGAGGTTGATCAACATAGACTAGTTCATTTATAAAGCCATTTAAAAATGCACTTTTCACATCCATTTGATATAGTTTCATTTCATGATGTGATGCATATGCAAGAAGGATACGGATGGCTTCTAATCTTGCAACCGGTGCAAAGGTCTCTCCAAAATCCAAACCTTCAACTTGAGAGAACCCCTTTGCAACTAGTCTTGCCTTGTTCCTCACAACAACACCTTGATCATCTTGCTTGTTGCGGAACACCCACTTCGTTCCTATGACTCTTGCACCTTTTGGTCGCTCTTCAAGAGTCCAAACTTCATTGCGAGTGAAGTTGTTCAACTCTTCATGCATGGCATTGATCCAATCCGGATCTTTAAGAGCTTCTTCTACCTTGGTAGGCTCATAGCAAGAGACAAAAGAGTGATGAGCAATAAATGAAGTAAGTTTTTGAGATCGAGTCATCACACCCTTTGTTGGACTCCCTATGATGAGATCTTGTGGATGATCTTGTAGGAGAGGTGTATTTCTTCTATTGACCACTTGAGGAGGAGGTTGTGGAGCATCAACATCTTGTGCTTGTACCACCATTTGCTCATGGGAGATATGAGTATCTTCATTTTCTACTCTCCCATCTTTTTCACCATCTTGTGGTACATTTGATGAAGAAGGTTGGTCAATGACTTGTACATCATCTTCATCATCTTTTGGCTTGATGTCTCCCACCAGAATATTCTTCATAGCCTCCCTCAATGGTTCATCACCTACATCATCAAGATTCTCATGTGCTCCTTGGGAGCCGTTAGATTCATCAAATTCCACATCATATGTTTCTTCAACCAAGCCGGTGGCATGATTAAATACTCTATATGCTTTGGACTTCAATGAGTAACCAACAAGAAAACCTATATCACAACGTCTTTGAAACTTCCCTAGGTGTTGCCGCTTCTTGTAGATATAGCACTTGCAACCAAACACCCTAAAGAAGGAGACGTCCGGCTTCTTCCCATTGAGCAACTCATATGGTGTCTTGACAAGGAACTTTTGAAGAAATAGGCGGTTGGATGCATAACATGCGGTGTTGATTGCTTCCGCCCATAGAGCTTCGGGGGTGTTGTACTCATCTAGCATTGTCCTAGCAAGAGTGATCAAAGTCCGGTTCTTCCTCTCAACTACACCATTTTGTTGAGGAGTATAGGTTGCGGAGACTTCATGTTTGATTCCAACTTCATCACAATAAGCTTCTATGTTTGTGTTGTCAAACTCTTTGCCATTGTCACTTCTTATCTTCTTGAGCTTCACTTCAAATTCATTTTGAGCTCTCTTGGCAAACTTCTTGAAACAAGATGCAACTTCGGATTTGTCATGAAGGAAGAACACCCATGTATACCTTGAATAGTCATCCACAATCACAAGACAATAGAGATTTCCTCCCAAACTCTTGTATGTTGTTGGTCCAAATAAATCCATGTGTAGGAGTTCTAGCACTCTTGTGGTTGACATGAAAGCTTTGGTTGGATGAGTGTTTGCAACTTGCTTGCCGGCTTGACATGCACTACAAAGCTTGTCCTTCTCAAACTTCACATCCTTCAACCCTCTCACCAAATCATTCTTCATAAGCTTCTTGAGTGAGCTCATCCCAACATGAGCAAGTCTTCTATGCCATAGCCACCCAAGTGTTGTTTTGGTGAATAGGCAAGTCTTCAAGTTTGCATCTTCGGAGGTGAAGTCAACTAGATATAAGTTGTTGTATCTAAATCCATTGAATATCACTTGTTTGTCATCTACTTTGGATACAACAACCTCCTTCTCGGTGAATAAGCATTGGAAGCCAAGATCACACAATTGCCCAACGGATAGCAAGTTGAAACTCAATGAGGCAACATAGAGCACATTGGAGATGGAATGATCATTTGATATTGCCACTTTGCCCAATCCTTTAACCTTGCCCTTTGAATTATCTCCAAAAGTTATTTTCTCTTGTCCATCTACCTCTTCATCTAGTGAGGTGAACATACGAGGATCACCGGTCATATGTTGAGTGCAACCACTATCAATAACCCAATGACTTCCACCGGTCTTGTAGTTCACCTACACACAAGAGATTCAAGCTTTAGGGATCCAAACTTGTTGAGGGCCCTTCACCTTCTCAACAAGTGACTTAGCCACCCAAATCTTCTTAGGCCTACTCTTGTTGGGGGGTCCTAAGAACATGACTTTCATCTTTCCACTAGAATCTTTTCTAAGCATGTAGTGAGCATTGAAAGCAAAGGGTCTAGCATGCTTGGGCAAGGGTTGTGGTGGTGGAGTTTGACACTCATGAGCAAAGTGGCCTTCTTGTCCACACTCAAAACATCTCTTTGGCTTTGGCTTTGATTGTTGGTGTTGAGCTTGAGCCTTCTTCTTCTCTACACTTGCCATATATCCAATGCCACTTCTATCCATCTTCATGATGGTATTCATGAGTAGCTCACTTTGGAGATGCTTGCCTCTAGCAAACTTGCTCAATCCCACCTTGAGATGCTCTTTCTCCATCTTGAGCTTCTTGTTCTCTTCCTTGAGAATATCATTGTTCTTCTCTTCCTTGAGTTTCTTGTTTTCTTCTTTGAGCTTCTCATTCTCAAGGATCAACTCTTTGTCATGATCAAGAGTTTCTAGCACAATGGTGTTGTGACTTTTCATCTCTTCAAGATCTTTCATGAGCTTCTCATGGTCACTCTTGAGCTTGACATACTCATCATAGTCATTGCACTCAACCACTTGCTTGCCTTTGCTACTAGATCCATGCTCAATGCTCTCATCAATTAAATCATCACATGAGGTAGCTATATCAATCTTAACAACATGGTTAGTAGCATCATGTGGCTCATTTGGTAAGAATTCTTGTGCAATAACAAGGGTATCATAATTGATCTTTAGAGTTGTATATTCATCTTTTAGCTTGTTGTGACTAGTGATAAGCTCATTGTGCACCCACTCAAGTTTATCATGTTTATCTTTAAGCTCTTTCTTAGAAGATTTGAGCTCCTTGAGTTTGGATGATATAGAATCATTTGTTTCTTTGAGCTCATCATTAGCCTTTTCTAATGTATCACACTTAGCTAAGAGTGAATCATTTTTAGCATCAAGTTTTTCATTTGTAGCTCTACTCTTTCTAATGATCTTAGTGTATTTTCTTAATATTTTGACAAGATCATCATATGTGGGTGAATCATCATCGCTATCACTATCATCATCACTAGCTTGCTCATCATCACTACTATCATCACTCTTAGTTACCTTGCGTTCACCCTTGGCCATAAGGCATAGGTGTGTAGAGGATGATGGCGATGGTGGCGGTGAGGATGCAAGATCAATAGCAATGGCGGCCACCTTCTCATTGTCACTCTCATCATCGGATGATCCACTTGATGAATCAATGTCCGTGAGCCAATCACCGACAATATAGGCCTTGCCACTCTTCTTCTTCTTGTAGAAGTCTCTCTTTTTACCATCTCTCTTCTTGTATGGCTTGTTCTTTTTCTTTTCATCTTCATCACTTGAATCATCTTTCTTGCCCTTGTTCTTGAACTTGTCTTTCTTGGGCTTTGTGCATTGATGAGCTAGGTGACCAAGTTCGCCACAATTGTAGCAATCCATCTCGGAGATTGGCTTTCTTCTTGAGCTAGTGAAGAACTTCTTCTTCTTGCCGTCAAACTTGATGCCACTCTTGTTTAGCTTCTTTAGCATCTTGGCGGTCTTCTTCACCATGAGAGCAAGACTTTCTTCATCATCTTCATCACTTGAGCTCTCATACTCAAGTCTTGCCTTGCCCTTATCTTGGCTAGCTTTGAATGCTAAGTCCTTCTCTTTCTTCTTTGTAGAGGATGAGCCATCTTGTGGCGTGATGTGCATGTACATCTCATGAGCATTGATCTTTCCCAAGATTTGTGTCGGTGTAGCGGCGGAAAGATCACCTTGATGTAGCACGGTCACAATGTGCCCATATTTGTCAATGGGGAGGACACTCAAGATCTTTCTCACAACGTCGGATGGTGACATTTGAGTAAGTCCAAGCCCATTGACTTCCTCTACAAGAACATTTAAACGAGAATACATTTCATTAGCACTTTCTTTGGGAAGCATCTCAAAAGAATTTAGCTTTTTAATCACAAGATGATAGCATTCCTCACGCTCACTCTTGGTTCCCTCATGGAGCGCACAAACGTCCGACCATAGTGCATGGGCGTCTTTGTGGTTCCTTACACGATTAAACACATCTTTGCAAAGGCCTCTAAAGATGGTGTTGCGAGCCTTTGCATTCCATTTTTCATAGTTTACTTCATCGCCTTGAAGTTGTGCGGCATTCTTAGGTGTTGGGAACCCTTGAGAGGCGGCTCTAAGAATTCCAACATCTAGAGCTTCTAGGTAAGCCTCCATGCGAATTTTCCAATATGGAAAATCATCCCCCTCGAAGATAGGAGGAGGTCCATCCCCGTGAGACATCTTGCTCTAAGCGGTTAGGCTTAAAAACGTGAGCACGAGGCTCTGATACCAATTGAAAGGATCAAGATGCCCAAGAGGGGGGGTGAATTGGGCTAATTCTAAATTTTCTTGCAATAATCAAATCCTACGGATAGCCCAATTAACCCCTTGTGCCTAGAAAAGTGTTTCTATCAAATCAACGCACAAATGACTTGCACCCTATGTTCCAAACTTACTCTAGCATAGCAATTCTATGAATGTAAAACAAGTATTGAATTGCTCAAAGTAAATACTCAAAGTAAGTGCTCAAAGTAAATAGGGAGAGAAAGGAACGCGGCGATGTTTTGCCGAGGTATCGGAGAGTCGCCACTCCCCACTAGTCCTCGTTGGAGCACCCGCGCAAGGGTGTAGCTCCCCCTTGATCCGCGCAAGGATCAAGTGCTCTCTACGGGTTGATTCTTCGACACTCCGTCGCGGCGAATCACCCAAAGCCGCTCACAACTTGAGTTGGGTCACCCACAAGCTCCGTCGGGTGAACACCAAACTCCCAATCACCACCAAGCCGTCTAGGTGATGGCGATCACCAAGAGTAACAAGCACGAACTCTCACTTGACCACGCGAAGCCTAATGAGAAGATGGATGCACACTTGTCTACTCTTGATTCACTAATGAGGTTTCACTCTTGGATTCTCAAATCACAAACACCTCACTAGGACCTTGCTCTTCTTGGCACTCACAAACGTGTTTCTCAGCTGTTGGAATGAGCAAAAGTACCTCCACTCACGAGTGGAGCTTCTATTTATAAGGCAGCCTGAAAAACGAACCGTTATGAGCTTCTGCGGGGTGACCGGACGCTCCGATCGTTTTGACCGGACGCTCCGGTCAGTTCAACCCGCGAACAGTTTTCAAGTGATGACCGGACGCTGTCAGGGTCCGGTCAGTACCGACCGGACGTGTCCGGTCGCTCTTGGATGCTTACTGTAAACGACCGGACGCTGGATACTCAGGGTCCGGTCACCACTGACCGGACGCGTCGGTCGCACTTTCTCAAGTCTGGACCCTTACTGGAGTCGACCGGACGCTGGCCCTCAGCGTCCGGTCACACGACCTTCCAGCGTCCGATCACACCAGACTTGTTCTTCACAGTCAAATGAACTGACCGGACCCTGCGGCCAGCGTCCGGTCGCACCGGAGCCAGCGTCCGGTCAGTATTTGACCCTCCATTCACTTCCAACTTTCGATCATATGTGAATGAAGTTTGCTCCAAAGGATTTTAGGCATTCATAGGAGCTACCTAGAGCTAGTTTTAACAAGTGTGCACCACACCTAACTCACTAGACTCAACTAGGTCAAGCTACCCGTTCATACCCCCCTTCATAGTACGGCCAAAGGAAAAACAAAGTCCTAAACTACTCTAAGTGTCTCTCCAACTTCAATTGACACTTAGAACTAGTTATCCTTAACCTTGTCGTCCATCCTTTGAAAACCGAAACGATTTCCATCGTAGGGGCATGACAACCTCGATTGCCCAATCGATCTCCATTACCATGACCTAACTTAATTGCCTCTGCAAAACACACGTTAGTCATAGTAATCATTGTATTGACATTAATCACCGAAATCCACTTAGGGGCCTAGATGCTTTCATCAGCCATTAGAGGTCGGGCGAGGCGGAGCCCATGGCCTTGGTGTCGGGCCAGACGAAGCCTGCCCCTAGAGGTTGAGCAAGGCAGAGTTCACCTCAGGGGTCGGGCGGGGCGAAGCCCATGGCCTCGGTGTCGGGTGGGACGTAGCCAATCCTTAGGGGTCGGGCAAGGTGGAGCCTGCGGCCTCGGTATCGGGCGAAGCAGGGCTACCCTCAGGGTCGGACGAGGTAGAGCCCGCGGCCTCGGTGTCGAGCGAGGCGGAGCCAACCATTAGGGGTCGGGTGAGGCGGAGCCCATGACCTCAGTGTTGGGCGAGGCGTTGCCAACCCTTAGGGGTTGGGTGAGGCAGAGCTAGCCCTCATAGGTCTGGCGGGGCAGAGCTAGCCCTTAGAGGTCTGGCGAGGTGTAGCCAGCCCTTAGAGGTCGGGCAAGGCGGAGCCCACGGCCTCGGTGTCGGGCGAGGCGGAGCCAACCCTCAGGGGTCGGGCGAGGCGGAGCCCGCAGCCTTGGTGTCGGGCGAGGCGGAGCCAACCCTCAAGGGTCGGGCGAGGCGGAGTTTGCGCATCCGAGGGTCAGTTGGGGCTGTAGTAGCGCTCTTGACTGCTTAAACGAATCAATGTTGATGGTTATTAGTTCCTCTTCGGGTACCCTAGTATTAGTCCCCGACACTAGCCCAGAAAAACAAGCTTAGTTGGGTCGGCATATAGGCCTAACCAGGTTTCTCAGGGAAATTGCCTTTTGTGTCATTTGTTGTCCGTGTTGCTTCCGCATTGTTTCTAAGCTATCTTTGAACAACTCTAAGGTCCTCTTGTCACTTGTTGGCATGTGTGATCTAGGTTTGCAGAAGATAAGCGATTCGGGTTGATTTTGAGATATAAACCAATTCTTGAAAAGAATTTTGATCGGCTCCCATTCAACCCCTTCTGGTCGCCATCTTGATCCTTCACTATGACCTTACATCCTTATTTATTTTAGTAAAGTGCAAAATGAGTTTTTTAATAAAAGGTACAGTAAGTACAAGAGTTTCAACTTATTAACTTGATGCGATAACAAGTGTATAGCAACTAATAAGATCAAAATATGGAAGTCAAAATCTAGATTAATAATGTCATGAGACATGATCATGGGCTGTAGCAAGAGGCATTATAGTTTAAGCTAAGATTTCAACTAAATACGTATTAAAAACAAATAGAGGTGGCATATATAGATTGAAAAATAGTATAGAGTATCACAAGCGGATATAGAGATTACAACACATTGTATGTATGTTGTGTTAGAAATGAACAAAGAGAGAGCGCTAAAGAGAAGTAATTTTTTTAGTTATAGAGCTAATATAAACAAGAACTTTCTGATGCTTATATCTTTTATTAAGACTCTAGCCCATTCATGAGTACGAAATGATACACTAAATAAATTATAGGCCCATTAGGTGGCGAAGACACAAGAAAGGCCCCAAATTTTGAGGCCCCCTAGTTTTCATCAGTGCAGCCCATCAAGGCTTCTATTCCCAAGCCCAATTCAGCAATTTCCATCACGTACGCCGTACGCCGTACGCCTGAAGAGGAAGCGTTCGTTTCCGACCGTGCTGCACCTGTTCATCTTCTCCCAATCGCGAACAGCATCTCGGTGGGGACGGCAGCCGTACACAGGCCCCAGGGCGAGTCCTCCTACGGTGATCTCTTCCTTCACTCCTTCATCAGTGATTCAGTTCATCCTTGTCGTGTGCATCCTTTGATGAATCAATCGCCATGTAGCCATGCCGTTGTGGACGCAGGACATCAGTCGTCACGACCCAAGCAGAGTGGTAGGCGCTGGCTGCATTTTTTTTTTTTTGAGGTCATGCATTTGCTTGTCTATAGGGGCCTTGAGCCCCTCCAGTTTCATAAAAAAAACTATCGGCTTTTCATAGGAACTTGTTTGTTGATTACTAATGTATGATTCGCATCTCTCTCAATATTTTGTTGAGTGAATTTGTTTTTCACTAGTACACGATTGATTTTGGGTGGTGTCACCCCTTTTTTTTTATGGAGGCGGGCGTTTCGGTTCGCCGGTTCGGTTATTCCCCAGTGGCCGGTTGCCTTTAAGAGTTCACCTCCATTAATGAATTAACCGAGGCGGGTAGGACAACCGCCTCCGTAAAGTCATGATTAACTGTGACCTTTGATTGGAGCGGTTGCAATGCCTGCCTCCATTAACCCTTTTTGTCCGTCTCCATTAAGATTTCTGTTGTAGTGTTTGTATTAGACTGTGGCCATCTGTCTGCCCTATATATACTCCCTCCGTATAGGATTTAGAGGTCGTTTAGGACATAATTGTGCTTACCAAGGAGTGATTAATTAGAAGGTATGTTTTCCTGTCCGCCCTTATTAAATATGTTTGCGGGTGTATTCCATACGAGAAACTTGTGCAACTGAGACCATGGAAGCGTGAGGCTGGCGAGCTGAGTTCGAAACTCGGCGGACGCATATTTTTTTGCTGTGGCTTGATTTTGCATGGCACTGTTTGGCACGTGCATGACGCTCGGACTTGTTTTTTCGCGTTTGTGCGCGGCGGAGGCTGCCTGTCCCTGTTTCGGATAGGTGTGGCCGCTCGCGTTTGGTTACATGGTGCTCTTTTTTTTGCGTTTGGTCGCGGTGGAGGCTGCATGGCCCTGCTTCGTCTAGGATTTGGTTGCATGGCGCTCGCTGATTTCGTTTTGGCGCTCGTTGTTTTCGTTTTGGCGCTGATTAAGTCCGACTCTTGGAGTACTCCACCGTTCGCTGCCTTTGCTATTTAAACGGAGCGGTCCCTTCCTCTTTCTACCTCTTCTCTTTCCACTTAACGCTGCAATGGGTGATTTCTTCTCCGGCTTTGATCTGAATGTGCGTTTAGAAGAAGACGACGACGGTAATGTTCCCCTGGATCTCAATGAGCTAATAATGGAGGATGACAACAACAATGGTAAGCAACAACGTCAAATTAGTTTCTCAGTTTGTGCCTACTAATGTTTGTTTTTTTACAAGTAGAACATAATATGGAGGCTCCCGTTGAAGAACAAGGTTGAAGAACCCCACCGAAGGAAAGAAATGTCTGAAGAGCTCCGAAAACAAGTTTATCAAGATTTGTTGGCTAGAAGCAACAATGGAAAACTAGGCAAGAAAGATACTACAATTGTTGCTGATCAATTTGGCCTTCACATTCGGTCAGTTCAGTGTTTATGGAAGCGATGTAAAACACAACTTGCAAACTCTGTTCCGGTTGTGGTTTCTAGTCTAAAGAAGGGTAAAGTTGGTCGTAAGGCAATCCCTGTTGATTTGGAAGCATTGCGTGACATCCCTCTAAAGGAAAGAATGACTATAGAGGATGTGTGTACCAAAATTAACATGAGCAAATGGAAGATTCAAAAGTATTTGAAAAAAGGTTTGCTTAGGCAGCCACTCTAGTAGCATCAAACCATATCTCACTGAAGCTAACAAGACGGTCTAGATTAAAGTGGTGTGTTGACATGATTAAGAGGGATTTCCTTACTGATCCAAGGTTTAAGGATTTGTATGACTTTGTGTTCATTGATGAAAAATGGTTCTACCTCTCTCAAAAATCTAAAAAAATATTATTTGCTACCCGAAGAAGATGATCCCCATCGGACTTGTAAGAACAAGAATTACATCCCTAGGCTCATGTTCTTGTGTAGTTTGTGCTCGGCCAAGGTTTAGGGATGGGAATTGTATTTTTGATGGTAGGATTGGTTGTTTTCCACTTGTTCGATATGAACCGGCTATGAGAGGTAATGAGAGAACCGGCCGTGTACGGGTAGACTTGGTTATGAAGCCCATAACTTCGATCACAAGAGACGTGATTAGAGAATTCATGATCAACCAAGTGTTGCCTGCCATTACGAGCCAAATGGCCAAGAGAAGATGTCCGTCAAACCAATCTTCATTCAACATGATAATGCACCTTCCCATTTGAAATTGGATGACCCTGATTTTTGTGAGGCTGCAAAGCAAGAAGGATTCGATATTCGCTTAATTTGTCAACCACCCAATTCTTCCGGATTTCAACATTCTTGACTTGGGTTTTTTTTAGCTATTCAAGCAATTCAATACAAGAAGAATGCAAAAATAATAGAAGCTCTAGTTCCAGCAGTGCAAGAGGTAATTTGATCAAATTGTTCACACATGTTTCATTTTTCCTTCAATAACAAATTTGCTCATTCATTCATTTCTTGCACACTTGTTTTGTAGGCATTCATAGAATATTCGGCACACAAAGCAAACCGAATGTTTCTAACACTACAAAGTGTTTTGATGGAAGCTATGAAGGTGAAAGGATGCAACAAGTTCAAGATTCCTCGCATGCAAAAAGAAACATTAGAAAGAGAAGATCGGCTGCCAACTTCTATCCCTTGTGAACCATCTTTGCTAGATGAAGCCGAGGCTACTCTTGCTACATCAAACAATTAGAATGATGCTAGTTAGCTAAATTAGTAGAGACATCCTTGTAACAGTTAATTAGAACTAAAGCTAGTTATCTTATCGATGCTTTGGCGTCATCCTTTCCCGGCAGCAGCTCCTTGTAATGGTTAATGAAAAGTTCACTAGTCGAACTCGTCGAGGCCGTGAAGCATGGCGTCGATTATGTAGTCCGCGTGGACGAGACCGCAGCGAGAGCATGGCCACAACCGCGAGTGCACACGATTCCATGCTTGGCGGTCCTCATGCACGAGATGACAACGAGCGCATATAAAAGAGCCCGGCGGCAAGGAATCCGGCACCATCTCCGAGTCCAGCGCGAGCTCCTGCAACTCCGGCGTGATGGAGTCCGGCGCCATCTGCGAGTTCGGCACCACCTCCATCTCCGAGTCTGGCGCGGCGACCTCCTCCAGCTCCTGCGACTCCGGCGCGGCGACCTCCTGTGACTCTGGCGCGACGACCTCCTGCGACTCCGGCGCGATCTCCTCCGAATCCGGCGCGATCTCCTCCGACTCCGGCGCGACGAGCTCCGGCTTGAACTCCATGGTTTGGAATGGCGGGAGTGGGAGGCGAGAGCTGATGAGCGGCGAGCGTGAGAGGCCAGCGGCGAGTGTCACAGGCCAGCGGCGAGCAGACGAGCGTGAGCAGCGAGCAGATATTAACGTGGCGCGGGAGCCCGAGCGCGGCGCAATTAACACGGCGCGGGAGCCGGAGCGAGCGCATGCAGGGACAGCATCGTCCAAAACTTTGCTTCTACACTAGAACAACTTCCTTTCCTCAACTTTACTTCTGCATAGAACGACTTCTAAATCCTATACGGGGGAGTACATCTTTTAAGCCGCACGGGGAGGCGAAACAACTCATTGTATTACGTTTTGTAAACTATCTTCGTATAATGAAGATTGTCGGTTGGTACCATGTGGTTTTTTTCTCGCAAGGGTTTTCCATGTAAAAATCTGTATCTCATGTAATTATTGCTAACAGTTCTCTTATGTATACATTGCAACGACAGGTCTCGATGTTCAACGGTTTAATTTTGACTAAACATATAAGGTCTTTTTTAGCGAATGGGGTCCATTATGACATATATGTTATTTTGTCATTCTATTCTATTTTTAAGTTTAGCACATGGCCTCCGTTGCCGGGACAGTCATGTGAATTTTCGCCGGATATGTATCTTTTTTTTAAAAAAAAGGACAAAAGAGAACTGATACACAGAACATGCATCATGCATTAAAAAACTCTGAATTTAACTCTTTATATATGTCACAAACTCACAACTTATCTTTTGTCCTGTTCGTTTGGCTGATAAGCCTATGGCTGAAAGTACTGTTAGGCTAATTTAGGTGTGAGAGTTCGTTGGCTGAAAAAGTACGAGCTTATAAGCCAAGCGAACAGGGACCTTTGACTTATCCTTCACATTTTCTCGAGTGGACAACTGTCATGTGTTTTAGTTTGTCACGCTATCGTGTAGCTACCACTTCAAACTAAGAATGGATAATACATGAGTAGCTTTCCACAGATCAGGATGTAATCACCTGGGTCAAGGTTTGTATAGTAATAGGATTAGTTCACATTACAGAATCAATAGCGTGAACGTGCTAACAGTCTAGATGATGACGAACGTTTTATATAGCCACACAGCTACAAACACGGAGTTTGTTGCTTCATGCCTTCATTCCATGGTTTCTAAACATACATATAATTTGTAACTTATTCAACTTGAACGGAACTTACTGGTTTTTTTTTTTGCTTCGGTATTATAAATTTTTCGGCCACCCCCGAAATTACCGACACAAAATTATTTCGGCTGAACTTTTGCCAAAAACAAAATTTATAACTTGAACATGGAGTTTGATTTTTTTTCTAAAAAAAATAGATGTAATCAAATTTTAGCACTGATTTATGACTACACATCTATTGAGTAGAAGAACATCCAATACAAATAATAAAAAATATAAGTTTAGAGATGTAATACCGAATTTCGGATTTCAATTTTGGACACCCCAAAATTACTGAAATAAAAAAAACAAATTGGGTGAGTTTTCGCCGAAATTTTGAACCCTGCTTATAGGTGTGTGTGGTCCCGCACAATTTTCTCCTAATGTAATGACGTTGCTTGTTTACGCATAGAGGAATATCGACGTTATAGAATGCTAAATCCGTTAATTAAGTGACCAATATATTATATATTGCTGATTTATCCAATGGGAGATGACGGACTTAAAATAATATACCAACTCAGGTCAGATCCATATCTGAATGAAACCTACAAATGTCAGCACTCAATAGAGTTAGGCGCGTTAACGTTGTTGGTGTTGAGATTTCTTGTGGGGAAAGACTACGATGAACGTGTGAGCTCGTCTATAGTTGGATCTAGCGAGATGGCCCCGCGTATAGCTAGGTTATTTTTTCTCATTATAGTATCATTTAGATTTTTCTTATTTAAAAATATTTTTCAAATAACTTTGTTTCTTTTTTAAATTGTATCGGTTCTTTCATCATGTACCCCATCGTATCTATAGGTACAACTTTTTTATGAAAAAGTCCAAATTACTCCCATAAAGTTTGGCATATGTCTAGATTACACCCTAAACTTACATTTGGTTTAATTCACTCCCTCCAACTATTTCAAGTTGGTTTAGTTTACCCCTTAACTTGGTTTGTTATTTTTGTTTTTCCACGTATTAGTTGAGTCTTAATATCAACTTTTGTGATATGATAGAGAACATCATAAGTTATGTTAGAAAAATATATCTTAATTTTTGCCACTATTTTAATAGCTTAGGAAATTTAATAATAAATTAACACTGGAGGTACAATATCGTATAAAACATAATGATGAAAAATTCATAGTGCATTTTTCTAATACAAAATACAATGTCCTCTATCACCTCACAAAATTTGAAACTAAAATATAATTTGTACATAGAGAAACAAAAAAACAAAAAACTCTTTAAGATGTTAGTTGGACCAACTTAAATAGTTTGAGGGAGTAAATTGAATCGGCTGCTAGTTTTGGGGGTTATTTGGACATAGGCCAAATTTGGAGGGATTAATATGGACTTTTCCCAATTTTTTATAGTTATTGCCGATGAATTAGTTGGATTAAGAATATTGGTTGTCTCTCTCCTATATATGTTCCTTTTTCTCCATTACTAGTCATGAATATATAGTTTCTGCTGATGCCAAATGAAGTTAGCCTTTAATTTTATCTTTATTTCTCGATAAAATTATTGTCCAAGTCTCTTATATATTGGTTAAAGCCTCTCACAAATTATTAAGTTCCTTACTCCTCTTCTTCATTTAATTTTGGTTCACCATGTACATTCTAAAGCAGATTCGTAGCTGCCTTTTTTGGCTCGCCATGTACATTGTAATTTTGGCTCACCATGTGGTAAAATCTTTTTATTTTTACAACTTTGGATAGAACATAATTTATTAACATAAAGTATTATTTTTAGAGAATTTTTACAATGGTTGTCGAAAAATAGACGGCTCACGAGGGCCGATCCGACGGCTAAAAAGGCAGAGGAACCAATTAGATAGGCACCGAGTGCGTACCAAATGGTGGGACCATACCTACCAAGTGCATACTAAAAATTGGTGGGATGAGCCCTTAAAAAAGATGGGATAATTCTATTTTCGAAATTGTTTTATGTAATTAAGGGTAGAATAGTAAATTTAGCACAGACACGAACTTTGGCACGCAGGCTCCGCTGCCACTCTCCCCGACCACCTCGACGTCGAACGCCCTCACCACCGCCACGGAGACCGCCTTCATCTCGGTGATGGCGAGCTCCTTGCCGAGGCATACGCGGAGGCCCGCCTGGAACACCGGGTACTTGTACAGGCTCTCCGGCACGAAGGATCCACCAGCGCCGGTGAGCCACCGGTCCGGGCGGAACTCGCCGTGGTCGGCTCCCCAGATGCGCGGCATGCGGCCCATGGCGTAGGGGTGGTACATGACGCGCGCGCCGCTGGACACGTAGGTGCCGTCGGGGAGCACGGCGGCGGCGGCGCAGAACTTGGAGTCGAACTGCACGGGCGGGAACATGCGCATGTTCTCGTAGAGGACCGCGTGGGTGTAGTGCAGGCCCTTGAGGTGCTCGTAGGTGACCGGCGTCGAGTCGTCGCCGGCCTCCACGCACATGGCCGCCGCCACGTCGGGGTTCTTGGACAGGAGCATGAAGAGCGTGGTGAGCGCGGAGGACAATGTGTCGCGCCCGGCGAGGAGGAAGCTGACCACGATGTCGCGGAGGTACTTGTCGTCGACGGCGTGCACGTCGTCGGTGGAGGCCATGAACCGGGACAGGAGGTCGTGGCTGTTGGTGAAGCAGCTTCCGGCGCTCCCGGATCATCGCCACCGCCAGTTCGTCGACGAGTTTGATGGCCTTCTTGAGCTCCCTCTCGGACCCGATATTGAGCATGCGCTTCATCCTCCACAGCAGCGGCGACGCCGCCGCGTCGCCGTGTCGAACGCGCCAGCGAGCTTGGACATGGGCATTTCGCGCTCGAGGCATCCCGGGTCGAGGTCGAAGGAGATCTTGCAGATGGTGTCGAAGGCGAAGCGCCGGAACACGTCCTGGAGGTCGACGACGGCGCCCCTGTCGGCGGCGTCAGCGAGGACCAGCATGAGGCAGGCCTCCACCTCCTGGGCGATGATCTTGTAGGCGTAGGAGCGGACGGCGATGCTGCCGAGCTCGAGGCTGGCCATTTTGCGCTGGTGGTGCCAGGCGTCGCCGTTGACGTTGAAGATGCTGCCACCGAGGAGGTCGCCGAGGAGCGCGGCGAAGGTCTTGCCCTTGGGGAAGTTGTCGAAGTTGGTCTTGAGCATGTACTCGACGTTGGCCGGGTTGGCGGTGACAGTGCAGCTGAGGACGTGGACGTGGACGGTGGCGCAATTACCATCCTAACCTTCAACGCATAAAAATAATTAGAGCTAATAATTTGCTTAGGAACGAAATCAAGAAGTACCCCCCCAACCACGATAAAAGAGCTCTTATTTTTAAGCACATAATATGTGCCGTATAGGTGCCCAATTAACCTACGAATGTGCTCAAAGTAGCCAAACGGTTTTACAAAGTGGCTCACTCAACAGAGAACGTTTTTAGAGAAATTCTGGATGTGAAACGTTTATAGGAGAATCCGAATTCTTACAGAAAACACAGATTTTCTACGGTTTAGTATTGGACTGAACGAACACAAAAATTTGAAGAAAAAAAAAAGATAAGTGCAGCTGTGCATGCATTTAAGACCTGACAAAACAACTTTCACAAGTAAAACCAGTTAGCTTATTGATAATTTTTTATCAATGCAAAACTAGATAATGCTACATGACAACAAAAGCCAGGAAATGAATGGAATACACATGCCAGAGCATGAAAACGCGAGCAGCTCGAGAATGTTGAAACCACGGCCCTATGATCGGCAGTTGATGTGTTACAAAATCTGTTATTTTTTTTTTCTTTTCAGTATGATGTACATGTGCTACTTTGAAAGCTTCTGGCACCGGCGTCGCTCGTCAGAGAGCTGCTTGGCAAACTTGGCGAGCTGCTCGGCGTTGGTCCCTGCACCGGGAACTTCCACGTTCTTGCCGGTCTCTAGGTCCACCCGGGAGACGTTCTGGCTGAGAAGGTCCTTCCCGATCTGCACCAGCTTATCCATGTTCTCCTTGGAGCAGTCGTCGATGGAGCCCGCGCTGCCCGTCAGCTGATCATACTGGATGCGCAGGTAGTTCTGGCTGGAGCGCAGGGCCCTGAAGAGGACGCAGAGGTGGATGTCGACCATGTCGGCGCTGGCGGAGTTGAACATGTCGATGATGGGAGCCGTGCCGTCCTTGATGAGCCAGTTGAAGATGCCCCACTTGGCGGCGGCCTTGGCGCTGTACCTTTCGTTCCGGTTCGACCCGCAGCCGACGGAGATCACCATGAACTTGCCGAAGTCCACCGGCTTCACCGGGAAGAAGTCGTCGTCGCCGAGGATGATATCCTGAGACACCTGGCTCATCGCACACAGTGTCTGCAAACGACACGATCAGTGAAGACATTGGCATGAATTGCCACAAACCGGTGGGTGCTTACGGGATTGTTAGCGGCGAGGCCTCCGTCGACGAGGTTGAAGGCCCTGGTCTTGCCGTCCTCATCTTTCGTCTCGAAGTAGTGCGCCGGGAAGAAGGTCGGCGCGGCGGAGGTGCTGATCGTGATGTCCGCCAGGAGTGCATTTTTCGACGGCCGGTGCTTCAGCTGATCGAAACCAACCACCAGGGCAGGCAGCACGCATGCAACGAGTTGATTAAAAAAACACCAAAAAGATTCTTCATTGACAGTGTGACTAGATGATAAGCATCATTATTAGCAGTAGTTTAATGTCTTAATGATGGTGTTCTGATCATATAAGAAACAAAGTTTCTGATCGTGGCACGTGGCTAGATCATACGAAGTGTCCTATTATAAGATATATATACTGAAAATACTAGGTACAGTTGGTTAATATACCATTAAATCAAAACCTGTCTTTGGTTTGCCCCAAGTTTATGTTAAGTAATATGTTGCTCCCTTGCGTGAACGTGCAGTAGGAGAAGGCGGTGCCGAAAAGGGCCCCTACTTTGACACTGTAGCCATTGCAGGGGCAGGCGCCGAACAGCTCTCCTGCCGCACTGTAGCCATAGCACGGGCAGGCGCCAAAGTCAACCCTGCTGTCACATATAGTGTAGCAGCATGGCAGCCTGACATGTCTGTATACTAGGATTAGATGGGTAGAGTTGTATATATAGTTTGCCACTGCAACTCAGTAAAGAGAGCGAGTTTAGTTTTGCCATCTACTCTGCAGAGCTCCGACCAACGCTGGTACTTGTGTTGTGTGTGTGCTCTTTTCTCCCTCCCTTCTTTTACCTCTAGCCATAGTGTGTGATCGGCATCGCTAGTGTGTGCTCGGCAACACTAGTGAGTGGTCGGCTAACTCCGTGTCAGAAATTCAGGGGCTAACAAGTGGTATCAGAACCGTATAAGCGTCGTCGCCGGACTAATTGCTGGCGAAGACGGACGGTTTGGAGATGGGCAACAGCAGCGACGCTGTTGTGTCTGCCCAGCCACGATAGGAGGTCATTGTGCGCATGGTGCGGGAGGTCAGCGGCACCAGATGACCGACGCTGACTCGCACCAACTATGGCGAGCGAGCAGTGACCATGAAGGTCAAGCTCAGAGCCCGACGGCTCTAGAATGCTGTTGACAAGGGCACCGACAACGAAGAAGACGACATGTCAGCGCTGGAGGCTATCCTCGCTGCTGTGCCAGCGGAGTACAGGGAGCCATTGGGGGCGAAGAGCTCTGCTAAGGAGGCGTGGGAGGCCATTGTAGCGATGTGCATCGATTCCGACCGCGTAAAGAAGGCAACGGCCCAGCTGCTGAAGCAGGAGTACGCCAACCTCAAGTTCAAAGATGGTGAATCGGTGGAGGACTTCTCCCTCTGCCTACAGACGTTCATCAACAAGCTGAGGAGCCACGGCGTCACCATTGATGAAGAAGAGGCGGTCTTCAAGTACCTCCACTCCGTGCCGGTGAAGTACATCCAGATCGCTCTCTCCATAGAGACGATGTTGGACTTGTCCACCCTCACCATTAAGGATGTGATAGGCCGTCTGCAGACGGTGGACGAGCGCATGGAGCAGGCAACAACGACGAAGGACAGCGGCAAGCTGCTGCTGACAGAAGAGGAGTGGGCTGCCTGGAGGAACTCCAGGAAAGCCTCCTCCAGCCACGGTGGCGATGGCAAACGTCGCGGCAATGCTTCTTCGGAGAAAAAGAAGGTCGACCCCAACGTCTGCCGGCGCTACGAGAAGACGGGTCATTGGGCAAAAGAGTGCCCAAATCACAAGCAGGAGAAGAAGGCTGAGGCTCATCTGGCATAGGCTGATGATGATGAGGCCACTCTCCTGATGGCAACGTCTCGTGCACTGCACGACGTTGAGACCAAGGAGAAGGGAGAGGTGATGGCGGTGGAGGGCCTGGGAAGGATCTAAAAGCTGTCTACCTCGACGAACCGCGCGCCCAAAGTCCATCTCGGACGTGTGGGCGGCGAGCAGGAGCAGCGGTGGTACCTGGACTCTAGAGGTAGCAAGTATTATAAGCGGCGAAGAGCTGGCGAAATCCGATGTGGGAGAGAGAGAAAGCAGGAGAGAGAAGAAAGTGGGCGACTCGTAAGACGTCGGCAAAAAGCGGGCGAAATGCACTGTGACTGCCGCTCCCCCACTCCAGTTCTTCCACGTCGCAGCGAAGCATTAAAGATCGGTGGGGTCCGCCACCACTGCTCGGCAGCTCGGGTGACCTGGAGCTTCTTGCAGCCGGCGAGCGGACGTATCCATTAGCCTTGCTCTAACGTTGGCTTGACAGAGACTTGTCTGTTGTCTCATTGAAAGAGTTTTAGTCAGAAAAGATATGTGTGCGACCACCTGCTATGATTCTCCTGTATAACTTGGTTTGGTAGTGATCCTTCCATTTCTAAAGACAAACGATGAATTACGTTTGGTAGGGGTGATTTTCCTCTCTGGAAACAGACCGAGAATCCCCTACCAAATGCACACTACTATTAAGCATAAGCTACAGCTAGTAAAGAAGTAGAGGTTCACTTCTTGACTAGCTGTAGCTGGTGCTTAATAATAGAGTGCGGAGCCAACAATACACCGGAGGAGAGGAGTAGAGGACCTGTTTGCTTACCTCAAAGCTTGAGAAAATCGTGGGTTGCAGGAACGCGATGTCGAACGTCGGGATGACCACATTTGTTAGCGCCCTGTCCAACCTCATGTCGCCGAGGTACTGACGAAGCAGGCCATGGAGGTACTTGCCGTCGTACTTCGGTCCCCTCACCATCCTCAGCGTGCCGGCGATCTTCGACAGGATCCAGTTCCTGCAAAACTCACGGCAAACCATCAACGAACTCACTCGCCAGCCAGCATCTCTTCTGAACTGTAAATCAAATGAGCCCTGTGAAAATTTTGACATTGCCATGCAGCATGTATATGGTCATTACTTCTGTGGGAAGATTTTGGGCGAGTGGTCGATGTAGAACTGCGCCAAATCCTTGGCGTCGAAGAGCGGCCGTCCGTTCTGGCCAGGGGCTGTGAGCATCGCCGTCAGGAGACCGCCGGTGCTCGTGCCGGCGACAACGTCGAAGTAGTCGGCGATCCTAGCATCCGGCCCATCCAGTTCCTGCACACGGACGACATCATAGCCTGATCATCAGGCCTACCTGCTGCATGGAGCAACAAGCTTGGAACTGCGATGCGTACGTACATACCGTGGCAATGTTCCACAGGATATGTACAAGTGAACGCTATGAAATCGATAGATGATGAGAGCTAGAAGGAACTTATCACTTACTTGGAGCTTCTCTTCGAGGAAGGCAAGGATGGTGGCGGGGATGATTCCTCTGACGCCGCCACCGTCGATGCTCAGAACCGTGACGAGCTTGACCTTTTCGGGGTTTGTCTCGTGTGCGCCTTCTGCAGAACTTGCGCTTGCCATTTTACGGTTTCGATGGCACAAAGGCACAAAGCAAGCTATATATGCACTTGTGTGAGTTATGAGAAGGAAACACAATGTCTTGAAGGTAGTACTAAGAAGCAGACCATTAAGGTAAGGTCGTCTTATATAAAGACATGCAGGCCTGGATTAACTCGAAGAAGCAACATTTTTTATTTATTTTTTGATAAGAAGAAGCAACAATGCTGCCTCCGCTGCAGAGGTGTACAGGGTCAAAGTAATGCCAAAAGCCAACTAATCTGATTTCGCCTTGTTTGCTTGGCTTATAAGCCATACTTTTTCAGTCAACGAATAGTATTTTTTCACTCACAACAAATTAGTCAACAGTATTTTCAGTCATGACTTATCAGCCAAGCGAACGGGGCATAAATTACTCCTCGAGATAAGCCATCTATCTGTTCCTTTCAACCGCTTGTAGTTAGGACGGAGAAGAAATCAGTGCCAGACTGCCAGGCATCTTCAACGCGGCAAAATACTGTACCTGAAACTATATTCAAGACTAACGTGCTCAATATAGTATATATAGAGCTAAAAAAAAGCAGGCGACATCTCACCGCTAACAAACACCTTGCCATTTTGTACAGTCAAATGCTATGGTTAAAAGGTGAACCAATTCTACCACATCCCTCAAATAAAAAAAACAAACTTGCTAGCGTCCGAACGTCCGATCTGGACGCTAGCGCCCGGACGTTGCCCACACTGGGAATGAACAAGCGCCTAGCGCGTCGGACTCGTGAGGAAGCGCAAAAGTAGTGGTCCCGCGCCGCCCTGGACGTCGCACACGCCTCCCCGGACGCTTCCCACACGCATCTCATGTATAATACCCTTGAAACATCCAGATACAACAGTTGCAACATACAAAAGAATACAGATGAAACACTTGAAACAAGCGTCTGAGACACTTGTGAAAACGCCTGAAAACATTTGAAATCATTGCAAACATGTACAACATCCAGTTGAAACACTTGTAAACATACGTATGAAACACCTGAAAACACTTGAAACATATACTTGCAATATGCATGTATATGCAACATCTAGATCTACTTTTGCAACATCCAACGTCTGGAATAGACGAAATATTTGGAACATACACTTAAAACATACATGTACAACCATTACAACATCTGCAACATCTCGATCTACTTTTACAACATCGATATACAACACTTGCAACATACCTCAGAAACATCTGAAACACTAGAAACATCCTATTGCAACATGCACTTTCAGCGTAGCATCTACTTGCTGCTCGGACGAATGGAGGCTCGTCGACGTGGAGCTCGACATCGGTACAGAGCTCGAAACCATGGAGTGGCGTGGAGGTTACCGATGTGGAGCTCGTTGGCGGCACAGACCTCGGTAGGGGCAGGGGCAGGCGGATGGAGCACGGCCACGATGGGAGGCGCGAGTCTGGGAGCGAGCTAGCGAGTGCCTCGCGCTTCGGGCTCGCTGTGCGCGGCACGGGCGAACGGCGGGGGCACGAGCGGGAGCGGCACGGGGGCGGAAGGGTCCGTCCCGCGAGCAGAGCAAGCGGGCGGGGGCGGTGATGGTGAGTGTAGGGATCGTCCGGAGAGACGAACATCCTGTAAGGAGGGTTTTTTATTAAAAAAAACTTACCAGATTTGAGGTACACCAGCCACAATAATTTTGACTCAACCATGATACTGTGCACTGTCTCTTAATAATTGCGTCGTTGGCTCGTAGCTTCTTATCCTTGTTTGTCCAAGAGCATGTATCTATTTTGCAAGATACCTTGATCTTTGCTCTCTAATCTCTATAACAAGGTTGTCTCCAATGGATGACCCATATAGAGACTCAAAACCAAAATGGGTCGTGGATGGTACTGTATCAGCCTCCAACAGAATACCTATATGGGAGACCCATTTTGGGTTACAGCTGAGGCACAACCCAAATATGAATATCCTCTCTCCTAGAGACTCATTTGCAGAAAGGGTTCTCTTTTGGGTCATCAGCCTGTTCGTTCCGGCTGAATCGGCTTATAAGCCATGGCTGAAAGTACTGCTGGCTGGTTTGGTGTGAGAGAAAAAACACTGTTTAAGCCATGGATTATAAGCCAGACACGAGTGAATAAGTCGAAACGAACAGGACTGCATGTTGTTGGAGAAGATCAAAAATAAGGTATTGAACCCTTTACCTGTAGCGCTACCCAAACATGGAATGGGTCTTGTATTTTTTTTGATGTTGTTGAAGATAGTCTAAGTGAAACAAAACATGTGTAGTTGTGTACAGTACCTAGGAAATTTATAAATCGCACAAGCTTTTCACGAGACGTTCCATGAGCCGCTGTCTTCGTCCAAACGAGCGGCAATGCGGGAACTCTTCCCATGGCTGGTGCTCGCAGGAGACGGGTGGCGACGACGCAGGCGTCTTGACAGGCTCCCTCAACGTCGCAAGCTCTTCGGTCGCACATTTAGTTTCTTAGTTAGTTACAACAGCGTGTGTTCCACCGTCTAGCGGTGCCTTGTGTTTATGTTCAACCCCATCACTCATGGACACATCGACCGTGATGTGATGTTGGGCGTATAAACCTTCTAACTTCTTATTAATGAAACACGTCCTCCGTACGTTCTCGAAAAAAAAATCACACAAGTCATCCACGTTTGCACTAAACCCTCCCAATTTTAGTCATCATCCCTTCAGCCCTTCTACTACAAGTTGTCATCTAGGCATCCACCTCCGTTCTCCAATTCAAGGCACATGTGGGAGTAAATCAATCCAATATGCAACCATTATTATATCTATTATATTCCTTCGTAAAATATGTGTCAAAACATTTAAAATTTATCTTTAAATTATAATGTACTCTAGGCGAACTAACTCTCCCAAGCATGAATCACTATGTATTGTCATCAAAGTGTCCCACCAGACTCAAAATATTGTAGGAACAAGATCTCTCTACGATTAGAGGAGTGGTTATATGCGTAATTTGCTTTACTATATAATATGTCCTAAAATTCATAGAAAACCTTACATTTCAGGATGGATAGAGGCAGCACATCAATTGTTGTGAAATCACTACTAATTACGTGGAGGTTCAGCTAGTAGTAAGACACAGTTCTTCGAAAGATACGATAGAGAAAGTTGCCCAATTACAATGGAGACTTGGAGAGAGCCGAAAAATGAACAAGGTATATATAGCCTATTTGTATTGGATAAGGCTAATTGTTAATCCAACTAAAAATTAGAAGCTAACAAGGTGTGGCTTGGCCAATTTTTATCTAGCAATTATTAACATCTCAAGCTAATAGGTGGATGCATATCTAGCAATGGACTATTTAGTTTCTGTTAGCTAGTTGTACCTAACTAATAATGGACTAACCACTAGCTGTGGTTTGGCCAATTTTTATCCCACATGTTAGCCCTCATGTTTGTATCATCTAGACTAATTTATTTACTAATAATTAGCCCCTTCTACATACTGTACAACATGTCAGTTTATGGCTTCTCTGTGAGCTGTATATGATTTGTAGTACAAGCAGTAACTATTAATACTTTTCAGTCATACGTTTGGATATTTGCCAACAGTGGTCAGTGGAAGGTGCCCATGGCATCAAGTAGGGGGTGTAATCAGATCAAAATGGATTCGGAGTAACGCCTGAGTGCTGAGAACTAAGGCAGTTTTTTTTCGTTCCTCGGTACTCATACTCAATAACATAACCTAGAAAAATAAATTATTTTAATATTTATCAATTATCCTTTCAGACATTAGTTGAATATATCCAATTAGCAGCCTGTTCGTTTCGGCTGAAACGATCGTGGATTATAAGCCAGAAGTACTGTTGGCTGGTTTGGTGTGAGAGAAAAATATTGTTGCAGCTTATAATCAACAATCGTATAAGCCGAAACGAACAGGCTGTAGATTGCTGGATATTCGATGTCCATCACATATTTGTAATCTTGTATTTATATTTGATAATACCAAAGAGACATTTGTATTTATATTTGGTGTCCGGGAAATACCTTAGATGTCTGAAAATTGCAGCCGAATTATCTTTGGTTGGAAGGTTGGTCGAAAAATACTCATACCTTTTAGGCCCCTAGCATCAACCAATAATGAAACTAGAACTTTACAAAATATATAGAAATGTAACTCCTCGAGTTCCAAAGAACCAAAGTTAGAGAATAGACTATCGAAAACAAATAAAGTTTAAAACGCAAACTAAAAATATAATATTAAGGGCATGTTTGGAAATCATAGTTCTAGAAGATTAGGGTATTAAAAACCTGTGGTTTATAAGTCAAAGACTTATAAAACCGTGGTTTAATTAGCAAAAAGTAGCCCAAAGTAGAGTTTTTATAACCCCCAAAAGACTACAATTTTAGCAATATCATGGTCTTATAAACTAGAAGGTTTGTTGCTTCAAACACCCCCATAACTTTTGAAAACCATAGTACTTTCGTATTTAGAAAACTTTGAATCCAAACAGGATCTAATAAACTGTTTCTTGAAGATCATATGTGGTTGCCAAGGTATTGCACACCATAACAAAGATCAAAGAGGTCTATACTGATCTAGCAATTAACATTACAAATGTTGAATATCTCTGTATTGAAAATTATTTAAGAATTTCTTGCTTTAGAGTTTAGAATAACCAATGAAATTTTCACAAAGATTATATGGGAGGCCGGTAGGAAAGCTGGAATTTTGATACATGCAACACTTTCTAAATGGGTAGCAACAACTTATGCTTCTAGGAAGGAGTCTGCAATGTCTCTATTAGTGTCAACAAATGCAATCATGTTCTATATTCGCTACACGAAAGTTTGCAGTTGCCACTTCCAAGAGTAAGGATACGTACTGTATATAGGGACGCGTCCTTTTATATAGAGGAAAAAAACAAAGAATGAGATCATAGCATTTTTCGGTATCAGTCTTTTTTACCGTCAGGGAAAAACATATGATGGTTCTTAAAAAGGAGAAAAACTACAAGCTTAAAAACCATAGTAAGCCGGAGTAACAGGTGACTCGGAACAATGTAAGAGTTATACCTTCCAGCTAATCTACATTAGATGAGACCCGCACGACTGTCTACCGCTATCCCACCCTTTTGTTATCATTATCTTCGAAAGCTAGCAATAAGAAAACAAGGAACAATAGCACAGCTATGTAGTATCCTAAATTTTAGGAAGCTGTCCAGACTTTTATTTGTGATATGACCAAAACCGAAGAAGACGTGCACGCTTGTTGTCCATTGACTTCTCTGAACCAGGGTATGTTGACAAGAAACCTACTACAAACATTTAATTATGTTTTATTATATCACACGCAGTTCATGCGTGGTGGTAGATGAAGTAGCTTGACATTTATCATTTTGTCCTGTTTTAAAAATCTATCAGTTCTGTAAGTAGGAATAGCCCAGTATTCTTTTGGCTCTGTTGCCAAAGGGCGTCTAGCTCAAACGGTTAGGTGACCCAGCGGCACTCCTCAGGTTCTGGATTCGACTCTCTGTGGGAGCGAATTTCAAGCTGAGGTTAAAAAAATCTCCTCGTCCGTTCCCATAACCAAAGCACGGGGGACACCGGCCCAATTCTCACATGGACAACGGAAAGCCACCGTGTAAGGGTGGGGGCAGGGGGTTCGGAGGTTTTCTCGGCCGGGTGAGAAGGTCCTTCTTATTTGTAATGCTGCGGGGGCAGTCTTAACCCACCGGTCGAGTTTTTTTTTTCTTTTGGCTCTGTTGTCATTCTTTTCCTTACAAATAAAATATTAGTCTGAAAACAAGATCCAAAACCAAAAATGCATCACCTATCTTTACAACATAACTACACACTTTACTAATGGCAGGTCTAGACTACATCTTTGAAAATTCAAAATTCTCTGATCACTAAGTATTTTTTGAACAACATAACTACACACTTTATTTCTCAACTATCATATACAGGTTTGGCTCACAATGAAACAAATATTCAAGTTCAACAGGAACATAATCTAACATTTCCATTTATCAGAAAACCTGACAGGCTGACAAAACCTGATTCGACCATTTTTGTAGGGAGATATTACACTTCATATTGCATTGTCATGAATTCAATATTCCCAGTTGGGCCATTGGATACTTCAATTCAGAATGCCTTCTCAAACTATCAGGAGAGAGACGTTAGGATCATCTTCATCTGAGTCAAATTCAACCTGCCATCCAGCACAGCATGTTCAATGGACAACACTTCATATTTTGTAAAGAAAAACTGGTATAAATTTGGATAAGATAATGCACAACCACATTAGCATATTCAAGTAACCTCTTCCTATTTTGTGGGGCATGGTATCACAAATTCACATGCTAAACCTACTGATGTCACCTATGTCAACGTGAAAAATGCAATATGTGCTATACTTATGTTAAGACTAGGAACTGTAGGTACTTCTAATTTCAGCATAGCAAAGCACATCTCATCAATATTGTCAAGATCAAAATTTATATAACTCACATTTTCATCTCGGTACCATCTTCCATGGCCATCCCGTTTCCAGCCTGAAGCAGTGAACCGAAGTTCTTGCTCCTGGCGTTTTCGGACTTCTGTTTGCCTATCAGAAAACAACTTGTCTTGAGTCTGATTTCCAGCAAAAGATTCTCCTTTACAGTTCCATTCTCGCAATCCAGTATTTCCAGTGGATAGTTCCATGGGAACATCAGAAGGAGCAACACTGGAGTCAAAGGGTGAAGTAGTTTGTCCATTTCGAATCATGAGATACCTTCTTGCCTTTGAAATCAGTTGAATCTGCTTGACTGTGCTTCCAGAATTGCCCTCCGGGTCTCCTCAATTAATGGTTTTTCTTTGATACTGGTAGGCTTAACACCAGTGCGCGGATTGCCAGAATTTGAATGGGAAGCATCTGAAGAGAGAGCCAGTCTCTTGTTAATTTCGTGCTTCTTAGATAATTCTTTCTCCCTCAGCCTAGATTCTGCAGTGATGTGCCGTGCACCTTTATTATGCATCTGTTGATATATATGTTGTTATTAGGAAAGCAATAATAGTAGAAGAACGAGCCACACCAATGTCTAGCAAGATAAATCACAAAAGGAGTACATAAACATAAGCAAGAACCGGCATGAGGTTTCTGATAGCAAACATACTTCCTACAGAAGAGACATATACATAACTAGAAATATGAAAGAAAAAGCCACTAGCATCCCCGCCAAGCCCAGCTCCAACCCCAAGTAGCCACAGCAGCTCAACCTCCCAGTGCAATGCCAATGCCCAACTGCTGCCGTTAGCCACTTTACTCGCTCAGCTCTTCACTAGACTTGCTTCTGCGACTGCAGCTCCTTCCGCGCCGGTTTCGCCGGACAGCTTCGTTTCGGCAAACCCAAGCCTCCCACCAATCGCCGCAAGCCAGCTAACCATGCCACAAAACCAACCTGCACCAGTCACAGCCCCTGCACAGGCCCCTCCGGCGCCCATGGTGGTCCCTCGTCGTCGCAACAGTTCAGGTGTGCGTACCAAGCCCACGGTTCACGTCAGGAGGCACAGTTCTCGCCTCGCAGCCAAAGACATGGGCAAGTATGTGGACATGACTGACAAGGCCGTCAAGAAGAAGGCCCTTGAGAACGCCTGTCCTCGTGCTCTCCGGCTGTGCTGCACGTCAAGCGCCGGGGTCTCCTGTCTAGAAACAAGCTCCCAATTGGGATTCCTGACCTCCGCAAACTGGCTTGCTCTGCTGGACTGGGCTCGACTGCGGCCGCCGTGGACGCAGTGTCGCCCATCGCCTATGTAATGCAGGTCCTCCCTCAGTTTGTTGGTCCAGGCGCGCAGTGTCTGAGATTTAGTGTGAGATTAGTGCGTTCTGGACTTTGTTAGGCAGGTGGTTGTGTACGTTCATTCGTAGTCGCCTTAGTTTTCCCTGTGCTCTCTATTTTCTCCTTGAGTCCTGGTCTGAAGGTTTGCCGCCCATGGGTGACTACCTTCAGATCCTTGTTCTGGCTGTTTCGGGCTCCACTGCGCAGGCTTGTTGGCGCGGAGTCTCGGCGTCCCCTAGTTTGTAATGAATTCTGCATCCAAAAAATTTTGGTTGCTGTCTTGGAACGTGCGTGGGCTTGGCGACCCGGATAAGTGCACAATCGTACGCGATGCGCTTAGGCAAACAACCCCAACGATTATTTGCCTTCAAGAAACAAAGTTAACTGATTGCTCTATCTTCAAAGCAGCAACTTTCCTTCCCCCCAACATGTCCTCCTCTTTCGTTCTCTCTAGTGCCTCAGGAGCCCGTGGTGGCACACTCACTGCTTGGGACTGCAACTCACTGTCACTGGTAACAAGCTCAGTTTCCAATAACTACTGCCTTTCCACAACCTTCTCCTCCAACTTGTCTGAACACTCGTTCTCGGTAACGAACATCTATGCCCCTTCAGACCATAGAGAATCAGCTGCTTTCCTATCTCAGCTTGCTGAGCTCGCCCCCACTTTTACTGGTCCTTGGCTCCCCGGGGACTTCAACCTCATTCGCTCCTCGGCAGACAAAAACACACCGGTGTCCAACGCCTCGTTTATCACTGCTTTCAATGACACCATCAATGACATGAGCCTCCTGGAGCTCCCCCTTGCTGGATGCCGGTTCACCTGGTCCAACAAACGTGACACCCCAACTCTTGATCGCCTTGATAGAATTTTCCACAACATTCCCTTTGGCCAACTCTTCCCATCGTCAAGCCTACAGGGGCTCACCAGGCTAACCTCAGATCACGTCCCTATTCTCGCCACTCTATCCACTGATATTCCCAAATCTAACCACTTTCGCTTTGAGAATGCTTGGTTACTGCATCCTGATTTCCTTCAGTCTGTACTCCCGGCTTGGTACCAGGGCCAAACATGCACTGATGCAGCTGGCAAACTCGCGCGTCGGCTAAAGTCAGTTTGAGCTGCGGCAAAGGTATGGTCCAGGCGTAACAGGGCGCCGCCGGCTATCATTCAAAACTGTAAATTCATTATTATGTTGTTTGACACCTTGGAAGAAGATTGCCGCCTATCTCCTGATGAGCTGCAGATTCGGTGCCAAAGCTACTAGAGACTCGCCCTGGAACTGAAGCAGCGTGCCGCGTACTGGAAGCAACGTGGCAAATTTAGAGCAGTGCGTGAGGGGGACAGTAATACTGCCTTCTTCCATGCTCATGCAACCACAAGAATGCGCAGAAACAACATCAAAAGCATTACTGTAAATGGTATTCAGGTGACCAATCACCCAGCCAAGGTCCAAGCACTAACTGATCACTTCAGAAGCATCATGGGAATACCAGGGAACACTGTTTGGCATTTTAGCTGTGATACTCTATACCAGGACCTACCCAAAGCTGGTGATGAACTCACGCTTCCATTCACGGAACAAGAGGCTGCAGCTGCGGTCAGAAGTATGAATCGGTGTAGTGCGCCTGGACCAGATGGTTTCGGTCCTAGTTTCTACTCAGCAGCTTGTCAAACGGTGAAGGAGGATGTAATTCAATTTCTGACAGCCTTTTATGAAGAAAATGTTCAACTGGAAAGGGTAAACAGATCTCACATGGTCTTGATCCCAAAGAAGCCGGATGCGAACACCGTTGACGCCAATTGCTGCGTAAAGATACTGTCCAAAATTCTGACGACAAGGCTGCAGACCCAAATCAGAAACCTTGTCGACCTCGATCAGACAGGCTTCATTAGAGGAAGATCAATCACCGAGAATTTTATTTATACGATGGAATTAGTACAGTGTGTTCACAAGCGCAGAGCCCCAACGCTGGTGATCAAATTGGATTTTGCAAAGGCCTTTGACACGGTCAATTGGGATGCCCTGGACACGATTATGCAGGCTAGGGGGTTCAGCACGACCTGGAGAAGATGGATGCAGCAAATTCTTCAGTCTTCCCGTTCAGCGATACTAGTTAACGGATGCCCAGGGCCGTGGATCGGCGGCCGACGTGGGCTGCGTCAAGGAGATCCAATATCACCATACCTGTTCATACTAGTGGCAGATGTACTTCAAGTGCTTATCAGAAAATCGCAGCTCATACGGCACCCAATGGTGGATACAGGCTACCCAGTGCTGCAATACGCAGATGATACACTTCTGCTGGTCAGAGGAGAACTGGCAGACGTCCAAACACTGAGATTGCTACTTGATCAGTTTGCCAGTGCAACCGGGCTGCAGATCAACTACAACAAGAGCACTGCAGTCCCTATACATATGACTCAGGATGTAGTACTGGACTGCGTATCAGCGTTAGGATGCCGCAGAGAGGGATTTCTTCAAACATATCTTGGTCTACCGCTGTCGAACACTAAGCTCAGACTAAATGCATTTGCTCCACAAATTGCAAAATGTGATAGGTACCTTGCAGGTTGGCAGTCAAGCCTACTGAATCAAATGGGTTGTGCAACACTCGTAAATGCTGTTCTTGACAGTCAACTGGTTTATGCCATGGCTGCCCTGCCGATACCGCCAGGGGTGCTGAACCAAGTAGATCGACGGCGCCAATCTTTTCTATGGTCAGGCTCGGGCTCCACAACTGGTGCCAAGAACTTGGTGGCCTGGGAACATGTCTGTGACGTCAAGGACAGGGGGGGCTTGGGACTCAAGGACATTGGCATCCAAAACACATGCTTGATGTTGAAGATGATTCACAGGCTGCACTCTGATAATGACTCCTCATGGGCAAGATGGGTTCACCAGAACGCAAGTATTGCATCACTGAGAGGCAACCTCAACGGCCATCACTGGGACACATTGAGATCATTGCTGCCTTTGTATCGTGCCATCACGACAGTCCGTATAGCAGATGGAAATACAACATCCTTCTGGCACGATGTCTGGGATGCACAGGATTCTCTTGCGGAAAGATTCCCGGAGCTGCTCAGTCACTGTCGCGATCAAGAACTGACAGTGAAACAAGCATATGAAGGTGAGCTCCAAAGATCACTCACTACGCGTCAATCGGCAGTGGCTACAACACAACTGCCGCAAGTCTTGGGAATTATGGAGCAGCATACACTTGCAGAAGGCAGAGATCGCAGATTGAGCAGCATGATCAAGAAGAATGGAGACCTTGACAGTTCACTGCTATACAAGGCCCTGAAAACTGCACACTCCAGTCCGGATGCTTGGACAAAATTCGTCTGTAACAACAAAGCTCCACCACATGTGAAGTTTTTTGCATGGCTGCTATCACAAGGAAGGATACAATGCAAAACAGTATTGAGGACGAAAGGAGTGGTGGAGAACACAGTTTGTCCTGCCAAGCTGCCGAGGAGACACCTGCCCATATCATCTTTGGATGCTCATATGCGAAACAATTCTGGGGAGCTGTCCGAATTGATACTGAAGCCGATTGGCCTATCCAAGCAACCAAAGACATTGAACCGCCGAACCACATACCAGCAAAGTACTTCACCACATTCCTACTACTATGCTGTTGGCATATATGGAAGCGGAGGAACAACACAGTGTTTAGGACAGACAGAACAGCGCTAAGCTCTGCACTGGCTGCGTGCAAAACTGAAGCCTATGTGTGGGGTGCAAGACTGCCAAGAGATGAGAGGCACATTGCAACTGTCTGGTGTTCCATACTAGCTGACGCAATGTAATCCAATCATAGAAACTAAATGGTATATTTGTAAACTTATATGGCTATTTGAGAGCCAACATCAATGAAATCAATCAGGTGGGGGATACCCCCCCCCCCCCCCCCCCCCTCCCCCTCCCCCCGTAGGCCTGTAAAAAAATGTTATAAAATGACTCCAATGACATCGATAGATGAACCACTGATATTGTATGACACACTCCCTCCATTAAGAAATGTATGATGTTTTGGACAAGCTGCAGTCCTGTTTTTCACTTTGACCAGTGATGTGGCCCACAGATGTTTCCTATCAGTCTAAATATCACTTGTCAGATTGAGAGATACATACCACGGCTGACAGTTTACCAAGTCGTGATAATCCCAGCCAGAGAAACAAATGATAGGAGTGCAAGGCGACATGATACCCACATCGTGATATTCCAAGCCAGATAAACAAATGGTAAGAGAGAAAAGGTATGATTTTGTCCCTCAACTTCCCCCAAGGCTAACTTTCATCCCTCAACTATCAGATCGAGCACTTGAGCCCCTAAACTCTTCTCCTTCGGGTCAAACTAGTCCCTTGTCTGATGTGGCACACCATGTTGGCATGCCTGATCAGCGATACAATCACTTGTGTCAAATAACTGATTCCAAATTGTCATTTCTATATTTCTTTTGGCCAACTAGATATCTTCACTCAAGGAGAGTAGGAGCCAGCATTCTAGAACTTTGGAGTCACAGTCCCTGCTCAGCTGCTCTGACTCATGCTCTACTGAATACAGACATGATGATTTGTTTTCCTGTATTGCACAGTAGAAAAACAAGTAATGATGTAATCGTTGGCTTCTTTATTTTTTTTCCTAAGAAGGGCGGCCCTGGTGCAAGCGGTAGAGTCTTACCGCTTGTGACCTGTGACCGGAAGGTCCCGGGTTCGAGTCGCGGTCTCCTCGCATTGCACTACCACTGACACCCTTCCCCAGATCCCGCACAGAGCGGGAGCTCTCCGAACTGGGTATGCCCTTTTTTATTTTTTTACTAACATCATAAAAAGGTACTACTAGCATGCGAACGTGTCACTCCACAACAGAGTAGCACTATTTGACCCAGCGAAGAAAGTTTGGGGGACTCGGATAGGGATGAAAACGGATCGGATACGAACGGATATCACTAATATTATATTTGTTTTCATATTTCTGTCCGAATTCGGATTCGAATACGGATAGTGTCAACCATATCGGATAGGATACGATTGGATATCGACATCATAAATATGCGATTTGAGTATTCGGATACGGATACGGTATCGGATGTTGAATATCCGGACTCGGATACGAACAGATCTAAACCTCTTTAAACGGATTCGGTCTCGAATACGGTCGGAAAATATCCGTACCGTTTTCATCCCTGGACTCGGATGATCGGTTTGTGCTAGTCGAAGGACGAAAGTGAGCTTCTAAGAAATGACGAGGACCAAAATGCCTATTCCAGCGAGGGAAGAAAATAGAAGATGTTACACGAGATAATCCTCACTAACGCAGTGGCAACAATTCACACAATCATAGGAGATTCATCAGCAATTAACCAGGGGAGTCCAGTCCGGCAAAGGAGGACTCGGGGGATGTGGTGCTGGCTTACGGAGAGCATGAGGGGGGTGTCGAGGACGGGGCGGTGGGGGCAGACGAGGCAGGCGAGCTTGCCGTTGGGGAGCTTCCTGAAGGAATCAGGCGTCGAGGGAGACGAGGACGCCGTGGTGGGTAGCAAGAGGTCGTCGAGGCGCCGCTTCCGCTGCTGCGCATCACGCGCCCAGCTGTCGCCGCCGAACACGCTCATGCCGGCTTCCTCGCCGTCGTTGCCACGGCCGCCGGGAGGAGATCTGGTGGACTGGTGGTGGTTTGGCCCGCGTCCTCTCTCTGGACCGGACCGGGATTTGCTTAACTGCCCAACACTACTGCTACTTGGGCTTTTGTCAGTGGGCCGAGCTAATGATAGAATGGCGAATGGGCACTTTGCTCGGCCTCTTAGTTTTGTGTTGCTGATCCTTTATCATTGACACGTGGGGTCTCTCGATTTTTCTTATAAAACTCTGATGATTTTGAAATAAAAATAAGACCAACTTATAGGTACTATAGGTACCAGACTTTTTTCAATAAGAAAAAAAGTTAAGCACCTAAAATAGAGTTGAAGAAAACTTGAGCCTAGTTAGGTGTATGGCCACCTTTATGCTTATCCACACCCAAATCACAAAATATTTAATATAAAATTCACAAAAATTAATATAAAAAGATTGCATCCTACTCTTGTTTGGTAGAGAGGCTCATGTGAGGTTGTATATACTATTTTTTCCTATGTACAAAAACTAATGTATACTATTAGCAATAATAAATGCTTAGATTAATGGTTAACATTGCATATTTTATTAGCTAGTGCAATACCATCGAATGACCATATATATTACTTATTTTTGGGACCATGCTACCTTAGTGCATTGAGGCCAAATATTTCATGATGCAATGCCTGATCGTATTGAACCACTAAGCGTTATGCGGTGCCTTTAGCACTTTGTGGCTAGAAAAACATCCGCAGTACTATCAATGGTATTTTTATTTTATACCTTTATCCATTTTGGCAAACGGCAAGAGCCATATTTATCTTTGGCTAAATAAAACTTAGCGACAAATATCAAATATGGCTGGTGGCGGCTCAATGCTCTATAGATTTTTACTCTGCAACATGACGTTTTTGCCTTGTTCGTTTGGGCTTGTTTGGCTAATAAGCCATGGCTGAAAGTACTATTGGCTGATTCAGTGTGAGAGAAAAATATTGTTCGTTGGCTGAAAAAGTACGGCTTATAAGCCAAACAAGCCCAAACGAACAAGGCGTTTAGCTTTGACTTATAGAATCTTCTTTGTAAGATTGGTTTACTAAGTGTGCTATGCCTAATTGTCAATGCTATGGCCTATGGACTTGTGTTAGGGCGTGTTTGGTTCGCTGCCACACCGCGTCGTGGTTTGGGCACGCGTTTGCTTCGCTGCCGCAACCTCACCATGGTCATCTAGTTTATTTTTGCCGCCCAAACTTGTTGCAAACTCTTTCATCTGTTTGTTATGTTGTGGGTTGTCTTCTACCAAAAGTATCCTCTGTGGGTGCACGTAACAATTGATCCTCACTCAGACACCAAGATCGAAGCATGGCCATAAAGCACCAGTGTAGCAACAAAAATTACTGTACACACCCACAAGCCGTAAACCTCACAAGTTCCCCCGATCCATTCCCATCACCCAGTCAAATCCCCTGGCCTCCCTGTGCGGTGCGCCTGTGTCCCCCGCGGCGAGCGGCGAGCCCCATGGATCCGCCTACTTCCGCCGCCAAGCGGCGGGAGGCGGAGCGGTTTATGAGCATCGTCGAGAAGCTCCTGACGGCACGCGGCCTGGAGGGCTGCAAGCAGTTCGTCGCCCAAGCCCTCTCCTTCGACCCCCGCACCCCGGGTGCCGACAACCTCCTCGCCGCTGCCGATGCCCTCCTCACCGACAAGCGTCGGCGCCTCCCGTCCAGGGCCCTCGATCCCTACGCTGTCCTTGGCCTCGACTCCGCCATGCCGGCCTCCCGCGAGCCTGACGTCGTCCATTCCCACTACCGCCGCCTCTCCTTCCTGCTCAACCGCTCCCACCCCGACCGTCCCTGCTCGCTCGCCTTCGCCAACGCCGCCCGCCTCGTCGCCGACGCGTGGGCCTTCCTATCGGATCCCATCCGCAAGCCTCCCTCGCAGGGGCGGAGCTACAGGGTATGCTAGGTATGCATCGGCATACCCTGTAGATCTAGTAATAGCTTTCATGTATATACGTCTGTATTTGTAAAAAACAAAAAAGACCGTATCTACACCATGGAAAACGAACGTAGCAGTTGCTCGTTGCCGAGAGATGATGGACTTTCCTGGTTTTCAGGCCCACGCGGCCATACGGATGGGAAGCCTAGGTCCTACCCACGTGGCCATAAGGACGCCAGGCGGAAATTCAGAAAATCAAGGTCCAGTCCTTAGAACACGCAGTTCCTGACCGCCGACGCCTGAACTTCCTATTGATCTATTAGTATTGCACATTAGAGTCTCGTCCGCTGGCCGCCATCTTGAGGCTTGAATTTTTGCGACGTCGACTACCGAGTACGTGACATGGAGGATCGGCCTGATGCGCGTGCATCATTAACGTGCATATATAGTCCCGCGGTGAGAATCAATCTCTTTTTTTACTATTCGTCTTTCTATTGAAAGATCATGTTTATATCCATGGCTAATATCATCCGGTCATCAATAATATGCAGTGAGATCGGAGATTTGCTCAACATCAGAGACAACTGAAATTGATCAACAATTTAGTATCATGTGAGTGTTTGTGTCATCATATATGAGGATTGAGGATTCAATCCGTGCACTTGCAATTTGTTTAATTGTTTGGTATTGTGTTTTTAATAATTGTGTAGTTATCAAGAGAGATGGAGATATTGCATCGTTTTTTAATAATTGGCTAGAAGAAGGTGATATCAGAAACACATTCATTTCCCATAGAAAACGTTGGCTAAAAAAGTCAGATAAGTAGTATTGTAAGTCTCTTACTCTCTTTAATGCATATATTTAGAGCTATCATTATGATGCTTGAACTATTCATATTATAATATTGTGGATGTTTTTCAACTTAATCTTCAAATTTAAAACTTATCCTGTTATTTAGTGTATATATGCTGAATTACATAGCAAATTTCATAATTGTTACCGAATTGTCAAATGATTTTACCAATTTGTATATGAAAAAATTTTAACGGCATGCCCTGATCTAAAATCCTAGTTCGACCTCGACGCTGCCACCGCTGCAACTAACGCAGCTGCAGTCGCCAAAGCCGCCGCCGCCGCAGCAGCAGCAGCAGCTCGTGTACCCACCGCTCCCCATCTAGAGAAGCAGCATCAGCCGCAGTCAAGGTCACAGCCACCGCCACCGCCGCGGTGAAAGGTCCTTATGTGGTTTTGGTAATTGAGTGACAACCTAGGTGGACTAATTGTGTTTATATGAGGCACAGGTGATTAGTCCACAGGTACATGTGTGTGAGCAATATATGCCATGAAGGTGAAAATGGCTGGGAGATGTTGCAAAGCTCACACATGTGATGATGAAGGAGCTCATTGCACATGAGATATGACATTGAGTCATGTGATCAAGGTGGAGAAGATCAAGACAAGACTTGGCTTGATGAACCAGTTGCAAGCGTGAAGGGCAAGTCGGAGGCTTTGGAGTGATGGACCGCGTGGCGGTGAAGCTTGAGCAAGACTTGGCGCCGATGGACGAAGGCAACGGTGAAAAGCAAGTGAAGTCAAGATCGATGAACCAATATGATCACGTGATGATATGAAGTGGATCAAATCATTGTTGAATATGTTGGTGCATGTGTTGCATCGACATTGGAGGAGATGGAATGGAATGCGCAAGGCAAAGATATAACCTAGGGCATTTTATTCCACCGGTCATAGGTGTGTAGAGAAGTTTATGATCAGGTTTAAGATAGATGGCCGTACTATCAAGAGGGGCAAACTTGTTTGTATATCGGTCATCTATATGCCACTCGAGTGATCTAACTTTGCATCGTCGCTAGGATTGAGTGGCGTGACAAGTTGAGTGGCTAACCCTTTGGAAAATGATTGTGAAAAGCTAACACACATACACATGGTGGTGTACACTTAGTGGTGTTGGCACATTTACAAAGGAGATGAAGTTGGAGTTGATGTGGATCAACTCGGTGAAGAAACAGAGATGAGAAAGGTCCCACAGAGTGGACTGGACTCTGGTCATGCAGTGACCGGACGCTGAGGCTCAGCGTCCGATCACTGGTAGCAGTCAGCGTGTAGTGTCGGTCAGTCGACCGGATGCTGGCTCTGAAAGTGACCGAACGCTGGAGGCAGTGTTCGGTCCTGTTGTCGGATGAAGCAGTATCACTGGAGAGTGACCGGACGCTGGGGCTGCGTCCGATCACATCCGACCGGACGTGTTCGGTCGGGGTCGATACCTTACTATAAACGACCGGACGCTGAGGGTCCAGCGTCCGGTCAGTTGAAGCTGCTGTGTCTGGTCAGAAGATGACCGTTGAGATCGAAAGAATGTCGTTGAACATAGGTGACACGTGGCTGTCATCGGGCGACTGGACGCTAAGGTCCAGCGTCCAGTCGGCCCAATTTTTGCCCAGTGAAAGGGTAATGCTAGTTTAGCCCTTGGGGCTATAAATAGAAGTGGCCTTCGGCCATGGCTGGTGTTGAGCACCTTAGGGGACTTTGTGTCCATGCTTGAGAGTGCTTAGGAGCCCTCCATCTCACACATACTTGATAGTGATCATCTGATTGTGTGAGTGAGCGATTCTAGTGCGATTGCATCATGAGGTTGCATCGAGTGGCACTAGGTGATCGAGTTACAAGCCGGTGGTGCTTGTTACTCTTGGAGGTTGCCACCTCCTAGACGGCTTGGTGGTGGTCTCCATAGAAGCCCGCAAGAAGCTTGTGCGGCGCTCCGAAGAAGTGCTTTGTGAGGGGCATTGTGCTCGCCCCGTGGGAGCCACGAAGAGCAACTTTAGTAAAGCGTGTCATTGAGCTACCCTCACTTCCGGGGTAGGTTCTTGCGGTGCCCAACATGCGGGCTTGGCGGGTGATGCCAATTAGCCGCCGAACCACCAAGTGAGCGGTCGACACAACGGGGACTAGCGTGTTGGCAAACACGTGAACCTCGGGAGAAAAATCATCATGTCAACCTTGTTCTTCCCGTTGGTTTGCATCCCCGTTACACAAGCTTATGGTTACTTTCATATACATTGAGCTTGTGTTGTTGCTTTTGTAATTAGTTAGCTTGTGTAGCTTGCTAGTTACCTTCTTGCTTGTGTAGCATAGAAGTAGCTCCCTTGCATGGCTAATTTGGTTTGTGTAACCTTTTTAGTCACATTGCTTAGTTTGTGTAGCTAAGTAATTGCGCTCTCTAATTTGGCATTGGTTGTCTTGTTATTGAGCATTGCTAGTGAGCTTAGTTGGCTTTGTGCTTTTGCTTACTAGCATATGTAGGAGCTCCCTTGTTGCTTAGAGTACTAGTGGCATAGGTTTATGTGACCTTGCTTCTAGAATTGCTCCTAGTCCTATCGACCTATCCCCGTAGGCCGTAGCCTGACAGGCGGAGGACGACGGGGGTGTTCGGTTTCTACGACTCCTTCTAGAATTCCTGTCACATTAAATATTTAGATATATGCATAGAGTATTAAATATAGACTAATTACACAACTTACGACTAATTTGCGAAACAAATCTTTTGAACCTAATTAGTTCATAATTTAACGCCGTGGTGCTACAGTAAACATGTGCTAATAACAGATTAATTAGACTTAAAAATCGTCTCCCAAATTAGCCTCTATCTACCTAATTGGTTTTGTAATTAATCTATATTTAATTTAATGCTCTTTATTAATATGAAAACATTTTAGGAGCGACTGAACGACCAAACACCACGCGACGGGACATCTAATTATTTGCCACTCTTACGGAGGCCGACTCTCTGATTGCCAACTTTGTGGTGGCAACTACAAAAATGTTCTAGAAAATAGTAACTCGCCTAATATTTTGCCATTTTTGCTGACGTGGCATGCCAGATCAGCCAGCCAGCTTGGGAACGGGCCGTTGACGCTCGAAGACCGAAGCCAAAAGACCATTCTGCCCCCGCCGTGTATTGCTTAACCAGCGCCGTCTCTCCCCCTCCCATCTGTTCAGTCCACTCGCTTCTCTCCGGGATTCTCTCCCGTCCCTCCCCTTTCATTCCCCGTGGCGGCGCTTGCTCGAGGCGGGCAGGCGGGAGCTCGACGGCGGCGCCAAGTCGCATCCCCCAAGTCGTAGGACGGCACGATGCCTACAAGGTTAGATCTACTTCCTTCTTCTACCTACGCACGGCATCTGTGAATGGGGGGATTCCTGATGCTAGGGTTTCCTAATTTTCGTGTGTTGATGTAGGATTCAGATGTAGAGCAAACCATTAGCCACGATGGTGTTGTCTCCGTGCCCCCCGTGGTATGTTTCATTGTTATGGCATGTATGTGAGGGGATCCCGTATGTGAGGGATGTCCTAACTCCCGATTTGTTTGTTTTGCTTGTCACTGTCAGGATTGATCCTGACAATGTTTTTAGAATCCATGTTAGCGTTGATAAATACACTTTGGCTAACGACTATGGAGTGGTTGACCTAGATGCTCAAGAACATGACCTGTGGTTTGACAGTAGCAATGTGTACACACTGAATGACTTTGTAGATGATATGGCCAGCAAGATCATTTGGGGCCGCAGTCAGCAACTGCTTATTTGGGGTGTTGACATTGACAGTGGAACAGAGTGGAAGGTTACTAGCAGTGATCAGTTTGAGGAGATGATAATGTCTAGGATGGATGAGAAGGTAATGCATGTTAGTTGTGATGTTGTTGAGAAAGATGCAGTTGGTCTGAATGATGTTGTTAGCAGAGCAAACAAAGGTGGGTCTTCTACTACTGCTGCCCATTCTAGTGTGACAAATGCAGGACATGCAGAGAATGCAGAAGGCTTAGGTGACACTTGTAGTACTCCTGAAGAAGGTAGAGCTAAAGAAAATGTGGTTGATTGGAACACATTGACTATATTGGCTGATGAGAACTGTGATGGTGAAGCTAATGCTGTGGTAGATGAGGATCAAATCTATGAGGCTTTTGGATTCAAGGCAGCAGATGAGGCTACTACAGATGAGGTTCCTATTCCTAACATACCTGCTGATGTGGAGGATGAAATGAATGAGGCAGCAATCCCTGTTAATGATGACCTAGGAGATAAGCCAATGTTTGGTTGGGATAGAGACAACCCTGACATGAGTGTTGGGACACTGTATCCTTGCATGGATGATTTTAGGATGGCAGTTAGGCAGTATGCTATTGTGAATGAGTTTCAATTGGGGACAGAGAAGTCTGACAAGGAGAGGTTTAGGGGCTACTGCAGTTCCAAGGGCTGCCCATGGAAAATTAGAGCTAGGACACTGAAGGATGGCAGTGTCAGGGTACCAATACTAACACTTTTTTTTGTCCTTTTGGTGTAACCTTATTTCTGATATTTGCATGTTGTATATGAATTTATCTTAACTATTTCTGACATTTCTTCATGTATGTGCAGATCTAAATCAATAAGGGTACCCACAAGTGTCCTTCAAAGAGTAGAGTTCTTGGGAGGATGGCATCCCAGAAGTGGATTGCGGAGAGGGCTATACCACTATTGAAGGATAATCCTGAGATGGGCCCCAAAGCTGTAAAGGAAGAGTTAGAGAAGAAGTACAACATAAAGATTCCATATCAGACTGTATTTTATGGGAAACAGAGGGCTGTAGATAAATTATTTGGTAAGTGGAATGATTGTTTTGATTATTTGTTTAGATTCAAGGCTGAGATTGAGCTTAGGTCTCCTGGTAGTGTAGTTGAGATAGATACAGTTACTGTGGAAGGCAAGGTTCACTTCAGTAGATTTTTTTTGTGCCTTCAAAGCAAGTATAGATGGATTTAGAGATGGCTGCAGACCCTATATTAGTGTAGATTCAACTGCTCTCAATGGTGAGTGGAATGGCCACATGCCTACAGCCAATGCAATAGATGGCCACAATTGGTTGTACCCAATTGCTTTTGGCTTCTTTGATTCAGAGACCAAGGATAATTAGACTTGGTTCATGGAATAGTTAGGGAAAGCAATAGGGCCAATGAACCACTTGGCTATATGCACTGATGCATGCAAAGGGCTAGAAGCAGCTGTGAAAAAGGTTTTCCCTGGAGCAGAGTAGAGAGAGTGTTTCAGGCATCTCATGGAAAATATGAAGAAAAGGTTTACAGGAAATACCTATGCCAAGTACATGTGGCCAGCAGCAAGGGCATGCACAGTAGAGAAGTTCAATAAATTAATGGACAAAGTTATTGAAGCCTATCCAGGAGTTGTTCCATGGTTGAAGGAACATCACAGTTTACTGTGGGCCAGGAGTGGATTCAAGGAAGAGATCAAGTGTGACTTCATAAATAACAATTTGGCTGAATCTTGGAATGCATGGATCCAAGCACACAAAGATCTACCATTAGACATTCTAGCTGATGCTATCAGGCATAAGACAATGGTACTTTTTGAGAAGAGAAGGAAGATATCCAAGGCCCTAAAAGGATTCATACTACCAGCAATAATTCATCAGCTAAATGTAGCCTCAAAGGGACTGAACCATCTGAAGACAACTAAGGGTGGACCCAACCAAGCAGAGGTGATAGTCATGTACAATGATGAAGTTGTCAAGAGGCATGTTGTCTACCTGGACCAACATGAGTGTACATGCAGAGAGTGGCAAGTGAGTGGCAAGCCCTGTCCCCATGCACTGGCAGTCATAACAACTGAAAGGCAGCCAAATATGGAGCAATATGTGGATGTGGCCTACTCAGTGCACAAGTTCCAAGCAGCATATGCAGGAATGATTCCTATCATCACTGATAAGAGCCAGTGGCCGGTAGTTGAGAAGGGATTCAAGCTTCTTCCACCAATTGGGAAGAAAAGAGGACTTGGGAGGCAAAGGAAGAAGAGGGTTAAGGGATGCCTGGAGAGAAGTGGCAAAGCCACAAGGCAGGTTACTTGCAAGGGCTGTGGTGAATTAGGCCATAGAAGGACCAGTTGGAGGTGCCCACTAAGTGGCACCAAAAAAAAGGTAACTTACTAACCTACCTTTGCTGAAATCCTTTCACCATTGTTAACTAACTTAATGAAATTGCAGGAAGAGGACAAGAAAGACAAAGACCAAAAAGGGGCCAAAGAAGGGTGCTGACAAGGAGTATGAACCTGCTCCAGCTAGTGAAACTGCTGCAGCACCACCTGAGCCTTCACCAGCTCCACCAGCAGAAGCAGCACCTGAGCCTTCACCAGCTCCACCAGCAGAAGCAGCACCATCACCAAGGACTCCAAGAACAAGGGCAGCAGTAGCAAGGGAAAGAGAGGCAGAGGAAGCAGCAGCAGCAGCAAGGTAAAATCTGAACCTAAATTGTGACTCAGGAACTTGCCATCTCGACAACAGCTCACTAAACCACTTTCAAATGCAGGAGGTTGAACTTGGAAGCTCCACAACCACTTGAAATGATCATTCCAGAGGCTGAATCTCTGCCAAACCCTGCACCAGCCAAGAAGATGACCCCTAGGAGGAAGCAGCTAGCCACAAAGGTGAAGAGTTCTTCTGCCAAGGGAAACTGATGAAGCAATGAATCCTTGTGATCCATATTTTGAGAACTCTGTTATGTCATTGAAAGGTGCATGAACAACTTGTTATGGTATTGTAAGTTGAATGGACAACTTGTAATGTATTGCCTTATAGGTCTGAACAACTTGTGATGACTTTGCTAGGGTTGTGTCATGTATGCAGACTGAACTTGCTATGTTTGTGTCATGTATGAGGACTGAACTTGCTATGGTTGTCAAGAGCATATCAGTGGTCTTGCAGTGATGATTTTTGGATATCATGTACAAGTGAAATAACAGAAACAATATTCCATTAACCATTCAACATTTTCACACATATATGCCCACTGATTGGTCAGACTCATACTAAAACACAGAGCTCATTACTCAACTGAGATACAACTTGAAATAGTTCAACGGGATCCCTAGTTCAACTAACAGACAAGGGAACTAACAACTAGTCAAACTAACAGAGAACACATACATAGCTCCAACCACTACACCAGCACCCATGACCAAGCTCAAAGCCTTCACTGCACCAACCAAAGCATCCAGCTTCACCTCTATTGAGTTCTTCTGCACACGCACCAGTGCCCTTGAATCAGCTTCTTCCTCTACTGCGCCATGTTATTCTAGATTCATCACAATCTTCCCCTGGTCCACCAATATGGCTAGGTACTCTCGCTGCCACTCAAAAAACCTACAAGATCCTGGAACCTAATCACATGGAAACATATTTGATGTGACAATCGATTCAAAACCCTAACAAATCGGAACCCAAAGAATGTGGCTTACCCCTTGCATGTTCCTAGGACATTTGAAGAAGACACGACCCTTGTTGCATTTCTCATCTGTCTAGGCCACGAGCTCGAGCACCCTCTGCAGCCCACACTCCTCGCACATGATGAGGGGGAGCCCTGTCTGCCTCCCGAGTGGGTACTCCCCTATCCTATCTGGCAGCTGCGGACGCCTATTACGTGTTGATGAGCTCGCTCGACGGGACATGGCGGCTAGGGTTGGGGAGGGCAATGGAGGGGCGCCGGCGACCAAGGACGGGGAGACGAGGGATCCCGAGAGACGAAGGAAGAAGAAGAAGTGCGGAGAGAAGCGAACAGATGGGAGGAGACGTCGCTGGTTAAGCAATATACGGCGGGGGCAGAATGGTCTTTTGGCTTCGGTCTTCGAGCGTCAACGGCCCTTTCCCAAGCTGGCTGGCTGATCTGGCATGCCACGTCAGCAAAAATGATAAAATATTAGACGAGTTACTATTTTCTAGGACATTTTTGTAATTGCCACCATAAAGTTGGCAATCAGATAGTCGGCCTCCGTAAGAGTGGCGAATAATTAGATGTCCCCCGCGCGACTGTCACCGTCCTCCCGCCCCCGCAACTGTGATTCATCGCTTCTCAACCTTTTTCTTCTGCCATTCAGCCGGCGTGCGGGCTCTTTCTCTCGTGCGGCAACTGGGCGACCCGCCGACGCCGACGCGAGGTGCCCAGGCCTTCGTCGGGTCCTTCGCCAGCGACGAGCACCCACCAGGTACTGCGCACCCTTTCTCTTCCGTTCCTGATGTGCGAAACCGAGCACCCGAACCCTAACTTAAGCTATTTGGGCATTTTGTAGTCAGATCCGACCTATTTACAAGTGTATACATGCCTACAAACTTCGATTTTCTGCAAAATAGTATTACTGGGTCCGCCCCTGTTCTCCTGGGCTGAGTGAGCTCCCTTCGTTGGGCTTTGGTAGATCTAGATCATGTGCTTCCGAGCGTCTGTGGCCATCCCCTCTTTTATCCGCTGCTGCTGATATCTGGCGACCGGGCAGTGACGGAGATGATGAAGAACATATGCTTTCTTTGCTGTATTTTTTGTGTTGCCCAATGTTCTCTGTGTACAACCAGGGCTGTTCTCTGATTAATAGTATATCTCAAGCTAGCCCCCTGATTTCTACTTATTTGAACTGTGAAATGTTGAAACGTCATGATACTTTCATGATTTTGCATCCGGCAGCAGCCATTGGTTTAGGAAAGTAGTAATTGAGTACTAGATGGTGTTGCATTAGTGGGGGCTGTGTGGCTTGCTGCCTCACTGAGAAGCTCCTTGTGGATCTGAACATGTAGTGGGCGAATCTAGCTTGATTTCAGTGCATATTGGATGGAAATACATATATTTAGCTTCAAAAAAGAAAGAAAAAAAACACTGGTATAGCCTTGGATGTCAAGATCACATGTGTTCTGTACGATTTTCATAACTCATAACTGAATCACCTATTTTACCAAGGTTTTCCTGTAAATCCCTTTATATGGGTTACATGTGTAGGAGTACATCTGAGGCTTATATAAGCATAAATTGAGCTGTAGCCTTTCAGAAAACTGGTTTCAGCATCAGATGGGTAGTGCAGCTGCCCGAGCTATCCTTGCAGATGCTTGAAATTGATCTTTTGGTGGATCATTTCCATTAATCAACCAGCTTCCCTAGTGGAAAATCTCTAACATTTTTCTTATCTCATGGCGGTGCAGGTTTGCATTGATCAGTATGGTGAATGAAAATGCAGATAAAGATCATGACACTGGTCCAGAAAATAAGTTAAGACACAATTTTCGATTGGGAGATATAACATGGGTTAAGTGCAGTGGCTCTTCATGGTGGCCAGCCCAGGTATGAGTTATGACACTGCACCTTGGCAGCATATATCTTAGTGCAGAAAGTGTGTTTGTTTCGCGTAACTAGATAGCACTTTAGGTTGCTAATGACCGATGTCCTTGTTGCTTACGGCACATCAGAACTAAACACTGGATATATTATTTTTTAAATAGGAAGAATCTAAAGTTGACTAGGGTTATAGCTTGACATTTGTGTTTGAAGTTTTGAACAGTAACATTTATCACAATGATTGAAATGAACAACATTTATAGTTCATCTGCCATCACCTCAGCATATGTTTGATCTGAAGTGAAGACAATAGTTTTTTAGACTGAATTTTACCAGCAGGCCCTGAACTTATCCCAGATGGCCTGATCTCATTCAAGTCTACGAACTCTCAAAATGCATATTTGGGACCTTAAACATGTCCTGGGTTTTCAGGTAGGCCCAACTGGTCCACATCAGCCCAACTGCCTATCTGGCTTGCTGCTGTGCCTTCCATGTGGGTTGATGACCAGGTTTAGTTTAGTTAAGTTTTTTTTTAAAATTCCTGAAATAGGTTTTCAGTTGAAGGAACAATCCAGATAACTCTTGCTAGCATATGTAAAACATTCAAACACCTCTAGAAATTTCAGGGAAAATTCTGGGATGTATTATGATGCAAGGAAGTCAGATAAAATATCTGAAATCCTGAGGAACAAGTTTTAGAAGCTTCAAGTAAACCAACAATAAAACAAAACAGAATTGAAAGTATTAAAAATACCAGATTAATATAATAATAAGTAAAAGATTTAGAAATAATATACTCGTACTTTAGTAGGTACTTTTAATACTTTTGCCTGTGTGGCTGGCTGTGTGTGTGTGTTAGGTCCTAACTCATAAAATACCAACACATTATAGGTCCCAAAACTCCTCAAGGAGCAACGCAAGTGCCACTGTGGCATGACACATATCCAGAATATGCAACTTGAGAGTTTGTGGACCTTGTTTGGAACTCGGGACAAGTTTAGGGACTGTTTTTTTACTATTATCTTTATTATTACTTGTTCTGGACTCTAGTTTTCCCTTCATCTAATTACACCCAATTTCTCTTTCTGAATTCAAGGTCATTGATGAATCATGTGTTGGTAGCAAGCCTAAGAAGAAAGACAAGTATGATTGCCTAGTTCGGCTCTATGGAACATGTCAATAGTAAGGGATCCTAAGACACATTAGAGTTTTCTTCTCTTTCTGTAATGATATTCGTTGTGGCATTTTTTAAATTCTTTCTGTTGTTTTACTTTCAGCTTATATGTAGACCCTTGGAAGTCGAACTTGGAATTTGAAATGGTATGCATAAGCTTGTGTCTCATATGGGCAGATATGGATCTTGCTGTATAGTGGTGATAATTAGGATTTGTCATATAAATTCAATGTATGCAGATTCTGAAGCAAGAAAACAAGAGCGCAATGGAAGCATTCCGTGATGTGCTTGAGAAGGTAGAGCAGTCACCTGCACAATTTACAGTAGATATGTTATGGGTAAGTACAAATTTTTGAGAGATTTGTTTAATCCAATGATGCAGGAGCTCTCTGGCGTTAACTCGTGCAGTGATTATGAGGATGGTTATGAAGAGGAAGCTGTCAACTCAAAAGGTCAACATTTTCTTCTTTGCTGTGCAATCTAATGCATATGCGTCCTGTACTCCTGTATACTCAACATGGTTTTCCTTGTGGTTGATCATTTGATTATTCACCGCTCTCTTTTCTATTATGATTCTTGTGACAAGGATATTTTCAGTTTTTATTGAAATTCGTCATTTTTAGGAACATGTTCTATCTGGCATAGTGTTTATGTAAATACAATCCATCTTATGGTTGCTTAAACATCGTATGTTAATTGTTATAAACAATGGTTTCATTAAATATCAGATATGCAACATGTAACTTTATTCACTTAAGCTTTTGGTTTTTTGAAATAAGTTCAATTTTGAACTTGTTGTCAATGACGCAAATTATATTTTACTTCAGTTGCTACACATCTGAATTTTCTTAATTCAATTTTCAGGCGGTGATTCCAAAAGGACCTCAAAGAAGACCTCTTCTAGAAAAGCCATAAAACAAGGTCTGAAGCAACAATATAATGAAGAGGAAGACCAAAATGCTGGGAGCAATGCAACTACTGGAAGTGCTCGGAAAAGAAAGGGTGGGCGTGCAAGACAACCAAGTTCTACTCATGATGATAAAGATTATAGTGACAGTTCAGCTGAAGGTTTAAGGAACAAGAGACAGAAGTATGCTGCTCAAAGTGCTTCGGTAGGCAGAAGGGAAGGGTTGAGACAATCAGCTCGCTCTGATGCCAAGCAATATCTAGATGCAGCTGGGGGTAATACAGAACCACTCACTGATATACTTGGAAGCGAAGGTGCAGCTCGAGGTTCAAAGCATACTGAAATAAAAGCTATGGTCAGGGATATACTGTTCAAGGACATTATTGACAAGGAGCATGATGCTGAAATGGCTTATGTGGATGAAGTGATTAATGGCATTTGTAATGCTACTGACAGTGTGATTGGTAGTGGTGATGCTTCTACGAAAGGCGGACGATGCCTCAAGCAGAGTGGTAGCGGAGTGGAGGGTGAATCAAGCAATGCCCCTGTAAGTTGACCCCGTTGCCCACACCCGCACTCCCCAACTGCTTTTATGATCTCAAATTTTACTTGCTAGTTTGACGAAATTTTCTCAGAGCAGGGGAACAGCAGTGATGACACCGGGGCAACAAAGTGCACGCCGGAATAGGCAAATCAGGATCATGCAAACCCTTGCTCTGATTGCTCCATCGGGATCTCCATTCGACAGGAATGAAGTTGTTGCGGCCAGCCACTGAAAAGTCTAATTCACTTATGAGAGCCTTAAGAAGCAATTAGGTTCAGCGAGACTCCTAGCGTTTTGCAGTCCTCGCCTCCACTCACTATGCCTAGTATGGATGGTACATCCATGGGATATTTAGTTAGTCACTGCTGGCATTAGCTTTTGGGAGGCGCCTATGTATTGCGCCTGATCTGCTGGATTATATATATAAAAAAGGGCGTACCCAGTGTAGAGAGCTCTCGCTCTGTGCGGGGTCTGGGGAAGGGTGTTAGTGGCAAACTTTACCCTCGCCTGTGCAATGCGAGAAGACCGCGACTCGAACCCGAGATCTTCCGGTCACAGGCGGTAAGACTACTGCTTGTACCAGGCCCGCCCTTCATCTGCTGGATTACATAGCAATTGTTATTAATCTATACAGAAGACTTGGACTGAGTTTGATTGCTATGTAATCAAGCGTTTGGTTCTGTACTTCTGTAATTGTGACACTGGCCAATGTGGTGCTAGTGAACCTTAAATATTATGCCCCCATCACCAAGTTGCCGAGTTGCCCTGAATTACTAGTTTCCTTCGTCATTTCAGCTCAGAAGGCTCCGTAAATGGACAGCATCCTGAACTGATGGATCAAATCTTGCTTGACCAGTCACTTGGAGATCCTGCAGTGACGGTGAGGCCGGCGTCCTGAGGAGCAACACCATACGTCCATACGCATCGAGAGAACCTGTCGGGGTGACACGATCACACGGTGTCACGTCAGCAGAGAAATTCCAAGTACGCCACTGCATGGCAGTGTCAGGTCTGCTGGATGGTGCAAAGCGGATCGATGGGCAGGTTCGATCGTGCTTCCTCGTGGCGGGTGCGCTGGTGCATTAACATTGCACAAGATTATGGTCAGAGAGGAGTATAGGGTGATCCCTGAGTTTGTACGTATACGAACCATGAATCGTGACATGTCCCTGAGACCCTGACCCTGACCCTGACGCTCGCCTTCACCTTTCTTTTTCCGCTTCTCTTGTGTGCAGCTAGTCTCGTGCCCAGCCTGCGCTGCAACCAAAGGGGGATACGAGTACTGGCTGTTGCGTCGCGAGGGGACACGCGGTGAAGTTACGCAGTGAATTTGTCGCTCTCCCCCGTCTAGTTTCATCGGTCGCCATGAAAAGAGCGCCGTATGGTTCAGGTGGGCGTTCGGATCGGTTCCTCGGTTATCGATGAAATTCAGTTTCTAAAAATAGAAATCGATCGATTTCAAAAAAAAATTAGAAACCGAGCATTTCGGTTCTTGGTCATTTCGGTTCGGTTCTGATTCTAACCAAACTAACCGAAAATTTTCAGAAAACCTCAAGACAATAATAAATATACTTGTTATAAGGCAAATTTATGCAACACTATATTCATTTTTAATAATAATAATATATAAGAAAACAATAGCAATATAGTAACACAAGTTCAAATATAAAACACTACACATAAACCAAACATAATCCTACAAAATACAAGTAAGTGAAGTATAATTCATGTAATTCAGTTCTTTCGGTTAATTCGGTTAACCAAGAGTAGGAACCGAATTTTCTTCGGTTATTTCGGTTCCTCAATATCAGGAACCGAATAACGAACCGAATTTTTCGGTTCCGGTTCCGGTTCTTTTGGTTCGGTTCTCAGTTAAATTTGCCCAGGGCTACGTATGGTTACAGCGTTTGTGTGTACTGTAGCTGGTGAAAAGTGTTTCTGGCAGAAACAACTCAGGTCTCCTGGCCTATTTGGTGGCGCTCACAACCGTTTCAGATTATCTGACACAGGGCACTGTAGTAAGCCGGGAGAAGCTAAAAATTTCAGCTCACAACCGCTTCGCGACCCTTCGTATCCATCAAAATCGACAAAGCATTCTCGTCCTCTCCTGTCCAGCAGCTCCCTCTACGTCCTCTGTCTCTAACTGTATGTTTGGTATTAGGAATCAAACCTACTGTATTCTAGATAGTATGATGTATTATGAGTCTATTTTTAAAATTTAGTGAAATGTTTTTATTTATCATACTAATACTAATTATTAGCTTATGAGAAATGAGATGCTATTCTATAAACCAAACAAAAAAACTAAAGAATGAGATATTTATAGAGTATTTTATTTCACAAACCAAGCACCTCCTATGTGAACTGATATTCTTTTTGACATGAAGTGCCAAAGTTGACATGCAGTGCCAAAGCCAGAACTTCGAGACTAGGGGGGCAATATTTGTAGGGGTCATTTTATCTTAAATTTGTATCTTAGATAATTAAGAGATATGTAATAGAAAAACAATAATATTAGAGGGGCTAAGGCGCTAAGCCCCCTCTAGTCCCTCTCTGTCTTAGCCACCGTTAATATGCCCTCACGTACTCCTTGTCATTGACCTTTGTCCTCTGGAATCATGGCCTTAACCCTAGCAACTGGAACCACCATATGACGACTTTTTTTTTTTTTTTAAAAAAGACTGAGCCACGACCACGACAGTTTCACTCTAAGCTCATGGGGCCTTCAATTAGCTCCTAATCCCTAATCGTTAATCCTTAAACTACATTCACAACTCTAAATGCTTGGCAGAGAAGTTCAACCCTAAACCCAAGTCACTACTACAGAAATGATTTGTGATAACGCCTCTATTTTTTAGTACGGGCAACTCCCTCACTAGCCGTCCCTATAGAGCCAACGCTCGGGTCCCACCTGTCCAACCGCCCCTACAAATGGATCAGTAGAGGCCGCTGGAACTACCAGCCACCATGAAAATGAATCCATTTTCAAGGGCGACTGGTAGTTCCAGCCGCCTCTACTGCTCCATTTGTACGGCCGGCTGGTAGTTCCAGTCGTCTCTACTACTCCATTTGTATGAACGACTGGATAACCAGCCGCCCCTACTAATGTTGAGGGGCTGTTGTCGGGGGAATGGCCTAGCCCATGAAGGAAACATGCCTTGGGCCTTATGCAAAAGCCTAAGGGCCTATTTGTAAATAATGTACCCATCAGGGGCTTGGTGGCAAACTACCAACCCCCTTCTTCTCAATATAAAGGACCCAATGGGTCATGAGAAGGTGACTCAATTGAACTCTTCTCACTTGCCCCCATATTTTTGTCCCTTATTCATCTCAATTTGATCTTTTTAATCTGCTCCCTCTCTCTCTTCCCTGTTTGGAGGAGTAGCATCCTATCAAATAAGAACTAGAAAGTCTCTGAAATAGTTATCCCTCATCTCATGCCCATCAAAATCACACCCTCTCATCTCGCACCCCCACCCATCAACACAATAAGAACCCACCCCCTCATCTACCTCTCCATCGTACTGATATAGAAAATACAAGATTACTACCCACAAACAAAAACAACACTATGTGAGTAAAGGAGCGAGTGTGTAAATGGAGTGTCGGTGCAGAAAGCGACCAACAAGTAAATATTTGTAGTTTTGTCGTACATTGTGATCGGAGGTGGCCTAACACTCAATGACACAGGGTTTATACTGGTTTAGGCAACGTGCCCTATGTCCAGTTTGAGTCGATCGGTAACTTTATTCCTGAGCCCAGGTGCTCGAAGTTTGCAGTGGGGTTACAAACGGGAAGGAGAAAGATGGGGGTACAAGAGGTCCGATCGGCTCTGGTTGGAAGGGCCGAGAGCGACAGGAGCTCCGCTATGAGCTAAGTGTTCAAGCGTGTGCTTGAGGTCCGAACCTGGCGGTCCTGTGGTTGTGAACTAGTGAACTTGATCGATCTAGTGAAAATGGAATGACTTTGATCAACTGAGTCTTTTGGGAGAGAGCGCATCCCCTTTTATAGATGAAGGAGATGACCTTACAAGTGAGAGGGAGAGACTATGTATGCTTCTAAACCTTGTTGCCCACGCCGGCGGGTATAGGATGATGGTAGGTGCCCACAACACTGTTGGATGTTAGATGCACATGGGAGGTTCTGTCGTCCTTGTTTGGGTATGGTAGATGTCGGTATCTGCATATACTGTTGATGCCCAGAGGCATGTGAGGAGTTTCACCATATGCACTCGGTACGGTAAATCCCGGTGCCCACAACACTGTCGATGCCCAGAGGCATGTGGGGGAGCCTTACCGTATGGGAGTTTAATGGCGCCCACAATACTGTAGGGGAAATATAGGCACCTACAACACTGTTTGTGTCAGGGCGGTTGCAGAGTATTGTTCCTGCAGGTGTACAGGGTATGGTCCCTGGCATCGTGGTTTGACTTGTGCGCCTTGCCCTGCTTTCTTCGTCCGTTGCCTGATCCTTTTTGAGCGGGCGTCCTCGGTCGGTTAGTCCTAGACGGCTCTGGCTGCGCTAGTCATAGAAGAACAGTGAGCAGGGTTTTCGTGTACCCTGGTTGTAGACGTGGGGTTGGAGTCGGAAGTGGTGCTTTGGCTAGCCCTTCCGGTCGGAGAGGCCGTCCGGAGGCGACTGGAGACCGAAGTGAGCGCTCCGATCGGAGAGGTGGGCTAGAGTCGAAAAGCGGACGCTGCTCCTCCTCAGCCAGACCTTTCGGTTGGTTGATTGGATCGTCCTTCTGGCCTGCTATTTAGATACTTGGGCCGGCCCATGAGTTGCATGTTGTCTGCTTGGGCTGAGCCTTTGGGGAAGCCGGTCCATGAGGGACCCCGAGTTTATGAACCCGACAGGAGCCCCCAGGGGATTCGGGCAGAATCGTCTGGGGATTTCCGCCTTGACAGCGGGTGCGTGCGAGTGCACCCATGGGTGTAGCCCCCGAGCCCCTAGGCGGTTTGGGCAGAACCGTCTGGGGGGTTTTTCGTGTTGCCAGCGGGGGAGGTTTTTGTTTTGTTTGCGGGTGCGCACGAGCGCACCCGCGGGTGTAGCCCCCGAGCCTCCGGGTTATTCGGGTAGAATCGTCTAGGGGGTGTTTCTCAGCGGGCGCGTGTGTGTGTGCTTAGTCAAAAATGGAGTTTGTTTAACCAAGGCGTCGTTGCGCAGCCGTGGCATTTAGTTTTTTTAGGGATCGGGTGAGACGGAGCTTACGGATCCTGGCATCGATGCGCGTCGTGGGATCGAGCGAGGCAGTTTAGTCAAGGGATCGGACGAGACGGAGCTCACTGATCTTGGCATCGGTGCGCGCCATGGGATCGGACGAGTCGAAAGTCGTGGATCCTGGCCTTGGTGCTGCCTGTGCAGCCGAGGCGGTTAGTTAGTTTTTTAGGGATCGGTTGAGACGGGGCTCGCTGATCCTGGCGTCGGTGCGCACCGTGGGATAGGGCGAGTCGGAGTTGTGGATCCTGATGGGGCGAGATCGGGGTCGCAGACCCAGGTAGTTTTTGGAGTGACCCAGGTGTTTGGAGCGCAGTCGGAGCATAGCTGGATGGGGTGAGTTTGGGGTCGTAGACCCAGGTGTGTGGAGCGCAGTCGGAGCGTAGCCGGATGGGGCGAGATCGAGGTCACAGACCTAGGTTGTTTTGGAGCATAGTCGGAGTGTAGCCGGATGGGGCATGTTTAGGGTCGTAGACCTAGGTGTTTGGAGTGCAGTCGGAGCGTAGCCGGATGGGGCGAGTTTGGGGTCACAGACCCAGGTGTTTGGAGCACAGTCAGAGCGTAGTCAGATGGGGCGAGTTCGGGGTCGCAAACCCAGGCGTTTTGTATCTTGAGCCCCCGAGCCCTATTGGGCTGTAGTAGGGGTCGGTGTGAGTTATGTGCGTTACCCCATCCTCGGTTCCTCACAACGGAGGGGCTGAGTTTTGTCGCTTGTCCCGATCGCTCGGGCTCAAGTGACGCGCTCGGTGAGTTCGCTAATAGGTATGATCGAGTGGAATCTAGGTCCGTCGTTCGTGACGGGGTCGGCATAGACCTCTTATGGCATTCCACTACTCCTTTACCTGCAACCCGGCAGATGCCTGGGTCATTCCAAAGACTGACCCAGGTGGCCTAACGGCCTCCCCTCGACGGAGATTCTGTGGGCTTGGCAAGAGGTTCAGGATCAAACGAGAAGGTTAAGATGACCCTGTCTGCCAGACTAGGCGAGGGCCGCACGGGGCTCATCTACGTTTTTCTCCCCTGGCTCTGTTGTTGCTCATGTTGAATGAGGCAACTGCCGCTTTGTGATGCAACACGGAGCATTGTGATGCATTTTGCTGTATGTGCGATGCTTAGTGCTCGAGCCCCCAGGCGGTTCAAGGCCCAAATCGTCTAGGAGGCATGGGCATATGGAATGAATGCACGTATGGATGTATGAAATGATTTATAAAGAAATAAAGGGGGTCGGTAGTGTTACCTCGATGACCCGAGTGATGGGGTTTGAAGAGCTCTAGTCGGAAATGTCCGACCGGGACCTATGCTCGTAGTTCGTGACGGAGTCGGCATGGCCTACATGGGGCGTCCCTTTGATCCCTACCTTTCTCTCGGTGTGTTTCCTGAGCCGTTTGAATGACTTAAGAAGCCCGACGGTTTCTCTTGGCGAAGATCTCGTTTTGGGTTTTTTCTAAGTCCCACCTCAAGATGCGGAGAGCCGCCTATGTGCGGGGGTGCTTTGGTTCTTGTGCCTAGCGTGCGGTAGTGGCTAGCGTGTGGTAGTTGCGGGCACTATTCGCCTAAACGGTCGTTTAGCCCGTTTAAACACCGTGTAAACGCTACATGGTGGTGCGCCGTTTTCGTTTAATCACCCGTTTACCCCGCTTAATTGGTCGTTTAGCCCGTTTAATGGGATGTTTTGCCCGAATAATGGCTAAACGGTAGGTGACCGACTGTTTACCGTTTAGCGTTTAGGAAAACACTGGTTGCGGGCCATACCCAGGCCATGTCCCATCTGATCAGGAGCCGTTCTGTCGGGCAGGGCACGTCTCATCGGTCAAGGCATGTCTTATCTGCATTAAATGGGAAAGAGAGAGGGTTTTTCGCTCCGACGTTTTGTCTTCCCCGATCGGCACGCCCTCTCCTAACTACTGTACCCTTTTCCTTAAGTAGGAGAAGGGAGAAGGTTTTTGCCCTGTTGTTTCGCCTATTCCTCATCCGCCGCCTCCTTTTCTCTTCCTTCTTGCCGAGACAGTTTCTAGGAAAGAAAGGGGAGAAAGCGAGGGAGAAGAGAAAAAACTCACCAATCCTTTCTACGATCCCAGAGCGAAATGTTGGACTGGAGGTCGTCCACTATGAGGGAGTCGGTGTTGAAGGCCTTCATCGCAAAGGGGTTCCTACCGCCGAAGGAGGTGACGCATTGGAGGGCTCCCGGGGGGAGGAGTTCCTGCAACCTCGCCATGACAAGGTGGTGTCCTTTCTCACCTTCCATGAGCGTGGGTTAGGGTACCCTGCGCACTGGTTCCTACGTGGGCTCCTCAATGAGTGGGGTCTGGAGTTGCAGCACCTTAATCCGATGGGGGTGCTGCACATCGCCGGCTTCATCACCGTCTGTGAGGCTTTCCTCAATATGGAACTGCACACGGACTTCTTCCAGTGGCTGTTCTCTAGGAGAGCCTTGATGGCGGGGAATCCAGCCGAGATCGCGCCGGTGGGGGGTTTCGCCCTGCAGAGGAAACCAAGTGTGGGAGGCTCATATCCCGCGTACATCCCCTACGACTCCAACTGGGGGTGGCATAGGGAGTGGTTTTATATCAGGAATTCAGTGGAGGCGACGTTCCCAGCGTTCATCGGTAGGAGGCCAGAGAAGTAGGACAGTTGGTCGTGGGGTTGTGCCTGCAAGGAGAAGAAGAAGGTGGAGGTCATCGAGGAGGAGCTCTGGAAGATCATGCGGCACGGTCTTGATAGGGTGCGGGTGTTCCACAAACTCTACCGCCGCTGGGTTGCGCTGTTGGCGGAGAGGATGCAGCCGATGTGGATGTACGGTGGCCCGTCAGACTCGGACCGCGCGTCGTCGGAGGATCTACCGGACAACGAGGTCTAGAGTCGCCTTGGCCGGGTGCTGCAGCTGAAGCCCAAAGATAGGGTAGAAGGGAAGCCCACACCTTTCAATTCCACGATCATGTCTAGACTGGTATGCTCCCTTCTATTTTTGTCCGTGCTTCTTCCTCTGCTTTTCCTATTTCTTGATTTTGGGGCATTCGTTCCATAGGGGCTTGGAGTTTACAAGTCCTGGCCACACCTTCCGAAGGGACTGAAGGGAATGGCCTGGTAGGCCACCCAGAAGGAGGCGGCAGACTCCAGGAAGAAGAGAACCAGGGAGGTTCGGCTGAAGCAGGAGAAGGAGCAGGAGATCGCCCGGCGTGTGAAGGCTGGGAACGTAGGAGTGACGTCGAGTTGGAGCTCACGTCAGAGGATCCCACAGATGTGGATGACATGGTTTTCTCTGAGGAGGAGGAAAGTTGGGAGGTCGTTGTGACCTCGGCGGAGCGTCACAACCCTACGGCGATGTCTGCTGGTGATGAGCAGGAGGCGGAGCGGCGTGCGGTGGTTCCCATGCTGAGGAAGCATGCGGCGAGCACGGACGCCATCGATGAATGGGAGGCAAAGCAGACACGGTCACCGCGCCCCTTGGTGGCATCGCCGGTCCCATCACTGCCTACCGCGGACGTGGCCGAGCAAGCCGGGTGGTCCGAGGAGCGGACTGGCACCCGTGTGTCGCCGTGGCAGGTGCTAGTGCGCGACTCACAGCCGAAGGATGCCCCGCCTATTGTGTACATGGTCGAGCAAGCCGGGTGGTTTGAAGAGTGGACTGGCACCCGTGCATCGCGTGACTCGTAGCCGAAGGAAGCCCCGCCCGCTACTGTGGTCGGGAAATCCCGAGTTGAGGGTTGTGGTGACCCGAAGGCCGAGCAGGAGCCGGTTGGGACGACTCCGCTCTCGGCTGAAGTGAGGGGGCGTAGGTCATAGCCTGGGAGCGGCCCTTACCCCGCAAGCCCATCGACGTCGGGTCTTGCCTTCAGAGTTGTGTCTCTCACCTCCCGGTATGTTTTTCTTTGTTTCTTTTCGATCTTTCGCCATTGAGTCTTTTTGGAGTGTGATTTACCTGAACTTTCTATCAATGGCCAGGCAATGATGGGGTTGAGCATCGCCCCAACTCCCATGCAGGAGGCTTGGAGGCCCACCCTACAGCGTGTCGCGGCAAGCAACAGGGGGAACAGGGTGGTGGTGGTGAACCCTTCCCTTCCGGGGGTGGTGCCCCCTGGGTCGGTTGTTGGTACGGTGGCGGCATCGGCGTTGGCAGCGATCCCAGTGCTGACGGTGGAGGTCGCATCGGAATTGACTCTCATGGCCCCTCCTCCACTAGGCACGGCGTAAGAAGAGAGGGAAACTGAGCTCCCTGCCTCACCGGGTGGAGGGTTGCAAGGCCCACCCTTGCGATCGGAGCTGAAAGCGCTGGGGGGAGACGCGGCTGGGATGAAGTCGAAATGCCCAGCGACGGCCCTCGCAACCGAGGTGGTGGAGATCCCGTCCGATGACAAGGTGAATGACATGGTGGAGCTACCGGTGTCATCGCGGGAGCTAGCGGTGGTTCAGTTGGAGGCTGGGCCCTCTGGTGGGCTGCCGGAGGGCAACCTGGAGTGGCCCTGCCCCGAGGACCCAACAAAGGTGTGGTTCGTCCTTCAGGATTCGCAGGAGCGTCAGCTCTGGGACATCCTTGGGGAGCAAGGACATGCCGCGGTGCCCGAACTCGCCAACCTTTCTGTGAAGCTTGGAGACGCCCAGGAGCGGGTTAAGTCCGTCCAGCAGTTAGTCAAGGTCGACCTGCAGCTTGTCGTGGAGGTGAGTTTCCTGTACTTGTCCTTGACCTCTGAATCTTTTGTTGGTTGCCTTAGCATGCTTGTTTTTTGTAGAGTCTGAAGGGGATGTCATCTCGCAAGTCCCGCTTCCTCCGAATAGAGCACGCTCGGGTGGCTGAGCTTGAGCATCAGCTAGATTCCGCTCGCCGCGAGTCCCAGGACCAGGCGGCCGAGGCGACCGTGGCGCGGGCAGAGGGGCAGCGTACAGCAGAGTGGTCGACCGTCGTCGAGCGAGGGCTCGAGGCGGCGAAGGCCCACTAGGCGGTGACCGATGCGGGGTTGCAGACATCCCTAGCGAACACTGAGGTGGCGCTCTAGAAGTCCCTAGAGACCCTTGAGTCGGAGCAGAGCGCCTTGGTGTCAGAGCGGAACGCCCTAGAGTTGGTGCGGAAGGCCCTGGAGTCAGAGCGGAAGACCTGGTCAGAGGCAGACCAGGAAGTGCTTGCGCTTCGGGGCTGGGTGATGGGGACGGAGGAGGTGAACGCTCGGCTGTGTGCGCAGGCGACTCGACAGGCGGAGGAATTCTCCGTCCTTGAGAACTTCCGCATCGGTACGTACCTTTTCTATTTTTTGTCGTGTTGGTTTTTTCCTTCAACCTAATTCTGAGCTTGTCGCCCTTCTTTCAGAGCTAGGTGGATGGGTGAAGACGCTGGAGCGGGACCTGGAGACGATCAAGGCGACCTTTAGCCGGAATGCAGAGGAGCTAGCCAGGTCCCGTGAAGAGCAATGTGCTCTCGAGGGGGAACTTGACCGGATCCACAACGTTGCCTAGCTCGTCATCTCGGAAGTGTTTGGGTCGGCGCCAAGCACTAGCGTGCCCGCCATCTAGCTGGCGGAGGTCCTAGATGCGGTCCGGGACCTTATCACGAGCGGGTTGTTCTACGGAGCGTCGGGGTGCTAACTTCGGTGGCGATGCACCACCCGACCCTAGACTTCGCTACTATCTGCAGTGGGTATGCTGAAGGCTTGAGCACGGAGGACATCCAAACGATCAGGGAGAGCTTGCTGCCGCATGCACGGTCGGTGGCAGAGCAAGTCTCTGCTCAGTGGGTGATGGACGTCCGTCATGAAGACATGGCTAGAAGCATGCGTGGGGAGGATATTGCCTAGCCTACGGATGGCACGGAGCCTAGGTCGGAGGTGGATGTCGCCCCGGCTTTGACTGAGCCAAATGTCGTGCCACCGGGGAGTGAGCAGCCCACGCCTTCGCTGGTCGCACCGACAGCAGATGCCGCCAAGCCGGTCCAATAGCTTGTAAAATATAAGTAGTTTAGTGAACGTAAAAAGTTTAAGTTCGTGGGGGAGCCCCCATGTAAATGTTCCTGTGTGCTTAATGACTACAGTTGGTTTCATTTTCTGTGATGGAGTCAATCCGTTCGGAGAAGCTTGTTCCCTTTTGTTCCTTAGTTTTCCCTTAGCATAATTTTGTTTTTTATTCTTTCTTTCTCATACCTGCCTATTTGTCCCGTAGGTTGCAACCTTGGGAGCCTAGGGCATGGCCCGTGAGGCTCAGCTGCTCGTAACCGTAGGGAAAGGCGGGGTGCGATCGGTCAGAATATTTTAAAGCAAAGCTACGTAAGGGAAATTAAAGGAACGAACTCCCTTTTGATCGGGTAGGAAGGAATTTCACCATATGATAGTAAACAAAACAGAGAGATAGTAGTGCCCCCTAGTGGAGCCCCCGAGCACCCCAGGCCGAAAAGTGTTTGGGTCGGGGTGCTTTTATTAGAGCATACGCTAAGTAAACAATGGTAAGACTAAAACTTAGGGGAAGAAAATGACATAGTTGTTCCAAGCATTCGGAGAGAATGTCATCGTTGTTGTCCTTCAGTCAGTAGGCGTTTGGTCGGATCACTTCAACCTTCAGTCGTCTGGATCCTTGCCTGCTACACCCCCTTTCTCAGTCGCTGCTTCTTCGCCTTTTTCTTCCTTTGGCCTGCCAGCCTACCGTAGAAGGCACTTGAGCAGCTGGCAGTCCTTGTAGAGGTGTTTGACAGGGTAGTCGTGGTTGGTGCACGGGCTCTCCATGAGCTCATGGAAGTGGCCCAGAGGGTCCTGCTGGGGCTACATGCCCACGTGATCAGCCATGGCGACCAACGCCGAGTTGGTCGGTCGGCGGCGATCCTTTCTATTCTTTTTCACCCTCTACGTGGAGGGACCCTCGCCCTGATCCTAGTGCTTGGCCTTGCCTTTACCCCGGTCTCCGTTGGAGCACGGCGGGAGCGGCGCTTGCTGGAGGTTTTGGACAAAGGTCCGTGGTTCTGGGCCATCAGTGCTGGGACTCCAGTTGCTGCTGCTTGTGTCTCGGTTCGGTCCGAGCAGCGCTTAAACAGGCGGTCGGTACGAAGCGGTCGTCAAGTCAAGACGAGGTGCTAATGCGGCCTCCTGTGCCGCGCTCGGCAGTCGTCGTGGTGATCGGGTGGGGCAACCCATCTGTTGCGTCCCCATTCCCCTGGTAGGGAGTGAGGCCACGAGTCAGCGTCATGATATGGAGCTCTCTGCTTGTTGCACGACAGCGGTCTCCACTAGTGCCCGAAGGTTTCGGTGGATCGCCTGTTCATAAGGGTCGTTCTGCTCAGACAGGCCGCGCAGAAGCATTGCCATAGTGACAATGTTCTGGCTGCCCCGAGCGAACTGTGGGGGATCATTCCCCCTGTCCATGGAATTGCGCTAGACCCGACGTGCGTGACCCTGGGCGTCGCTCTCCAATCTATGCGCACGGGGAGCAGTGTGGTGCGCCGAGCGCGCTGGCGCAGTCGGTGGCTGATGCAGCCACTGTTGTCATAGTGCCTCGCCGTGCTCCCGTGTGAGCTCGGGGGTCTTCGCATGAGAGTTCGGTGAGGTGTGAGTCTGTGAGGACTCTGCTTCCGCCGGTGGGTGTCTCAGAGCGTCTGCCATAGCGCACTCCCGGGACGGACGATGGCTAGGCGCCATGTCACCAATGTTGGAGCCGTCACTCTCGCCATCGTCATCCATGAGGTCAAGGAAATAGGTGGGAGCATAGCTCGCCATTCCCACGAATTCAGACGTGAGAGGGGGCGACGCCGGCATCCTTCGGAGCCCCCGGGCGTACGTGTCTGCGGGAGACGTGAGGTCATAGGGGAACCAGTCGTATGGCGGTCGCGTCGAGGACAACGGGGTCTCTCTGGGTAATCGGCAGACGATAGAGAATAGTAAGTAAATAACAGCATGTACATTACTCACAGCACGGTTTGAGCAGAGCGTTTGCTCGGAACGAAGCGCGGATGCCGCGTCGTCGAAGTTGTGCGTCTTGGAGTCGATGGAGGGCGCCCCTCCGACGGGTGCCGGAACGTGAGCCTCCTCACTGAGGTGTAGTATGCCGAGCCGGTCGGCGACAAAGTCTAGGCTTCCGAAGAGGAAGGCCTGGGATGGCTCGAAGACAGGTGGAACCCGCATCCCAAACGGTGGGAGAGCGGGAAACTTGAGTGAGCCAAAGCGAATCGTATCGCCTGAGCTCGCCACAGCGAGGGTGGCGGAAAAGTGGGCCATCCTATGACCAAAAAGTGTTGAACGTACGACGTCTTCCCCACGGACGGCGCCAACTGTCGGTGCAGAAAGTGACCAACAAGTAAATAATTGTAGTTTTGTCGTACGTTGTGATTGGAGGTTGCCTAGCACTCAATGACACATGGTTTATACTGGTTCAGGCAACGTGCCCTACGTCTAGTTTGAGTCGGTCAGTGACTTTATTCCTGAGCCTAGGTGTTCGAAGTTTGCAGTGGGGTTACAAACAGGAAGGAGAAAGATGGGGGGTACAAGAGGTCCGGTCGGAAGGGCCGAGAGCGATAGGAGCTCCGCTATGAGCTAAGTGTTCAAGCGTGTGCTTGAGGTCCGAACCTAGCGGTCCTGTGGTTGTGAACTAGTGAACTTGATCGATCTAGTGAAAATGGAATGACTTTGATCAACTGAGTCTTTTGGGAGAGAGCGCATCCCCTTTTATAGATGAAGGGGATGGCCTTACAATTGAGAGGGAGAGAGTATGTATGCTTCTAAACCTTGTTGCCCACGTCGACAGGTATAGGATGATGGTAGGCGCCCATAACACTGTTGGATGTCAGATGCACATGGGAGGTTCCGTCGTCCTTGTTTGGGTATGGCAGATGTCGGTACCTGCATATACTGTTGATGCCCAGAGGCATGTGAGGAGTTTCACCATGTGCACTCGGTACGGTAAATCCCGACGCCCACAACACTATCGATGCCCAGAGGCATGTGGGGGGAGCCTTACCGTATGAGAGATTAATGGCGCCCACAATACTATAGGGGAAATGTAGGCGTCTACAACACTGTTTGTGTTAGGGCGGTTGCAGAGTACTGTTCCTGTAGGTGTACAGGGTATGGTCCCTGGTATCATGGTTTGACTTGTGGGCCTTGCCCTTCTTTCTTCGTTCGTTGCCTGATCCTTCCCGAACGGGCGTCCCCGGTCGGTTAGTCCCAGTCGGCTCTGGCTACGCTAGTTGCAGAAGAGCAGTGAGCAGGGTTTTCGCCTACCCCGGTCGAAGACGTGGGGTCGGAGTCGGAAGTGGTGCTTTGGCCAGGACTTCCGGTCGGAGAGGCCGTCCGGAGGCGACTGGAGACCGAAGTGAGCGCTCCGGTCGAAGAGGTGGGCCGGAGTCGGAAAGCGGGCGCTGCTCCTCCTCGGCCAGACCTTCCGGTCGCTTGATTCGATCGTCCTTCTGGCCTGTTGTTTAGATACTTGGATCGGTCCATGAGTTGTGTGTTATCTGCTTGGACCGAGCCTTTGGGGAAGCCGGTCCGTGAGGAACCCCGGGTTTATGAACCCGACATGGAGCGAGTGTGCACAGGCTAATAAAAGATTTATACTTCCTCAACCCAACTGAGTGAGACCTAATAATGAGTGAAAAACAAACAGAGAGAAATTATAAACATAAAAACTAAAATAAGATGTGACCAATAATGAATAACAAAAATAAACATATTGTAGTATATACCATTATAGTTGAATATATTTTCCATCATCTCTTATATGCGTAAGGAATTTAAAGTCTTCTTTTGGAAATATAAAATCTGCAATGGGTGCAATTTCAACGTCCAAGTATCTGACAACAATTCCCTTGCCTCCCTGACAAATTGATTCTAATTAGCATAACAATTATACAAAATACATTCACATTTAGAGGGTGTTTGGGACTGCTCCGCTCTCGTTTTCGTAGCTCTGCTTCAGCTCTGCGTTGCCAAACACTAGCTCTAGGAACTCTGCTAAAAAAAAAGGTGAAGTTTAAGGCCAACCCCACTTTTTTTGTGAAGCACTTCAAGAGATACTCCATAATTTAGACTTTTATATCTCCTCATGGAGTTGGAAAGAAATTACCCACACTTGCCACTCATTAATGCAAAAACCAATTTGCTTTCTGAGCCTACCTCACGTACGCACACCTGATTAATTCTAATGGCCATGGTTTTTTTTTCTATTTCTCTAGCATGCATATTCACATACCGGTTACGTGATAATTCTAATGGCCATATTTTTTTATTTCTCTAGCATGCACGTCAGGTTAATGCATTCGAAGCCAGCTTATAGTATAGTACATACATGGATGTATATATACGTAGCATATATATATGGATGTCAATGTTTTTTAATTATATAGTTATTAGAGTATTTTCAAAAGCACGAACATGTTTATATCTGGACATGTTGCTACATGCCGATACTTATTGGAATTACATCAAGCATGCATGCATGTGTATGGGGCAGACGGGTCTCTACAATATGGCCATGACAACTGCAGTAGCTTACCATCGGTGGTATTTGGATCAGATCGTTGCGAACACCGTGATCCGCGGGCAGCCGGGCACACGTGCACCCAATGATCCCACCTGTTCTCCGGCGAAGTCGACGATGGCCGCCGCCTTCCTCCCTTTCATCGATGACATGAGGTGCCATCCGGCCGCGGGCTTGGCGCTTGTGGTAGTCGTCGTGCACTCGTGCGGCGGCGGCCACGGGGTTGTCGAGATGGGATCGGGTCCAAATTGTAAGGGGCAAGAACTCAGAAAGGTAATTAAGATCTTGGACAATGGATGGCTCATATAATACGATGCATAGATCGAACGGTTAGGAGAAATCTTACGTCTTACATGTAAGATCTCGGATGACGGACGGCTCAAATAACACGACGTCTAGATCGAATGGTTACTACAGAGGGAGAGCCCCCTAAAAAACTCGCTCTTTTCTAGTGTGAATTATGTTTTGAAATATATGTTTTTAATAAAGTATTTGTATTTATAGTATTTTAACATCATATTTCAATTAGTAAAAGCAAGCATACACTTATATCCCAGAAAGGTATAACAAATATGTAGCCCCAACAAATTTTCTATCATTTATTTTCTATTTTTCTCGGAAAATATCAAGTCCAATTTTAATTAGGGACATAATGGACCATTTGCATGTAAACAACCCATTTCTGGAGCTAGAGCTAGGCTGTGGGCCAAACAGTACCGCCTGCTCCACAAACTCCACGATGGAGCTGCTTCACGGTAGAGTTGGTGGAGCGGAGCTGCAAAAATAGGAGCGGAGCAATCCCAAACACCCTCTTAGTCTCATTACAAAGACACAAATCTGGAACCTATAAGCCATTAGACTTCAGCAACTTTAGACTATTCCTCTCAACAAAATCTTGACCCATTAAAAAATAGTGTGCTCGAGGCTCTCTAGCGTTGTCGGGGACCAATACTAGGGTACCTAAAGAGGAGGAGCTAATGACCATCAATGTTGATTCGTCCGCGCGATCAAGAGCGCGACTACACCGCTTGCTGGATCCCGCATCGTCCGACCATCGAGGCGGTAGGCCCTACCTCGTCTGACCCCGAGGGTTGGCTCCGCCTTGGTGGGAGCTGTGGCCGCGGGCCCCATTTTGCTCGACCCCCGAGGGTTGGCTCTGCCTCGGCTGACTCCCGAGGGCTGGGTCCGCCTCGCCCGACCCTCGAGGGCTTGGTCTGCCTCACCCGACGTCTGAGGGCTGGCTCCACCTCGTCCGATGTCTGAGGGCTGGGTCCACCGCGCTCGACGTCTGAGGGCTGGCTCCGCCTCGTCCGACATCTACGCGCGACTCCTTTATAACGACGCGCGCAGGTAAGGAAGGGCACTAAAGTCAACCGCAATACCGAGGACCGTACCCTGCATGCCTGCAGGAAAGTACTATCAAGCCATGCCAGAAGGGTGCTTTGTGACCTTCCAAGCATGTCAGAACCCAAACAGTGTTGTAGGCATCGACATTTGCCTTACAGTGTTGTGGGCGCCGTCATTTGCCCTCGGGCGCAGATTCTTACGGAAGCTCACGACAATCACTACGGTCTAGAAGGAAACTCATATCATCCACAGTAACAGACATGCGGTCACTGTGCTGCCTGCTCCCTGTATGGCCATTGATCAGCACCCTGGTCCGCCGCGCCGCCCGTCGGGGCGGGATGGGACGTGACAACTCGCTGACAATGCCAAGACATGGCATTGTCAGCAGACAGACACCCAGCGCGGCCCTGTCAGGGTCAGCGGACATGCGCCCGACATGGAGTTATCCCTGTCACTGCCTGCCATGTGAAGGATGTTCAGAAGCTTACCGGATGCATGACCACCCTCAGCCGTTTCATATCAAGATTAGGCGAAAAAGGATTACCGTTCTTTAAACTGCTCAAAGCATCCGAAAAGTTTGAGTGGTCGGAGGAAGCAGACGCTGCCTTCACACAGCTGAAACAATACCTTACGTCACATCCGGTCCTCACTGCTCCCAGAGAAGACGAAACACTCCTGCTTTACATTGCGGCTACTAACAGAGTGGTCTCTACGGCCATGGTGGTCGAGCGCGACGAGCCCGGCCACGTCTACAAGGTACAACGACCAATCTATTTCATCAGTGAGGTACTCAGTGAGTCCAAGACCAGGTACCCACAGATTCAGAAGTTGATCTACGCCATACTGATAACATCCCGAAAGTTGAAACACTACTTCGACGGATATCGTGTGGTGGTCATGACTGAGTACCCTCTGTGAGACATCATTAGCAACAACCATGCCGCACCCGGCTAGCTGGTCGGGATTTTCGGTGGACGCCGACCTAATATATCAGAGATAAGTTCAGAAGACAATAGTATTCAATACAAATTGTAAGCTTACGTCAAGGTTACAAATACTTATAGCTTGGAAGCACGGAAGGACGTGGTGAAGGAGCATCTCTTCGACCGTGCTTGCTCCACGTGCTCGGCGGGTTCCACTGGGTCTGTTTCCACGACCAGTACCGGCGCCGGGGCTTGGTGCTTGACCCCTTTGCCGCTTGTCCTCTGTGTTGCAGTGGTCGGTGATGTGATCCTTGCTGGCATAGAGGAGCCACCCTGCTCCATCGACTCCAGTTGTCTCCTCCTCTTTCGAGGGACGAGTCGGAAGATGTCTGCATCCTCTGTTTCATCATCTGACAGTGGGAAGATGGCCTGACGACGTTTGTTGGCTGCCGGCCGCTTGCCAGCAGCCCTGGCCGTTGCCTCCTCCCCAACCCCGAGTACGGCCCAGTCGACGTCTTCGGCCCTGGCGCTGGTCTAGGCGGTTGGGCCGACAACTTGCGGCCAATCCACACCAGGGGGTGGAGACACAAACACTGCTGCCCTGTCACGACCATTACTCTGGGAAACATAAAGGCGACAACATAGTCAATCTTTGTTACAACATAACTCTACAGGTACAAGGAAGCATAATTCACCTTTGGGGGAGGTCGGGCCAGCTTGAAGGCATGCTCGATGTCGCTTAACCTGACATAATTGGGATCGGCTAAGTTGAATAGCTCCCCAATCCTGGCCTTGACTTCGATCTTATCAAGCGCCTCTTTTCTGGCCCTCGTTGGATCTGCGCTCCCCTGGTATTCGTAGCCAGGATGTACCCTCCTCTGGCAGGGCTGGATCCTTCGGCTAATGAAGTTCCCGACCACGCTTGGACTGTCCAGCTTCCCCCATAGGATCATCCCGAGCAATTCTGCGATCTGTTCCAAGTGCTCGGGCTTCTCCGACCAGTTGTTCTTCTTCTCTAGAATGAACCCCACGTCGCATAGGGTGATCGTGTTTGGCTCTTCGCGGATGTAGAACCACTTCTTGTACCAGTCGTCCAGCGATGTGTTCCAAGGGCAGTAAAAGTACTGGGCCTTCATCTCGTCGCGCAGATTGAGGTATACACCTCCGCCTCCGGCTATCTTCGAGCCGCCACTTCCTTTCTTCCACAGATAGAACAGATGGCGAAAGAGGTCGAAATGGGGCTGGAAGCCACCATATGCTTCGCAAAGATGGATGAAGGTGGAGACAAGAAGAATCGAGTTGGGATGCAGATTGCAAATCCCAATCTCGTAATACAAACAGAGCCCCTGAAGGAAAGGGTGCACTGGAACCCCAAAACCCCGCTTGAAGAAATCCTTGAAAACCATAATCTCACCTGGTTGTGGATTAGGGTAGCTTTCTCCTTCCGGTGCGCGCCATCCTGCGAGTGCCTTGTTGTGGAGCACTCCCATGGTGACGAGGTCTTCGATGGTCTGCTCGTTGCTCCTTGACTTCCACCACTCCTTCTCCATGACTCCGGCTTTCTTCTAGGCGTCTCTCTTCGCCATTAATCCAACCTTGCTACAGGGGTGGATACGGTGGAGGGGTGATTGGTGATGATTTCGGAGGTATAGGGTTTGGCAAGAGGAAGAAGAAGGTTGCGGCGGCGAATGATAATGGGGATCGGTAAAAAGTAACTTACCAATTCTATATTATAAATAACCAAGGGTTCTATCGTTTCATCCGCCTGAGATTCTTGGGAGACGTGCGCACGTGCCGCAGACGGTTGTTTTCACAACCTCGAGATCTACGCCAATAAACGTGCCCCTTCGTTACCAGTGTACGCGCCTCTTCATTGCTAGTGGGAGAGGGCCCACACTGACGCACCTCTTTACAGGTGCCAAGCGACTGTTTGCTAGAAAGGGCAAGAAGACAGTATGATGTGCTATACCTGTCTGTTTTTTTGACCAGACAAATACGATTGGACTTGACAGAATATGAAGATAAATAAATACACCAAATAATAGTACAAGCGGCGTTCGCTTTTTCGCTGCATGTCTTGTGCTCAAGGATGGTGCAGACCGCTACCGTGCTCAGGGACTGCCTAGACTACTACCATGCTCAAGGATGGTGCAGACCACTACCATGCTCGGGGACTGCCCAGACCACTACCGTGCTCGGGGACTGCTACGACCACTACCGTGCTCGGGGACTGCTCCGACCACTAATGTGCTCGGGGACTGTCCCGACCAATGCTCGGAGATCGTTCTCCTCGGCTACATGTGATTTGTACTCACATACAGTTGAGAGACATTTATTTAGACCTTGCTACAAGGCTCATACTTCGCCTTCCAGCAAGCCCGGGGACTACATTGGTACGATGCACCTGCCGGTGCATCTCGTATCGCCTGTACAATGATTGGATTCTCAACTTAACTAGGAATTTTTTAGACCCTGGCACCACGTGCCTATGTCACCTACTATCAGGCTCGGGGACTAAGTGGGCACACTTCACCTTGCGGTGAATGCGTTTATTTAATCGACCCTTATGCTTTGACTGATTAAACGGATTACTATCGTGCTCGGGAACTGTCCCGACCACTGCTCGGAGATCGTTCTCCTCGGCTACATGTGATTTGTACTCACATACAGTTGAGAGACATTTATTTAGACCTTGCTACAAGGCTCATACTTCGCCTTCCAGCAAGCCCGGGGACTACATCGGTACGATGCACCTGCCGGTGCATCTCGTATCGCTTGTACGACGATTGGGTTCTCAACTTAACTGGGAATTCTTTTTAGACCCTGGCACCACGTGCCTACGTCACCTACTACCAGGCTCGGGGACTAAGTGGGCACACTTCACCTTGCGGTGAATGTGTTTGTTTTCGACCCCTACGCCTCTGATGATCAAGGATGCTACGCTTCAAGATTCACTTACATTTCTTTTCAGAAATACAAGTGGGCACACTTTACAGGATGGAAATCTTTTTCTTTTTTCTTAAGAGCACCATACATTCTTCGGACAACCTACTTCTTCGGCGACAATGGTGGTCAGAGATGTCAAAGACTCAAGCCTTACTTGTCGGAGACGGTTAAAATGGCGTGTCGCAGCATAATACATAGTGCTCGGGGACTAGCTGTGGGGGTATTAACCCCTATACCTTTATGGCTAGGCTTGGGCCGGCCCAAATCAGAGGGTTTGGTCCATCAAAAGACGACGCGTGGTCCGGCCAACCTATTTGGAGTCCCGCGCAAGGAGTCAAGGCAGATTTGGCGATCAAGCAAGATCCTGGTCGGTTAGAATAGGAATCCTTATCTGGCCACCTATGACAATTGTAACTGGCTAGGATTAGTTTCCAGATCTGTAACCCTGCCCCCTGGACTATATTAGGCGGGCAGGGGACCCCTCTAAAAACATCTCTCATTGACATACAGCAATACAATCAGACGCAGGACGTAGGTATTACGCCTTCTTGGCGGCCGAACCTGGATAAAACCTCGTGTCTGTCTTGCGTCACCGTCTTGTTTGTGGCTTGCGCATCTGTCTGCCGACAATCTACTATCTTGGGCATATCCCTAGGTAGACTGCCGACCATATTTCGTCGACACAAACCATAAATCTTAGCATATTCTTTGGAGTCAGGAAGTTATTCCCACTAGTCGGGTAAGTCTTGTGAGTACATTGCGTACTCAGGGTTTATTACCCCTGTTGCGGGTGATGCATGAGAAGTACCTTTGTGTGGAGAATTCTTCTGGTGGGCTCAAACAGAATCTTCGTTCCTATCGCTAGATGTTTATTTAAATTCCGCTGTTTACCATTCCGCACTCTGACATTTGGTAATGTAATAATGTACTTTTAAGAACTTCTGGTGTATGAAATGGACCTGTATTGTAACTCGTTCTCATTATTGGATCCTTGGGAAAAATATGGATCTTTCGGGCTCTCCCTTGGGGTGTTCCCGACGGATACCGCTCGCTGTAGCCTGTTTCCGGGGTGCTTAGTGTCTGGGGGGAGACGAGCACCTCCGTAAGCGTACTACCCTCTCTCGCCCGTTTGTAACCCTTGCTACGAACTTTTCAGTGCTAATAACACGAGCAGCAGCCATGAACTGAACGTAGGGACATTCTGTCTGAACCAGTATAACCCTTGTGTCTTTTTAGCACACCATCCGGGCCAGACACGCAATAACACAAATTTACTCGTTGGTGTTTATTCGAAACACCGACAAGCATAAACAGCTACAAAGCTAGCTAAATCTTCTATCAGTCTTCTTCTTATTGGTTTATCTTTCTCCATCAAAGTAAATATATTTTTTCTTTAATATACCATCCATAATGAAAGGAAAGGATCGCTTATTGCACTCTTTTTTTATAAAGTCAGAATAGCTTATTGTGGGGTTAGATATGGTGGTATCATATAGCCCTCCTGTCAAGATTAAAGATTAAAGATATAACTTTCATAAAAAAAGGGGGCTTGGCACCTCCCAAAATGTGCTCTTTTAAGGGGGAAGGTTTTAATTTCAATTCCTTTTGTGGAGGAGGTTGTAGAAGGTTAGTGCTTAATTAGAGTTTTGACTTTATCTCTCTTCTATGGTGGTTGAGACATTTATGGAGCAAATTAGACCAAAGTTTTGAAGGTACTAGGTAAATTAATTAGGGGGACAAGATTATACCCTTGTTTAGTAGTTCTTCCTTAATTTTAGTGGACTATTAGTTAGTTTTATGGATGTTGATCTAGATCTAGAACTAGGGTTTGGTTTTGTTTTGCTAATAACATTCATATTATCTTTTGTTTGATAAATGGGATTAAATTTGCATGAAGGATGGTAGGTAAAATATTAATTGTTGCTAATTATTTTATTTGAAATTGTTTATTATAATCAAGAAAGTGGATAAATGGGATTAAGTTTGCATGAACGAGTGGGTAAAATATTGATTGTTGCTAATTATTTTCTTTAAAATTGTTTATTATAATTAAGAAAGTGAAAAATGTGATTAAGTTTGCATGAAGGATATAGCGGGTAAAATATTAATTGTTGCTAATTATTTTTTAGAAATGATTTATTATAATAAAAAAGTGGAGAAACATGATTAAGTTTTCATGAAGGATATAGTGGGTAAAATATTAATTGTTGCTAATTATTTTCTTTGAAATTGTCTATTATAATTAAGAAAATGAGAAAACGGGATTAAGTTTGCATGAAGGATATAGTGGGTGAAATACTAATTGTTGCTAATTATTTTCTTTGAAATTGTTTATTAAGAACAAGAAAGTGGAGACATATATATTTCTAATTAGGTGTGGATAATGATGTCATTATTTTTTTCTCTCACATGGTGGTTGAGAGGCATCATATATTTATATTTCTAATCGAAATAAGCATGGCCTTCTAAAACTAGTTATATTCTTCCAAGTAATTATTGATTCATATATATATGAATTAGTCCTTTATGTTTTTCTTTGTTGTTGTCCTACAAGATGGACTACAAGATCTCTTGGATGTATCGTTCATTAAGGTGGAAGTCATGTTTCAATGATGAAATGGATAAATTTATTGAAGCCGCAGAGAAGCATACAATGGCCCAGAATAATACTAAAATTCTTTGTCCGTGTAGCAATTGCAAGAATTATCTCGCATGGAAAGATATGACTATCATCTGATCACACTTGATTATGCGATGATATGTTAAGGACTACAGATTATAGATTCATTATGGTGAAATGGTTGTTACATTGATCTAGAAGAAGAAGAAGTCTGAAACCTAAATTACCTGGACAAATATATAGCTAAGCTCGATGCACAAATATAGATGGTCGTGAACAAGGTGGTGCGAGGGTTAAAAGTCACCCCTACAAAACTGATTTGTAAGGTGACTGGTAATCCCAATCGTCCCTACAAAACTATTTATAGGGGCTGCTAGGATTACCAACCGCCTCTACAAATCAGTTTTGGTAGGAGCGGCTGGCCCAACCGCCCCTATAGTGGCTGGGCATAGTAGTGAGTCTCGTGAGAGATTGCAAAGACCAAAGCCGCTAGAACAGAAAGATGGATCATTAATTGGATCAAATTAATAAGAGCATGTTTGAATTCACTAGTGGTAAGAGCATAATCAAAATTTCCTTAGTAAGCAGTTAAAAATTAAAATTAGTAGACGATAATCAAAATAGACTTGCTATTAGATCTACTAACTATTAGGCCAGTCTAATTTGGGGTCTCATGAGAGTTTCATAGGACATTAAATAAACTAACATGACATAGTATAGATGAAAAGATATATGATGAAAGTTTTACGGGAAAGAAACTTATCCTCTGGATCAACTGGAACTACCACATGTTTCGTGTTTTTTTTTTCCGGAAAGGCTGAACCAGCACAGGTACGCTCTAAGCTCATGGGGCCTTCGATTAACTCCTAACCACTAACTTAAACCTAGCGTTTTAAATCATCGGCTAATGAATTTAACGATTTACCTCCTGAAACAGCTAGCAACCAGTTAAATCAGGCTATAGCGGCAGAAAACAACTAAACTATACTTGGAGCAAATAGTAGATCCTCCACAGTCAGCTATATCAGAAGATAGCGACAGCTATAGCAGAAGATTTAGAACCTTGCCTAAACCACAACCATGATGCCTTATGAGTTCATTAACTAGTGCAAGAGAGCCAAGTCAACTATCCAATCACCTATCAGTAGGTGGGTGTAAACAACCATGATGCATTATGAGTTTTTTCTTTAAATTTAGTGGAATGACTTTATTCTTCTAGTAATACTAATTATTAGTTTGTAAGGAATAAGGTGACGATTGATCAACCTATTTCGTTCTACAGACCAAACAAAAAAAATTGAGTGAAAAGATGGTGAAACTCTCATTCATCAAACCAAATACTACCCTATAGTAAACCAAATAGAACCTCAAGAAACAAGAATTCATTCCTAAAAGTACACTCGTGTAGAATTAAGGTTCCCAAAGGGAACACATCTTAGCTCTACGAAACGTTGGGTGGGGAAAAGCGTTCCCTTTGCGGGCTTCACTCGTCACTTCGCATGAAATGGTTCGATTCTCTCTGGACGGTGATTTTTCTTTCAAGCAGGCAAGCCACTCCTACGCTGCAGCAGCGTTTTGTCCGCCGACGCTTTTCGCTGACCAGCCGACAAGTTACGTTCCGATGGGAACGTGGAAAAGCAGCCCCGGTCCAGCAGGAATTCTGATCCGTCCCTCCCAGTCCCAAAGGCTGCCGCGCCCTGACGCAAAGCGCCGCAGCGATAAGCCACAGGCGCCGTGTCGCTCCCATGTCCCCGCGACACGACGTGCTGCCGGTCGGCTTGCCTGTGTCGCCTCGCCTCCTTGCCCAGTTGCCCTGCTGCCGTTTGCCGCTGCCCAGCCCGAAAACACGCTTCGGCGCCGGGCCAGGGTTAGGCCCTGCGCGGCCGACGAGGCAAAAGGCGTCGAAACCCTTCCCCTACGCGGAAGCCCCGTTTTCCACCGCGGCACCGCGCGCCAGGCGCCAAAACAGCCGTCGTCGCGCCACCCAGCCGAGCCACCCCGAACAAAAAGGAAGCGGCGCGCGGCCCGAGCGCTGCGCAGTCACTGCGCCAGCATGTCGTGGTCGCCCGCCCGCTTGATCCATAGATGTCCCTTTTGAAAACCCCGGCCCGCGACGCTTCCGCTTCCGCTTCCGCTTCCACTTCCACTACCGGACGAGACGAAGCCTGGCTCGGCTCGTATTCTAACGTCCTGGCTCTGGCCGGACAGGCTTAGCACATGCAGCTTCTCTTGTTTGGTTATCGTTTCTGTCTAGCCAAGTCACGGAGAGACGCTGTTTGGTAGGCTCCCTCGTCCCGCACCACTGCTCTCTCATTCGGTACCTCACGCTCAAGTGCGCTGCACCACGGCAGCCTGGCCCGATAGAAACGAGAAAATTTCTCGTATCCACAGAGAGCCAGCTTCGGGCGTCCGTTTTGCATGGCCTGGGACAGGCCCAGTGGCTGGCGCAGCAAGCGCTAGCTGCACCTGCACGCGAGGAGCCTGGTTGGGCTGCATCCAGGAAACCAAACGCGCCCCTAGCGCGCTACGAGCGTTTTACACCAACCCAACTCGCTGGTCCGTTCAGTTTCTTGGGGGCGGAGACATGGTGGTGACGGACGACGGAGAGGGGGAGCGCTCGACGCCGGCGCCGGCGCCGGCGCTGTGGGAGAAGGAGCGGGGCCGGAGCCACAGCGAGGCCGAGCGCAAGCGGCGGCAGCGGATCAACGCCCACCTCGCCACGCTCCGCACCCTCGTCCCCTCCGCATCCCGGGTACGTGCGTGCGTTACACTTTCACACGAGAGACAAAAGCGATCGAAGCAGCATGGCTCCCTTGCGAATGATGCATGGCCGCTCTCTCCTGAATCCTGATGGGGTGTACGGTGGCTGACCCGCGCTCGTGCAGATGGACAAGGCGGCGTTGCTGGGCGAGGTGGTGCGGCACGTGCGGGAGCTGCGCGCGAAGGCGAGCGACGCGGCGGCGGGGGTCGGCCCCGGTGTCATCCCGGGGGAGGGCGACGAGGTGGGCGCCGAGGAGGAGGAGGACGACTACTGGCGGCGGCACGGTGGTCACTTCGGCGCCGATGACGACGACAACCTGCCGCCGCCGCGGCGCGTCGTCAGGGCGTGGGTGTGCTGCGACGACCGCCCGGGGCTCCTGTCCGACCTGGGCCGCGCCGTCCGCTCCGTCAGGAACGCGCGCCCCGTCCGCGTGGAGGTCGCCACCGTCGGCGGGAGGACCCGCAGCGTCCTGGAGCTGGACGTCCGCGGCGACGGCTACGACGACAACGCAACCGCCGCCGCGGGCAACGGGAGGGCGGTGGCGCTGTCCACGCTGCGCGCGGCGATGCGCGCCGTGCTGCTCAACCGGGACGACCACGTCGTCGCCGCCGCCGGGGAGGGATACAAGCGGCCACGCTTCTCCTCCGCGCAGATCGCCAAGGTGCAGTGATCGAACGCCGTGCTAGCTGAGCTGCTAGGCGGTGGCAATATGAAGCGAGCAACGCCGTGCTGAGCTGCTGATGCATTGATCGTATTCGTACAACTGCTTCCAAACTTTTTCGTGCTAATCTAATTTTACGTGTGATTTCAATATAGTTGATCTTGCACTTGAAAAGTATAGTACGTATGATCATCGGACTTGTCAGGGTATACTGTTGGCGATGGTGCAATAATTTAGGGCAAGGTGTGGTGGAACTGCCGGCAGGTTGCAAGTTGCAACGCTGCACTCATGGGCCGGAGGGCCGGATCTAGCTAGGTTTTGACATTTTGTAGGGGCCGAGTATTTGAGCCTTTCCTTTCTCCTCTAAAACGAGGAATTAGGAGTTTGATGAGTATATTATGTAGTGTTCAGAAAAAAGGCCCAGACGAGTCCTTGGTCCTTCATTTCATTTCTCTTTTTTTTGAAACTCTTTCATTTCATTTCCTTAAAAACTGCATTGTTTATAGACGGCTTCCGCCCTCCGGCTCTTCGCACCATGCAATGGGTTATGTTTTAAGTTATTTCGGTAACTCCACAATTCCTTAACTTGTGCATGGCATAAAGGATTTTCAAGTTATCTCAAGTTAACTGAACAATTCTTTAATTTGTGCATAGAATAAAGAAATTGAGTTGCATTGCACAATATTATTCTATGAAATAGTGTAAGACTTGTCTCGTGACACTAAATCCTCTTTCTTCCCCCCCCCCCCCCCCCCCCATCTTAAAAAAAATCATTTTGTGTATAATTTACAACTACAAAACTGATTTTGGAGATAGATGAGTTGACATAGGTTTACCTAATCTACCGCCTCCATAAAACATAGTCAAAAGGACAAAACCCACCTCAGCAAATTGATTTACACAGGTAGATCTCATTAGAGGGCTGCCTCTAGAAAGCCTAAGGCCCATTTAAAAAACAACACAAGGCTTAGAAAGGCTATAGAAAGCACTAGAATAGCAACCCTCAAAAGAGAAGGCTAGGAGTATTTATGCTCCTCACCCAAAAATTGGTCATTATATAGACATTACAGTATAGTACGACGCACCAAGGAGGCGCATAGCTTGCTAGTTGTAAGTACAGAATTAACCAAAGAGGGGGTGAACTCGATTTTGAAAAACTTAAAGCGATTTTTGGAGATAGACTCTCTAATTAACAAAGACGAGCACATCTAGGGACTGCCTCTGTAATGACGACCTCCAAGCAAAAGCCTTCCGCTATTAATTATTTTCAGAGGCAGGTATCCTAAGGTGCCCGTCTCTGTCAGTCAAGTATCAGCAGAGACGGTTGTCTTAAGGGTCTGTCTATGAAAATCACTATTAACAGAGACGGGCATTCTGCGCCTGCTACTAGAAATCAATTAATAAAGGTGGGCATCTTAAAAGGCATGTGCCTATAGAAATAACTGCTTCCAAAAATAATTCATAACTTATTCATATAAAATCGGATGAATACAAACTTAAAAATTATAGTCTCCGACGCGATCTACACCTTTGTAGTTCAGAAGTTTTTGATTTGAACCATTTTCAAAGGTTTTCTCTTTTCCTCACCGCACCACTTGATCTAATACATATGTACTATTAGATCTCATCTAGTGGCATTAGTTAATCATATTAACCAAAGATTTTCCCTCTTTATAGTATGATTATCTATCTTAAACCCATCACTTCTCTACACATCTTATGCCAGTGAAAGCAAAATCTCTATAACTTATATATTTGCCTTGGGGCTTGCCTTCAACTCCATCTATCTCCATCATCTCCTCTTATCTTGAGCCCTTGAACTTCATGCTCCTAGCACCTCCTCCATGGTCTTAATGATTGCTCAAGACAAGCTTGTGGACTAAACACCTATTCATATCACATGAAACATTAGTCCAATAATGTTGTCACTCAACTATCAAAACCAAACTGGGACTTTCACCCATCCAAAGCATTAGTGCCAGAAAGACCTTAATTGTTTGGATCCGCTGCGGCCATCAACTTCTCATCGCATATCATGGAGTCCAAAGTAGGCATGAAACTATAGTCAAGAATGATGGAGTCAAAGAGTGTCGGACTGGGGAACAAGGACAAAAAGATTGGCTAAGTCTGCAATAAAGGGGATCCTCGCTTGGTGGCTCTACACATTCCAGATGGTTGGTCATCCATGCAAGCCACAACTTGATGGTAGATGCCCCACCTCCTCAAGCCAAGATGTGAAGAACTCCTAGAGATATGAGTGATAGACTTCATCAGAGGTCCAAGCACAAACTAAAGATCCAAGGTGGACGAACCGACGCAACAATGAAAACCTCATGCAACACACCAAGGACGGTGATTAGCCAAAGTCAATAGTGAATCATGACACCCATCTGGTGAAGATGTAGCCACACCATCTACCCAACTCTAAGCATTGTGAAGATGGTGATGCTAGGAAGGAGAGCCGAAACATGATGAAACAGGGGGAGACTAGAGGCGACGTTGTCACTCCCTATGCCTATTAGGACGATGACATCGATGCAATGGAAGAAGTAGTGGCGATGCCAGTTGAGAAAACAATAGCGAGATCTAGCAGATCCCTGCTTGTTCCTCTTCTGCTCCTCTTGATAGACGTGGACTAGAAGAGGCGGTCGGCCAAACCAAATTGACTCCACGGAGTAGCGGGTGAGAGTGCGAGCAGCTTGGCGGAGGGCGACACTTTAGTGTGACAGAGGCGAAGAGTGGGCTAGTGGCTGAATAGGACGGAGAGTTGTGGGGTAGGACAGAGAGTTGAGGGTTGGAGAAGCATTGGGCGGAGGGCAGGCGCGACAAGGGTCGGGCAGGGCGACAGTAGCATCGGGGTGGGGTGGGATAGTAGCGTCTGAAAGGGACCGTGACGCCTAAGAGGGGGGTGAATTAGGCAACTTAAAAGTCTAACTCTAAACTATGGCCTCTTTTTTTCTATTATTAGCAAAACCTATGCAAAAGATAAACTATCTAAATGTGCAACTACGGTTTTGCTAGTGTGTTGTTATCTCTACCACAAAAAAGAGTTATGCAAACAATGTAAATGCGGAAGCTAAAGAGTAAGGTAGAGATATGCAAACACCCGTCGACGACTCCGGTATTTTTACCGAGGTATCGAGAAGCATGCAAGCTTCCCCCTAGTCCTCGTTGGAGCCCCTCGCAAGGAATCCCTCGGAAGGGCCAAGCTCCCGGTTGGGTAACTTCGTGGATAGCCCCGGCCCTTTCCCACGCGTAAGTGGGTCTCCGGTGTGCCTTCCGGCAAGCCTTTCCCGGACCGCTCCCTGCCATCTTCACTATCAAGCTTCCGGCCGAACCGCCGCGGGCCTTGTTCCCTCTGGTACACGGTGGCGGCCACACCACAAACACGGTTGATGTGATCTCGCAAGATTACAAGCCCCTCCGATGTACAACAATGATACGCGCAAGCACCAAGGGGTAAGAGGTATGCAAACCTCACTAAACACTAGGCCTAAACCTAGAGCAAGCGCATAAGCGATGGTCTAATAAACCTAAGCACTTCGCAAAGCACCTACGCTAATCACCTAATGAATCACTAAGCACTATGCAAGTGGAGATCACTAAAATGGTGTATTAACACCCTTGGTATGTTTCCTCAACTCCGCCCTTCTCAAATGGCCGGTTGGGGGTCTATTTATAAGCCACACTGAGAAAGTAGCCGTTGTGGGCGAAACCTAGCTTTCTGTTACTGACCGGACGCTGATCACGTCCTGACCGGACACGTCCGGTCGTCCCGACCGTTGAGCGCGCGCGCTGATCGGACTCTGGGCTGAGTCCGGTCATCATCGACCGGATGCGTCCGATCGTGCTGGCGCCGCTCTGGAACCTCTCTGGAAACGATCGGACGCTGCACTTCGTGCGTCCGGTCGTCCAGTGCCGCTGCGTCCAGTCATGCTGAAAACATTGCCGTGACGATGAACAGTGTCACCGGTGTGTCCGGTCACTGCTTCGCTCAGCGTCCGGTCACTGCTGCCGACGCCTGGTGTTGACAAGCAACTGATCGGGTCACCTCTGCCGAGCTTGTTTCTTCGCGATCTTACGTCCGGCTTGGTTCCTATCTTCGTGCTTGAACTTTGCTTGATATCTTGTGTCTTCTCTTGTGCTTTTAGAGTCTTGCTTATGGTGTTGATCGTGGGATCATCATGTCGCCTTCGTTCAAGTCACGTCTTGCACCCTATTAAACTACAAAACAATTACTTGCAAATTCATTGGTTCAATTTGGTCGTGTTAGTCATCAAACACCAAAATCCAAAGTAAATAGACTTAGGGTCCATTTTCCTTACAGCGTGGCAGGATTCCACTTTGCCCTTGTATCCTTAAGAGAGAACTCTAGCAACATTGTGCATATGAGAGTAGTATCATTTTTGTCCTATATATGACATTGACGGTTTTGAAGAAAGTGCTATTGTACAATGAATTGGGATTAGTGCCTAATCATTTGTAGCTTTAAAAATAATATTTTAATGGTACTACCTCTGGTCTGAATAAATCACCCTAAATTAAAGTTGTTTTTAAGTTTGACTTAGTTGGTGTACATATATGGCGCAGTTGTGGCAACACTATTCTCCAAGACATGTGATGAAACTCAATGCGCTTGTATTGCAGTAACATACTCTCCGTGCAAAGAAAATGTAATTCTTTTTTTCTAAGGAGTTAAATAATTTTAAGTTTGACTAAACTAATAAAAAAGTACTACCATTTATGATACCAAATAAGTATCATTAGATTAATAATTAAATAATTTTTTATTGGAGATATAAATATCGATATTATGAACTTAGTCAAACTTAAGAAAATTTGAATGGGTTCAAATCTAAAATTACATTATTTTTTGGAACAAATGAAATAGTAAGGTAGAACGTACTTCCTCATTAAAAAAAGTACGCAAATTCTCACTTCGAAGTCAAATAAATTTAAGTTTGACCAAATTTGTACAAAAAAAATTACTAACATTATGATACCGAGTAAGTATCATTATATTGATTATGCAATATATTGTGATAGTAAAATTAATTGAAGACATAAACGTTTATATTTTTCTATAAACTTGTTGAAACTTAAAAAAGTTTGACTCATCTAAAATCTAGAATTGCATTCTTTTTGTTGGACGGAGGGAGTGAGTTCTTAATTTCTCATTGTTAGATGCACTGAAATTCTTCGTGGGCTCCATTACTTTTCAACGAGCCTGTCAAAAGGTTAGAGCAACATATCCAACAACTGGACCGCCTATCCAAAGTTCAGTTCAACAAATGAGCAAGAACTTCCTAACTCCCAGATCGAACTATACCTGATACCTCCAGAGCGCATTGGCTGGTAAACAACCAAATGTCAGGTGAGTTCAGAAGCCAGACACAGGTGAACCACCAACGACGACCATTGCTCTTGCTCACCAGACCACATGCAGACACTTCTATAAATACTCCCAGCATCAGGTCTCATCTTCACAGGCATATCCAAAGAGCCAAACATCTCTAATACCCCCAAGCAAATACACGCACTAATAGCCATGGCTCGTAGCGGACTTGGTTGCCGTCTTCTCGTCCTGCTCCTAGCCCTGACTGCCTTCAATGGCAGCCTTGCAGCTCGACATCTCTTGGACACAGCAGCTGCGCCAGAGGCCGCACCTGCTCAGCCGTCCATTCCAGCGGTTCCAACCAAACAGCCTCCAGTGCCTTCCATACCAGCAGTTCCAACCACGCTGACGCTGCCTCCAATGCCTTCCATTCCAGCGGTCCCAATGATGACAAACCCAACAATTCCCTCCATTCCTATTCCAAAGTTAGCCCTGCCACCAACAGCTGCTGGCGCAATCCCATCTCTCCCAAACCCGGTGATTCCAACCACCGTACCAGCTATTCCTAAAGTCCAGGTTACCCTGCCACCAATGCCCTCGATCCCCACTATTGTGCCATCCATTCCAACTACGATTCCAACAACAATCCCTACCATTCCCGGACTCCAGGTGCCTCCACTCACCGCCCCATCCCCACAAACCACCAACCCTTGAAGTTCGTTGTAGCGAGACACTTTCCTTACTTTCTGTTAGTCAGGAGTTTGATTCATCGTATATCGTCATTTTCAGTGTGTATGTCATGTTTGTTCTGCTATTTGGGTGATCCTGCTGGCTAGCATGTGGTGTGATTGTGAATGCAGCCAGTCTATTGTACCATTTTGTCTTGCAGTTAATAAAGTATTAGTTGGTCTTTATACATTACTGAGCTGAATGAGTTTTCTACATTATTATTCTTATCTAATAACATAAGTGGTAGCATCATGTGTAGTGCACACCAAAGCTAAAAATACCAAGACCCCTTGTGGAATGATCTCCTAAAAAATAAGCATATCTATCTAAAAGGAAGGGGAATGGAAAATATTGGCTTTGGGTCTGATACTTGGTGTGGCAATGCGTGCCTGAAGGACAAATGTTGAGCCTTGTTCAATATTTGCAATGGACAAGAATGTTCTGTACAGTAAATCCATAATAAGAGATACACTTGACCTTAAGAAGATGGCTTGATAAAGAGTTACAACCAACAACTAACAAGATTACACGACATTCGGGTGTGCTGTAAGTGGTGTAAAGGACAGCAAAATTGAGTGGGAGAAGAATGGCAAGTTCATGATGAAATCAGTTTATATAAACACTGGTGTCGTTCAGGGCATGATAGTAGCTACATAAACATTTGGAAGACGAGAATGTCCCTCAAGATCAAAATCTTTATGTGCCTTACCGTGAAGAATGTGATTAAAGAGAAGATATCATCCATCATGGCAACACACTGAACCAAAACAAATAATAAAAAAGGTCATGAATCCATTATCATGGTGAAATTCAAAAGATAGCAGACTGTACAGTTTACACTGGAGAAGTTCAATATGGCCTAGCAGTTAGCTCGAAGAAGGCGCTGAATATTTCTGGTGCCTACATGCTGGGTGAAAAAAAGCCATGGAGATTACAGAATAAATAGCCAGGCAAATGAATAACTAGACGCTTACAAGTACATACGATTGACAGATTGAGTGTCTCTACACTTACACTCAACCAACTGAAGTTGTGCCAACTGAAAAATCATCCTTAACCCGTGCTTACGGTTTATAGATATAATTCTATTTTCCTGCTACAAGCTGAATTCACTGCATTTCCAAGATTCTCAATTTTTTCATATTCCACATCAAACATGACCATAACAGTACCATCTTTTCCAGTGCCATAGTCCTGTTTAATGTCTTCAGCTTGGAAATGTTGCAGCTGTTTAAACATTTAATTCAGTCATAGCTTTTGAAAGTACATATCAAGTAAGAGATGCAGCAAGGCATAACCATGTTAAAAGAACATGGATAAAACAGAGAATTAAGTGACAGTAGGCAGCAGAAGCACATGATAACTAGGATTTTTAAAAAGAAGCAGCAGCAGCAGCTAACTCAGGGGACTAGCTGAGATCACATGATCAGTTCACTAAGCTTTTTTTTTTAATAAGGCAGTTCACTAAGCTTTGTTTTGGAAAATAAACTGAGAGCTACTCAATTTACAATCAGTTTTAGAGTACAGTTATTGCTACCACCCTCAATGATGCATAGATCCATCCAATACAAGATTACATAATGCAACCATTCAGTATTAACTTTCAGAAACTTGTGTAGCACAAGCATATGCTAGCATTGGCAAAGTAATACTACTTAGAAACCACTTCAATAGGATTTGGGACAACAATAGGTTTCATAATTGATAGTACTTCATTATGACAGATACAAATAACTATGGTCACTGTTTCAGAAAATTAAGAGTTCAACTCTACTCAGTTTCTGTTATATGAGTCAATCGCCAGAGATTAGAGAGGATTTTGAGGAAGAATTGAGGGGAATGGCACAGTACTGTTCACGTGAGCAGTACTGTGAACACTAACCAGGGAAGAGGGAGGGGGAAAGTTGGGTGGAAAAAGAGGAGCAGCTACCCTAGGGCTAACCATCCTTAGGAGGGCATTGTTTTTTTTTTACTTATCTAAAATCTAGAATTGCATTGTTTTTTTTGGACGGAGGGAGTATGTTCTTAATTTCTCATCGTTAGATGCATTGAAATTCTTTCCGGGCTCCCTTACTTCAACGATCCTGTCAAAAGGTTAGAGCAACATATCCAACAAGTAGACCACCTATCCAAAGTTTTCAGTTCAACAAATGAGCAAGAACTTCCTAACTCCCAGATCGAACTATACCTGATATCTCCAAAGCTCATTGGCTGGTAAACAACCAAATGTCAGGTGAGTTCAGAAGCCAGATACAGGTGAACAACCAATGATGACCATTGCTCTTGCTCACTTGACCACATGCTGCTATAAATAGTCCCAGCATCAGGTCTCATCTTCACAGGCATCGCCACAGAGCCAAACATCTCTAATACCCCCAAGCAAATACACGCACTAATAGCCATGGCTCGTAGTGGACCTGGTTGCCATCTTCTCGTCCTGCTCCTAGCCCTGACTGCCTTCAATGGCAGCCTTGCAGCTCGACATCTCTTGGACACAGCAGCTGCGCCAGAGGCCGCACCTGCTCAGCCGTCCATTCCAGCGGTTCCAACCAAACTGCCTCCAGTGCCTTCCATACCAGCAGTTCCAACCACGCTGACGCTGCCTCCAATGCCTTCCATTCCAGCGGTCCCAAAGATGACAATCCCAACAATTCCATCCATACCTATTCCAAAGTTAGCCCTGCCACCAACAGCTGCTGGCGCAATCCCATCTCTCCCAAACCCGGTGATTCCAACCACTGTACCAGCTATTCCTAAAGTCCAGATTACCCTGCCACCAATGCCCTCGATCCCTACTACTGTGCCATCCATTCCAACTACGATTCCAACAACAATCCCAACCATTCCCGGACTCCAGGTGCCTCCACTCACCGCCCCATCCCCACAAACCACCAACCCTTGAAGTTCATTGTAGCGAGAGACTTTTCTTACTTTCTGTTAGTCAGGAGTTTGATTCATCGTATATCGTCATTTTCAGTGTGTATGTCATGTTTGTTCTGCTATTTGGGTGATCCTGCTGGCTAGCATGTGGTGTGATTGTGAATGCAGCCAGTCTATTGTACCATTTTGTCTTGCTGTTAATAAAGTATTACTTGGTCTTTATACATTACTGAGAAAAATGAGATTTCTACATTATTCTTATCCAATAACATAAGTGGCAGCATGATGTGCCTAGTGACATATCAAAGCTAAAAATACCAATTCCCCTGTGTGGAATGATCTCCTCAAAATTAGACATGTATGTGAAAGGAAGGGGAATGGTAGAGGGTAATGGAAGCAATACTGGCTTTTAGTCTGATACTTGGTGTGGCAATGTGTCCCTGAAGGACAAATTCAGCCTTGTCCAATATTTGCAATGGACAATGTTCTGTGCAGTAAATCCATAGTAAGAGATGCACTTGACCTTAAGACGATGGCTTGATGAAGAGTTACAACCAACAACTAACAAGATTACACGACATACTCTTCGGGTGTGCTTTAAGTAGTGCAAAGGACAGCAAAATTGAGTGGCAGAAAAATTCCAAGTTCATGGTGAAATCAGTTTATATAAACACTGGTGTCATTCAGAGCATGATAGTAGCTACAGAAACATTTGGAAGGCAAGAATGCCCCTCAAGATCAAATAGCAGACTATACAGTTTACACTGGAGCAGTTCAATATGGCCTAGCAGTTAGCTTGAATAAGGCACTAAATATTTCTGGTACCTATATGCTGGGCGAAAAAAGCCATGAGGATTCCAGAATAAATAGCGAGGAAAATGAATAAGAACTAGAGGCTTGCAAGTAGATACGATTGAGTGTCTCCACACTTACACTCACCCAATTGAAGTTGTACCAACTGAGAATCATCCCTAATCCATGCTTGTGGTTTATAGATATAGTTCTATTTTCCTGCTACAAGCTGAATTCACTGCATTTCCAAGATTCTCAATTTTTTCATATTCCACTTCGAACATGACCATAACAGTACCATCTTTTCCAGTGTCGTAGTCCTGTTTAATATCTTCAGCTTGGAAATGTTGCAGCTGTTTGAACATTTAATTCAGTCATACATATGATTTTGAAAGTACAAATCAAGCAAGAGATGCAGCAAGGCATAACCATGTTAAAAGAACATGGATAAAACAGAGAATTAAGTGACAGTAGGCAGCAGAAGTATAGGATAACTAGGATTTTTTTTTTTTTAAAAAAGAACAAGTTAATTCAGGGGACTAGCTGAGATCACATGATCAGTTCACTAAGCTTTGTTTTGGAAAATAAACTGAGCTACTCAATTTACAATCAGTTTTAGAGCGCAGTTATAGCTACTACCCTCAATGGGGCATAGATCTAACCAATACAAGATTACATAATGCAACTATTCAGTATTAACTTTCAGAACCTTGTGTAGCACAAGCATATGCCAGCATTGGCAATGTAATACTACTTAGAACCACTTCAATAGGACTTGGGACAACGATAGGTGTCATAATTGATAGTACTTCATTATGACAGATACAAATAACTACGGTCACTGTTTCAGAAATTAAGAGTTCAACTCTACTCAGTTTCTGTTATGTCTCGATCACCAGAGATTAGAGAGGCGATTTTGAGGAAGAATTGTGGGGAATGGCACACTAACCAGAGAAGAGGGAGGAGGATAGGGAGGAAAAGGTGAGCAGCTGCCCTAGGGCTAACCGTCGTTAGGAGGAAAGAGAAAGGGGCAATGGCGGCCCTGCTGCCGACACCGGCATGAGCAACAGAGTGTGAGAGGTTAAACCTCTTAATTCGTTCTTCTTTATTTTCCCACGTATGTTTCCTCTCTATTTATAGAGAAGGTGACTTAGAGTCTTAGACTCTTAAGCAACATATAGATGGAATCTTACAATTATGATCCTAAATAAGAGATAACAAGGCTTGAGGGTTAACTAGATGTGGGGTCATTGGTAGCACGCAGCCCGCAGGGGTGGTGACGGCGGCTGCACTAGTGCTGCCTGGCACCCTTTGCCTGGTCACCAGCGCCTATTTGGCCCATCATAGTTGTATACTGGGTTAACAGTGATAGAGCCTCACTGTAAATAGACTATCAGGAGTTCAATTCTGCTCAGTAGTATATTGGTCCAACATGCGAACAGAACAGTATGTTCTGAAAGATAAAATTGACGTACAATTACTTACTAGGGTCCCAAAATACTATACCAAATAATAACATTAGCACAATAAGTTTTTAAATATATATTGAGTGTTTAAATGTACCTAAAAAAAGAATCATATGTCATAACCAAACCTACTAGTATCAGAAAACCTTCTAGTTTGCAAAAAGATGTTCAAGAAGTTACTGAAATCAGGTCAGTAAATATGCAGGTAATACCAAACATACACACTGTATGGCAGATCAAACAATTAGATGCACAGCCTACTCTGTAAGTCTGTCTGTTGCTGCACGTATATAACAAGTGAACGTGCAAATTCGATAACCTAGACCTAGCTTTTCAAGAATAATTTCTAATTAGTATCAATGCCCACACACCATCAATGCACTGAGACATACTTAAAACAGTTCGTAGTAGACTACGCTTTAATCAAGGATAAAAAGGGGTAGGTAAAATCCAGTTTTACATTTGTGCTCTACATTCCAAAAAGCAATATGATGAATTAATGATAATCACCTGATGATAGACTGTGCCCAACAGATCAAATGGTATTTCCATACCCACACGAGCCTGGAATGTAAATACACACCATGTAAGAACATTATATCGATAAAAAAAGCAAATACTGAAGAATTAGACATTGATCACCTTTGGTTTCACAAGACAAGTAGGAGCATCTTTAAGACATTCAGAAGCAACCCCACCATAAGCTCTCACCAGTCCACCGGTTCCCAGTTTTATGCCTCCAAAATATCTATTCATGTCATTCAAAACAGAGAGATAAGGTAAGGTGATAATTACAGGAATGAATCCTGTCAAAATATGTGGTGGAGTGTACACTGTATAGATGATATCAGTTACTGGTCACTAAAACAGATCGGTAAGGTCTTGATTGAGAACATATGAATGAAGTGTGTTACTTGACAAAATGATTACCTAATCACAACCACCATGACCATATCAATGCCAGAGGAAACGATGGCAGAGTATATTGGCTTCCCAGCTGTGCTAGAAGGTTCACCATCATCGTTGTAACGGAATTGCTCTCCCAGCTAAACACACATACATTCAATATAAATTCACTGTTAAATTTAACACATACATGGCAAGTTTGAGATGGAACTAGAACTACAAACCTTGTATGCCCAGCAATTATGGGTAGCACGTGGATCCTTGACCTATCACACAAAACAAAGTGGACCAAATTAACTTGGTTACTTACTGTATTTCAAAATGAAAACAGAGTTAGAAATTGCACAAATAGTCAAGTACTCTTTACTCTTTAGCATGGATAATTAGTTTGCGGTGGGGATCAGTGTAAATACTGTTTGAAGGAATTCCTTGATGCAACATACTCTAGTGTTTGAAATTACCCCACGTTAGTTGATCGGCCAGGCAACGCAATGGGGCACCGCAATTACAACGAAATCGCAACGCTAACTATAGGTGAGGCGCAGATTCTGCTGCAGCTGGCTATATGTGGAATTATGTGTAGGGAGGGATAGGGAAGAGAAACCTGGTCCAGGAAGGCCATGGCGGCACGCTCGTTGGGGACGGGGGCGGCGATGGCGATGAACTTGCTGCGCTTGATCTCGCGCTCGCAGCTCACGCGCCCGACGAGCGTCGTGTACGGGGAGGGCGTCGCGGATGAGGAGGACGGGGCCGCCATGGCCCGCGCGGGAGCAGGGGCTGGGGAGGCGCTGGCGCAGGCTAAACTACGCCGGACTGTGGCGGCGTCTGGCTGGGAGAGCAGGAGGGGAATGGAGCGGAGGCGTAGGGATACGCGCAGCCGCAGGCGCAGCACCGCCATGTCGCGGGGCGCGTGGCTTGATGGAAACCGTGGGTGCCCGGGTTCCGTGTACCACCGGCCGGAGCTGCTCGCTGAGCATTGCGGGTTCCTACTCAGTGACAGGTGGGGTCAGTGTTGTCTATTGTTTCGCTAAGAGCGAGGCTAATAACACGGGAAATTAGCCGTGTGACATCAGAAAAGATCACAATTTTCTGCGGGCCCCGAAAAAGTTCAGCGGTCTTCAGCGTCACTGCTCTAACTTTTTTGTGTTCTTCATGCCACTACCGTCAGTTTGGGCTCCAACGCCGTCAAACAGCAGGTGTGAAAAGTCGAAAATACCCTTAAGTCTAAATATATCATTAATTTTTTTTAGCATCTTAACGACTTCAAATGAAAAAACTCAAAACTAGAAAGTTGTAGATCTCGTCGAGATCTATAATTTTCATATAAAAATTATCTTCATTTAATTTCGCAAAAAAAGATATGATTTTTCTAAGATATATTAATCATATCAAATCATATTTTTTTACGGAATCAAATGAAAATAATTTTTATATGAAAATTATAGATCTCGACGAGATCTACAGCTTTCTAGTTTTGAGTTTTTTCATATTTAAACTTAAAGGTATTTTTGACTTTTCACACCTGCAGTTTGACGGCGTTAGAGCCCAAACTGACGGCAGTGGCATGGAGGGCACAAAAAAGTTGCAGTGACGCTGAAAACCACTGAACTTTTACAGGAGGTACACAGGGCATTACGATCTTTTTTTAATGGCACATAAAGAATTCCCCCCTAATAACACCGCCAGCCAACTTGCTGGCTATAAGGTAGCAGTTAGCTCTTTATCATTAATACATAACTCATATCTCTCACAGATTTATTTGATTCTTGTCTCCTCTTCTCTCCTCTCCTCTCCCTCAGCATTTAGCTAGCTCACATCCTATTATTATACTTAGCTCTAGGCAAAGTCCCGCGACGAGTAGTGTTGAGCCTGGAGGCCGGTACTTGTGCAATGCAATCCAAGAAGAAAAGGTCCAGTTGGACATTGGACAGTCCATGTCCAATCCCACGTGCACCTGAGAGGCACTATTCATTTTCTCTTTGATTTAGGCCTCGTTTAGATTGCGAAAAAATTTCAACCCGATGAATAGTACCACTTTCGTCTTATTTGACAAATATTGTTCAATCGTGGACCAACTAGGCTCAAAAGATTCATCTCGTGATTTCCAACTAAACTGTGTAATTAGTTATTTTTTTTACCTACATTTAATACTCCATGCAAGCGGCTAAAAATTAATGTGATGGAGAGAGAGTGAAAAAACTTGGAATTTGGGATGCATCTAAACAAGGCCTTAGTAGGACAAATCATTACGTTAAAAAAAGTAGGGCAAATCATGTCTCAAGTTCAACAAAGAATCGTAGGTTCTTCCTTCACAAGTACATACATCAATATTTGCATCCATAAACATTACGTTTTGAAGACTGATGTCCAAGACGGCAGTTTCGACTTTCTAACAATCATAAAGTAGGACAAGTGCCACACTTGCACCGAACAAACATTTAAGGATTCAGACCAATGCGTCACAGAAGGTCAGTAGAGGAAACGGGTGTGCAGAAATCCCCTTATTCAAGTAGAAAGGAGCTAAGAACATATCATAATCTTTGTATGACAAAAGCTGGGATCCTCTTCCAAATGATGAGATCAAACAAAAGATGTTTTGATGGAATTTCAAGAAAGCTTGACACAGTCAATTCTGTAGGCATTCCACCCAAACCCCGTGCACATGCTATGGAAACCACCAATTTGAGATTGCAGATTTCCCCTATACATCTCGGGGCACAGAAAAATTATTGGTTCTTCACAGACATGGAAATGGCAAGATAAGAGTTCTCTCCAATCTCTTCAATATCCCCAGTAATCGTTACGGATTTCATCGTCAAATTTCTTCTTGAGTTCAGGGTGCTTCTCAAAGTACTCATCTGCTGTCATTGTACTGATCTTTTTCTGTACGCACAAACAAGATATTAAAGCGAAAGGGTATGTTATCTTAACAATGACGATAAATGCAAATGATTCAGGAAAAATGGAATTATATGAGCACTGAAGAATATCCCCTACCTTCATTTCCTTGAGTTCAGCAATTTCCTTCTCTATCCTTTCTGACTCCTTCAGAGACGCTTTCTCAGCCTCCTTCAATTCAACGACCTACAGGTAACAACATAAGCACCAAAAAAAAAGCACATCAGCGATAAAGGGTTAATAAAGAACTAAAAAATTGGATGCACTCATCTAGGAAATGTTGGTAGAACTCAAGATACAAAACACACAAACAGAACAATTTTTCAGACAATGAACTTAAAAAGACAAAACAGTGTGAGAGCAGTAGCTGCTGACCAGAGCATCAAACTTTGGCTTGTACTCGGGAGTAACTGTGTCGACGTACTTCGGGATCTCAATGCCTGCATTTATTTCAAGTTTACTACCTCAGAAAGTGGGCAGACAGAACAGAATTATATAGAAGCAAAATGACATATGTAGGACTAACAATCACCGTGAGAAGTACATTCAATAGCGAATAGACCAAGGACTAGTGTAGGCCATCCGCCGCAACAAATTGAGGTGTATGTGTACAGAGGAATGTATTTTTAATAGACCAAGGTCCATTAAAAGTTAAAAACAATATGATACATAGCCTTACATGTCTATAGCTTGTAGTAAAAGAAATGCTATCATATTGCAACACAAGTATCCAACAGAGACTAATGGAGGTACATATAATGACTTGTCCTTCTAACAGTACTCTATAGTTTTACACACACTGAGGCGATTGTTATACCAGAAGGAGCTGAAACCAAAAACACATTGGTGGATTGATCTGTGAGCATCAAAGATCTATATGGGATATCCATGAGTATGAATCTTTGGACAGTAACTAGAAAGGAGCTTGAAAATCAACAGACCAGAAAATTTTGCACAATGCAAACAAGATAATCAACAAAGTACAACAAACACTTTAGAATATCCTCGATGTTCACAGAAAACACACCTTTTAGATTCGATAATTGAAATTAGGTTTGTCATACAAGGATACTTACTTTCATAAGCCTCTTTGTACATATCCACCACTTTTGATCCAATCCCTTTTCTGTAGTACTCCCAATCAATCGGTTGGGGTTCCTACAAAAATAAAATAAGTGCAAGGTTTAGAGAACACACAGATCTATTGATCTAGGATATAGAACTAATACGTGTGGAAGATACAGTACTGCAAGTTTGAGGGATATTGCATTTCTCAGCTGCCCCCCAAGAACTTTCAAGATAGTGTAGCAAAGGAACAAGAAGAAAAGCATCCAACATGACAAGAGATATCACTCAATCAACTCCATACTAATCTTATTTCAAAGGAAGCTTGCAGCCTACCAAGGCATATGTAATTGCAGTTTGAATAATATAAAACTTACAACTCAGAAGGCTAAAACAAACCGTTTGAGCAGAAAAGCCAACACTTTGTTCACATATGAAGCCAAAAATGGCCCTCTCTGGTCTCAAAAAAAGTTGTCCTTCTATATTTGATAGAATAGGTATTTTCTCTGAAATCACTCAATTATTCAAATGCAATGCCTCCATCTTCTCTCATCAGAAACTGAACGGAATCTTCTCATAACAAAAGAGTTTCCCAGATCCTAGGTAGTGGAGGGCTTGAGCACAGTTTCAAAGTTGACCAAATACAGGATAAACTGCAATGGTTCTAGCAGTGTCCAGTTGCTGTGTTCATTACCGATCAATACTAAAACTAAAGAAACAATAACCACAAAGTGAAAATGCAGCATAGCTGGCACTGAATTTAAACTAACAGCTATCTGGGAGCTATCCTAATTTGTACAAATATAACTAGGAATCAAACAACGTTACATCAATATGAGACCACTAGCGCTCAAGAAAAATGTAATGTAATCATATATAAAACGCCCGCGCACTAACAAAAGCAAACAGACCCGATTGCCTCGATTACCCCCGCATGAAGCCATTTGTACATAGACTACTCAAACGGATCGATCCATCAAGAGGAAGGGGTCAGCGCAGGAAGAGCGGCGCCAGATCTGGAAACCCTAAGTCAGATCAGCCCAGGGGGAAGGAGAAAAGCGGGATCGGGCACCTGGGAGAACTTGGTCTGGAGCTGGTGGTTGACGTCCTCGAAGGTGCGGCGGAGGGTGGCGAACTCCTTGCGCGCTTCCTCGGAGACGAGCATCTTGGCCATGCCGTCCCAGTCGATCGCCTTGCCGGCCTTCACCGCCACATCGACCACCTTCTTCGCGCCGTTGCCGCTCATATTCTCCGGCCCGCCGCTGCCTCCTCCCTAGGCCTGCTGGGTCCTGCCGACTCTCCCCTCTCTTCCTCTCGCCGCCGCCGCCGCCGCCGCCGCGCTGCGTTCCGACCGAACAATGAAATGGGTATACGGGGATGGCCTGGTGGTGCTCGTGGAGTGGCAAGAGTCCAGACAGGAGAGTATTTTGTGGGTTCAAACAGGCCGGTTGGTTGGGCTGAAACAGTCCGCGTCTTAAGGTCGTTGGGTTGGGCTGTATACCATGCCTAAAGCCCATTTTGTTCTTTCGGCGAGAGGAATCTAAAGTCCATATTGGTGCGGAAAATGTCCATCTGACCTCTTCAACTTCAGCCGGAATGCAATTTGTCTCTGCCAAAAAAAAAAAAAAAAAAAACTGGTGTTCTGACCTCCAAATTCGAAACACTGAAATTGCTCTTAGGATGGTTTTGAAAAAGATTTTGGCTGAATTAGCATCATGTCAGCCACGAGATACATAAAATGAGGCATGCTGATAGTTTAAGAAGGTAATTAGACATTATATGACAAAAAGTGCTAAAAATTATTCAAATATTTTTCTAAAGAAATAGGCAACTAAAAATCCAAAAAAATATGATTCAATCTTAGAACATTATTTGAAAATATGTTCTAACTCGAAAAGATAAGGACTGAATTCATATTTTTCCTAAAACCATGATAATAGATACAATCTCATTGAATGGGTTCATTTGCATGTTTGTAAATAAGGAATAGAAAATAAAGCATGTTTTTCTGTGCTACGGTGGTGTCGGGTACCATAAAACGGGGTACCCCGAGCGTACACCAAAAGAATCACTTAAACCCCATAAAAAACAAAGCCAAAGGGTAAGCCATTTGTTAAATCCCGGCCTCGTCGAAGCCCACCGGCTCTCCGCCTCGCTCCTGGTCTCGCACGGGAGGACTCGACGGCCGGCCAAATCTCCGCCTCACGCGAGGCCTCGCACAGGGGGCCTCGACGGGGAACCGATTCTCCGTCTCGCCCGAGGCCCCGCGCGCAAAGCCTCGGACAAGATGTCGATTCTCCGCATCGCTCGAAGCCGGCTCGGCAACAACCCGTCGCTTCCGCCTCGACCAGTCTCCCCGACAGCGCGTCGCGTCCCATTAATGCGCCAACTACTCCCGCGATAACAGCCGAACGACGGCCCAACACCGCGGAGCGGCCGACGAGACGAGAAGTCACGTCAACGCCATACCGTCCCGGACAGGGCACGGCGGGGATTACCGGCCACTATGCTCCGGTGCTGTGCCCACGATCAGCGCCTGCACTACACTGTACCACCTAACCCCCGCCCCAGAGACAACACGGCATGGGGAGTCTAGTCCGGGTCATCATAGCCTCGGAATCAGCGACGAGATCAACTGTTCCCTCCGAGCCTCGGCAATCTACGTCAGGGTCTCGGCAATCTCGGGATTCACGTCTGTCGAGACCCCCACGATGGCTCGGCCTCGGCACCAACTGAGCCTCGGCTTCTCACGCAGTCAACACACAGTGACCAGCACGCCGACCGCCACGCCCGCTTCAAGGTAACACTGGAGCTCCCACGACGCACAGGATCAGATGTGACCAGTGCGTCGCCCCAGTACTTCAAGGACGAGACCACTCCGTCGCCCACGCCTCCACAGTAACAGGCTACAGGGCTCGGACATGCCACCTCCGTTCGCACGACGCCGTGTAGCTAGCGCATGTGTCACCCTTGTCCCCCCCTTCAACTATAAAAGGGAGGGATCAGGACCGTTTCTAGGGGGAGATGGAGGATTAGGTCTAGGCCCACGCGATGAACTCACGCATACACGCACGAACAAACATACGAGTCTCTCGCCCTGCTTGTAATCCCCTACTACGAGCATTTCGGTGCAAGGAATACAAGATCGATCTCTCGGACTGGACGTAGGGCACCCCTTGCCTGAACTAATATAAACCTTGTGTCTCTTTGCATCACCATCCGGGATCAGGAACACGCAGTACAAATTTACTAGTTGGCTGAGGACCCGCCGGTCCGAAACACCGATAGTTGGCGCACCAGGTAGGGGCCTCTGCGTGTCAGCTTCATCATCCCAACAAGCCCCGGATGGCAGACCCCGTACGACCACTGTGTCTCGGCACGATGATCTGGTTTGGGAGCCTAGAGTTCATGTCTCTAGGGCATGAGTATGACATGGTACTCCTCACACCCCGAGCCTCGCCGGCCGATGACGACATCACGCACCCACAGCCTAGGCGCAGGTGGCGCCTAGGCGGCCGCTCTCGTTGCGCTCACCAGGCACAACGTGAGCGGGGCCATGCCGACACCACGTGAACCCAGGGCGACACGCCGCGCTCCGCTGATATCCTATGCCCAGCTGTTGGCACAAGGTCCCTGGTTGGGGACCTGTCTAGCCTGAGCCTAGACAAGGGAAAGACGCCGGTGGCATGCGGCAACGCCCCGTCGCCAAGCTCTGCCCTGCCACCTCCTGAGGAGCTAGCTCCGGCGAAGCAGAACCCGGCGATGGCACCATCTCCGTACCCCTTTGGGTTGAGAAATGTCGTCGCCTCCTATGCTTATGCCTACGCTTCCACTCACGCGCCGTGCCCTCGGGACACCACCAACGTTTCGCCCTCGACTTCGGTACCGCGACTTTGACTCACTCCCACGCCGACTCCTCGGAGGAGGACGAGGCGTGGGCTGGAGCGAATTTCTCTGGGCTTCACGACCCTGAAGCCATGCGCCGCTTCCTGGCCGCGAGTGACTATTGCTTCGGCTGCTCTGACTCTAACGACGAAAGTACTTATGATCCCACTCGTGAGTGCTTCCACGTCGGACTCAGGATGCCAAGCACGAGCGATGAGGACGAGGGGGTGGGCAACCATACTCCGCTTCGCCAGGGAACGGGCGATGCCACGCCCTCACGCATGGTCCCACCGGCAGCGCGGAACGAGAACCTTGCCCTCGGACAGCTTCGACGCTCAGACCTGGAGCAGCTCCGTGAGCTTCAGGCCAAGGTCGAGCAAGATCGACTCCTCCTGCAATAGCTCCGAAACACTCTCGAGCAGGAGCAGCAAGGTCGCGGTGACGGCGGAGGAGCCCGACGGTGGGCCCGCGACGTCCACCACCGCATCAACGACGACGAAGGGGGCGAGCATCCCCCAATCTTCAATCGCGCTAGCCAGAATGTCACGGCTGCCGTAATGCTAGTCCGCACGATGCCCGAGCCCTCTACCACGGAGGGTCGACGGGTCCGCGGTGAGCTCCGGGATCTCCTCGAGACCGCCACGGTGTAGCAGGCCGAGAGTTTCGCCTCCCGGCGGCGCGGAGCCACCTCGGACCCCCCCTCGGCTCCGCATCGACGGGATAGGGAGGCCTTGGTTCATCCCGAGCCTGCTCGGGCGCCGACAATCCACAGGGTCCCCTCGATCCACGACCGCCTCAACAACCGACGTGAGGCGTAGGGCGACCACGAGGTGGTCGGCCGACGACGGCGCCACGACAGTGAGGGGCCTGCTCAGGGCTACCATCCGCATCAGGGCAGCCGCTACGACAGTGAGGAGGACTGTAGTCCCTCTCCCGAGCCGCCTGGCCCACGAGTTTTTAGCAGAGCCATCCGCGTTGCTCATTTCCCGGCCCGATTTTAGCAACCAGCCAACCTCGCGAAGTACAACGGCAAGACCAACCCCGAGCTCTGGCTTGCCGATTACCGCCTGGCTTATCAGCTAGGCGGCGCGGACAATGACCTGCTCATCATCCGCAACCTCCCCTTGCTCTTGTTAGACTCAGCACGAGCCTGGCTCAAACACCTTCCTCCCTCACAGATCCACGACTGGCGCGACTTGGTTAGGGTCTTCGTCAGGAATTTCCAGGGCACATACGTGCGCCCTGGAAACTCCTGGGACCTTAAGAGTTGTCGCCAGAAACCGGACGAGTCTCTTCGAGACTTCATCCGGCGCTTCTCCAAACAATGCACCGAGTTGCCCAGCATCGACTCAGAAATCATCCAGGCTTTCCTCTCCGGCATCACCTGCCGAGATTTGGTCCGAGAGTTAGGCTGGAACGTGTCGCGCTCAGCTGCCGCGCTCCTCGACATCGCCACCAACTTCACCTCGGGCGAAGAGGCAGTTGGAGCCATCTTCCCCGACAACGACGCCAAGGGGAAGCGGAGGGACGAGGCCACCGAGGCCTCGGCTCCCCGCCTCCCTAGGGAAAAGAAAAAGGGACACCGGGGGAAGCAGGAGATCCTTGAGGCTGATCTAGTCGCGGCCATGGAGCGCAAGAATCCCCGAGGCCCTAGGGGCCCTGGGCTCTTTAACGACATGCTGAAGAAGCCCTGTCCTTATCACCAGGGCTCGGTGAGGCATGCCCTTGAGGATTGCACCATGTTCCGGCGTTATTACGCCAAGCTTGGGCTCCCCGACGACGACGCCAAGAAGAGGGGCACCGGCGACCGGGACGACGACAAGGACGAAGGGTTCCCCGAGGTGCACAACACCTTCATGATCTTTGGCGGACCCTCGGCGTGCCTTACGTCACGCCAGCGAAAGAGGGAACGCCAAGAGGTCTTCTCGGTTAAGGTGGCCACTCCCCGATACCTCGACTGGTCTCAGGAAGTGATCACCTTTGATCAGGATGACCACCTCGACCATGTCCCGAATCCCGGGCAGTACCCACTTGTCGTCGACCCGATCATCGGCAACACCCGACTCACCAAGGTGTTGATGGAAGGAGGCAGCGGCCTCAACATCCTCTACGCAAACACCCTAGAGCTCCTAGAAATTGACCGGTCGCGGCTCCGGGGTGACGCCACACCTTTCCACGGCATCTTGCTGGGGAAACACACATGACCCCTCAGGCGCATCGACCTTTCCATTTGCTTCGGCACCCCCTCCAACTACCACAAGGAGGTCCTTACCTTTGAGGTGGTTGGGTTCAAAGGAACCTACCATGCTGTCCTGGGGCGGCCGTGCTACGCCAAGTTCATGGTGGTCCCCAACTACACCTACCTCAAGCTCGAGATGCCAGGTCCCGATGGCGTCATCATGATTGAGTCCATGTACAAACATGCATACGACTGCGACGTCGAGTGCATCGAGTACACCGAGGCTCTCGTGGAGGCCGAGACCCTCATCGTCGACCTTGACCGACTCGGTAGCCACCTGCCCGAGCCCAAGCATCGAGCTAGGACTTTCGAGCCCGCAGAGGCCATCAAACTTGTCCCAGTCGACCCTGCGTGCCCCAACGACCGGGCACTGAGGATCAGCGCCACTCTTGACATCAAATAGGAAGCCGTGCTCGTCGACTTTCTCCATGCGAATGCCGACATGTTCGCATGGAGTCCCTCGGACATGCCAGGTATACCGAGGGAGGTCGCTGAGCACACCTTGGACATCCGGGCCGGCTCCAGGCCGGTGAAGCAGCGCCTGAGCCGATTCGACGAGGAAAAGCATAGGACCATAGGCGAGGAGGTGCAGAAACTTCTGGCGACCGAATTCATCGAGGAAGTGTCCCATCCAGAGTGGTTAGCTAACCCTGTGTTAGTCAAGAAGAAAAATGGGAAGTGGAGGATGTGTGTAGATTACACCGGTTTGAATAAAGCCTGTCCAAAAGTCCCCTTCCCATTACCTCGAATCGATCAAATCATCGACTCCACTACGGGATGCGAGACCCTGTCTTTCCTTGATGCATACTCCGATTACCATCAAATCAAGATGAAAGAGTCCGACCAGCTCATGACTTCTTTTATCACACCTTTCGGCATGTACTGCTATGTGACTATGCCCTTCGGCCTCAGAAACGCAGGGGCCACATACCAGCGGTGCATGACTCAGGTCTTTGGCGAGCACATTGGGCGAACCGTCAAGGTCTATGTGGATGACATCGTGGTCAAGTCCAGAAAGGTCGAGGATCTCGTCGGTGACCTAGAGACAGCCTTTAAATGCCTTAGAGAGAATGGCATCAAGCTCAACCCCAAGAAGTGTGTGTTCGGGGTCCTCCGAGGCATGCTCTTGGGATTCATAGTCTCGGAACGCGGCATCGAGGCCAACCCAGAGAAGGTCACGGCCGTAACCAGCATGGGACCAATCCGAGACCTCAAGGGAGTGCAGAGGGTCATGGGATGCCTTGCGGCCCTAAGCCGCTTCATCTCGCGCCTTGGCGAAAAAGGCTTGCCTCTATACCGCCTCTTGAGAAAATCCAAACGCTTTTCTTGGACCCCTGAGGCCGAAGAAGCCCTCGCCAAGCTCAAGGCACTACTCACCAATCCTCCCGTCCTGGTACCGCCAGCCAGGGACAAGGCCCTCTTACTCTACGTCACCGCAACGACCCAAGTGGTTAGCACGGCCGTGGTAGTGGAGAGGCAGGAAGAGGGGCATGCTTTACCCATCCAACGACCTATCTACTTTGTCAGCGAAGTGCTCTCCAAGACTAAAATGTGCTACCCCCACATCCAAAAGCTGGTCTACGCCGTAGTCCTGGCCCAGCGCAAGCTACATCACTACTTCAAGTCCCACCTAGTGACCGTGGTATCGTCTTTCCCCTTGGGAGAGATAATCCATAACCGAGAGGCCTCAGGTAAGATAGCCAAGTGGGCCGTCGAGCTTATGGGGGAAGCCTTGACTTTTGTGTCTCGGAAAGTGATTAAGTCTCAGGTCTTGGCCGATTTTGGGGCTGAATGGACCGACTCCCAACTATCACCTGCTCAAATTCAAACGGAGTGCTGGACCATGTACTTCGACGGGTCCCTGATGAAGACCGGGGCAGGCGCGGGTCTGCTCTTCATCTCGCCCCTCGGAGTACACATGCGCTACATGGTTCGGCTCCACTTCACTGCCTCCAACAACATAGCCGAGTACGAAGCCCTCGTCAACGGTTTGCAGATCGCCACCGAACTCGGAGTACGGCGTCTCAACATCTAGGGCGACTCACAGCTCGTCGTCGATCAAGTCATGAAGGAGTCAAACTGCCTTGACCCCAAAATGGAGGCCTACTGCAAGTTGGTACGCTGCCTAGAAGACAAGTTCGACGGTCTCAAACTCAACCACATCGCGTGGAAATACAACAAAGACGCAGACGAACTGGCAAAGATGGCATCGGTACGGGCTCCAGTCCCCCCAAACGTCTTTGCCAGAGACCTCCACAAGCCTTCCATCGACTATGCCTCGACAGCGGAGGAGGGCCCACCGACCGAATCCACCGTAGGGCTCGACACCCCCTCTGCCGCCGAGACTCCTTCGGCCGAGTCCGAGGTCATAGAAGTCAACACGGAGCCTCCCTAGACTGACCAGGACATGGATTGGCGAGTCCCGTTCCTTGATTGTCTCGCCCGAGGAGAGCTTCCTAGTGATAGGACCAAAGCCCGATGGCTTGCATGACAAGCCAAAACTTACGTCCTCTGCAATGGCGACTTGTACAGGCAAAGTCCATCTGGCGTCCTCCAACGATGCATCACTGCCGAGGCAGGCCAGGTCCTACTTTGGGACTTGCACACGGGGGCCTGCGGGCACCATGCGGCGCCTCGGACGCTCATCGAAAATGCCTTCCGCCAAGGGTTCTATTGGCCGATGGCGGTTGCCAATGCCACCAAGTTAGTACGCTCCTACGAGGGATGCCAGTACTATGCGCGGCAGACGCACCTCCCGGCCCAGGCCCTCCAAACCATCCCCATTACATGGCCGTTTGCCGTGTGGGGGCTCGACATGGTCGGACCTCTACAGAAGGCCCCCGGGGGCTACACCCATCTGCTAGTAACAATTGATAAGTTCTCCAAATGGATCGAGGCTCGCCTAATCAATCAAATCAAATCCGAGCAAGCGATGTTGTTCTTCATGGACATCATCCACAGGTTCGGGGTTCCGAACACCATCATCACCGATAACGGGACACAGTTCACAGGCCAAAAATTCCTGACATTCTGCGACGACCACCACATTCGTGTGGCCTGGTCGGCCGTAGGACACCCAAGGACAAATGGCTAAGTAGAACATGCCAACGGCATGATCCTACAAGGCCTCAAGCCAAGAATTTACAACCGGTTGAAGAAGTTTGGCAAGAAATGGCTCGCCGAACTCCCGTCGGTTATCTGGAGCCTGAGGAACACTCCAAGCCGAGCCACGGGGTTCACACCTTTCTTCCTGGTCTATGGAGCCGAGGCTGTCCTCCCCACTGACTTGGAATATGGTTCCCTGAGGCTACAGGCCTACAACGAGCAAAGCAACTGCACCACCCGCGAAGACGCCCTCGACCAACTGGAAGAGGCCCGAGATGTGGCGCTACTACATTCGGCCAAATACCAGCAAGCCCTATGGCGCTATCAGGCACGGCGCATTTGAAGCCGAGACCTAAAGGTAGGCGACCTAGTGTTGAGGCTAAGGCAGAGCAACAAGGGCCGCCACAAGCTGACCCCGCCGTGGGAAGGACCATACATCGTCGTCCAAGCGCTGAAGCCCGGGACCTACAAGTTAGCCAACGAGAAGGGCGAAATCCTCTACAACGCTTGGAACATAGAACAGCTACGTCGCTTTTACCCTTAAATTTCCAAGCATTGTATACATTGTTTCTCGAAATACAATTAAGAAGCGTTCTTCAGTTGTTTTAATTCTTCGAGAAACCCCGCGAGCCCATCAAAGGCCTCGGCATTATGATAACATCACAAGGGAGACATGGCTCTGCCTCTGCAGCACTGAGCCTCCCTCGGGGGCTAGATGGGGGATTCCCCCCTAAGTCCCATGCACCACTTTTTAGTCGTTTTTCGAAAAAAAATCCTACGCCAAAACTCTCTAGCACGCTCTGACGAATCGGTTGTGAAAAACCCAAGGACCGAAAGTCTATCTCAGGGCTAGAGGACTGGTAGAGTTGCGAGACGGCCTACGCCTCCGGGCTACGGCACTCCCTCACCACCTTTCGCCCAAGGGGTGGCTTAGGTTCTAAGGGGACTTTTGTTCATAAAAGACATCTGATCAGAGACAACAGAGGGCAGAGGCTCGGAAATATAAGAAAAATGATTAAGAAGCACAAGTACTTTAAAAAAAGGCCTCGACGGCCACAAGTGTTAGGAAACAAAGTTAATCTCTATTCTATTTACATGGCCTCTTGGGCCCAGGTCAAGGCTCAGGGCCTCCAGCATCGGCGGACGGTGGGGGAGGGACCACCTCCTCTTCGAACAGCTTGGCCAGCGCTGTACCGGGGCCCTCCGCCGCCTCTATCAGCTTCACGACCGCCTCGTCGGCCTCCTCCTCATCATCGGGCAGGATGTAGCCATTGCTGATGGCCTGGAGGTCAACACCGTTGTAGTGCGAGGCGATGACGGCCAGCGCACGCTTGACGCCTGTATGCAGCGCCCCTTGGAGTCGCTCGCACACTTGGCCGCTCAATGCAATTAGGTGGCTCCCAAGAGAGCTTCCTAACTAGACCCCCTCGACTTCTAGGGCCTCGCAGGCAGTACGAGCGGCGCTCTTCAGCGCATCGTGCTCCCCGATCTTGTTTTCAAGCACCACCTGCACGGCGGCAGAGGCCTCGACTGCCTGGGTGACCTCCTTCTCTAGCTCTATGCCAAACACAATGAAATGAGGCTAAGCGCAAAGGAAAACAAGCCAGAACAGGGGCGGAAGTCTACAGGACTCACCCTTGGCCTTCTGCCCCCAGCGTCGGGCCTCGACCTGAGAGGCCTTGGCTTTCTCCTTCCAATGCTGGGCCTCGACCCGGGACGCCTCAGCCTTCTCCTTCAGGCACTGGGCCTCGACCCGAGAGGCCTCGGCCACCCTGGAAGCGTCTCTCCCCAGCTCTGCATTACACTAGGGAGTTAGGGAGCGAACACAAGAAAAGCGAACAAAACGAGGGGAATAAGGCTCACACTCGGCCTTTCCCCTCCAGACCATAGCCTCGGTCCGGGAGGCCTCAGCCACCATAAGGGCCTCATCCAAGTCACCTTTTGTCAGCTGGTGCGCACTCTGCTCCGCTCCTAGCTGCCCAGCAAGGACCTTTCCCGAGGCCGTGGCTTCTCCAGCCTGGGACCTAAAGGCGTCCCGCTCACCGACCACGCGGGTCAGCTCCTCCTCCAACTCCTTGACCCGCACCGCTAGAGGGGTGACCTGCTCCTGGGTCGTGGCTGCCTCGACCTTTGTATCGGCACAACGAAGGCGGAGGTCCTCCACCTCCACGCCGCCAGAAGTTCATTGGCGTCGGCAAGCAGGCCCTTTTGCCGCTGGAGCTGGTCCCAGACATCCCTCTCCCACCGGAGAAAGACCGACTTCCTGAGAGACCGAGTCTCGAGCTCCTAGGTAAGCAGAACAGGGGGCATTCACTACAAGAAAACTCGGAAGAAGACGACACCGCATGAGAAAAGAAAGCGTGGACCTGAGCGACTCCAGGCAGATCGTCGGCCACCACGGACAGTGCCATCCACAGTGACCACTCCGCTAGCTGGCGGTATTGCTCGAAGATACCCCAGCGCCTGCCCTCGGCCGTGTCCTCAAGGGCGAACAGAGGCTCCCCCTCAGGGTCGTCCTGGCTCTACCATCGGACACGCGGGTGATCCCACACATGGGGCTCGGGTCGTACCCACACAAGGGCTGAGCTTCCCTCACCCAGGGTCGGAACAGGCTGTTCCACGGCGCCGGCCACCTCGGCGTCGACCACCTCCCGCGCCTGAGAAGTATCGTCGGAGGAGATCGGATGGACCTCCGCCTCCTGGGTGCTCTCTCACAACGACGGTGGGCCTTGCACCAAGGGTGCCACCAAGGTCTCCGCCGCCTTCATCTCCACCTCTTGGGCTGACAGCCTCGCCACAATCACAGCAGCCTCGGTGGTCTCGGGGGCTCCGGCCTCCGCCTTCGTGGCCTTGGTGGTCTCGGGGGCTCCGGCCTCCGCCATCGTGGCCTTGGTGGTCCCGGGGGCTCCGGCCTCCGCCATCGTGGCCTTGGTGGTTGCGAGGGCTCTGGCCACCGCCACTGCGGCCTCGGCGGTCCTAGGCGCCTCGGCTTTCATCGCCTCGGCCTCAGAGACCCCGAGAGCCTCGACCTCGATGGCCTCGGCAACTGAGGGTACCTCGGCCCCATCCAACCCACAAGCCTCGCCCTCACGGGGCGGAGGCGCTCCCTCCCCCGTCTACGTCGGGGTCACCTCGGCAGCCCCTCCTTGGGTGGCCAGCTCCCTCGGATCGGCCCTCGCCGACGCCGTGCCACGTTGTATGGCGGCTTGCGCCTCCGCCACCCAGTGGGCGGTGGAGCCAGGGTTCACCTTGAGCGCCTTAAGGGGCACCAAGGTAGGCACCTCCGCAGGTCGTTTCCGATTAAGGACAAAACACTTACAGGGTCAGCACGAGACTGAAGAACGAACGGAAAACACTGTGGCTCCACCAAAAATACGCTTACCTCGAGCGGGGCTGCAACCGCTTCGGCACGATGACCCTCGTCTGCAAAGGCGGTGGCGGCGACAGAGGCACGGCCTCTGTATCCGCCGGCACCGGCCGGTCCTTGATGGACCCCAGCGCCTCCTTGGTCCTCTGCGGGGGCAGTTGCGTCGCCCCCGCCGCCACCTGCTCCACCGCTGCCATCGAGCCCACCAGGCTGATGGCACGCTTTCCTAGTGCCCGCACCTCGGGCGTGTCGGCCTTGGCCCCGAGGCGGGCGATTTCCGACCTCGGGTCAGCTCCTCCTCCTCCCCCTGGGAGCACCGGGCTGCTTGCTGACACCCCGGGCTCCATCTCTCCGATGTCAGGGAGATGGTCCAGGGGACCCCTCCCCATCTCACCCTCATCATCTCCATCCGAGGCGTCTGTCGATAGCGACGGCGATGGGGACGCCTCCAACGGGAGACCGTCCTTCCTTTGCTGCTGACGTCGCTTCTCCAGTTCCTCGCGCGCAAGGATCTCCTTCGTGCGCTTCGCCACCTTAGCATCCTTCCACCTTTTCTATGCCTTGGCGTGTGCACGGTTGGCCACCCGCCGCCTTGCGTCCTCGGGAACGGGCGGCGGGGAGGCTCGCACGTCCCTCATCCCCTATAGAAACGGCAAACACGGATAAGGGAACAAGAAACAATGAGAAACAGGGAGGCCTCGGGGGCTGCAGCGTCACGTGACTTACTAGCGAGAGGAACCCCCGCGATGGGCGCATCGCGAGGGGGGTCAGGCCACCGCCCCTCGGCTTCGCCTCCACCGTCCCCCTCACCCGGCGAAGAATTTCCTCGTCGGAAAGGGCGGAGGCAGACATCCGTATGCCCTCGATTGGCTCATTGAAAGGTCCTAATATGGCTAGAGGGGGGGTGAATAGCCTATTTAAAAATCTACAAATCAACAAGAGCAATTTGATTAGTATGACAAATAGCATAATGCAAACTTGCTCTAGCTCTACAAGGGTTGTAAGCCACCTATCCAATAATTCTAGTTGCAATGATTACTTAAGCACACAAACTTGCTATGTAATTACTCACTAAGAGCTTCTCAACCTTGCTACTCTAAAGAGCTCAACTAGATGAATGTAAATAAAAAAGCAAGCTCTCAAATCTAATTACACTAAAGAGCTTGTATCAACTAGTTTGCAAGAACGTAAATGAGTGAGTAGAGTGATTATACCGACATGTAGGGGATGAACCAATCACAAGATGAATGTATAGCCAATCACCGGGAGAATTCCAAAGACAAGAGACAATTGATTTTCTCCCGAGGTTCACGTGCTTGCCAACACGCTATGTCCCTGTTGTGTCGACCAACACTTGGTGGTTCGGTGGCTAAGAGATGTTTCACAAACCTCGTCCACATGATTGGACACCGCAAGAACCAACCCACAAGTGAGGTAACTCAATGACACGAGCAATTTACTAGAGTTACCTTTCGGCGCTCTACCGAGGAAGGTACAACTCCCCTCACAATCATCGGAGACAGCCATGAACAATCACCAACTCGTGCCGATCCTCCACCGCTGCACTGAGCCGTCTAGGTGGTGGCAACCACCAAGAGTAACAAGCGAAATCCGCAGCGCAACACGAATACCAAGTGCCTCTAGATGCAATCACTCAAGCAATGCACTTGGATTCTCTCCCAATCTCACAAAGATGATGAATCAATGATGGAGATGAGTGGGAGGACTTTGGCTAAGCTCACAAGGTTGCTATGTCAATGAAAATGTGCAAGAGTGATCCCTTTGAGCCGGCCATGGGGCTATAAATAGAGCCCCAATCAAATAGAGCCGTTATACCCCTTCACTGGGCAAAACGCGCTCTGACCGGACGCTGGCCCTCAGCATCCAGTCGACCGATGGACGCCACGCGTCACCAGCTTCAAACGTTGTTCGTCAGATTTCAACGGCTATGAAGCTGACCGGACGCTCCGGTAAAACTGACCGGACGCTGAAGCCCCAGCGTCCGGTCATTTCCAGTAAGCTCCCCGAGGCATATTTTTTTGACCGGACGTGTCTGGTCCACCTTGACCGGACATAGACCAGCGTCCGGTGCAATTCCCTCGGTACTGTGCAGACCTGTCAGTTTGACCGGACACAGAAACCTGTGTCTGGTGCTTTCAGACCCAGCGTCCGGTCAGTTGACCGACGCCAGCGTCTTCGCGATCAACTCGTTTTTACTTCTAACTTCTTCACCCTTGATCCAATGTGCATCAACTCAAATGCCTTGGATGTGCTCATCATGCTCTTCTTAGGATGTGTGTTACCAACTTGTTTTCCTGCTTGACATGCACTACATAGCTTATCTTTCTCAAAAGTGACATCTTTCAAGCCTCTAACTAAGTCATGCTTGATTAACTTGTTTAATTGTTTCATTCCAACATGACCAAGCCTTCTATGCCATAACCAACCCATGCTAGACTTAGTGATCAAACATGTTGACAATTGAGCTTCTCTAGCATTGAAATCAATTAAGTATAGATTCTCATATCTAAATCCTTTGAATATCAAGTTAGAGCCATCTACACTTATGATCTCTACATCATCCACACCAAATATGCACTTGAAACCAAGATCACACAATTGAGCTACCGATAATAGATTGAAGTTCAAGCTCTCTACTAGTAGCACATTGGAAATGCTCAAGTCATTGGATATTGCAATCTTACCAAGCCCTTTGACCTTGCCTTTGCCATTGTCACCAAATGTGATACTATCAATCCCATTGCTCTTGCTTTCATTGATTGAATTGAACATTCTTGAATCACTGGTCATGTGTTGTGTGCACCCACTATCAAGCACCCAATGTCTTCCTCCAGCTTTATAATTTACCTACAAAAGAAGATCAATTCTTTTTAGGTACCCAAACTTGCTTGGGTCCTTGTAGGTTAGTCACCAAGGTCTTTGGTACCCAAATGGCTTTCTTCTTTGGGCCCACAATCGGTGTACCAATGAACTTAGCCTTCACACCATTGGCACCCTTATAAAGCATGTAATAAGAATCAAATTTGATTGAGGATACATTAGGTAGCTTATTCTTGTTAGTCTTGTAATTTTGCTCTATATGCCCAACTTGCTTGCATCTATTGCAAAATCGACCATTGCCCTTCACAAAGCTAGCTTTGGGAGTGACAAAGGCCGCCTTGCCTTTCTTGGGGGTATAGCCTAATCCCTCTTTGTTGAGAGAAAACCTTTGGCTACCCAAGCACTTTAGCAAGCGGGCATCTCCACCATAGGCATTGCCTAAGGCACGAGTGAGCTCATTCACCTCCTTCTTGAGGGTTTCATTTTCCACCATTAGTGATGTATCATTCATAGGTGGAGTGGTAATGGTTGTGCTACAAGAAGTGTTAGTGGGAGCAACAATAATGGATTCATGAAAAGATTCATCAATAAGATCACATGTTAGTCCCACATCACATGTTACTATCACTTGCTCCTTCTTGGCTTCCTCCTTCTTGACTTGCTCAATGAGAGAGGAGTGAGCCTTTTCAAGCTTAGAGTGAGCTTTGCCAAGCTTCTCATGGGCATCCACTAGCCCCTCATGAGTGGCATTGAGCTCATCAAAGAATTGCTCAAGAAATTTTACTTTCTTGCGCAATTCTTTACACTCCTTTCTCTTCATCTCATTGCAAGCATGCACTTGCTCACACATGTCCAAGAGCTCCTCCTTAGAGTACTCCTCATCCTCATCATCACTCCTACAAGCATCACTTTCACATTCATCATCACTCTCATCATATTTTACCTTGGTAGGCTTTGCCATGAGGCATGTTGATGAAGTGTCGAAGATGGAGGGCTTGTTGTTGATGGCGATGCTTGCTAGTGCTCTCTTGATAGACTTCTTGCCATCATCACTAGAGTCATCACTATCTGATGAGCCATCACTATCCCATGTGACTACATAGCCTCCACCCTTCTTCTTCTTTTGGAAGGTCATTCTCTTCTCCTTCTTCTCCTTCTTTTCATTCTTATCTTTCTTGTGCTTCTTCTTCTCATCTTCATCATTATCACTATTGTAGGGACAATTTGCTACAACATGATCGGGGCTCTTGCAATTGTAGCATCTTCTCATATATTCTTTGCTCTTTGTGCGATCTCTTCTTTTTCTTGCACCATAGCCCTTCTTCTTCATGAACTTGCCCATCTTGCGCACAAAGAGAGCCATAGCCTCATCATCAATATCACTAAGATCTTCATCATCACTTGATTCTTTCTTGGACTTGCTCTTGTTTTTGTATGATGATGAACTAGCCTTGAATGCTATGCTTTTCTTCTTCTTGTCCTCTTCTTCCTTCTTGTCATCCTTGTCATCCCCCTCCCTTTCCACACGGTATGTCTCTTATGTCATGACATCACCTAGTACTTGGTTGGGGGTAATGTCCTTTAATCCTCCTCTTATGATGAGCAATCTTAACATCTCAAATCTTGGAGGTAAGCACATCAAGAATCGATGGGAGACATCATCATCCTTGATCTTCTCTCCCAATACCTTCAAGTCGTTGACAATAACTTGCAATCGATGGAACATCTCCGGAATGCTCTCATCTTCCTTCATCTTGAAGCTTGTCAATTTATCCTTGAGGATATACAACTTGGCACTCTTCACCGCCGGTGTGCCCTCATATGTTTCCTCCAATCTCTTCCACACATCATTTGCTCTATCACAATCGTTGATTTGCTCAAACACTTTGAAATCAATGGCATTGTATATGGTGTTGAGAGCCATTGTATTGCATTGCTTGTTGATCTTATCTTGATTTGTTGGATTATCGGGATCAATGATAGCATAGCCATTCTCGATCACTTTCCATACTTGATCATTTATTGAACCAAGGTACATCCTCATTTTTCTCTTCCAATAACCATAGCATGTGCCATCAAAGAATGGTGGTTTGCCCCCCCACATGGTTGAACACAACTTGAGCCATAATTTGACACCGAGGTTGTTAAGCCTTTAATCAAATGGTGACCACGGCTATGATACCACTTGAAAGGTCCTAATATGGCTAGAGGGGGGGTGAATAGCCTATTTAAAAATCTACAAATCAACTAGAGCAATTTGATTAGTATGACAAATAGCGTAATACAAACTTGCTCTAGCTCTACAAGGGTTGCAAGCCACCTATCCAACAATTCTAGTTGCAATGATTACTTAGGCACACAAACTTGCTATGTAATTACTCACTAAGAGCTTCTCAACCTTGCTACTCTAAAGAGCTCAACTAGATGAATGTAAATAAAAAAGCAAGCTCTCAAATCTAATTACACTAAAGAGCTTGTATCAACTAGTTTGCAAGAACGTAAATGAGTGAGTAGAGTGATTATACCGACATGTAGGGGATGAACCAATCACAAGATGAATGTATAGCCAATCACCGGGAGAATTCCAAAGACAAGAGACAATCGATTTTCTCCCGAGGTTCACGTGCTTGCCAACACGCTACGTCCCTGTTGTGTCGACCAACACTTGGTGGTTCGACGGCTAAGAGGTGTTTCACAAACCTCGTCCACATGATTGGACACCACAAGAACCAACCCACAAGTGAGGTAACTCAATGACACGAGCAATTTACTAGAGTTACCTTTTGGCACTCCGCTGGGGAAGGTACAACTCCCCTCACAATCACCGGAGACGGCCATGAACAATCACCAACTCATGCCAATCCTCCACCGCTGCACCGAGCCGTCTAGGTGGTGGCAACCACCAAGAGTAACAAGCGAAATCCACAGCGCAACACAAATATCAAGTGCCTCTAGATGCAATCACTCAAGCAATGCACTTGGATTCTCTCCCTATCTCACAAAGATGATGAATCAATGATGGAGATGAGTGGGAGGACTTTGGCTAAGCTCACAAGGTTGCTATGTCAATGAAAATGTGCAAGAGTGATCCCTTTGAGCCGGCCATGGGGCTATAAATAGAGCCCCAATCAAATAGAGCTGTTATACCCCTTCACTGGACAAAACACGCTCTGACCGGACGCTCCGGTCATACTGACCGGACGCTGGCCCTCAGTGTCCGGTCGACCGATGGACGCCATGCGTCACCAGCTTCAAACGCTGTTCGTCAAATTTCAACGGCTACGAAGCTGACTGGACGCTCCAGTAAAACTGACCAGACGCTGAAGCCCCAGCGTCCGGTCGTTTCCAGTAAGCTCCCCGAGGCATATTTTTTCGATCGGACGCGTTCGGTCCACCTTGACCGGACATAGACCAGCGTTCGGTGCAATACCCTCGGTACTATGCAGACCCGTCAGTTTGACCGGACGCAGAAACCAGCGTCCGGTGCTTTCAGACCCAGCGTCCGGTCAGTTGACCGACGCCAGCGTCTTCACGATCAACTCATTTTTACTTCTAACTTCTTCACCCTTGATCCAATGTGCCAACCACAAGAATTTGCATCTGGCGCAATAGAAAATAGGCATTTCATTTTCCCAAAAGCGCCGAAACCCATCTCAACCCTGCAAACACCACCTCCTTTGTAGATGTGCCAACACCACCAAGTGTATCACCTTGTGCACAAGTGTTAGCATATTTTCACAAACATTTTCAAGGGTGTTAGCACTCCACTAGATCCTAAATGCATATGCAATGAGTTAGAGCATCTAGTGGCACTTTGATAACCGCATTCCGATATGAGTTTCACTCCTCTTAATAGTACAGCTATTTATCCTAAATGTGATCACACTCACTAAGTGTCTTGATCACTAAAACAAAATGGCTCCTATATTTTATACCTTTGCCTTGAGCCTTTTGTTTTTCTCTTTCTTCTTTTCCAAGTTTAAGCATTTGACCATCACCATTGTTATCACCATTGTCATGATCTTCGCCATTGCTTCATCACTTGGAGTAGTGCTACCTATCTCATAATCATCTTGATAAACTAGGTTAGCACTTAGGGTTTCATCAATTAACCAAAACTAAACTAGAGCTTTCACTCATCCGGCCTCATCTTGAACAGGCGCCGCCGCCGAGCCATCAGCGGTAGCACCCTCCGGCAGTGGAAGGCGGCCACGACCACAGATTCAGTAAGGCCACGCTCCCGCAGCCTCTCTAGCCCCTCCAGGAGCGGCTGCAGCTTAGGCTGATCCTCTCTCGGGACGCCATACTTCCACCTCTCCGGGCAGCTCCCCACGATCTGCTCGGTGTAGGGGGAAGTCCACCGTCGTCGTTGCGAAGATAGAATCAGCTCGCGTACCATCGGCGATTGGTTGACGCGAGCTGGGCCGGGATGTAGAGGTGCTGCCAGTCCTAGCACACTTGGAGAGTGCAGCTGTCGGCCCTCACCGCCTTCCTTGTGCCCGACGTACCTATCGGCTTGGTGGTATGCTCCGCCCGGAAGAGGTGGAGCCATAGCTCCCAATGGGGAGCAATCCCTAGAAACCCCTCACAGACAGCGACGAAGATGGCCGCCTGCGCAATGGAATTGGGGTTGAAGTTGTGGAGCTCCACGCCGTAATAGTGCAGGAGCGCCCGCATAAACCGGTCCACCGAAAGGCTGAGGCCACGCTCGTGAAAAGACACGAAGCTCATGACATAACCGTCGTGAGGCCTCAACTCTGGCTCGCCCGACGGAGCGATCCACTCTGGCCTGTTGGGGTCAGTAACTGAACGAAGGAGCCTGCCATCGACGAGCGACTGAAGCATTTCCACGATGACGTTGGATGGACCCCAAGGGTCCGCCTCGATGACAACAATGTCGCTGGCCATGAGTGCGATGGAGGGTTCGACTACAGCGGTGAGTCTCTCTCTCTCTCTCTGCCTCGCCTCTCTCCCTTCTTCCTCCCAGGGCTCTCTGCTCTAGCGACAGCTCAAAGACGGCAAAGCTATTGCGGGCAAGTAAGGAGGGGAGGGGCGAGGCTCATTGCGTATTTATGCAGGATGAAGACGAAATGGACGGGCGACGAAATCGGGGAAGTTTCCCTCAGATCCGGCGTGCTTAATCCTGATCCAATTTTACTGCCCACGTGCCCACCTTTTCCTCATTAATCGCGGGAACAGTTACGTCCCATCCGCTGACACCATGTCGCGCTCGACCGCTGCAGCAGCAAGCGTCGTTCCACCTCCCCGAGAAAATCGTCTCAAAAGGCGCGCCAGCCGTTGTCGAGCCGATGGGGGAGATATCCCCCCCACCCTATTCCTTTCGGATGAAGGAACTGGGCGCCGAGCCCATTACGGTCCAGGGGTTCGAAGGCTGGGCCCCTAAGGGTTTCGACAGCCACCCCAGGGTAGCAGAGTCAGGGACGACCGCGGGCGAGCCCACACAGGGCCGAGGCCTAAGCAAGAGAAACGCTTGGGACGCCCTAAGTCATGTCCGAGATCGGTAGGGAGGTCTCCGAATGGGATCCCACCGTAGGGAGACACTGAGCCACCGGGGCCCAGCGAACGGCCTTGGCACCCACTAGAGAAACCCTCTGGTACTCTTGGAGTGCGTCTCTAGACCACCAGCCGACCCCTAGCGAACGGGGCACGGGCCTCCACTCGGACTCACCCGATAACAGCTCACCAGAAATGCCACTGCTCACGCCTATCGAGGGTAGCTTGGCATATTCCACTCCTCCTTCCGAACGAAAAGGAAGCGTGAGGGTCATACAAAAAGCCAGGGGAACCCCTGACAACCCTCTTGCTCCATGCAGAGGCTAAGGGGCTCCTCCTACAACCTTGCCGAGACCCAGCGACCTAGGCTCACATTCGAGGGGGCTCAGCAAAACAACCCCTCCTTCCGAACAAAAAGGACGCGCGAGGGTCGATTCAAGAAGTCAGGGGAACTCCTGATGGCCCTCTCGCTCCGTGCAGAGGCTAGGGAGCTCTTCCTACAGATATGCTGAGACCCCACGACCTAGGCTCGCACCCGAGGGGGGCTCGGCAAACAAACCCTCATGCGCGAGGGGCGTACAAAAAGCCAGGGGAACTCCTGATCGCCCTCTTGCTCCATGCAGAGGCTTGGGGGCTCTCCTTGCAATTTTGCCGAGATAAAGCGACCCAGGCTCGCACACGAGTGGGCTCGACAAAAAACCCCTTCGTCCGAACGAAAAGGATGTGCGAGGGTCGAACAAAAAAGTTGGGGGGACCCCTGACTGCCCTCTTGCTCCGTGCGGAGGCTCGGGGGGCTCCTCCTGCACCCAAGACAAAGACAAGCGACCCAAGCCCGCACTTGAAAATTCGAGAAAACACGACAAAGGGCATCGAGCCCATTACGGTCCAGGGGTTCGAAGGTTGGGCCCCTAAGGGTTTCGACAGCCGCCCCAGGGCAATAGAGTCAGGGACGACTATGGCAAGCCCATATGGGGCCAAGGCCTAAGCGAGCAGAACCCTTGGGACGCCCTAAGTCGTGTCCGAGACCGGCAGGGAGGTCTCCGAATGGGATCCCACCGTAGGGAGGCACCGAGTCACCAGGGCCCAGCGAACGGCCTCGGCACCCACTAGAGAAACCCTCTGGTACTCTTGGAGTGTGTCTCTGGACCACTAGCCGACCCCTAGCGAACGGGGCACGGGCCTCCACTCGGACTCACCCAATAATAGCTCACCGGAAATGCCACCGCTCGCGCCCATCGAGGGTAGCTTGGCATATTCCACCCCTCCTTCCGAGCAAAAAGGAGGCACGAGGGTCACACAAAAAGTTAGGAGGACTCCTGATCGCCCTCTCGCTCCGTGAAGAGGAACGGGGGTTCTTTCTGCGATCTTGTCGAGACCCCACGACCCGAACTCGCACTTGTGGGCTCGACAAATACGATAGCATCCCTCGGTCAACGTGAGAAAAAGACCCTAGAGGAATGAATCCATTCCCCCAGGGCCTCGGGGGCTACACCCGGCGGGTGCGCTCGCGCGCACCCACCGAGGCCTCGAAATATGAAACACTATTCCGCCAGGAGCTACCACAAGTCAAAACCTCAAGAAGAGCGCTCACTCTCTCCTTGAGGTTCGGGGCCTACTGTTGGGTACCATAAAATGGGATACCCTGAGCGTACACCATAATAATCACTTAAACCCCATCAAAAACAAAGCCAAAGGGTAAGCCATTTGTTAAATCCCGGCCTCGTCGAAGCCCACCGGCTCTCCGCCTCGCTCCTGGTCTCGCACGGGAGGACTCGGTGGCCGGCCAAATCTCCGCCTCGCGCGAGGCCTTGCATAGGGGGCCTCGATGGGGAACCGATTCTCCGTCTCGCCCGAGGCCCCGCGCGCAAAGCCTCGGATAAGATCTCGATTCTCCACCTCGCTCGAAGCCAGCTCGACAACAACCCGTCGCTTCCGCCTCGACCAGTCTCCCCGACAGCGCGTCACGTCCCATTAATGCGCCAACTACCCCCGCGATATCAGCCGAACGACGGCCCAACACCGCAGAGCGGCCGACGAGACGGGAAGTCACGTCAACACCATACCGTCCCGGACAGGGCACGATGGGGATTACCGGCCACTGTGCTCCGGTGCTGTGCCCACGATCAGCGCCTACGCTACACTGTACCACATAACCCCCGCCCCAGAGACAACACGGCATGGGGAGTCTAGTCCGGGTCATCATAGCCTCAGAATCAGCGTATGAGATCAACTGTTCCCTTCGAGCCTCAGCAATCTACGTCAGGGTCTCGGCAATCTCGGGATTCACGTCTGCCGAGACCCCCACGATGGTTCGGCCTCGGAACCAACTGAGACTCGACTTCTCACGTAGTCAACACACAGTGACCAGCACGCCGACCGCCACGCCCGCTTCAAGGTAACACTGGAGCTCCCACGACGCACAGGATCGGATGTGACCAGCGCGTCGCCCCAGTACTTCAAGGACGAGACCACTCCGTCGTCCACGCCTCCACAGTAACAGGCTACAGGGCTCGGACATGCCACCTCCGTTCGCACGACGCCGTGTAGCTAGCGCATGTGTCACTCTTGTCCCCCCCTTCAACTATAAAAGGGAGGGATTAGAACCGTTTCTAGGGGGGACGGAGGATTAGGTCTAGGCCCACGCGACGAATTCACGCATACACGCACGAACGAACATACGAGTCTCTTGCCCTGCTTGTAATCCCCTACTACGAGCATTTTGGTGCAAGGAATACAAGATCGATCTCTTGGACTGGACGTAGGGCACCCCTTGCCTGAACCAGTATAAACCTTGTGTCTCTTTGCATCACTATCTGTGATCGGGAACATGCAATATAAATTTACTAGTTGACTGAGGACCCGCCGGTCCGAAACACCGACAGGTGGTATCTAATTGGTGGGGCTTGTTGAGTCAACGTAGAGTAATTATAATAGATAATGAGAGCATATACTTATAGCAAATAAACTCCAAAATAAGACCATACAAGATTCAAATAATTCCAAGTGGCATCATAAGGTAGAGCATGATTTTAAAGAAGAGCTGAAACTGGTTTCATAAATCTCTAAGTTAAACCATTTTTTATGAATTTTCTAAGAACATATCATATTTTAGAATTCTTAATTGGATATTTGTCAAAAAGAACATCGATCCATTCTAAATGTACTCTTTAGTTTTTTTATGAAGTCTAATAGACCTCCCTAAATTATCAACGTAGTTCGATTTACCAAAAGGCCGGCTGACGTGACATCGTTAAAACCGATTTCCAAACCGCACAGAAAGCAAATTCAGACAGATTTTTGAAAGCTGAAACAGGACAATTTTGTTATTTGTGGGCAAATTGGACTTTGACGGAAGTTGGAGACGTCTTTTTTCCTATCGGTATTGACAATGATACTATAGCTACTACTTGGCGCCTAAGAGAGCTTCATATAAGGAAAACACTAGCAAGACTCCCATTTCGAAGAGAGATTAGACATTTTTTGCCAAAAACAGGTGAAAATAATAATAGAATTTGTTTTTATATTTTATTGTCTTCCGTTTGGTATTCTCTTATCCCTGCTTTGAGTGTAACAATTAGTTGATGAGCTGAAAACTTGTAGTAGGATGGCTCCTCGACACCTTTCTTTTGAACGATGAAGGGAGTACAGTACTAGTTAGCAGCAATAAATGCTTGAGAAGCGATCGCATATATACGCGCATGGGCATGTTAACACCGGAGTCGCTCACATGTACTCCCTCCGGCCCCAATTACGAGTCATTTTCGTTTTTCGAGAAACAACTCTGATTAAATATATATTAAAAAATATTACTATTTATAATACATAATTATTATTATTAAATGAATATTTGAATTTATTTTTTAATAAACTTATTTAGAGATAGAAATATTGCACGTATTTTTTATAAATATGTTAAAGCTATCGAGGAAACATACGGGCCACAGGCGGCGGGCAGTGCAGGCAGGCAGTAGACTTGAAAGCCGTGAAAGCAAAGAATGGATCGGATCATCGGAGCCTTCCTTGGAAAGCCGAGAAAGCACGCGACGCGCGGGAACTGTAGGCGCCACTGCAACGTATCGGTAATATCAACATCGCGATCCGTCCCATCCCATCCATCCGAGGCTTTCCGAAAGCTGCGCGTTGTCGCTCGCAGTCGCAGCATCGTCGGCGAACCCAACCCGGCCTTGACTCTCCTTGAGAGCTGAGAGGTCTCTTTGCTTCGGCACCGCGACACTTCGATCGTTCTCCCGCCCTGCAGGGGTTTCCTCCGTTGGACGTACTCCTGTGGCGCGCATCCAGCTGAAACGAACGGCTGCGTGGTTGCACCCATGCATAGAGGAGCTGGGTGGTATACTGCGACCTCCATTCATTCATAAACGCAAGGAATGGACGAGAGGACGGAGGAGGGGAAAATGGCCATGCATTCCGTCTGTACGCGCGGAAAGCCGGAAAGCACAGCGCGCCGCTGCTCTACGGCACGGCTGACGATTGCGGCGTGACCCTGGGCCGGTGAGAGATTTCCAGCTGAGCGAAGGCCGTGAAAGCGAAAGTGTGAAGGCGCAACGTGCGCTGGCAGCTTGCAACCTTTGCATGTTTGCTCAACGGCTCCTTCCCGGCCGGACCGGATCCATCAGGTTCACATGCACTTATCCTGTCGTGCTGCCGTGCATGCATGGCCGCCTGTCCTGTCACCATATCCGCACATATCTGACGAAGAGATCAGAGATAGGCTGGGACGTCAGGCCTGTCACCATCGGTAGTCGGTACGTACAGTGAAATGTAAATGTCATAACTCCAAATAAAAATAATTATGTACTATCCTGTAATCATCTGAAAAATCCAGGATATTTGCGATCTATGTATAGTTATGGTGTGTTTAGTTACATTGGTGAAAATTTTTGGGTGTCACATCGAATGTGTCGGAAGGATGTTGGAAGGGGTTTTTGGATACTAATAAAAAAATAAATTACAGAACCCATCAGGAAACTGCGAGACGAATCTAATGATACTAATTAATCGGTCATTAGCACATGTATGTTACTGTAGCACTTAAGTCTTTTCATGGACTAATTAGGCTTAAAAGATTCGTCTCGTGATTTTGCCGAGAACTGTGCAATTAGTTTTTTTTCATCTACATTTAGTACTTCATGCATGTGTCCAAACATGCTCTTTTACTGTAGGAGGCAAAAAAAAATTTAGAAACTAAACAGGGCCTTACATTTTCTAGGGTCTGATTGGTAAAAAAAAAAACTAGGGTCCGCCGGTCTGGAGACGAGAAGAGCTAAGCTTAGAGAGAAAAATACCAGTGATAAGCTACCATTACGGATGGTGTCCGTAACAGCGCGATACAGAGGCTGCCGCAAGCAGAGGATATATAGGATCTTGCCAAAGCACCGGCCAAACACGACGACGTGTCCGCTCTGGTTCCCTAACCTCAATCTTGAACGACGACTCTTGATGCTACATCTATCACCACCGATCGCTAGCTTCTAATATTAATAACCCGATGCTAGGACATTCTTCCACCTCCCTTGTTTGCCGCCGCTATTGTTCTCCTATCGCCTAAGACTACCTCCCCAAGCTCATCACGGTCTCACAGAATCACCCGAGACCTTAATTCATCACACTCTACTAGAAGTCTAGCAGCCTAATCACCCATCTGCATAGATACTTCGACGACTATCAGAAAATAGGATTAAGTAAAGGGTCACGTTAGGCTTAGGCCCTGTTTAAATACCACAGAATTTTAATAATCCAGAAAAAAAATCTCAGAAATATCTATCAGCCTGTTCGCTGGTTGGTTTCTGAGCTGATAAGTCCGGCTGGTGCTGTTTGTTGTGGAAGGAAAACAATGTACCATGACTGATTCGTTGGTTGGTTTCTGAGCTGATAAGTCCGGCTGGTGCTGTTTGTTGTGGAAGGAAAACAATGTACCATGACTGATAAGCCCTGGCTGAAACCAACCAGTGAACATGCTGAATATATGTTATCCAAACAGTTCATATTCTAGAGAATTTTAACATACAGGCACAAAACCCAATAAAACACATCAATTTTTTTTTATCCAGATTCTTAGAAATCCGTAAGGAAACAAACGGTACCTTAGACATCTGTTGATAGATTTTGGATCCAAAGATCTATCGAATTTATATACATTTGATTTTATTTAATCCAACGGCTCATACATAGCTTCCCAACTCTTAACTTCTCCACGTACAATTCAACCCCGTTAACTATTATGATTGGTTTTTTTTCTGTATTAGACAATGTATATGTGCATAAGCAGACGACTCCCCCCTCCCCCCCACCCCCACCCACCCACACACACACACACAAAAATATTATTACATCCTATACCTTTACTAGAAACATAAAACATGTAATACTCCCCTCCTTCATGAATAAATCATTCCCTAGATTGTCTATAAATTCAGTCAAATGTAAACAAGTCAACATAAAACCTCTAATACTCCCTCAATCCATGAATAAATCAATTCCTAGATTGTCTATAAATTCGATCAAACATAATAAAGTGTTGATTAAAACAACTATAGGAATTGATTTATTCACGGACGAAGAGAGTAGAACATATAATGTAACTATATGTATGCAAATAAAATGTAAATAAACAAACACAATTTTATCATATGTGCCTTGCCTATACAAAATAATCAAACGCGAAGACACTACATATATTTATGTTGACTTAGGTTTTGCTGCATAAAGTCTAATACAGACTAAGCCTAATACAGTACATGCAATCAATCAGACCTATGTCATCAAAGCCGCTACCAACTATATGATCACTCTACCATCCCGGCCCAACCTACAACCTCTAATGAAGGTGGCACCCTACCACCTTGCCTCATATCCGGTGCCATCTACCTTTTACCATCTATGCTTATTTGGATACATTTATATCCAGCTTAATCCACATGTGTTAAAGTAGATTAGGTATAATTTAAATTAACTTATACCGCAATCTGTTTTAACATATATATGCGGATGGTGAATTTGAGATGGATACGAGTAAAAAATAAGCTCTGCAAACAAACAAACCTAGAAAACCCCAGCCCTAGCTATTGCCCTACTACCTGCTACCCTAACAAACTCTTAAGCAAATCACACTGTCATTTCCATGTCTTGATACCGCCGATGGCATCAGATATGTCAACTCATTACGTAAACAGAAACGTTGAACCCTAACAAATTAAAAGTAGTACGTAGTGACAACTAGCTAGAGCATCAATGTATGAGATACTAAAAAACCCTAACACTAGCCAGATGATGAAATGTCTCGATACAAATTAGGCAGAACGAAACAATCAGATGTATAGTTACGACGGATCGAGCAGACTCTGATGTCAAGAAAAAAACCATTGTGTTGTCGGAGGCTCGGGGCCGCTATTGATACGGCGGGCGTGGGCGCTCTGCACTTGCCGCCGGCGGCCACAACTCTTGGGACTGGCGCGCGTACAAGGGCACCGGCTGAGTCGCCGCCGGAGCCAACATGGTCTGCGGGTGCAACCCGCTCGCGTCGTGATGCTCCTGTGGCTGCTGATGCCCGTGCCCACGGTGACGGTGTTCGTCGGCTTCGGCGCCACTGCCGGAGACGGACGCTGCTGACGCGTCGTCCTCGACGGGGAGGCGGTGGAGGGTAAGGTCGGTGAACGCGGCAGCCAGGACAACGACGGTGGTGGCGGCGACAAGAGGGCCCACCACAGCGCCCCCGACGATCTGGCCGTGCGGGCCGGCGAGCGATATCGAGAGGTCCCTGCAGACGGCGGCGGCGGCGCGGGGCACCGCCGCGGACATGGACGGCGCCAGGAAGGTGGCCGAGATGGAGAGGATCTCGTACCGGCCGCGGAAGACGACGACCGCGGCAGCTCCTCCGTCTGCGGACGACGCCGCCGGGTGGCGGAGCGAGACGTCGGCGACGGCGCCCGTGCCCGCGAGCACGCAGATCCCGAGGCCGCGGCGGCGCGCGAAGCCCGCGAGCGCGCGCGCGACGTCGCCGCCGCTGGGGATCTCGAGCACGTGGGGGCGCATGGCCACCGCGGGCTCCACGTCCCGCGTGACCACCGGCGGCGGCTTCGGCTTGTTCTTGGACCCCGGCGGCCGCCCCCGCCTCCGCTTCGCCCCGGCCTCGACGCTCGCCGGCCCGTCGACTCCTCCTGCTGCCCCGTTGCTGGGCGCCGGCGGCCGTGAACCACTCCCGTCGTTCGCCTCCTCCTCCTCCTCCTCCTCGCCGCAGTTTCGGCTGTTCACCTCGTCGGAGAAGCACTCCATCGGCTGATGGAGGTCTTGGACCACCAGGAGCCTGCCGCCGTCGCCGCGGCCTCCGTAAAGGCCCTCCTCCCGGTCCATGCCGCCGCGGCAAACGATAGCGATAGCGACGTGTCAGACGGCGAGAGGCGGGGCTCAGCAGTAGCAGCTAGCTGTAGACCTACTGCTCGGGGCACAGCCTGTAAGGTAGCGTATGGCTGAGAGACATGACGGACGGGATGAGATAGTTTCGCCTTAGTTTTTAGGGGCGGAATTGAGGTGAGATGATTCTATTTATTGTTTGGTCGAGAAGGGGATGGACATTAAAAGTGGGATGAGCCGTTGGCAGCTGGATGGACGCTCGACTGGATTTCTTTTGGACTTTTGAGCCGGTCGGTGGGATAGTACAGGGGTGTTTGGCTGTCTCTCCTAAAATTTAGTCGTTGTCTTATCGGATGTTTGGACATCTGCATGGAGTATTAAATATAGATTAATTATGAAACTAATTACATAGTTTGCGACTAATTTACGAGACGAATCTTTTGAGCCTAATTAGTCCATGATTTGACAATGTTTTGCTACAGTAAACATGTGCTAATGACGGATTAATTAGGCTTTAAAAATTCACTGATGGATTATGTAATTTATTTTTTATTAGTATTCGAACACCCTATACAACACCCTCCCGACACACCTCCTAAATTTTAGTAGATAGATCAAACACCCCCTGATCCGGAAATGGAATATAGGATAAACGGGAGGGGCATGCAGACATGATTGGCCACCGGATCCGGGGCGGCGAATGATAATTCGTGGCTGCGACTGGGCCCTGCTGCTTTTGATCTCGTAATCTTTTGACATCTGACGAATTCACGATCACGGCTTGCTTGCCTCTTTTGCCCTAATATTGACTTGAGACCCCCAGGGGTGGTGGTGGGTGGCTCCTGGATAGACGACTGCTGTACATACGCCATGCATCCATGTTCGTACGCGCGAGGCTACGTGTGTCAGACTGCGTGCTGCAGGTGCGTCTTCCGGCCGGCCAGCCGGTGAGGTTGACGCTTTGGTGTAAAAACAGATCGGTGGAAGAGCGCGGAGCCATCGATTCGGACTGATCATCTACCGGCCGGACGGCCGGGCCACGGCCGCCGCATCCTATGACGGCACGGCAAGATATAGGTGGGAGCTGGCCACGGCGACCGCGCGCGCTGCTCCATGTGCCGGCGACGCGCAACCGGCGTGGGCACGGACTGATCGATCGAGACCACGCGTGTTGAAGGAGCACATCATGGCCGTTAATTTCGCGTGTTTAATTTGCGCGCGGCCGGCGCCGCAAAGGCAAAGCGCGCGGGTGTGCACGCATGGCATGGCAGATGCGCGGGGCGCGCGCGCGGTGGGCATCAGGCGGTTCGGGCGTTTGGCGTGCGGGCCGCCGGAGGAGCGTCCTGTGCTAGTGCTGGTCCGGGAGTCGGGACGCGGGACGCGGGACGCGAACGGGACCGGAACGAGAGCGCTGCATGCGCGGCAAGGCGTGTACGGCTCGCTCGAGGAGGAGCTGGGGCTGGGTACAGGAATTCAGCGTGGAGCCTTGGACCGTACGTCATCACAGTGGCTCGTACGGGCGTTTCAGCCGTGATCGGGTGATCTGAACTGAACCTGGACTCCTGGAGTCACCACCACGTACGCCGCTAATGATCGTTTGTAGCTGAATTTTGAGGAACCGATAGGAACTTTGCAGAGCATCTCCGAGAGATCCCCATATCCTTTTCTCATTTTTTAAAAAAAAAAGAAAAACTCATCTCTAAGCCAACGATGGCTATCAACAAGCTCAACAATGGCTATCAACAAGCACGTGATGCATTAAGCCAACCAGAACCAGCAGATAGTAGGCCCCAACGATCGACCGGATCACCTTATCCGATATACTGGTCCTGGCCATCAATCACTTGGGCATGCAATTAATGCGGCTGCAGGGCTACGAATCCAAGGCCTCGCGTCGCCGCCGGCCGTGTACCTATCCGTTCCACATTCCCACACGTACGTGTCATTCGAGCAGAAGCGATCCCTATGTACTCCCTCCGCATCCTAATTAGAAGTCGTTTAGGACATGAGTTCGGTTACCGAGGGATAAATAATTAGGGGTAATTTTTCTGTCTTGCCCCTATTAAACAGAGCTGCGGGTACTACTTGTGCAGCAATCTACCATAGCTCGGTTGCCCAAGGCTGCGCGGCCTAAGGCCGGAGCTCCACCGTTCGAGTGCTGGCAGCCGCGGTTTTTTTTTTTGTATTTGCATGGAAAAGTGCTCGTTTGCATGGATTTGCATGGTACTGTGCTTGCGCGCGTTTTGGCCCTCCGCTTTGCCCTCTGAGCTGCTCACGCGCGCGCGTGTTTTGGCCGTCCGCGGGATTTCGCCGCGCGCGGGTTTTTTTTTTCGATTTTTCGCACAGTGCACGCAACAATGTTTTTTCAAACTTCTCTGTTTGTTGCATGTGACACGTCCGGCTGAATGGCCTGTTCTTTTTTTTAGAAAATCAATGGCTATATGTTTGCCTTTCCTAATATAATCCATGACATGAATATGCTTCTTTTTTTCCCGTTTAATTAGATCTTGCTGTGAGTGAACACGACGACGCCGACGACGTGTTTCAATTCGGCGAGCTAGAAGATGATGACGGCAACGACGTCCTTGATGTTGACGACGAGCAAGAAGACCACGACGTCGGCAACGACTTCCTTGATGTTGACGAACAAGAAGATCACCACGGCGGTAACGTACCATGTCATTGTTTCCTTTTATACTATGAGCCTTCAATCTTCTCATTCTAAGAACGCAGTTTTTTTTAAGGTTTCGATTTGAACTTACCACTAGATGAATTTGGTGCCGTCGACTTCGATTATGAAGAGAACCTTGCTGGTAACTTTTTTATTATTGCCATGAAGTAGTACTATGAACTTGCTTGTTCCATTCGCTCCAACTTGCTGTGAAGGAGTAGTATTATGAACTTGCCGTGAACAAGTGTTACTATGAATGAACCTTGCTGGTATTTTTTGTTCCCTATAAATAGAAAATGCCATGGCTAAGCTCTGCCGAGAAGAAGTATTTTTTCATGCATTTGTAGAACTTGCCGTGAACAAGTGTTACTATGACTAAGCATTGTTTTCTTTAATAGAACATGCAGTGACAACCCAACCGTGGAAGTACAGGTTGGACAACCCCACCGAAGACCAGAAATGTCTGAACAACTCCGTAAACGAGTTTATCAAGTTTTGTTGACTAGAAGCAACAATGGCAAACTACGCAAGAAGGACACTGCAATTGTTGCCGAGCAATTTGGGCTTCATATACGGACAGTTCAGAGGTTATGGAGGAGAGGTAAAATACAACTTGCAAACTCAGTTCCGGTTGTGGTTTCTAGTCTAAAGAAGGTTAGAGTAGACCGTAAGGTAACCCCTGTTGATTTAGAAGCTTTGCGAAACATTCCTCTAAAACAAAGAATGACTATAGAGGATGTGTGCACCGCACTAGGAATGAGCAAATGGACGATTCAAAGGTATTTGAAAAAAGGTTACCTTAGACGCCACTCTAGTAGCATCAAGCCATATCTTACTGAAGCTAACAAGAGGTCTAGGTTACAATGGTGTGTTGACATGGTTAACAGGGAGTTGCTTGATGATCCAAGGTTTAAGGAGTTGTATGACTTTGTGTTCATTGATGAGAAATGGTTCTACCTACATCAAAAAAAAATGAAAGATACTATTTGTTACCCGAAGAAGATGAGCCCCATCGGACTTGTAAGAATAAGAACTACATCCCTAGGCTTATGTTCTTGTGTGTTTGCACTCGACCAAGGTTTAGGGATGGGAATTGTATTTTTGATGGTAGGATTGGTTGTTTTCCACTTGTTCGTTATGAACCGGCTATGAGAGGTAACGAGAGAACCGGTCGTGTCCGTGGAGACTTGGTTATGAAGCCCATTACATCGATCACAAGAGAAGTGATTAGAGAGTTCATGATCAACTAAGTGTTGCCGGCCATTAGAGCCAAATGGCCAAGAGAAGATGTGGGTAGACCAATCTTCATCCAACAGGATAATGCACCCTCTCATTTGAAGTTGGATGATCCCTATTTTTGTGAGGCTGCTAAGATAGGTGGATTTGATATTCGGCTAACTTGTCAACCACCAAACTCTCCGGATTTCAACATTCTAGACTTGGGCTTTTTTCGAGCTATACAAGCAATTCAATATAAGAAGAATGCAAAAACAATGGAGGATCTAGTTCCAGCCATGCAACAGGTAATTTGATCAAATTGTTCACACATGTTTCAATGTTTTTTTAACAACAAATTTGCTCATTCATTCATTTCTTGCACATTTTTTTTGTAGGCATTTTTGGAGTACTCGCCACGGCTTGCAAACCGAATGTTTGTAACACTACAAGGTGTCTTCATAGAAGCTATGAAAGTGAAAGGTTGCAACAAATTCAAGATACCTCACATGAACAAAGAAACATTAGAAAGAGAGGATCAGTTGCCATCTTGTATCCCTTGTGATCCATCATTGCTACATGAAGCCGAGGCTACTCTTGCTGCATGAAAAAATTATAATGATGCTTGTTAGCTTTTGTGTAGTAGAGACATCATCCTTTCTTGTAATGCCGATTGTTGCATGAACTAAATTTGTAATGCTGCATGAACTAAATCATCCTTTCTAAGTTATCTTACCGATGCTTTGGCGTCGTCCTTTGTCGGCAGCAAGCCCTTGTAGTGCTCCATGAAAAGCTCGCAGTCCACGTTGATGTGGCCGAGCATGGCGTCGATGGAGTAGTCCGCGTGGACGAGACCGCAGCGAGGGCATGGGTAGAACCGCGAGTGCGCACGGTTCCACGCTTCGCGGTCCTCATGGACGAGATGGCAGCGACCGCAAACGAAAGCGCCTGGCGGCAAGTACTCCGGCACCATCTCGACAGAGTCCGGCACGATGTCGACGGGGTCCGCAACCATCTCGACGGAGTCCGGCACCACCAGCAGCGCCTCGACGGAGTCCTGCGCGATCACGGAGTCATGCGCGACGACGGACTCCAGTCCTTCGACGGACTGCAGCGGGTCGACGGAGTCCAGTGCCTCGAAGACGTCCTCGGTGGTGACCTCCTGCAAGTCCAGCCCGACGTCCACCGCGGCGACCTCCTCCGACTCCGGCCAGACGTCGTCCGCGGCAAGCAGCACCCGCGCGCCGCCGGGCTCCATGGCGAGCGTGCTGATGGCGAGCGTGCTGTGGGTGGGGGGATCAAAGAAGACGGGTCGCGCAGGCGAGGCGCCCCACGACGCCGCGACCGGGCGTGGTAGGCATAGGCGAGGTGGATTCGTGTGGTTTCGTCGGTCGGCGTCGCCACGGCTTTCGCGGGTATCTGCAAACCGAATGCTTGTTAGCTTTTGTGTAGTAGAGACATCCAGTCGTTTGGAATCGCTTGGACTCGTCCATGCGGCCGGCCCGAGTTCGTGTCGATTAATGGAGGCCAGTCCAAGAGTCCCGAGGGGGCGTGCATGCGGACCGGCGGCGCGCGTGGAAGGCGAGTCGAGGAGACGCGAGGGAGGCGCGTGCGGACGTGTGGCTGGGCGGCGCCGCGTGGCCCCAGGGGCAATCACGTCCAAAACAGGCTTCGTGGACGCGGACGACATCCTTTGCCGCGAACACGGCTCCAGAACGACTGCTAATTAGGATACGGAGGGAGTATGCATGCATGTCAAACTTGTACTTGCAAACAATCGTGCCCAATAGTGACACGCCATCCGTTTGAGCTTTGGGAGTCTTTGGTTGCTCGCCGTAGTACGCCACGCTACAGTTGTGGCTCGCCACGCAAAACGAAGGCTGCCAAAAAAAAATCTGAGTACAAAAGTTGCCACAGAGTGTGGCGGCTAAAATTCATGCCACCAGGGCGGCGCGCCGCACGTTGCCACATCTTTGGCGTGCCCGGCACTCGCTCGCTGGTAACCAAATAGGTTTAGTCCCACAGATTCCATAGCCGGTGTCTAAGAGCAGATCCAACGGTGTTATCTAATTAGACCCTCTACTTTTTATTTGAGGAGCCACCTATTTCAACACTACTTTTTTTTTTCTCCGGCAGTACTACGTAAAATGGACCTTCCAAAACTATGACATGTGCGAAACATGTCATCCTCTCTCATGTTCTTCTCGCCATAGACGCCGGGGAGATGCGCCGGCAGTGTCGAGGCGGACGTCGGCGCTGGAGCAGAGGCAAGGTGGAGGTGCGCCCGCGCTGGGGCAGGGCCGCGCTAGGTAGGGCAGGCCGCGGCCTAGATCCGTCAACAGCTAGGCTGGAGCCTGAGCGGACGGTGCCTGGGCAAGGGCATCGGCTGAGCGGCCGCCGGTGGCCGATCGTTGACCATCGATGCGGTGGCTAGGCAAACGCCTGTGGAGTCATTGAGCATGTCGTGCCGGTCGCGCGAGTGGGGTCATGCGAAGAAGAATCAGAGAAAAATAGGCCAACAGAAATAGGTAATGGACTGTAGGAGGCGTTGGAAAAAAAATAGGAAGCCAACAAATCTAGCGATGTGGTAGAAGGCCTGTTGAGGTTGATTTTTTAGCCTCCATTACCTAAATTGGGAGTAGAGGTGCCGCTCGAGTTGCTCTAATAAACTTTTGGATTGATCTTATGATCTACTACTATGTCGATCCCATGGAAAATGCAAAGTTTGTTTCAGGTTCCTCGGGATTATGTCATCAAGTTAGACATTTAACTTCTATGGACTACCACATTTCTCTTCTCTTTTTACACATTGCAGCGAGATAATATTACAGGCTACATTACATTATTTCTCTACAGCCCAAACCCCGCACATCAATAAAATGCTTGGGCGGTCCTGTCCCTAGATGGTCTTCTCAATAAGACACCGCCCCTGGTTTCTCCAGGGTCATGTCCGCTCCTATCTAACTGCCTATACTGGTCTGTTAACTTACTGCTCAACTGCTGATTACTTCTGTCAGTATACAACAAGGACGGGCTCTCATCGCCCTCAACCCAATGCCCACCGTGCTCCGCAGAGCTATCCGTACTGTATGCCTCCCGGCCTGATGAGCTGGTATTCAAGCTGGACCTCGAACGGGGATACGTCGGATAGTCACTCTCTGCAGGTGCTCCTCCCATGGAGCCTCCTGGGTACATCTGATCAGCAGCTCCGAACACGTACTCATACTCCTCTGTGCTGGTCGAGTTCCTCGTGCTCTCGCTGCTGTCGGTGCTGACAGTGCTGTGCGACCCTGCGTCCGAGTTGCTGAAGAGGGATGAACTCTCGCTAGGACTCCGAGAATCTGAAGGTGAATATGGTGCATCTCTATATTCATCAAATGCATGGGTAAGGTCATCTGCCGTGTGGTCCCTATGCGGCTGACCAGCTTGGTGTCTGTTTAAGGAACCTCCTCGCCATGTTGTCCCTCCTAGAACCACCTTCTGTTTGGCCTTCTTGGGGTGTGTTGGGTCCCCCATAGCCTGCCTAACAGAGCTTGGTGCCCTCGGTGAACACCTGATTTAATTAGAATAGGAATTAGAATATCATGACAAAGTCCTCACAGGAGTACACATAACAAGTGAGTGAATCAGTTAAATAAGAGAATCCCAGTAATCACCTTGCATACAGCAGCATATATGCACACTTTGACATAACATTGTCCAGAGATACAGGTTTCACCTGCAAACGATAAAGACCAGTTATTAAGCGCATATTCTCTCTGATGACAACCCAACACAGTTTTTTCCCCTTGAACATCATGGAGGAGTTATGTATCATTGCATTATGGAGACGTATTAGAATACAACCCACACCCCCCCAACTAGGATGATAACCCATCATAGGGCTTGTTTGGCTGCACAAGTATTCACTTCAATCCACGTGTGTCTGGAGTGGATTGGGGTGGAAATAAATTTCTCAATACATGTTGATTAAGGTGGATACAAGTGCAGCCAAACAAGGCCATAGTTAGCTTTCAAGGCAGAGGAGTATCAATTAGGAGGACTCAAGTTTTGACATACAACATTTTACTATTACAAACACATTAAATTATTCTTCACTATTCCAATAATACACAGAATCTGGTCACTATTATAGTAAGATCCATATTATGATCATAGTTTCATATTCCCAAGGATTATAGATTCATTTGTGGTCACTAAAAAGCACAAGGGCCTGTTTTGAAGGAATTTTCATGAATTACTTCATATTTTGTACTAAATCCTAGAAATTTGGAACTCAAAATCACCATTCCAAACAAGCCCTATTCATGAGAGCAGAACCATGAGATGCCCACAAAGAGTAAGCATACCTGACTGTCGTCTGCCTTAAACCACTTTCCCTGTGTATCTTTAACATAACATACATAATGGCCAGAGAAGGCAGCATTCATGACATCATGGTGGACAACCACTGCATAGAGGCTGTAAATTGGCGATATGTCATCAGTATCTGGGTTCATATAGCGAAGCATGTTGAGGGTTTCTGGAAATCTGATGGCTTTGCTGATCTTTCCAAACTTGCCAGACTGCACATAAAAGGGCAATGTTTAGTGTATCTCAACAAAACTTGATTCCTACCAAATACATGAAGCTACAAAAATTTCACTCTTCTATTGCACATGTAGTTGCCATCTCTATTGCCAGGACAGTGTTCATAACTTCATATAGAACTTTCAAAATGTAAATATTAGATGACAATGATAATCTAGATGGTACCTGATATCTTTTCAGTGCAATAGTCAGAATATTCGGCGCTTCTTCTATTGTCAGCTTCTTTTTAGCACGCTCATAGGATTTGCATCTGAAAAGACAGAGTAGAGCTAGGAGAATGAGAATTTGGCCAAAGAAGAATTGAATACGGGGGCTAAAAGAGAAGTGAACCATCAATACATCACTAGAGTAGTGAAATAAACTAAGAATGTGATAGTAGATTGCTTTTCTTTTATTTTCGTTTTCCTTGAACACACACGAGATCTGCGTATCTTTGTATTATTAAAGAGAACGAACGGTCCCATACAACACAAACCCCTTATCTCACTAGAGAATAAGAAGGGATTACCTTAATAAAAGACTAGAAACAACAAACACCTTAAATAAAAAACTAAGGAATGACCCTAGCCCGTACAAACACCTAGATGGCTTTTATAATCAAATTTACTAGCACAATTTGTTCAACCCTTCAGATTTTTAAGAGGCTTTTTCTTTCAATCATTTTCAGCATCTAGAAAATGATTGCCATGAGGCTGAATATAATGATGCACAAAAATGTCATTTGTCCTTCGATGACGTAACAAGTTCTGGAATCTCTAATCCACATTAGCAACCAGAACAAAAAGACATGCAGGAGACTATCAGTTCTTTCCAAAATCAAGAGAAGGTGACATTGAAGTCCTTGGTAGTCTTAGAGATTCAGTGAAAGTCAAAAGGTCCGCAGATAAAATTAGCAGAAATAGGCACAAGAAGATCAGATGAAGAAAAACCAAGAGCAGTAACAAAACCTGCTGCAGTGATATTTGTTTTCTCCATCCAAGACTTCTGTGGATGTAAACCGCACAAGTGCCTCATCGAGCGAGCTAATGTCACCATCTATTTCAACAGTAAGATCCAACATGGGCTCACATTGCTCAGAACTAACATGGCACCTTGAACATTTGATCTAGGAACAAATAGACGAAAGAGGAAGGAATAATCAGTAGGGGTGTAATAAAGATTAGCTTCACCACATAACTAGTCTAAGGTAACTGAATATATCAAAATAAATAATTGTAAGCTCTATGCAAAGAAAACCTTAGATCGCAGATAGCCCCCAAATATCAATTGCACAAGAGTTGTTTCTTCCGCTGACCGAAGAACACCTCCTTTTCTTGCTTCCTTCATGCATACGGATTGCATAGCATCAATTGCATACCTGTAAACAGAACAGGTACTGTTCTTTCAATAAAAGTAGGGTGCCTTTGTTCAATTCGGATCAGGTATTGTCGTTCCATCAAAGAACTCCCACATATAAATAAGTTAGCTAAGATCAACTAAGTTTTTTGTTTAATGCGTGAGAATTTGAGAATTACTACCTCCAGTCACAAAAACTTGTCACATTTGACCTTACATGGTCTTCGATGCATATTTTTGAACAATAGTATCTTCTAGAATATATTCTTAAAGTCCTTCAAATTTATGACATTTTGCAAATTTTCCAATATAAATCTAATATATAGAGTATACTGCATACCTTCAAACTAAACGATTTAAAAGTTATTGATGTTTGTTAAGGTTTGACCAAATCTTGTCCTAAATGACATGTTTTTGTGACCGGATGGAGTACAAAAGCAAAGTACCCAAAATAAAGTGGTCTAAATAAAGGAATCAAATAACTATCGAGGATCCATTGTTCTATCGAGTTCTCTAAGTAGCGATTCAGATAGCATTTGCAAAGTTTGAATGGCCATAACTATTGGGGGACAATGTTTTCAAACCAATTACTAAATAGGTACTGCAACATTGCATTTGTTCAAAGAGGATAAAATCAAATCAAGACATCATAATTGTAAGGTAATTTGCTTTTGCGTTACAAATTCGAGCCCCAGTAGAACATCTAAATAAGCCACTAAGGCGAAAGAGCTCATCCATATGTAGTAAAACAGTCCATCCAGATCTAGTACACAATTGTTTTTTCTTCCATTGACACATAGATCCATAATAGTCGGCCACTTAATGGCAAAACCTCAAATAAATTCAAAATACTGATCAAACTGTCATGAAAACCTCTAAATTCAATCCTTTCCACATTTTGCTGCACGTAGATTCTTTATAATTATGAGCTGCTCCAGCTTCTTGGAGCATCAATTGTAGATGAAAAACAAAAACATAGGAAATAAATAATGCTGCCTTACCTAAGAAACTCATGAGCATCTTCTTGTTTACCAGGACCCAAGCTACTGCCAATGTCATGCAAATGAGAGAGTATCCCAGTTGGTGACAAGGCAGTCTTGCGCCGTTTGCCCTCCACAATGAGTTTTTCAAATTCACACATGAAGCACCATCCTTTTTGAGAACCTACAGCACATGAGGTAAAGGTATTATACGAATAGTCAAGCACATAGTAAAAAAGTAACATGACAAACATAGTAGTGGAGAATTACAATTTTTTGAGTGAAGCCCTTCCAAAAGATATGTTGTGAGTGGTCGAGTAAACATCAAGCACTGAAGAACAGCATTTGCATAGCAACTGCAAAGGAAAGCATGGATTAGACAACACAGCATTGCACTGAACTTAAGTCCAGTTAAAACAACTCAGTTCTTAGCCTAAGGTCTATGCAACGGAAAGGAACAAGATCAGTACTAATATAAATATACTTGGCTCATGCTATAATCCGCCTCAAAGCGCCATCCTCTAATTTATATGCACAAAGCAAACTTTAATGGAAGTAAATCACAAATATTATAGGAGCATACACTTAAGATCTTACAAAGGCCCAGACCAAATGGATAAAACCTTAATGAGCAAGCACATGTATGCATGCCAGTTAACCTTCCTACTCTTACTACTTGAAAAAACAATTCACTCTTTACCTGTTGCCAACGTTATGAAGACCAAAAGGGTGCAACTCAACCTTGCCGTAGAGCTTCACAAAAAGTTCATATGGGAAGAGTGTCTGACACAAAAGATAACTATTAGCAGATACAAGAGAGAAAAATAAGATGCTAAGTACAAAGATATATTCAATTATCTTACCGATTCTGATGGATAATGCCTCACAACTTTTGGTGCAGTTTGCTGCCTGACCATTTTCTTCAGAGATGTTGCAAGGTTATTTGCTGTTGAACCTGACCTATCTGACGGGTTTTTAAAACTTCTATCAGGAAGATTATCTGCTACTTTAGATGAATTAGGTGTAATGGAACTACTCCCACGAACTGAAGTGGCTTTGTCAACAGTCAATGCAGATGGCACAGGTTTCGTGCTCTGAATGCTGTCATTCCCAACAGGTTTTGTTTTAGACCTCTCAAGTTCCACATGAATAGGAGTCCTAGAACTTTTGGGCTCCAAGACAACAGATGCAGCTGCTTGGGGAATGCTACTGTCTTCAACCTCTCTGTTATTGTTTGTCTGAGAACAATCCTCAACAACACTGGTATCCTTGGCTCTTTGGTGTTCCTTGGAATGATTGCAGAATTCTTCGCTTACAAAACTGCTATGACCATTTATGTTTGGTGGAGAAGCCTGAGACTTACATGGCGACGCCCCATTTAAGTCCACAGTGGAAGAACCATCTTCAACAAAATTTGCATGTTTGATACTTGATCCCATCTTACTATTGTCAACAGACACTGGAACATTTTGAGAAATTTCGACCGTGCTGTTGGACTGATGACCTCCAGGAACCTCTGCATTGGTACATACCGCTTCTGAAGGCATATGTTTACTTTTACCATTGGAACTCTTCAAATTATGGTTTGCATCAGAAGTTCCAGATCCAACAACTGGTTTGTTCATTTCAGCAACCTGTTTAACACCAACTGATACATTCTCTTCAGGCAGCTCTTCCCTGTTCAGCCTTTCCTTCATCATCGGACCTAGTATTAACACTTGGTGGATGGCATTCATCTTTGTGACCATGTCTCCAGTGGGCTATCTGGCATTTGAAGGAACTACAAAACAGAAGGTGACATTCAAGTTAAGCTAAGAAAGTCATGGATCTTATCAACGTACAAAATACGGCAACATGCCAACATTATTTGCTAACTCACAGATGTCCATACGATTTCACCATTCACCCAGAAAAAAAAAACAGCAGGACCTATCCAATCACTCATCACTTTACCTCAAAATGTAAAAATGAAATCTAGAAACACATCACGTAAACTTGCGGACAAGCAGATGCATGATCGATCTACAGCATACTAGCTTCCATATCCTATCGAGCCAAACAATTTCTTGGTGATTCAGTAGTCTTGAAGTTCATAGGTAGATAGACAAATATGGGATAATGAGGGTCAGCGCATGCCGTTTTAGTTAATACTTGACAGCTGTACTGTTGTAAGAAAATATTAAGTGTGTGGTATTATTGTAGGTTGTAGCACCTAGTGGTTAGCTGGTGCATTTACTCACCATGAAACAAGCATGTCATGCATGGGACTTCCTACTGTCAAATACTACCTCGGGCTCACTATACTTGTTTTAGCCTCTTGCAATACTATCTTCAAAATACTTGTTATACAACTTCGAGGTAACTTTGACCCATTTTTTGGCATGGTCCCTAAAAACACACTTTGACCACTGATTATTATTGTCATATCTCCATAAATCTAGTCTAGTACTCCGGTAGTATCGCATCACACCCACACATAGATGAAAATTACTTAGATGTAGGGAATTAATATGGAAGAATTAGGTTTATGAAAAATTCAGTGTGCGAACAAAGTATCAATCATTTTCTGTCACATAGTTGAATATGCGAACAGATCAATGCCAGTATTTTTGTCCATGCAATTGGCAACCTTGAGGCATGGAAAAACATGTGAAGTAACTATGAGAAGGTTATACAATAAGACATGTTGTAGCCTAAATTGATAAAAAAAAAAAAATCAGACTAAATTGGCAGGAACCTAGATTCTAAGCGGCAGAGACATGGAGACAGGGAATCTGAAACAAATTGTTGATTTTGTAAGTATGAAGCTATCAGGGACTGAGAATATGATAGCCATCCAAAGCTCTATCGAATCCGAGTTTCTGTGAGGAATCAGCAATGCTGTGAATCCACCCAAGGTTATAGAGCGACGACTAAAAACAGTCATAAGGATTAAATGGAGGGTTAGTGGTGCCCTAAATCAGTGTACCATTCCCAAAGGTTTGGTGGAGAGTCTAAACTTTGTGGAACTACCAAAAAATTGTACCAAATACAGGACCACTCCACTCCCAATTGTACAAATCACGGACTATCTTCCCACAATTCCCCCAATCACCTGGATTGAAATTAAACAAACTGGAGATGGAATCAGGGGCAGAGAAGCCAGGGATTCACCCCACTCACCAGTACTTGACGGCCTTGCACTGCTTGCACCTGAACGTGGTCGGCTTGAAGCACACCGCACAGACCCCCTTCGCCCCCACCGGCGGCTGGGACTGCGGCAGGCGGCTGCGCTTCGAACTCCTCCTGCGCCGCCGGGCCTGGAACCGCCGCCACAGCCACCGGCGGCGGGCCCCACTCGGGCGCCACGGGCACCTCCGCGGCGTGCACGACGCCCGGGAACAGCTCGGAGTAGTAGGCCAGCACGGACTCACGCTCCGCCAGCTCGGCCTCCTCGGCCGCGAGCCGCGCGAGGCGGCGCACCTCCTCCCTCCGCGCCGCGGCCCGGCGCCAGCGGGCCCGCACCAGCAGCGCCACCGCCGGCACCACGAAGAGCGCCACCAGCGCCAGCGCCAGCGCCGCCGCCGAGGACGACTCCGCCTCCTCCTCCATTGGGCCGCCCCCCCCTGCAGCTCCCCCTCCTCCTCAGCCCGGTCGTCCTCCCCCTCCGCGCATAGATCTCGGCCCCGCCGCTCCTACTCGCCGGATCCGGGCCCCGATTCCCACCTCACCCGCGCAAATCCGCTGCAACTTAGACCCCCCCGAGGGCTCCGAATTTTTTCCCCCCTCCTTCTCAGGTTCGGGTTTCTCCTCTTTCTCTGCCTGGTCTGGTCTTTGGAAGTGACGAGAGGCAGGCCGCAGCGGCAGCGAAGGAAGGCACCGGCGGTAGCGGTATCCGTTTCCGGTCCGCGCACGCACCCGAGGAATAATTAGACGACTTGTGGAGGGGGCGAGGTGCAAAAGGTGCCCAGCGACGAGACAGGCAGGAAGAACGGGGCAAGTAACGGATAGCTTACGATCGCAACGGCGCGGTACGAGACAGAGAAGAAGAAAGGAATGGGTTCCCAGCGGGGGACGGTACCGTGGGCTCGGGTTCTCCGTCTGTCCGTGCGGACGCGCGCGCGTGTGGCCGTCCGATGGGCCTCGTCGGCCGGGTCCTGGCCGTTGATCGGATATTCTTTTCGCGGGGGCTGTGTGCGGGATTCGGAGAGTTGGAGAGGCAAGTGCTTGCCGCGGGAGAGGAGGAACGCGGGAAACTGTGTAAAAGGCAGTACCCGCCATTATTCCGGGGGATCCCACAGCCTGACGAGCGGGTCCTACATACCCGAGGTCGTGTCGTGATCGAATTGTTTCCTCTTTGGCCTTGTTTAGATGAAATTTTTTTTTTTGTAAAATGAGTACTGTAGCGTTTTCGTTGTTATTTGGTAAATTGTATCCAATCATAGTCTAATTAGGCTTAAAAGATTCGTCTCGTGGATTTCGTCCAAACTGTGTAATTAGTTTTATTTTTTTATTTATATTTAATACTTCATGCATGCGTCCAAAGATTCGATGTGATGAAAAATGTGAAAAATTTTACAAAATTTTTTGCAAACTAAACTGGACCTTCGATGATCTGAGTTCTGCTGGGGAACGAAAGCGTTGGCACTGCTGATATACGTCAAATATTGCGTTTCAATGGTAAATGATTTGCTCCTTTATTTGCGTAGAGATAGAGATAGGACGACCTGTGTTTTTTTCCTTTTGCGAATTACATATTTATAGGAAAGTAGTAATTTGCATTTATTGGAGTGCTATCTTGGTGAAGGTATTTTTATTAGGGAAACTTTGGTAAACCGTGTTGTAAAACATACGAACTCTATTTAGAAGAAAAGGAGAAGAATGAATCATAATCCTAGTCTATGTTTATGTGGGCTCTTACCAAACTCTTAGGCCTTTACAGAGCTATATATAAGTGGGAGTTATATGTTGTAATCACCAATATTCATAAAAATAAAGAATAGTCTTCATATCTCTTATGTCTATGTGTTCTACTTTCATCAACTACCTTGAACTGCCACCAGCCTGGGGGAGTGTTCCAAGCTTTCTCTACCATCCCCTAAAAGACTCCTTTTTCTAACCACCACTTTTCAAACCTAAACCTCTTTTTACCAAAACTTACATTATCTCCAACATTCAAAACTAAAGGGTTGTGATCACTAGGTAGTCTCTCTAAAGCTTTCACAGTATCCAAAGGAAAAGTAGCCTCCCAAGCTGTTGTGGCTAAAAATCCTATCTATTTTGGCAAGGATGGGTCTATCCTGATTATTAGTCCACGTAAATTTTTTATTACTAGCATTCAGCTCTATCAAGGCCCATTTATCATGTGTGTAGTAGTCTCATTGTAAGGAAAATAGAGTCCTCGGAGTTAAGCATCATACTTCAAATATCCACCACCTATTGCAAATGATATAAATCAAATTGCCTTCCATATGTGATATTTCTAAACCGATATCATCATCTTAATTTCACTTTGGTATCTATATGCTTTCTCCATGCATTATATAGATTAAACTCCCTTAAGCATTAATTTGCCAATTATGCATAAACTACATTCTCCATCATATGTATGCATGAATTTAGGGGGAGATTAGTCTATGTAATGTGAGAGTCAAATTTGGTGACCTATTCCACTCCACATACAAAGGATCACCAAGTTTGACCCTCTCTTATGCTACTAATGTCTTTCCTTTTTCGGTGTTTGATTCCAAAGGGAGAGAATTTATAGGACAAAAATAAGCCCGGTCATAAAAATTTACAAGTGGTAATGGTCCGAGAAAGGGAGGATACTAGATTATGGAGTTAGGGGAGGCTTAAATCCATAATGCCACATGGGGACATTTACAAGGGCAAGATAAGTTTTCAAAGATGTTTACATGTGATATCTTTTAGCATCATACAACCTTGCCCTTTGCATTGCATCCTAGCAAGTAAATAGTTTTTAAATTCCAAAATTTTCATTATTTGTTTGTTTTGGTCGTGTTGTCATCAATCACCCAAAAGAGGGAGATTGTAAGAAAAATGGACCCTAGGTCCATTTACTTTGAATTTTGGTGTTTGATAACCAACACAACAAAATTGGACTAATGGATTTGCAAGTGGTTGTTTTATAGTTCAATAGGATGCAAAATGTGACTTGGACGAAGGCGACGTGATGATTCGATAATCAACACCTCAAGAAAGACATGCGAAGATGCATAGAAGACATACAAGGTCAAGCAAAGTCCAAGCACGAAGATTGGAACCAAGCCTGACGCAAGATCGCGAAGAAACGAGCCCGGCAGAGGTGACCGGACATAGCCCTATGAATGGGCGGACGCACCGGTGCCAGGCAACAACAGGTGTCGGCAGCTGTGACCAGACGCTGAGCGAAGCAGTGACCGGACACACTGGTGACACTGTTCATCGTCACGGTAGTGTTTTCAGCGTGATCGGACGTAGCAGACTGGACGACTGGATGCACGAGGAACAGCGTCCGATCAAGTCCAGAGAGGTTCCAGAGCGGTGCCAGCGCGACCGGACGTGTCCGGTCGATGATGACCGGACTCAGCCCAGAGTCCGATCAACGCGCGCGCTCCAACGGTCGGGACAACCGGACGCGTTCGGTCAGTAGCAGAAAAGTGAATTTCATCCCCAATGGATACTTTCTCAGTGGGGCTTATAAATAGACCCTCCAACCGGCCATTTGAAAAGTGTGGAGCTAAGAAAACATACCAAGGGTGTTGATACACCATTTTAGCGATCTCCACTTGTATAGTGCTTAGTGATTCATTATGTGATTAGCGTAGGTGTTTTTTGCGAAGTGCTTAGGTTGATTAGACCACCGCTTATGGCTTTCTCTAGGTTTAGCCCTATTGTTTAGTGAGGTTTACATACCCCTTACCACTTGGTGCTTGTGCGCACCATTGTTGTACATCGGAGGGGCATGTAGTCATGCGAGATCACACCAACCACGTTTGTGGTGTGGCCGCCACCATGTACCGAAGGGAACAAGGCCCGCGACGTTTCGGCCGGAAGCTTGATAGTGAAGACGATGTGGAGCGTTCCGGGAGAGGCTTGCCGAAAGGCACACCGAGATCCACTTGCGCGTGGAGAAGGCCCGGTGCTATCCACGGAGTTACCCGACCAGGAGCTTGGCCCTTGTGAGAGATTCCTTGCGATACCTCGGTAAGCTTGTGCGTTTCTTGATACCTCGGTAAAAATACCGGAGTAGTTGACGAGAGTTTGCATATCTCTACCTTACTCTTTAGCTTCCGTATTTACATTGTTTGTATAACTCCTTTTACGGTAGAGATAGCAATACACTAGCAAAATCGTAGTTACACATTTAGATAGTTTATCTTTTGCTTAGGTTTCGCTAAGAATAGAAAAAGGGGCCATAGTTTAGAGTTAGAGTTTTAAGTTGCCTAATTTACCCCTCCTCTTAGGCGTCACGGTCCCCTTCACATATATTTATTGAATCTACCTTGAAGATAAACCACTAGAATTACAAAGATCAAGTAGATCATATTTGCTAAAATACTAAAGTTTATACATAGATTACGAAGATCAACATCTATTTATGAAGAATAGAATATCCTGAAGAATACATGACCAGAAGGTTAAATGTTGTACTCTTTTTTCCTATGTGAGTTTTTACTTGAAGGTTTCTCACACAAGGTTTTTAATGAGACAACACGTGCAATGCAATTAACGAATGCGATGTACTCTTTTCTCCAAAAACCGTTTTTTCCCATAGGGTTTACGGATAGAGTTTTTAACGAGGCACGTGCATATCGTGGTAATCGTCCAAGGGGGGTGTTATAAAACATACAGACTCTATACTAGAAGGAAAAGGAGGAGGAATCCTAATCCTAGTCCGTTTGTACGTGGGCTCTTACCAAACTCTTAGACCTTGGCAGGACTATATATACGTGGGAGCTCTATGTTGTAATCACCAATATTCAGAGAAATAAAGAATAGTTTTTCTATCTCTTGTGTCTATGTGTTCTAATTTCATCAACTATATTGATCATGAGAGACGAAGAGGAAAAGATCTTAACCGCTGGTAACATGTTTTATAACAAACCGAGCTTTTCATGTGTGTTGTTTCCTTGTGTCACGTCACTTAAGACGAACCTAGTACGTATTTTGTTGGAAGTCAATTCTTACCAACATTCGGTTCCCATCCCATCTGACCGGATTTATAGTAATTAATTAACAAACCGTCATGGCAATCCCAATGCGAATGCGTCCAAAAATAAAACTTGATCACCTTCCAAGTAGGCAATGATCGGCTTTATTAAAAGGTGACATACTAGGAAGTTGATAGGAGTGAAACTTCTCCGACAGATGTTGCCTGTTGTGCCATAGTAGTGTTCACCGAACCGGGCCTCCATTTTCCCGCAACTTTTGCACCACCCACCGAAGAAATTTCTTCGTCGGAGATTTTCCGCGTCCAAGGTTGCTGTTTTTTCTTGGTTATGCGCGCGGACGGTGTTTTTTGGTTATGCGGGCGCAGGCGTGCCAGGCAAGCCGCAAGCCCAAACGACCGACCGCCCGAGGGGCCGAGGCTCCACCTCCTTTCGTCTCGTCGTCGACCGCCGCGCCGGCGCGCCCACGCAACAGCTGAACAGCGCACGCGCGCGACATGTGTCGCCCGCCCGCGTGGTAAGCGCGGAAGCTGCCAAAGGCCAAAGCCAAACCCCTGGGACTGGGACTCACGTGCGGCCTGCGGGCGTGGCGCGCGCGCGACGTCAGCCACGTACGTCTGTCGGTCGGAGCCAGAGCCATCGGGCGCAGCGGTCGGCTGGTGGAGGAGGGGATGGCACATGGCACGGCCACCGGGAGGAGTCCCCGTCGGGCGTCGGTCGGTCGGTGGAGCCGGGACGACGCGGCACCAGCGTCGGCGCCGGAGTCCGCAGGACGGACGCAAGCGACAAAAGCAAAAGCGCCTCTCGTCTCGTATAGTACGCGGCAAGCGCGCCTGATTTTTTCGCACCGGCTTCGCCTGGCACGCCTGTTGAGTGTAACGCGAGGCCCGCCGCGCTTAGGAAACGGTAGCCCTGCATGGATTGCGCACCTTCTCTGTGTTCCTGGAGCGATCCGGGCTCGATCGGTAGAAAACGAGGTGCCAGGAAAATGAAGTATCACCACACGTAGCATGCGAATTAACCACCGTTTACGACGGACGGACCACGACGACCGCGGAGGAAAGTAGACGATCCCCGGCCGGCCGGCCGCCACTTGCAGTGCGATCCTCGTCGCTCGCTGTCGCTGGAGATACGTTTTTTTTAAAGCTCTCTCTCTCTTCTCAGTTCTCACATCACGCTAATTGTTTTTCGCTAGCAAACACTGTCCTGACTCTCGCACGTCGGTGAAAGATACCTAACTCGTACGGAAGAAGAAGGAGGAGGAGGAGGAGGGAGAAGATTAAAAGGCTTTGAGTCCACTGCACGTGCGCGACTAGCTGTTGGTCCATCGAGGCTCTCGGTCTTCGATAGACTTGGGCTTCCATGACATGAACGTGGACAGCACTGCGCGGGTGAAGCCTGAAGTCCACGAACTGGTACTGGAGAGTAGCTATTTTGAAATTTTCCCAAGCGGACGGAGTAGTACTCGGTACTCTACCGCCATATACTGTCCACTGCCGGAGACGACTACTTTGACGACTGTCCCACGAGTGTTTTTTATCATACGCTTGATAAAGAGGCTATTTACCGAGTGCCACAAAGAAAGCACTCAGCAAACAACTGGCACTCAGCAAAGAGGTGGTTTACCGAGTACCGAACACTCGGCAAACAATAACACTCGGCAAAGACCAGGTTTGTCGAGTGTCGGGCACTCGGCAAACCAGAACACTGGGCAAAGGGCCGCCGCCGTTAACGGCCGGTACCCGCCGTTAACCCTTTGCCGAGTGTCTTCTTCTGACATTCGGCAAAGCGGTGATTTGCCGAGTGTCATTTTTTGTTGACACTCGGCAAACCATTTTTTCACTTTTGACCTCCAAACTTTTTCTGCAGTTCTCATACAATACCTGGTACTCCATGTTCTAATATAACACATTTCTCGGACTTTTTCTATATTTCTTTAATTTATTTCATTTAATTGAATTTTCTTAGATAATTCAAATTATAACCGCTAGTCATTCGAATAATGAAAAAAATAGAAAAATGATATTCATGTTATTTAGTATAATGTGAGGCCGTATACAGGAACAGACCACCAATTTCGAACATATTGTTCACGAAACATGACCACGAACTTACGACCGAGTTGTTTTTAAATTCTATAAAAAGCAAACGAAGCCCGAAAATAATGAAACTTGTCAAGATGTCATGATATCATATGTGGAGGCTGTGATAAAAATTTGAGAAGGTTTCGCGCAAGTTATCACGTATGATGCTTGCAAACCGAAAAATCTCCGAAGAAGTTTTATGATTTTGTGAAGAGGCCGACGAGGTGGTAAGCATCGTACGTGACAAACTTGCGCGAAACCTCCTTAATTTTTTTATCATAGCCTCCACATATGATATCATGACATCTCGACAAGTTTCAAGATTTTTGATCTTCGTTTGATTTTTATAGAATTTAAAAATAACTCGACCGCAAGTTCATGGTCATGTTTCGTGAACAAGATGTTTGAAATTGGTGGTCTGTTCCTGGATACGGCCTCACATTATACTAAATAACATGAATATCATTTTCCTATTCATTTTTTCATTATTCGAATGACTAGTAGTTATAATTTGAATTATCCAAGAAAATTTAATTAAATGAAATAAATTAAAGAAATATAAAAAAGTCCAAGAAATGTGACACATTGGAACATGGAGTACCAGGTATTGTATGATGACTACATAAAAAATTTGGGGGCAGGAAGAAAAAAAAATAAAAATGGTTTGTCGCTCGACAAAGGAGCCTCTTTGCCGAGTGCCAGAACGACTAGCACTCGGCAAAGAATTTTAATTTTTTTTAAAAAAACCCTCTTTGCCGAGTGCCAGGCCGGGTGGCACTCGGCAAAGAATTTTAAAAAATTAAAAAATACTTTGCCGAGTACCAGATCGGTGGCACTCGGCAAAGATTTTTTTTAAAAAAACCTTCTTTGTCGAGTGCTAGGCCAGGTGGCACTCGGCAGAGAATTAAAAAAAATTAAAAAAAATACTTTGTCGAGTACCAGATCGGGGGCACTCGGTAAAGGGGGGATTTAACCCCGTCGGCCCAGCCGGCCCACACACACTGCACACACGCACGTAGGCAGCTGACTGCGCCGCCCGTGCCCGCGCCGCGCCGCCGGAGGAGGAGGAGAAAGAGAGGAGGAGGAGAGGAAGAGAGGAAGAAGGAGGAGGAAGAAGGAGGAAGGAGGAAGAAGGAAGGAGAGGGAGGAGGAGGAGGAGGCGCCCCAAACGCTGTTGTCACGTCCTTGGCGCTTCCCTAGCCGTTGCCTTGTCCACCGGCACCCTGGCCCCTTCACGCACGTGGCTAGCCCTCCACCGTCGTCCTCCGCTCCAACAGTCGCTTCGGCCTGGTCCATGGTAGCCTCCTGATGTCCTCGGCGCTTCCCTAGCCATTGCCTTGTCCACCGGCACCCTGGCCCCTTCACCACTGCCACACTACGACGCCCACTAGGTATGCCCTACCATCGTCGTCGTCGTAGTATTACTAGTAGTTGCGGTAGTAGTAGTGGTAGAGTAGTAGTGGTGGTAGTCGTAGGAGTCGTAGGAGTGGTTGTGACATTATTATATATATGTGGTTGGATATAATCTTATGCATGTCGGCCATCGTGCCGTTCATATATATGTGCATGTCGGCCATCGTGCCGTTGGTTTTCTTGCAGGTTTTGGAAACCTTACCGTGTAGGGGAGGTGCTGTCGAAATTTTGTATTGATAGTTTTATGTTTCTTTTTTTTGCAGAGAAGAGTCCATCGGAGCGGAGCTGGAGTACCTCGGTGACCTCGATCGCCTTTCTCGCCGCTGCGGGTCTGCCTACACCACGTCGCCTCGGTAAGCAGCATGAGCATGAGCCCGGTCATACGACCTCGGCAGGACACTTCACACCACCGGGTGAAGGCACTCGAGGTTATTCCTGGTTTATTCGTCGTTCATTGGTTTTTTCATACCTTTCTTTTATATTATTGTAATATTGGGTGAATATATTGTAGGCCCAGCTAGAACAAGAGAGGAGGATACAAGAGCAGATGCAGGCGAAGATGGAGAGGGTGAAGGCCGAGCAGTGGAGGATGGCAGAGATTCTTCAGTACATGCAAAGTCTTGGCATCGCTACGGGTGTAGTTCCACCACCTTCGCTATTCGCTCCACCTTCACCTCCTCACTATTCTACTCCTATGAGTATAAATGTTTTAGTTTGTATGTTAATGTTACGGTCAAACCTAGTGGAGTATGAAAGTATTACTCATGTATGGTATATATTTATCTTGTCTCACACATGCAATCTCTTCTCCTTTGTGCAGAATCAATCGGCGGCATCGAACGATCCTCATGCTTCAGCGAATCCTTCACCAAATCAGTCTCATTGACCATCTTGGTGATAATACTTATGGTTGTTAATGGTACTTCTATTTGCAATTGTGGTTGTAGATGATGGAGCACTTGGATTACTTATGAACTTATTTGTGATATATTGTGAGACATGTGACGTTTGTGATATATATGTGGTGTTGATGATATATATGTGCTGTTGATGATTTATATGTGATGTTGGTGATGTTTGTTATATATCTTCTGTTTGTTTGGATGGGATGTAAAAACAAATAAAAAAGGCTGTTTTCAGTCACTTTGCCGAGTGCAATGGCCATGACACTTGGCAAAGTGATTACCTGGAAACATGCTTTGTCGAGTGCAAAGGCCATTGCACTCGACAAATATCATAGATTTACCGAGTGCCATGGGCTAGGCACTCGGCAAAGGTCGTCTGTTTATCGAGTGTCTTGATAAGACACTCGGCAAGTAGGCTACCTTTGTCGAGTGTCTTGCCGGTGGCACTTGGCATAGTGGCCACCTTTGCCGAGTGTCTGAGTCAACGGCGCTCGGCAAAGCGGCGACCTTTGCCGAGTGCTTGACCTTGACACTCGGCAAAGCCACCGTCACGAGGGCGCTCGCCGTCACGATGACTTTTTTTGCCGAGTGTCAGATTAGCACTCGGCAAAGGCTTTGCTGAGTGCCCAATAAAGTGCACTCGGCAAAGAGGTCTTTGCCGATAAACTATTTACCAAGCGCCCTTTGCCGAGTGTAACACTCAGCAAAGGCTTTGCCGAGTGTATATCGACCTTTGCCGAGTGCCTAAGGCACTCGACAAAGAAGCTGAATCCAGTAGTAATCGTTATAATCGGGGTACCAATAAACTTAGCCTTTACATCATTGGCATCCTTAACAAGCATATAACAGAAATCAAATCTAATTGATTATATATTAGGTTACTTATTCTTGTTAGTCTTGCAATATTGCTCTATATGCCCAACTTGTTTGCATCTATTGCAAAACTGACCATTACCCTTCATAAAGCTAGCTTTGGGAGTGACAAAGGCCGCCTTGCCTTTCTTGAGAGTATAGCCTAATCCCTTTTTGTTGAGAGAAAACCTTTGACTACCCAAGCACTTTAGCAAGCGGACATTTCCACCATAGGCATTACCTGTGGCACGAGTGAGCTCATTCACCTCCTTCTTGAGGGTCTCATTTTCCACCATTAGTGAGGCATCACAAGTAGAACCATCACTCAAAGGTAAAGTTGAAGTGGAAGCGCTACAAGAAGTGTTAGTAGGAGCAACTACAATGGGCTTATAAAAAGATTCATCAATAATATCACGTGTTAGTCCCACATCACAAGACACAATCACTTGCTCCTTTTTGGCTTCCTCCATTTTGACTTGCTCGATGAGAGAGGAGTGAGCCTTTTCAAGCTTAGAGTGAGCTTTGCCAAGCTTCTCATGGGCTTCCATTAGCCTCTCATGAGTGGCATTGAGCTCATCAAGAGATTGCTCAAGAAATTTGACTTTCTTGTGTAATTCTTTACACTCTTTTCTCTTCATCTCAAAGCAAGTGTGCACTTGCTCACACATGTCCATGAGATCCTCCTTGGAGTACTCTTTGTCATCATCATCCCTCCTATAAGCATCACTTTCACATTCATCATCATCACTCACATCATATTTTACCTTTGTAGGCTTTTCCATGAGGCATGTCGATGGAGTATCGAATATGGAGGGCTTGTTGTTGATGGCGATGCTTACTAGTGCTTTCTTGATAGATTTCTTGCCATCATCACTTGAGTTATCACTATCCGAAGAGCCATCACTATCCCAAGTGACCACATAGCCTCCACCCTTTTTCTTCTTTTGGAAGGTCATCTTCTTCTCCTTCTTTTCCTTCTTATGCTTCTTCTTTTTATCTTCATCGTTGTCACTATTGTAGGGACAATCCGCTACAATATGATCGGGGCTTTTGCAATTGTAGCATCTTCTCATATATTTTTTGCTTTTAGTGTGATCTCTTCTCTTTCTTGCACCATAGCCTTTCTTCTTCATGAATTTACTCATCTTGCGCACAAATAGAGCCATAGCTTCATCATCAATATCACTAAGATCATCATCATCACTTGATTCTTTCTTGGACTTGTCCTTGTTCTTGGATGATGAGCTAGCCTTGAATGCTACACTCTTCTTCTTCTTATCTTCGTCTTCCTTCTTGTCATCCTTGTCAACCCTTTCTCTTTCCACACGGTATGTTTCTTGTGTTATGACCTCACCTAGTACTTGGTTAGGGGTAGTCTCCTTCAATCCTCCACTTATGATAAGCAATCTCAACATCTCAACATCTTGAAGGTAAGCACATCAAGAACCGATAAGAGACATCATCATTCTTGATCTTCTCTCCCAATGCCTTCAAATCATTGACAATTACTTGCAATCGATGGAACATCTCCGGAATGCTCTCATCTTCCTTCATCTTGAAGCTTGTCAACTTGTCCTTGAGAATATACAACTTGACACTCTTTACCTCTGGTGTGCCCTCATATGTTTCTTCCAATCTCTTCCATACCTTATTAGCTCTATCACAATCCTTGATTTGCTCAAACACCTTGGAATCAATGGCATTGTATATGGTGTTGAGAGCCATTGTATTGCATTGCTTGTTGGTCTTTGTCTTGGTTGGTGAGATTATCGAAATCAATGATAGCATAGTTATTCTCGGTCACATCTCATACTTGATCATTGATTGAACCAAGATACATCTTCATCTTTCTCTTCCAATAATCATAGCTTGTGCCATCAAAGAACGGTGGTTTTCCCCCCATATGGTTAAACACAACTTGAGCCATAATGACACTGAGGTTGTTAAGCCTTCAATTAAACGGTGACCACGGCTCTGATACCACTTGAAAGATCCTAATATGGCTAGAGGGGGGTGAATAGCCTATTTAAAAATCTACAAATTAACTAGAGCAATTTGATTAGTATAACAAATAGCGAAATGCAAACTTGCTCTAGCTCTAGAAGGGTTACAAGCCACCTATCCAACAATTCTAGTTACTATGATCACTAGACACACAATTTACTAAGTCATTACTCACTAAGAGCTCTCACACTTGCTACACTAAAGAGCTCCACTAGATGAACTTAAATTACAAAGCAAGCTCTCAATTCTAATTACACTAAAGAGCTTGCTATAACTAGTTTGTGAGAATAAAAATAAGTGAGTAGGATGATTATACCGTCGTGTAGAGGAGTGAACCAATCACAAGATGAACACTAAATCAATCACCGGGAGAATACTAAGGGGCAAGAGACAACCAATTTTCTTCTGAGGTTCACGTGTTTGCCAACATGTTACGTCCCTGTTGTGTCGACCAACACTTGGTGGTTCGGCGGCTAAAAGGTGTTGCACAAACCTCATCCACACAATTAGACATCGCAAGAACCTACCCACAAGTGAGGTAACTCAGTACCATGAGCAATCCACTAGGGTTACCTTTCGGTGCTCCGCCGGGAAAGGCACAAGTGCCCTCACAATCACCGGATATGGCCACAAACAATCACCAACTCATGCCAATCCTCCTCCGCTGCTCTAAGCCGTCTAGGTGGTGGGAACCACCAAGAGCAACAAGCGAACCCCACAGCGAAACACGAACACCAAGTGTCTCTAGATGCAATCACTCAAGCAATGCACTTGGATTCTCTCCTAATCTCACAAAGATGTTGAATCAATGATGGAGATGAGTGGGAGGGCTTTGGCTAAGCTCATAAGGTTGCTATGTCAATGCAAATGGACAAGAGAGAGAGAGAGAGAGCTAGAGTCGGCCAAACGGTATTTATAGACATCCCCAAACAATAGAGCCACTGGCTTAATTATTAGGCTGACTGTGCGTCGACCGGACGCACAGGTCGTGTGCACTGGACGCACCGATCGTGTATACCGGACGTGTCCAGTATGGTGACCGAACGCGTATGGTATGGTGATCGGATGTGTCCAGTTGCTGCCAGACCACCACGTGTCCCATTTTAAATGAAGTAGCAATTGCTGCCGTGAGTCCTATGCGACCGGACGCAGGACGGGCAGCGTCCGGTCGAGTTCAGAGAGCTCCTAGAGTCACTCTGGGCCAACCAGACGCGTTCGGTCACACTAGACCGGACGCAGGAGACTCAGTGTTCGATCGAGTCTAGAGAGCTCCCATAGCCACTCTAGGCCGACTGGATGCGTCCAGTCACATTGGACCGGACGCTCCTAAAGTCTGATCAATTTTAGTTCTGAAACCCGGCTAGTTGGTTCATACCGGACACGTCCGGTCCAGTCGCTTCTCTGCAAATCTAAAGCGAGCTAAGTCACTTTGACCGGACGCTGAAACAGTAACTCTTCAGCGGCCGGTCACTCCACTGAGCCAGAGTCCGGTCGTTAATACCGGACGTGTTCGGTCGCCATACTAGACACGTCCGGTCACTCAGTGACTAGCGCAACCAACTCATTTTCAACTCCATCTTCTTTACCCTTTCTCAAATGTGCCAACCACCAAGTGTTTCACCTTGTGCACATGTGTTAGCATATTTCCACAAATGTTTTCAAGGGTGTTAGCACTCCACTAGATCCTAAATACATATGCCATGAGTTAGAGCATCTAGTGGCACTTTGATAATCGTATTTCGATATGAGTTTCACCCCTCTTAATAGTACGACTATCGATCCTAAATGTGATCACACTCTCTAATTGTCTCGATCACTAAACCAAAAAGCTCCTATCTATTTCACCTTTGCCTTGAGTTTTTTGTTTTTTCTTTCTTTTATTCCAAGTCCAAGCATGTGATCATCATCATGGCATCACCATCATCATGTTATAATCTTCGTTTGTTTCACCACTTGGAATGTGCCACCTATCTCATAATCACTTTGATAAGCTAGGTTAGCACTTAGGGTTTCATCAATTCACCAAAACCAAACTAGAGCTTTCACCTTAGAAAAAAGAATAGTATCATCTACAAATTGCAGCGACACTATGCCCCTAGGTCTAAAATCTTCTAAGAGGCCTTTGACTAGACCCTTATTGGTAGCTTTTACTAACATCTACGTAAGCCCATCACCCACTAGATTAAACAAGAAAGGGGATAAAGGGTCTCCTTGCCTGAACCCATTTCCAGTTTTAAAGTAGGAGTTGTCTTCTCTGTTTAACAGAATACCTATGGACCCCCTACTACTATTTGTCTAATCCAAGAAATCAACTCTTGTGCAAAGTTTCTAGTTTCTAACATGTCAAAGAGAAAAGTCCAACTCACCCTATCATAAGTGTTTTCATAATCTAATTTGAGAACAACTCCTTGTTCTCCAGACTTATTAATACTGTGCACAATCTCATGGGCAATGACTACGCTTTCTAAGATATATCTACCTTTGATGAAGGCGGATTGATTTGGAGCAACAATCCTTTACATAACAGAGCTTAGTCTAAGAGTAAGAATTTTTGAAAAAATCTTAAAGCTATAGTTGAGGAGGCTAATTGGATGGAACTGTTTCATATTGGAGGCATCACCTACTTTAGGAATCAATATCACTAAGGCACAATTTAATCTATATAAATCCAGCTCACCCTTATGAAAATCCTCAAACAATTCCACTAAGTCTTTGTTAATGAAGTCACAAAATTCTTGGTAAAACAAGAACAAAAGACCATCAGGACCAGGAGCTCCCTCCGCATAACAACTAAAAACTGCTTCTCTGATTTCATATTCTAAAAAAGGTGCTAAAAGCCGTCTATTTTCCTCCTCCAAGACTTATCTTGATCTTCCTAGAAATTAGGTCCTAATTTTACTCCAGCCTCAGGTTCTTTAGCAAACAAGGTTTTGTAGTAATCTACAACTATTTGCATCATACCCTTTTGGTCATGCACTAGCCCTAAAAGTCCTTGTAGACAATCAATCCTTTTTTTCTACTCCTATGGTTATCAGCTGCCTGAAAATAGGCCGTATTTCTATCACCCTCTAAGAGATTCCTCTCCCTAGATCTTTGCCTAGCTTTTATTTCTTCTAGAGACCAAATCTGTTCTAGCTCTTTTCTACCCTCCTAAGCTCCTAACTTTCTTCAACTGTTAACTCTCTATTTTCAGCAATAAGCTCTAACTTACTAAATTTGTCCATAACCATAGCTTTAGTTTTATTTAGCTCAGCTATTTCATTGGCTGCCCAACCTCTAACCATCCTCCTTAAAGTTCTCACCTTGAAATGCCACCAGCCTGGGGGAGTGTTCCAAGCTTTCTCTACCATCCCCCTAAAAGACTCCTTTTCTAACAACCACTTTTCAAACCTAAACCTCTTTTTACCAAAACTTACATTATCTCCAACATTCAAAACTAAAGGGTTGTGATCACTAGGTAGTCTATCTAAAGCTTTCATAGTAGCCAAAGGAAAAGCAGCCTCCCAAGCTGTTGTGGCAAAAATCCTATCTATTTTGGCAAGGATGGGTCTATCCTGATTATTAGTCCACATAAATTTTTTATTACTAGCATTCAGCTCTATCAAGGTCCATTTATCAACCTAACAGTTAAAACTATCTGCCCATCTATGATTAATTATACCATTGCTTTTATTTCTAGAGAATCTGCCTAGGTTAAAGTCTCCTCCAATTAGAATAGGACCTTGCCAAATATTCATAACATATTCTAACTCATCTAAAAAAATCTTGTTTCTGATCCTCATATGCAGGGCCATATACTACTATCAACTTCCAAGAAAAACTAGTTTTCTCACAAGTCAACATAGCACTAACACAATATTTCAAAACATCATTAACTGACATAGTAAAAATGTCAGAGTTAGCACCAATCATGATTCCTCCCGCTGAGCCAACTGCTTCTAAATGATATCAGCTAAAAGGAATATTACCAGCCAAGGAATTCAAAAGACCACTGGACAACTTATTTTTCTTCGTTTCCATAATCCCAATGAAATCGACATGGCAATCCCTAATTCTTCCCCTTAAAGCAGGGATTCTATCAATTTTCCCTAGACCTCTAACATTCCAAAATAGCCCTATCATTTTCTATTTTTCTTCTTTATTTGCTTTCTTGGTCCTACTATTGACCATCCTTTCTCCTTATCCGAGCCATGTTGGTCAAGATTTCCATCTTGACAACAAACCCTATCTTTTTCAAAGATATAGCTGGTAGAGGCAATATCTGTATCAGGCCCGCATTTGTTGGGATCAGTGTCTTTACTATTCTCCTTTCCAGGAGTATTTTCCTTATTACAACTACTTTTGCAATTTAGCTCGACTGCAGTAGGACAACAACAGTCCTACTGCAGTCGAGCCTTACCATATTTTCTATTGTATCAGGATCTCCATCCAAAATAACTAAATCAATGTCATTACCAATGGATATTAACAGAGGTTTAGAAATGGTTGAGTTTTTGGCAACCTTACCTGTTTTATCATCAAAGTTCCACTTCCTCTTGGCATCTTGTGCTTTGTCCATCATTGTTTTTCCAGTATCAACGTTCCTTGAGATTCTTCTCAGAGGCAGAATAGGCCCCCACTATTGTTTCTTGGTACCCTTTTATCCTTTCTGTACCAGCTCAGTTTCAGCCAAATCCACCACATCAGCAAAAGCAATTTGAGCCTTGTTGCTAACCACACCTTCCACTGGTCTTGCCTCAGCATCATTTGTTTTATGAGAGTCAGACTCATTTTGCAACCACTAATCAGACTGGACCTCAATAGGAAAAGTTATCTGATCACTTGGGATGGTAACATCTCTACTTGCTGTTAGATCAAAAACCCACACTTTAGGCAACTGGTAGGCTTCCTCATCTTCTTGGAGACTTGTTTCAAAATGATCATCACATTCTTCACCCAACCCATCCTCTTCCTCGAGTTCCATAGCCTTAAGTAGCCTAGCACATTCCAAGGTCTCCATTTGGTTGTTACACTCCAACTCATCAAAGTTCAGTAGCCTTCTCACATTCTTTGACCCAGCTGGAGCACTTTTACTCCCTTGCAGTGCTGATGCAGATTGATCTCTCTCTTTTTCTTTATCCTTCTCTTTTGGGTTTTCATCTCCCTCATTCCCTATACTAGATAAATCCTCTCTAGGGGGCTATCACCAGCCTTCCCATCATCTCTTCCTATTGGTGTTTTGTGTTGCCACCAATAAGTAAATTTCTAATATTATGTGTCTGGCTCGGATGGTGTGCTAAGAGGACATGAGGTTTATACTGGTTCGGGCAGAATGTCCCTATGTCCAGTTTGTTGCTGCTGCTCATATTACTAGCACTAAGAGTTCATAGTAGGGGTTACAAATGGTCGAGAGAGAGACTGGTCCGAAGTCTCTGGTGAGTGGAGCAAATGGGTGCTGAGAGCTTGGTCGCTTCCTAGCTGTGTGCTTGTGTATTCTGGTCAATTTGGGGTTCAATAGATTTGAGTCCTAATTGATGTGATGTGTTGCGATGCCCTTTATGGGACGTCCTGCTTTTCCTTTTATAGGCCAAGGGAAAGCACTGGTTACAGTGGAGGGAAAAGAGGAGGATGAGAAGAAGAAGAAGTCCTCCTGGATCACTAGGCCCTTCTTTTCCTTCACGTGGGTCCCACCGACCCTGTAGATGTCAACAGGGATGTCATGGTGAACTGATGCGCCTATCAGTGCTCGTATGAGGGTTAGGCAGAACAGCACCAGCATGGCCGATGCTATTCCTAATGTGAATCCCTAGGTTTGGCCCGTCACGGCCACGGGTTATATCGGTGCATGCCAGTCACCTATCTGGTGTCAGAGCTTTGACCCAGGCCCATTCGCTTGGACCTGGGGTGGTTGGTGGTAGTATGGGTCTTTGTCGGACAAGATGGATCCACCGACCTTGGGGTCGATCGAGGTAGAGTCCCCCCTAGAGGACGGGCGAGGTGGAGCCAGCCCTCAGAGATCGGGCGAGGCGGAGCCTACAACCTTAGTGTCAGGCGAGGCAGATCCCACAATCTCGGTGTTGGGTGAGGCGGAGCCTGCCCTCAAAGGTTGGGCAAGGTAGAGCCCACGGCCTCGGTGTCGAGCGAGGTGGAGCCCTCCCTCAGAGGTCAGACAAGGTGTAGCATAAACCCAAGGGTTGGGCGAGGCGGAGCCTGCCCCCAAAGGCTGGGCAAGGCAGAGCCAACCCTCAGAGCTTGGGTGAGGCAGAGCCCACAACCTTGGTGTCAAGCGAGGCGAAGCCAGCACTCAGAGGTCAGGCGAGGCGAAGCCTGTTGCCTCGGTGTTGAGCGAGGCAGAGCTCGCCCTTAGAGGTCGGGTGAGTCAAAGCGCAAACCCAAGGGTCGGGTGAGGCGGAGCCAACCCTTAGAGGTCAGGTAAGGCAAAGCCCACGGCCTCAATGTTGGGTGAGGCAGAGCCCATCGTTAGAGGTTGAGTGAGGCAGAGCATGTGGTCTCAGTGTTGGGTGAGGCAGAGCCCATCCCTAGAGGTCAGGCGAGACGGAGCCCGTAGCCTCAGTGTCGGGCGAGGTGGAGCCCATCTCTAGAGGTCAGACAAGGCAGAGCCCGCCCCCATAGGCTAGGCGAGGCAAAGCCTATGGCCTTGGTGTCGGACGAGGCAGAGCCCACCCACAGAGGTCGGGGGAGGCAGAGCCCATGGCCTCAGTGTTGGGAGAGACGAAGCCCGTCCCTAGTTGCTCGGTGAGGCAGAGCTTGCACACCTAGGGGTCAGTTGGAGCTATAGTCATACTCTTGACTGCTCGGATGAATCAATGTTGATGGTTATTAGCTCCTCCTCTTTGGGTACCCTAGTATTCGTCCCTAACAATAGCCCTTAAGCCTACGGAGGAGTAGAATATTCCTTTGGAGGCTTTTCTGAATGGGAGGACTCTAAAGGCATCGACCTTCTTTGGTTGCCCATAGCATGACCTAGGGGTGGTGATTCCCTTTCATTGAGCCCCCTCCTATAGTAGGGGCCCGATCAAGGATCGGTTTGTCTTTGTGATTGTCTTCCCTCAAGCGTTTTTTCGATAAAAATGGAGGGGCCGAGCCATGCCATGATTTTTCTTTAAGGATGAATTATGGCACTTGGTGAGCTATTAATGGGCTAGTCTAAGTGGCCCCCCGACATCCTGTTCATGGGGATCTAACTTGGGTCAGCTTGGTGACTGACCCTAGATTCTCAATGGTCAATCCATATAGTTCTCGGGTCCGTTCGACCGGTCCCGAGGGCTAAGTACCTTTCTTTGAAAGAAAACCATGGATCATAACTGACTAAGACTCAAACATGGGCTGGGATGCCCGTGGCGCTTATGCGCCCAGGTACTGGCCGCTAGCGGGCCCATCCTTTTGCACCTCTCACTCTAAAGGCGCCTGGAGCGGTTATCAAACCCATCGATGGGCTGACCTATGAACTCCTAGGCCCAGTCATGCCGTAGAGGCACTTTTAGATTCGTATTCCTCTTACTCATGATGCATCATGGCCCGTTCGGAGAGGCAAAATGTCTATCGAGTTTTCTAAGGCAACAGACAAAGATTACATGCGCACATCCCATGGTAGGATGTGGTGGCATTTTGTGGTAGGCGGGTGGTTGATTTCCTCGCATCCATCACCCCTATAAAACCAAAGGGTTTGCCCCTCGGATTCCATACCTTGCATCCTTGCTTCTGCATCCACGACCATCGTCGCTAATCACTCAGATTTCCTATCTCCGCATCCCCGCTGTTGTCGAGCTCGCATCCACTCGCCCCCATCTCCAATGGATTCGTGGTGCCGCTCTGACATCACCTTCCCATGCATGGAGGGCCTCGTCCATCGTGGTCTTCTTCGCGCACGAACCATGGTCGAGGAGTGGCTACTGCCTAGCAAGGAGGACGTGCCATCACTGGCCAATGACTATGTGGTGTCATTCACCCACTTCCATGAGAATGGGTTTGCGACCCCCGCCCATAGATTTCTTTGGAGGTTGCTACACTACTACAAGATCAAAGTGCAGCATCTCAATCCCCACAGGATCCAGCACATGGTGACGTTCATCGCCCTATGTGAGGGGTTCCTGGGGATCAGCCCTCACTTCAATTTGTGGAGGTACTTCTTCGCCATCACCCTCCAAAAGAAGAGGGAGAAGAGCGGCAGGCAGGAGCTACACATGCTGATGGGGTGCGCCGACATCTAGCTCTAGAACAATCAGATTGCCGAGTACCCGTCGATGTGACTATCAACGTCCAACAAGGGGTGACACTCGCAGTGGTTCTACCTCAAGAACAATGCCACTGCCCCTCTACTAGAGTTCACTAGGCGCCTGATCGAAGAGGCCCTGGAGTCGTGGAGGAAGTGGAGCATCCTAGAGATGGAGAAGAAGAAGATCTGGGACCACATCGCCGCCATCCACATCCTCAAGGAGAATGGCTTGAAGGGGTCAGGCATCATCAGGGCCTACCACGCAAGGAGGGTGGCACCGTTGATGATGCACGTGCTCCCGCTGTATGTGATGGCGCCCAAGGCATCATTCTATGGAATGGTGCTCGCTGAGGGGGAGCTCCCCGACTCCGACATCGCGCAACGCATCAAGGAGGCAATGGAGCTCTCGCGGGACAGTGCGGGTGCTCCCCTCGATTTTGTCTACCCGATGCCGGGACATCCTCCAATGCGGTCGGAACTAGGCCACGTTGTCTTTGTAAGTTTACCTTTCTCATGCCTTCTGTTCAATAGATTTCTCGACCTCTTGATACTAACTTTGAGAGGGGCGGGAATAGCTGAGGGACCTCATCTTCATGGATCACCCAGCACGGTTGCCAAGGGATTCATCCGTGAGGGCGGCAAATCAAGCTGAGGGTGAGTGACTGAGGAAGGCGAAGGAGGACAAGAAGAGGAAGAGGCAGTGGAAGCTGTAGGTGTGGGAATGGGGGGAGGACACCGACAACAACGATGATGATGACGATGGTGATGATGATGAGGTAGCCGATGATGTTGACTGGGACATCCTAGAGATTGAGGATGCGTTGACAGGTATTGGTTCAGGGAGCTGACTGAGGTGGGACATACCGTCGGCCTCCCTTAGGAGCCAATGGGGGTGGGCAGCTCTACTGCCATGCCTGAGATGTGGGTGGAGGCGGGAGGCTCTGCCATCGCCCCACAAGAGTCAAGGGGAGCAAGCCTCTCTACCTAGGAGCGGGGGGTAGGCTCGAAATGGCCTCGCCCCGATGAGACGGAGCAGAGGTCGGGGGGTTCGCCCCCCAAATGTATCTACCGCCTAACGGCACAGAGGTGAGTTATCAGCACCTCTATTTTTCCCTATTTTGGTCAGATTTCATCATGACTTATGTTTTTGGTCCCTTATAGCATTGGCAGGTAGTGGAATCCTTTGGCGCTGGCGCTAAAGAAACACATCGCCCTTTAGGCGAGGCAGCAGCCGTCGGCTGGCGCCGCGCCCATTTTGGGTGGGAGCAGCGCTAGTGCGACTGCATCTCTAGCTGGACAGGCACTCCCCACGATGGTGCCTGTGCCCTCTGTGGGATAGGTGGACATGGGGGCTCAAGGGGTGCCTTCGAAGGTCATAGAGCAGCCAGCGATGGCGGCAATACCGCTGTTGATGATGAAGCAGATGGGTCTACTGACCGTGCTCATGGCACCGACCGTGATGGTCACAACACAGCCGATCAGGGCCCTATCGACATAGGTGGAGGTGGCAGCGGCTGTGATAGGTGGCCCATAGCTGGATGCAACCGTGGCGACGCCTTAGGCACCGGCATGACCTGCACCATAGGCGGCCCAAGCAATGGCGTCTGGCCTGGGCCAGACAGAGGGGCACGTGGCCAAGGGGTCCTCAAACATCGTGGTGGTGGCAGAGAGGTCGATAGTGCTTAGGACTGGTAGGGAGTCATCCCTAGCGCTGATGTCGATAGGTAGTGTCTTGCCCGTGTGGGGCGAGCCCCTGCTTCGATGGACAAATCCATAGGATCTGGCATCGACGCTCTTCACCCTCGACATTGCCGCTGAGAGCATGGAGTGGGAGAGCCTCGACATGGGGATCACATCTATGCTGGAAGCCTTGGACCATGCCTAGGGGGCCTTGCGTGATGTTGTTGTTCCCTCTGGACGAGTATTCGCCCGATCCTGCTTCTTGCCCTTTCCTTTCTCTATATACTTTTTGTATTCTAACCATCATTTCCTTGCAGTCCCTAATAGCTCATAGCTGGGGGAAGTCTTGGTTCCTTCATCAATAGAAGGAGACATGGGACCACCTCGTCGAGGAGGCACGGCTACATGGGGAGGTGGCCGCTTAGCTTGTTGCCGCCTAATAGAGGGTGGCAAAGCTAACTCCCCTCGTCGAGGAAGCAGACAGTCTTCGATCGTGGGTGGCCGAGGCTGTCGGGATGCTGATGAGGCCGAGAAGGCATTCGAGGCCCTGTCAGCGCGATCATGGAGGGACGAGGAGGAGGCTGCCTGGGTCAAGAAGGAGCGAGACGAGCTGCTCCAGAAGGACATCAAGACCTACCAGTGGATCCTCGACCTTTTGGCTGAGGTTGAGAAGGAAAGGGAACTAAAGCTAGGGGCCAAGGAGAAGCTCGTGGCCCTAGAGAAGAAGGCAAGTTGGGATGCCACGGTGGTCGCTTGGCTGCGTAAGGAGCTCAGAAACACGATGACCTAGAAGCTAGAGGCCGAGAGCATTTTTGCCAGGCTGGCCGTGGACCTCGCTAAGGCAAGGAGGAATCTTTAGGTGGAGAGTGATGAGCTCAGTATTCTGAGCGCCACCCTTGGAGTGGTCTGCGATGACCTTGAGGTGGTGCGGTCTGAGGGGACCAGTTTGCTCATGGCCTGTGCCGTCAAGATCACGGCGTGGGTGCACCAGCTCGAGAGGAATGCCCTTCACACCAGGGTCAATGAATCCTTCATGATTGCTCATTCTCACTATGGGGACAGCATCAACCTGGAGATGATGAGCCATGGTTTCACGCCTGGCTATGAAGTCCATGAGCTAGAGGAGATGGAAGAGGTAGTGGCTCCCCTTTCGTAGGACCTAGTGGACAGGATCGAAGGCATAGTTCTCCTCCAGAGGGGTTAGTTAGTTCAATAGGTCGGTCAACCATTCTTGTAATCAGTGGACAAGTGCTGATCCTTGTGTATCATTTAAACAAACTTGTTATTTTGTTTCATTTGACCAAGTCTGTTCTTTTGTTTTGGTACGAGCGGATTTGTTTTTCCTCCCTTTTTATGAGTGAAAAGGGGTTCATGCATTCCAACCCTTCCATTTGTTAAGACCATAGAGCTCATGGTGTAGGAGGGAAACTCTGATCATGCTGGTAAGCAAAAGTGCCGTAGCCGCTGGGGCGTAGGTTTCGCGTAGTCCGACCAGCCTTGCTAAGTCATTTATTTCCGTAGACCTTGCTACTAGGTTTAACGTGAGGAAGGGTGTCGGGTGCGGCGACTATTTCAAAAAGGGTGTATGTATACCCTTATCAGCCCTAGAGTGAGACCCAACCCCTTGCTGTTGCTAGGGTTGGGTGCCACTAAAGATCAAGGAGAGGATAGCAAAACTACTAGGAGAAAGCAACTCTTGTTTTTGTGCGTACCCAGTCCCTAGGATCTGAGCCATCGTTCTACGACCATACGTTCGGTTTCCTTGTGAGTCCAACTTTTCTCGAGCCCCCACGTGTAGTAGGGGTCCAATCGAGGGTCAGCTCGTCTTTGTGATCGTCGCCCCGTCTGCGGCTTCCGCAATTGGAGGGGTTGAGCTAACATCACTTGCCTCGATGGCTCGAGTGACACGCTCAGTGAGCTCACTATCGGGTATGTTCAAGTGGAATCTGGGTCCATCGTTCATGACGGGGTTGGCATAGCCTCCATATGGCATTCCACTGCTCCTTAACTTGCCTCCCGATAGATGACCGTGTTGCTCTAGAGAGCGACTCAGGAGGCCCGCTGACCTCTCCTCAAAGGAGATTCTGCGGGCTCGACTCGAAGTTAGGATCAAATGAGAAGGTCAAGATAACCCTGTTCCCACCTAAGTGGACTAGGCAAAGGCCGCTAGGGCTCATATGCATTTTCTCCCCTGGCTCTATGCGATGCGAGGCGACCTCGAGCCCTTCACAGGCTTGCCTTCGAACCCTAGTCAGATGGATTCCCCTGTTTGGGTTGGGCGGCTCGATCCCCCGAGCCCCATGGGGCTCGGTGGGGGTTAGTTGTGTTTCATGCGTCACCTCGTCTATGGTTTTCACAACCGGAGGGGCTAAGCTAACGACACTTGCCTCGATGGCTCGAGTGTCGTGCTCAGCGAGCTCGCTAACAGACATGTTCGAGTGGAATCCAGGTCCGTCATTCACTGATGGGGTCTACATAGCCCTCATGTGGCATTCCACTGCTCCTCAACCTGCCTCCTGGTAGATACTCGTGTCACTCTGGAGAGCGACTCAAGTGGCCCGCTGGCCTCTCCTCGATGGAGATTCTGTGGGCTTGGCTCGAGGTTAGGATCGAACAAGAAAGGTCTAGATGTCCTTGTCCGGTTCTGAGCGGTGTCGGGCAAAGCCATTGGGGCTCATCTACAATTTTCTCCCCTGGCTCTATTTGATGCCAGGCGGCCTCGAGCCCTTCGCGGGCAGGCCTTCAAACCTCGGTCGATCACCGCTCATATCGAATGAGACGACTACCACTTCATGACGTGACGCGAAGCATTGTGCAGCAATTGCATATACAATGCTTGGATGTATGGGATGAATGTATGGATGAATGGATGAAAGGATGAATGAATGTATGTATGTATGAATGCATGCATGAGAATGGATGAATGAATGATCATGCGATGGAAAAAGAAAAGTGGGGGTTGGTAAAGTCACCTCGATGGCTCAAGTGACGGGTTCAGGGAGCTCTTACCGGATATGTTCGTGTGGGGTCTGGGTCCGATGTTCAAGATGGAGGCAGCGTAACCTACATGGTGCATCCCACTTCTCCATACCCATCTCTCGGCAGCGGCCCGAGCCGTCCGACCGACCTAGGCGACCTATCAGCCTCTCCTCGATGGAGATTCTGCTGATGGGACCCTCCAAATCCTTGCACGGAAGGCAGAGGCTAAAGCTTAGGGTGCGGGGACAAAAACTCTGATGATGCTAGTGAGCAGAAATGTTGTAGCCGCTGGGGCGTAGGTTTCTAGCGGTCCGACCAGTTTTACTTAGAGTTTGTTTTTGCACACCTTGCCTCTAGGTTTTAGCATGAGAAAGGGGTTGGGCATCGAGAATGTCTATCGAATAGACACTCTTGCTAGCCCTCAAGCGAGACCCGACCCCTAGCCGTTGTTGGGGTCAGAGGCTCAATAACAAAATTAATGCACATAAAGTAAGGATGACCTGTCTCTCGGCAGCGGCCCAAATTGTTCGATCAACTTGGGTGGCCCACTGGCACATGACTTACTTCGATGGCATGAGTGACAGGCTTAGGGAGCTCTTACCGGATATGTTTGAGTGGAATCTGGGTCCATCGTTTGTAATGGGGTTGGCATAACCCATGTGGGGCATCCTGCTGCTCCCTACTCGTCCCTCGACAGTGGCTAAGCTGTCCGATCACTTGTATTGCCCTGCTAGGATAGGACTTACCTATGGAGATAGAGGATGAGAACATCCCATGCAAGAATTTAGTTAGGCAGATAAGCCAGGCAACGAACTTGTAATAAATGGACAAGCTCTTAATTTCGTTATAGCCGAACAACTTTTTAGCCCTTCTCCCCTTTTTATATAAAAAGGTTAGTGCATTCCGACCCTTTCCATCGTTAAGGTCGTAAAGCTTGGGGGGCGGGTGATCAAATTCTGATCATGTTGGTGAGCAAAGGCGCCATAGCTGCTGGGGTGTAGATTTCTCATAGTATGACCAATTATACTCAGAGCTTCTTCCCACAACCCTAGCTCCTAGGTCTTAACGTGATAGGGGTTGGGCATAGAGAAAGTAGGCTAGGTGGATAAACTCTTAGATGTGCACCGGCACTTCTCATGACTAAGGCCAAAAAAGCCCAGGGTATGGAAAAAACTTTGATCACACTAGTGAGCAAAGGAGCCATAGCCGCTGAGGCATAGGTCTCTTGCAGTCCGACCAGTTTTACTTAGCGTTCATTTCTGCAAACCGCGCTTCTGGCCCTTAATCATGAGAGAGGGTCGGGCGTAGAGAATGTCTACCAGATAGGTACGATCTTATTAGCCCCTGAGTGAGGCCTGACCCCCTACCGTTGCTGGGTCGGGTGTCACTAAAGGTCGGTGAGTTAGATAGCGAAACTAATAAGAGAAAGTGTGCATTTATTAAGGGTAAAAGTGACATAGCTGCTCGATGTTCCAAGCATTGATGAAGACTTCACCGTTGATGGTCTTGAGCTTGTATGTGCCCGATCAGAGCACCTCCATGATGACATATGGTCCCTCCCATGGCGGAGAGAGCTTGTGGCGGTCCTTCCTGCTTTGGACGAGGCGGAGGACCAGGTCTTCAACGTTGAAGGTCCGACCCCGCACTCGACGGCTGTGGTACAGGCACAACGCTTGCTAATACTTGGCTGAGCAGAGTAGGGCAACATTGCGTGCTTCATCTAGCTGGTCTATGGCATCCTCGAGGGACACCTTGGCTCCCTATTCGTCGTACGCCCTGACCCTTAGCGCTCCATAGTCAAGGTCGGTCGGGAGGAGCCTTAGAACCATAGAACATGAAGAATGGTGTGTAGCCGATGGCCCGGTTGGGGGTTGTTCTCAGGCTCCAGAGCACCGCGGGAAGCTCTATGACCCATCATCTGCCTAACTTGTTCAACCAGTTGAAGATCCTAGGCTTGAGGCCCTATAGTACCATGTCATTTGCATGCTTGACCTACCCGTTCGTGCGGGGGTTCGTTACAGTGGCCTAATCGATGCGGATGTGATATTCATCATAGAATTAGAGGAACTTCTTCCTAGTGAACTGTGTGTCGTTGTCCATGATAATAGAGTTTGGTACTCCAGAGCGATGGACGATATCAAGGAAGAATAGCATGGCTTGCTCGGACTTGATCGCAGAGATATGTCGGGCCTCTATCCACTTTGTAAACTTGTCTATGGTGACAAGCAAGTGGGTATAGCCCTCGGGTGCTCTTTGGAGAGGTCCGACCAGATCAAACCCCTAGACCGTGAATTGCCATGTGATGGGGATCGTCTAGAGTGCTTGGGTCAGCAGGTGGGTCTGCTAAGCATAGTACTGACACCCTTCACAGGTGCGCATAATCTGTTCGACGTCGACTACTGTGGTCAGCCAGTATAAGCCTTGACGGAATGTGTTTCCAACTAGGGTTCTAGGCATGGCATGGTGACTATAGATCCCACCATGGATATCGCTCAGCAACCACTTCCCTTGTTCGATGGGGATACAACGTTGTAGGATCCTAGTGTGGCTTCACTTGTAGAGTTTGCCCTCAATAAGGACAAAAGACTTGGTGCGATGCATGAGCCACTGACCCTCCGTCTTGTTCGTCCGTAGCGCCTCGTGGAGATGGTAGTTGAGGTAAGGCGTCCTCTAGTCGGCCAGAGAGTCGGGCTCTGTCGCTGGATCCTTGTTGAGCTCCATGACCTCAGGGTTGGATGGAGCCGATGGCTGGTTAGCACCCGAGCCCAGGGCAGGTGGCCCATCATCAGCTTGTTCCGGCTCCTCATAGCGGACTGAGGGTTTGTGCTGATCGCTGGCAAAGACTCCCATCGGCACCAGCTCTTGGCTGGACGCCGCCTTTGCCAGCATGTCGGCCACCTCATTGGGACACCTCGAGATGTGATTGAGCATGAGGCCATCGGACTTGTCCTCTAGCTAGTGGACTTCTTGATAGTATACAACCATCTTGGCGTTGTGGTAGCTCGACTCCTTCATGATTTGGTCGATGACCAGCTGGGAGTTGCCCCGGACGTCGAGGCATCAGATACCCAACTCGATGGTGATGCGCAGGCCATTGATGAGCGCCTTATATTCGGCCACATTGTTGGAGGAGGGGAAATGGATGTGAACCATGTACCTCATGCGTACCCCAAGGGGTGAAACGAAGACAAGCCCTGCATCGGTGCCTTTCTTCATCAGTGATCCATCAAAGTACATCGTCTAGTACTCCTATTCGACGACTACTGGTGTCATTTGGACCTCGGTCCACTCTACAATGAAATTAGCTAGCACTTGGGACTTGATGGCTGTCCGAGAGGCATATGAGATGCCTTGTCCCATCAGCTCGAGTGCCCACTTCGTGATTCTTCCCATGGCATCCTAGTTTTGGTTGACGTCGCCGAGAGGGAAGGATGTCATGACCATCTCTGGATGTGACTCGAAGTAGTGGCATAGCTTCCTCTTGGCGATGAGGACGACATACATGAGCTTCTGGATTTGAGGGTAGCAGGTCCTAGAATTGGACAAGACCTCGCTAATGAAGTACATGGGGCACTATACTTTGAGGGTGTGTCCCTCTTCTTTTCACTCCACCACCAGGGCGACGCTGACCACTTGCATTGTGGCTGCAATGTCGAGCAGAAGCGCATCTCCGTCAGTCGGAGGAACCAGGATCGTAGCCTTCGTCACGAGCTGTTTGACCATGTCAAGCACCTCTTGGGCCTCGGGCGTCCATTCGAAATGGTCGGCCTTCTTCAAAAGCCGATAGAGGGGGAGACCTCATTTGCTGAGGCGCGAGATGAAGCAGCTGAGCGTGGCAAGGCACCCTATAACTCATTGTACCCCCTTCATATTCTAAACCGGGCCCATCCTTGTGATGGCTAAGATCTTCTCTTGGTTGGCTTCGATGCCACGCTCGGAGACAATGAAACAAAGTAGCATACCCCTTGGGACCCCAAAAACATACTTCTCGAGGTTGAGCATAATGGCGTTTGCTCAGAATTTTGCAAAGGTCTACTCAAGGTTGGCTATGACCTGGTCAGCCCATTTGGACTTGACCACGATGTCATCCACATAGGCCTCAACGGTTCGCCCGATGAGGTCTTTGAAACACTTAAGCATACAACGTTGGTACGTAGCCCCTACGTTCTTTAGACCAAATGACATTGTGACGTAGCAGAACAATCCGAATAGGGTGATGAAAGATGTCGTGAGCTAGTCGAACTCTTTCATCATGATTTAATGGTACCCGGAGTATGCATTAAGGAAGCAAAGGGTTTCGCACCCTAAGGTAGAGTCAACTACTTGATCTATGCATGGCAAAGGAAACGAATCCTTTGGACACGCTTTGTTGAGACCCATGTAGTCAACACACATTCTCCATTTCCCACTCTTCTTTCATACAAGGATGGGATTGGCTAACCACTCTGGGTGCTATACTTCCCTGATGAACCTTGCTGCCAACACCTTCGCAATCACCTCGCCGATGGTCCTGCGTTTCCCCTCATCGAAGTGATGCAAGCGCTATTTCACCAGCTTAGAGCCTAGCCTAATCTTTAAGGCATGCTTGGCGACTTCTCTCAGAATACCTGGCATGTCTGAGGGTTTCCACACAAAGATGTCTCTTTTGGCGCTGAGGAAGCTGACGAGCGTGCTTTCCTATTCGGAGGAAAGCATGGTGTCAATGCACATCGCTTTGCCTTTGGAGCCACTGGGGTCTATGAGGACCTCCATGGCGCCCTCCACTGGCTCAAAAGACCTAGGTGACCGCTTCGGGTTGAGTGCTTCCTCAGCAACCTCCTTCCCGAGGGCCGCAAGCTCTTTGGAGGCGACGATTGCCGCGGTGTGATCGCAACACTCGACCTCACATTCATAGGTGTGCTGGAAGGAGGTGCTGATGGTGATGACCCTGCATAGTTGAAAGGTCCTAATGGCTAGAGGGGGCTGAATAGCCTAATAAAAATTTCTACAACAACACTTAACAAACCGGTTAGACAATTATGAGGCGAAGCAAGTGTTGCGCTAGCCTGCTAAAAATGCAAGCCACCTACCACAATTTTAGTTTCTATTGTCTCTAACCACACAATAGCTATGGCACTACACTACATTAGTGTGCTCTCAAAGACTAACTAAAGAGCCACACTAACCAAACTAACAAGCTTTCACAACCAGCTACACTAAAGAGCTTGATAACTAGTTTGTGGTAATGTAAAGAGAGAGAGAGCAAGATGGTTATACCGCCGTATCGAGGAGTGAACCAATCAATCACAAGAATCAATATCAATGAAGACCAATCACCTTGAAATCAAATGATGAACACAATGATTTTTTACTGAGGTTCACTTGCTTGTCGGCAAGCTACTCCTCGTTGTGGTGATTCACTCACTTAGAGGTTCACGCGTTAATTGGCATCACACGCTAAACCCTCAATAGGGTGCCGCACAACCAACACAAGATAAGGATCACACAAGTCATGAGCAATTCACTAGAGTACCTTTTCACTCTCCACCGGGGAAAGGTAAAGAACCCCTCACAATCACCACGATCGGAGCCGGAGACAATCACCAACCTCCGCTTGATGATCCTCGTTGCTCAAAGCCATCTAGGTGGTGGCAACCACCAAGAGTAACAAGTGAATCCCACAGCGAAACATGAACACCAAGTGCCTCTAGATGCAAACACTCAAGCAATCCACCATGATGTACTAGCCACTTGATCTTCTTCATTATCATGAGAGCCACTTGTACTAGCTTGATTTGTATCATCTTGCACATTTGAGTTAGAGAGCACTTGTACTTGATCATCTTCTTCATCATTTACTTGTCTAGGCCACAATTCACCAATATCCATGTTCTTCATGGCATTTGAAAGTTGAATGCCTCTAACATCTTCCAAGTTCTCATTCTCTACTCGTGAACCCTTGGTTTTATCAAATTCAACATCATGAACTTCCTCAAGAGTACCACTATTCAAATTCCAAACTCTATATGCTTTACTTGTAGTGGAATAACCAAGTAGGAATCATTCATCACATTTCTTGTCAAACTTGCCCAATTGAAAGGTCCTAATGGCTAGAGGGGGGTGAATAGCCTAACAAAATTTCTTCAAAAACACTTAACAAAATAGTTAGACAATTATGAGGCGAAGCAAGTATTGCGCTAGCCTACTCAAAATGCAAGCCACCTACCACAATTCTAGTTTAGATAGTGTCAATTCACACAAGAGCTATGACACTACCCTAAGTTAGTGTGCTCTCAAAGGCTAACTAAAGAGCCACACCAACCAAGCAAGCAAGCTCTCATAACTAGCTACACTAAAGAGCTTGTCAACTAGTTTGCGGTAAAGTAAAGAGAGTGATCAAGAAGGTTATACCGCCGTGTAGATGAAAGAACTAATCAATCACAAGGATGAATAACAATGAAGACCAATCACCTCGGAATCAATGATGAACACAATGATTTTTTACCGAGGTTCACTTGCTTGCCGGCAAGCTAGTCCTCGTTGTGGCGATTCACTCACTTGGAGGTTCATGCGCTAATTGGCTTCACACACCAAACCCTCAATAGGGTGCCGCACAACTAACACAAGATGAGGATCACACAAGCCACGAGCAATTCACTAGAGTATCTTTTGGCTCTCCACCGGGGAAAGGTCAAGAACCCCTCACAATCACCATGATCAGAGCCAGAGACAATCACCACCCTCCGCTCAATGATCCTTGTTGCTCCAAGCCATCTAGGTGGCGGCAACCACCAAGAGTAACAAGCGAAATCCGTAGCGAAACACAAACACCAAGTGCCTCTAGATGCAAACACTCAAGCAATGCATTTGGATTCACTCCCAATCTCACTATGATGATGAATCAATGATGGAGATGAGTGAGAGGACTTTGGCTAGGCTCACAAGGTTGCTATGTCAATGAAAATGGCCAAAGATATGAGCCATAGCCGGCCATGGGGCTTAAATAGAAGCCCCCACGATATAGAGCCGTTATACCCCTTCACTTGGCATAACGCAGGCTGACCGGACGCTTCGGTCAGTTGACCGGACGCTGAGCCCCCAGCGTCTGGTCGCTCGTAGTCAGCCATGTGTCCCGACTTCAACGGTCATCTGCCTTGACCGGACACTGCTCCTAAGTTGACCGAACACTGAACACCAAGCGTCCGGTCGTTTACAGTAAGGTTCCAAAACTGAATTTTGCCGACCGGACCCTGCCAGCGTCCGGTCACACTATGACTTCTTACTGTGCTAACCGACAACACGACCGGACGCAGCCCTTTAGCATCTGGTTGCAGAGCGACCCAGCGTCCGGTCGTTTGACCGACGCTAGCGTCTTCGCTGCTACACCTGACCGGATGCGCCAGTCCAACCGAGGCCAGCGTCCGGTCACTTCTAGTGACCTTCGTCTTTTCTGTCTAGGGCATCGGTGGCACCGTCAGACTGTCCGCACTCTATGGGCGGACACTCCACCGGTGGAGTTACTTACCCTTGCACCTAAACTTCACCACCCTTGATCAAATGTGCCAACCACCAAGTGTATCACCTTGTGCACATGTGTTAGCGTATTTTCACAAACATTTTCAAGGGTGTTAGCACTCCACTAGATCCTAAATGCACATGCAATGAGTTAGAGCATCTAGTGGCACTTTGATAACCACATTCCAATACGAGTTTCACCCCTCTTAATAGTACGGCTATCAAACCTAAATGTGATCACACTCTCTAAGTGTCTTGATCACAAAAATAAAATAGCCCCTATGGTTTATACCTTTGCCTTGAGCTTTTTGTTTTTCTCTTTCTTCTTTCCAAGTCCAAGCACTTGATCATCATCATGGTATCATCATCATGTTATGATCTTCATTTGCTTCACCACTTGGAATGTGCTACCTATCTCATGATCACTTGATAAACTAGGTTAGCACTTAGGGTTTTATCAATTCACCAAAACCAAACTAGAGCTTTCAATCTCCCCCTTTTTGGTAATTGATGACAACCCTTCCACAAAGATATGAATTGAAATTCAATTGAATCCATGTTGCTTGCCCAAGCATATTTACCATGTGTAAAAGGATATGGACAAGTTTCATGAACCCCAAATGGTAGCAATTGCTCCCCCTACATATGTGCTAAGAGTTTGGATTGTAGCTTGCACATATGCTTAGATAGGAAATATAGGAGTCAATGTCTACCAAATGATGCTAAGGTATAAAAGATGGACCTTTGAAGCGTGATACCAATCGGAGTGCACCAATATACCATCCTTAACACATGGTTAGCTCAATACCACTTGGAAACATACTTTGGAAAGATACCACTTGTAAAGACTTACTTGGAAATGAAAGTTATCTAGTGATTTCATTTCATCATTCAATCTTACAACTAGCATATATCACACAAGCATGGATATTTTGAATTTTAGAACTTATGCCATGCAAGCAAACATATGAAATGCACATTCAAATGCACCATACAAGTTCATGAGCTTGCTCCCCCTACTTGTGTGCTCAAAATTTTAGTTGATCCCTTTCCTTTGTCATATCTCTCCCCCTATGTGTCATATATCAAGATATCTTTATGTTTCTCTCTCTTTATGATATTTCTCTCCCTTTTTCACTATTTTTACTACTATCTTTGTTTCTCTCCCCCTTTGTCATCAATGACCACAAAGGTTCAAAATATAGATAGTATAACTTGTAAGGTCGAGATTATCAATGTCAATCAATGGGGTGAGGATCATTTTCCCAAATTTGGTCTAGTCTATCATTTATCAAAGATATTTAACTCGGTTTGATCCAAGGACAAGCTTCTTCACACCTCCAAATAAGGGTTATCTTGTACCATGTTGAGTTAAATACTTAAAGCTCATTTTCTAGATCAAACACTAGGTTTACAAGCCTATAAACATGTCATATGCTATCACTAGATCAAATCAAGCATAGAAGCAATAGTGATATCATATAAACATCAAAATCATTTGATTTTCATGAATGAGCCTAATAAAATAGAACCACTTGAAAGGTCCTAATAAAATTGAAAATGTGACTAGATGCACTAATCATGTCCTTAGCAAAGATGTATGTTATGCCAATCAACTTTTACCTTGGATTGCTTGAAGGAGAGGCATGTCATATAAATGGGGGTGCATCAACATATATTTGAGAAATCCAATATGTTCAACTCATTCCTTAGCTTGCAAAACCTTTTCTCATCCAATGGCTTGGTGAATATGTCGGCAAGTTGATCTTTGGTGCCTACACTCTCAATGTAAATGTCCCCTTTTTGTTGGTGATCTCTTATGAAATGGTGGTGGACATAAATGTGCTTTGTTCTTGCATGTTGAACCGGATTGTTGGTTAGCTTGATTGCATTCTCATTGTCACATAGCAATGGCACTTTCTTGAACTTGATTCCAAAGTCACTCAAAGTGGCCTTCATCCAAAGTATTTGTGCACAACAACTACCGGCAGATATATATTCGGCTTCGGCGGTTGATAATGCAATACTATTTTACTTCTTTGATGACCATGAGACAAGTGATCTTCCCAACAATTGACATGTGCCCGAGGTGCTCTTTCTATCAACCTTGCATCTCGCATAATCCGAGTCAGAGTAACCAACTAGCTCAAACTTTGCTCCTTTGGGATACCATAAACCAACATTTGGTGTATACTTCAAGTACCTCAATATCCTCTTTGTAGCCTTCAAATGACTTTCTCTTGGTGAGGCTTGAAATATTGCACACATGCATACACTAAACATGACATTCGGCCTTGATGCGGTCACATAGAGTAGGCTTCCAATCATAGACCGATACAACTTTTGATCCACCATATTTCCACTTGCATCACTATCCAAGTTGCCATTGGTTCCCATTGGTGTGCTAATGACTTTGCTATCACACATGCCAAATTTCTTGATCATGTCCTTGATATACTTGCCTTGACTTACAAAAGTACCATTCTTCAATTGCTTGATTTGAAGACCAAGGAAGTAACTTAGCTCTCCAATCATGGACATCTCAAACTCATTAGCCATCATCTTTCCAAACTCATCATAAAAATCTTGATTTGTTGATCCAAATATGATGTCATCAACATAGATTTGCAACACAAACAAGTCTTTTCCAATCTTTTTGATGAAAAGAGTGGTGTCAACCTTGCCCATTGTGAACCCTTTAGAGAGTAGGAAATTCCTCAATCTCTCATACCATGCTCTAGGCGCTTGCTTCAAGCCATACAATACCTTCTTCAACTTGTACACATGGTTGGGCTTCTTGTCATCTTCAAAACCGGGAGGTTGCTCAACATATACTTCTTTGATATAACCATTGAGAAATGCACTCTTGACATCCATTTGATAGAGCTTGATGTTGTGGGCACAAGCATAGGCTAGCAAGATTCTAATTGCTTCCAATCTAGCAACTGGGGCATATGTTTCTCCAAAGTCAAGACCTTCAACTTGTGTATATCCTTGTGCTACCAATCTTGCTTTGTTCCTTACTACTATCCTATCTTGATCTTGCTTGTTTCTAATGACCCATTTGGTTTCGATCACATTGTGTCCCTTTGGTATTTCTACCAACTCCCATACTTGATTTCTTGTGAGTTATTCAATTCTTCATGCATAGCATTTACCCAATCAACATCCTTCAAAGCTTCATCTATCTTCTTTGGTTCAATGGATGACACAAATGAGAAATGCTCACAAAATGATGCCAATCTTGATCTTGTTTGTACACCTCTTGAAATATCACCAATGATAGTGTCCAATGGATGATCTCTTGCAACATTGGTTGGTTAGAGGATTGGAACTTGATTGCTTGTACTTGCTTGATCATTAGGTTGAGATGATGTACTAGCCACTTGATCTTGTTTATTATCATGAGATCCACTTGGACTAACTTGATTTGTATCATCTTGCACATTTGAGTTAGAGATCACTTGCACTTGATCATCTTCATTATCGTTCACTTGCCTAGGCCTCAATTCACCAATATCCATGTTCTTCATGGCATTTGAAAGTTGAATGCCTCTAACATCTTCTAAGTTCTCATTCTCTACTTGTGAACCCTTGGTTTCATCAAATTCAACATCATGAGCTTCCTCAAGAGTACCACTATCCAAATTCAAAACTCTATATGCTTTGCTTGTAGTGGAATAACCAAGTAGGAATCCTTCATCACATTTCTTATCAAACTTGCCCAATCTAGCGCCTTTCTTCAAGATATAGCATTTACAACCAAAGACCAAAAAATATGCAATGTTGGGCTTTCTACCATTCAAGAGCTCATATGGTGTCTTCTCTTTCAATCGGTGACAATAGAGGCGATTGCTACAATAGCAACCCATGTTGATAGCTTCGGCCCAAAAAGATTGACTCACATTGTACTCACTAAGCATAGACCTTGCCATATTAATGAGTGTTCTATTCTTTCTCTCAACAAGGCCATTTGATTGTGGAGTGTACTTGGCCGAGAATTGATGTCTAATTCCAAATTCATCACACAACTCATCAATTCTAGTGTTCTTGAACTCACTACCATTGTCACTTCTAACTTTCTTGATGGTTGTTTCAAACTCATTGTGAATGCCTTTGACAAATGATTTGAATGTTGCAAATACATCACTTTTGTCCACTAGAAAGAATACCTATGTGTATCTAGTGTAGTCATCCACTATCATAAAGCCATATTTATTTCCACCGATGCTAGTGTATTGTATTGGCCCAAACAAATCCATGTGCAATAACTCAAATGCTTTACTAGTGCTCATCATGCTTTTCTTAGGATGGGTGTTTCCAACTTGTCTGCCGGCTTGACAAGGGCTACAAAGCTTATCCTTTTAAAACACAACATCTTTCAAGCCTTTAACTAAGTCATGCTTAACCAATCTATTCAATTGTTTCATTCCAACATGACCAAGCCTTCTATGCTATAACCAACCCATGCTAGACTTAGTGAACAAGCATGTAGATAATCTAGCTTCACAAACATTGAAATCAACCAAGTATAGATTCTCATATCTAAAGCCTTTGAAGATCAAGTTAGAGCCATCTACACTTATGATCTCTACACCATTTACCCTAAATATGCATTTGAATCCAAGATCACACAATTGAGCCACGGATAGCAAATTGAAATTCAAGCTCTCTACTAGCAAGACATTGGATATGCTCATGTCATTGGATATTGCAATCTTACCAAGTCCTTTGACCTTGCCTTTGCCATTGTCACCAAATGTGATACTATCATAACCATCATTGCCATTGGTGTTGATTGAGTTGAACATTCTTGCATCACCGGCCATGTGTTGAGTGCACCCACTATCAAGAACCCAATGCCTTCCTTTGGCTTTATAATTAACCTACAAAAGAAGATCAATTCTTTTTAGGTACCCAAACTTGCTTGGGTCCTTGAAGGTTAGTCACTAAGCTCTTTGGTACCCAAATGGCTTTCTTCTTTGAGCCCATCCATGGTTTACCAATGAACTTAGCCTTCACACCATTTGTACCCTTAGTAAGCATATAGCATGAATCAAGCTTAATGGAGGATACATTAGCATTTTTGCTCTTGTTTTTGCATTCTTGCTCTTTGTGACCCACTTGCTTGCAACTAGTGTAAAACCAACCATTGTTCTTCACAAAACTAGTCTTGTGAGGAGCAAAGGCCGCTTTGCCTTTCTTGGGGGTATAGCCCAATCCCTCTTTGTAGAGAGAAGCTCTTTGGCTACCCAAGCACATAAGCAAGCGGTCCTCACCACCATAAGCCTTAACTAAGGTGTGAGTGAGCTTAGTGACCTCCTTCTTGAGGTTCTCATTCTCAACCACTAGTGAGGCATCACAAGTGAGACCATCACTACTAGATGAGGTAGAAGTGGAAGTGCTACAAGAAGGGTTAGTAGGAGCAACAATGATAGGCATAGATAGTGATTCATTAATTATATCACAAGTTAAACCTACATTGTAAGTTTCAACATGCTTCTTTTTATTTTGCTCATTTAGTGAAGAAGAATGAGCTTTTTCAAGCTTTTTGTGAGCTTTGCCAAGCTTCTCATGGGCTTCCTCTAGCTTCTCATGAGTTGCTTTGAGCTCATCAAGGGCTTACTTAAGGGCTTTTACCTCCTTATTCAAGCTCTTGCATTCCCTTCTCTTAATGTCAAAGTGTTCTTTAGCATCTTCTAGCATGTCAAATAATTCGTCCTTAGTAGGTTCATCATCATCACTATCACTATCATTTTCATTTTTATGTTCATTATCATCAACATGTTCTTCATCACTTTCATCATCACAAGATTGTACCTTAGTGGCCTTAGCCATGAAGCATGATGAAGATTCGAAGAGAGAAGGCTTCTCATTCATGGCAATGCTTGCAAGAACCTTCTTCTTGGTGGTCTTGTGATCATCACTATCATCATCATCATCATCACTTGAGGAAGCATCACTATCCTAAGTGACTACATATGAACCACCCTTCTTCTTCTTGAAGGCCATCTTGTCCTTCTTCTCTTTCTTTTCCTTCTTGTCCTTCTTCTTATTCTTCTTGTTGTCATCATCATTGTCACTATTATATGGGCATTGAGCAACAAGATGTTCTTTGCTTCCACACTTGAAGCACCTTCTTGACTCTTCTTTGTTCTTGGATGAAGACTTCTTTCTTCTAGCACGGTAGCCCTTCTTCACCATGAATTTGCCAAATCTCTTGACAAATAGAGCCATCTTCTCATCATCATCATCATCCCATGATTCATCTTCTTCACTTGATGTTTCTTGCTTTGCTTTGCCCTTGGATGATGTGGCTTTGAATTCCATGCTCTTCTTCTTCTCATCCTTCTTCTCATCTTTCTTCTCCTTCTTTTCTTTCTTCTCATCATCATCTCTATATGTATCATCGGTCATTATATCTCCCAACACTTGGTTTGGTGTCATGGTGTCTAAACCGTTTCTTACTAGAATAGTGACCAATGTACCAAATCTTGAAGGTAAGCATCTCAAGAACATTGTAGGGAGAAGTCCTTATCCTTCACTTCTTCTCCAAGTGCTTTGAGATCATTGATAAGCACTTGAAGCCTATGGAACATCTCCGGCACACTCTCATTATCCTTCATCATTGAAGCTTGCAAACTTTTCTTTGAGAATGTAAGCCTTTGCACCCTTCATGGCTTGAGTGCCCTCAAATGACTCTTCCAACTTCTTCCATGCCTCATGAGCCATCTCAATATTTTTGACTTGCTCAAATGTTCTTTCATCAATTGCATCATGAATAGCACTTAGAGCAATGTCATTGTTTTGGAGAAGTACTTCTTCAGCCGCGGTGGGATTCTCCAGATCTTCAATCTCAATTTTTGTTTCTACCACCTTCTAAACCTTCCTATTGATTGACTTGATATAAGTTGTCATCTTAGCCTTCCAATAGGGATAGTTGGAGCCATCAAATTGGGGTGGCTTCTTGGTGTTGTTAATTTGAGCCATTTTAACACCGAAGGTTGTTAAGCCTCAAATAACGGTGACCTCGGCTCTGATACCACTTGAAAGGTCCTAATGGCTAGAGGGGGGGTGAATAACCTATCAGAATTTCTTCAACAACACTTAACAAAATAGTTAGACAATTATGAGGCGAAGCAAGTATTGCGCTAGCCTACTCAAAATGCAAGCCACCTACCACAATTCTAGTTTAGATAGTGTCAGTTCACACAAGAGCTATGACACTACCCTAAGTTAGTGTGCTCTCAAAGGCTAACTAAAGAGCCACACCAACCAAGCAAGCAAGCTCTCACAACTAGCTACACTAAAGAGCTTGTCAACTAGTTTGCGGTAAAGTAAAGAGAGTGATCAAAAAGGTTATACCACCATGTAGATGAAAGAACCAATCAATTACAAGGATGAATAACAATAAAGACCAATCGCCTCGGAATCAATGATGAACACAATGATTTTTTACCGAGGTTCACTTGCTTGCCGGCAAGCTAGTCCTCATTGTGGCGATTCACTCACTTGGAGGTTCACGCGCTAATTGACTTCACACACCAAACCCTCAATAGGGTGCCGCACAACTAACACAAGATGAGGATCACACAAGCCACGAGCAATTCACTAGAGTATCTTTTGGCTCTCCGCCGGAGAAAGGTCAAGAACCCCTCACAATCACCATGATCGGAGCCAGAGACAATCACCACCCTCCGCTCAATGATCCTTGTTGCTTCAAGCCATCTAGGTGGCGGCAACCACCAAGAGTAACAAGCGAAATCCATAGCGAAACACAAACACCAAGTGCCTCTAGATGCAAACACTCAAGCAATGCATTTGGATTCACTCCCAATCTCACTATGATGATGAATCAATGATGAAGATGAGTGGGAGGACTTTGGCTAGGCTCACAAGGTTGCTATGTCAATGAAAATGGCCAAAGATATGAGCCATAGCCGGCCATGGGGCTTAAATAGAAGCCCCCATGAAATAAAGCCGTTATACCCCTTCACTGGGCATAACGCGGGCTGACCGGACGCTCTGGTCAGTTGACCGGACGCTGAGCCCCCAGCGTCTGGTCACTCATAGTCAGCCACGTGTCCTGACTTCAACAGTCATCTGCCTTGACCGGACACTGCTCCTAAGTTGACCGGACGTTGAACACCTAGCGTCCGGTCGTTTACAGTAAGGTTCCAAAACCGAATTTTGCCGACCGAACGTGTCCGGTCATGCTTGACCGGACCCTACAGCGTCCGGTCACACTGTGACTTCTTACTGTGCTGACTGATAACACGACCGGACGCAGCCCTTCAGCGTCTAGTCGTAGAGCGACCCAGCGTCTGGTCGTTTGACCGACGCCAGCGTCTTCGCTGCTACACCTAACCGGACGCGCCGGTCCAACCGAGGCCATCATCCGGTCACTTCCAGTGCCCTTTGTCTTTTTTGTCTAGGGCACCAGTTGCACTGTCAGACTATCAGCACTCTATGGGCGGACACTCCGTCGGTGGAGTTACTTACCCTTGCACCTAAACTTCACCACCCTTGATCAAATGTGCCAACCACCAAGTGTATCACCTTGTGCACATGTGTTAGCGTATTTTCACAAACATTTTCAAGGGTGTTAGCACTCCACTAGATCCTAAATGCATATGCAATGAGTTAGAGCATCTAATGGCACTTTGATAACCGCATTTTGATACGAGTTTCACCCCTCTTAATAGTACGGCTATCAAACCTAAATATGATCAAACTCTCTAAGTGTCTTGATCACCAAAACAAAATAGCCCCTATGGTTTATACCTTTGCCTTGAGCTTTTTGTTTTTCTCTTTCTTCTTTCCAAGTCTAAGCACTTGATCATCATCATGGTATCATTATCATGTTATGATCTTCATTTGCTTCACCACTTGGAATATGCTACCTATCTCATGATCACTTGATAAACTAGGTTAGCACTTAGGGTTTCATCAATTCACCAAAACCAAACTAGAGCTTTCACCAATCTAGTGCCTTTTCTTCATGATATATCATTTGCAACCAAAGACCCAAAAATATGCAATGTAGGGCTTTCTACCATTCAAGAGCTCATATGGTGTCTTCTCTTTCAATGGGTGACCATAGAGGCGATTGCTACAATAGCAAGCCATGTTGATAGCTTCGGCTCAAAAAGATTGACTCACATTGTACTCACTAAGCATAGACCTTGCTATATCAATGAGTGTTCTATTTTTCCTCTCAACAAGACTATTTGATTGTGTAGTGTATTTGGCCGAGAATTGATGTCTAATTCTAAATTCATCACACAACTCACCAATTCTAGTGTTCTTAAACTCACTACCATTGTCACTTCTAACTCTCTTGATGGTTGTTTCAAACTCATTGTGAATGCCCTTGACAAAAGATTTAAATGTTGCAAACACATCACTTTTATCCACTAGAAAGAATACCCAAGTGTATCTAGTATAATCATCCACTATCACAAAGCCATATTTGTTACCACCAATGCTAGTGTATTGTGTTGGCCCAAACAAATCCATGTGCAATAACTCAAATAATTTACTAGTGCTCATCATGCTTTTCTTAGGATGGGTGTTACCAACTTGTTTGCTGGCTTGACAAGAGCTACAAAGCTTATCCTTCTCAAACACAACATCTTTCAAACCTCTAACCAAGTCATGCTTAACCAATCTATTCAATTGTTTCATTCCAACATGACCAAGCCTTCTATGCCATAACCAACCCATGCTAGACTTAGTGAACAAGCATGTAGATAATCTAGCTTCACTAGCATTGAAATCAACCAAGTATAGATTCTCATATCTAAAGCCTTTGAAGATCAAGTTAAAGGCATCTACACTTATGATCTCTACATCATCTACCCCAAATATGCATTTGAATCCAAGATCGCACAATTGAGCCATGGATAGCAAATTAAAGTTCAAGCTCTCTACTAGCAACACATTGGATATGCTCATGTCATTGGATATTGCAATCTTACCAAGTCCTTTGACCTTGCCTTTGCCATTATCACCAAATGTGATACTATCATAACCATCATTGCCATTGGTGTTGATTGAGTTGAACATTCTTGCATCACCGGTCATGTGTTGAGTGCACCCACTATCAAGAACCCAATGCCTTCCTCCGGCTTTTATAATTGACCTACAAAAGAAGATCAATTCTTTTTAGGTATCCAAATTTGCTTGGGTCCTTGAAGGTTAGTCACTAAACTCTTTGGTACCCAAATGGATTTCTTCTTTGAGCCCATCCATGGTTTGCCAATGAACTTAGCCTTGACACCATTTGTACCCTTAGTAAGCACATAGAAAGAATTAATCTTAATTTAGGATACATTAGCATTTTTGCTCTTGTTCTTGCACTCATGCTCTTTATGACCAACTTGCTTGCAACTAGTGCAAAACCGACCATTATTCTTCACAAAGCTAGTCTTGTGAGGAGCAAAGGCCGTCTTGCCTTTCTTGGGGATATAGCCCAATCCCTCTTTGTAGAGAGAAGCTCTTTGGCTACCCAAGCACATAAGCAAGTGGTCCTCACCCCCATAGGCCTTAGCCAAGGTGTGAGTGAGCTTATTGACCTCCTTCTTGAGATTCTCATTCTCAACCATTAGTGAGGCATCATAAGTGAAACCATCACTACTAGATGAGGTGGAAGTAGAAGTACTACAAGAAGAGTTAGTGGGAGGAACAATGATAGGCATAGATAATGATTCATCAATTATATCACAAGTTAAGCCTACATTGCAAGTTTCAACATGCTTCTTTTATTTTGCTCATCAAGCAAAGAGGAATGAGCCTTTTCAAGCTTTTTGTGAGCCTTGCCAAGCTTTTCATGGGCTTCCTCTAGCCTACTAAAATGCAAGCCACCTACCACAATTTTAGTTTCTATTGTCTCTAACCACACAATAGCTATGGCACTACACTATGTTAGTGTGCTCTCAAAGACTAACTAAAGAGCCAAACTAACAAGCTCTCACAACTAGCTACACTAAAGAGCTTGATAACTAGTTTGCGGTAATGTAAAGAGAGAGAGCAAGATAGTTATACCGCCATGTCGAGGAGTGAACCAATCAATCACAAGAATCAATATCAATGAAGACCAATCACCTCAGAATCAAATGATGAACACAATGATTTTTTATCGAGGTTCACTTGCTTGCCGGCAAGGTACTCCTCATTGTGGCGATTCACTCACTTAGAGGTGCCGTACAATAGGGTGCCGCACAACCAACACAAGATGAGGATCACACAAGCCACGAGCAATTCACTAGAGTACCTTTTAGCTCTCTGCTAGGGAAAGGTCAAGAACCCCTCACAATCACCACGATCAGAGCCGAAGACAATCACCAACCTCTGCTCGATGATCCTCGCTGCTCTAAGCCATCTAGGTGGCGGCAACCACCAATAGTAACAAGTGAATCCCACAGTGAAACACGAACACCAAGTGCCTCTAGATGCAAACACTCAAGCAATGCACTTGGATTCTCTCCCAATCTCACAAAGATGATGAATCAATGATGGAGATGAGTGGGAGGGCTTTGGCTAAGCTCACAAGGCTACTATGTTAATGTAAATGGCCAAGAGAGTGAGCTTGAGCCAGCCATGGGGCTTAAATAGGGAGCCACCATGAATAGAGCCGTTGGGCTCCTCACTGCACTGAACATAGGCCAACCGGACGCGCCGGTCAGATTGACCGGACGCTGGACCCCAGCGTTCGGTCGTGCGATGCACGCCAGATGTCCCCTCTCTTCAAATACTAAGTGCTCGATCTCAACAGTTAAGTGATGACCGGCCGTAGCAGCTCAAAGTGACCGGACGCTGAGCCCCAGCATCCGGTCGTTTCCAGTAACATCTAGAGATGACTTTTCATGACCGGACATGTCTGGTCATGCTCGATCGGACACACCCAGCGTCCGGTCACACGGTGACTCTTCTGTGCACTACCACATCAGCCAGACCGGACGCACCCTATCAGTGTCCGATCACCAAGTGACCCAGTGTCCGGTTGAAGACCGACGCCAGCGTCTTTGCTGTATCATTGACCAGACGCACCGGTCCCACTGAGACCAGCGTTCGGTCACTGCGTGACCAGCGTGACTAACTCCTTTTCAACTCTATCTTCTTCACCCTTGCTCAAATGTGCCAACCACCAAGTGTATCACCTTGTGCACATGTGTTAGCATATTTTCATAAACATTTTCAAGGGTGTTAGCACACCACTAGATCCTAAATGCATATGCAATGAGTTAGAGCATCTAGTGTCACTTTGATAACCTCATTTCGATACGAGTTTCACCCCTCTTAATAGTATGGCTATTGATCCTAAATGTGATCACACTCACTAAGTGTCTCAATCACCAAAACAAAATGGCTCCTACCATTTATACCTTTGCCTTAAGCCTTTTGTTTTTCTCTTTTTTTCTTTTCAATTCCAAGCACTTGATCATCACCATGGCATCACCATCTTCATGTCATGATCTTCATTTGCTTCACCACTTGAAATGTGCTACCTATCTCATGATCACTTGATAAACTAGGTTAGCACTTAGGGTTTCATTAATTCACCAAAAACCAAACTAGAGCTTTCAACGGTCTCGACATCTTTAGCTTTAGATAGGTGTAGTTGAGGACGGCTATGAAATTCATGTAGCATGGACGTCCTAGGATGGCATGGTAGGTTCCACGGAAGCAGACCACCTCGAAGGTGAGAGTCTCCGTCCTATAATTGGATGGATCCCCAAAGGTGATGGGCAGATCAATCTGCCCAAGTGGCACGGCCTGCTTTCCAGGCATGATGTTGTGGAAAGGCACTCTGGTCGGTCAGACGCACAATCGGTCGATGCCCATGGCGTCAAGTATTTTAGCGTACATAATGTTGAGGCCACTGCCTCTGTAACAGAACTGACCAATTATACAAAATTAAGTAAGAAAATCATCCGCCAGAGCAGACGATTTAGCAAACTTAAGCCCGTATAACCCGGTAGTCCATGAAATCATGAAGGATTTCAAACCAACTCACATACCAGCCAAGATCATAATAAGTTTAGCGGTCACCATCATATGTTACATAAAAGTTCGCATCACAGATACATCATAGTTTAAACATAGTTATTACAAAACGAGTTCAAATAGAAGTAGCGGAAGCCATTTGTTCAAAACCACACACACTCACACGGAGTTCAAATACAGTGCCAGCTAATGATCATCTCCAACAAAAGCATCAGACGAAACATAAGGAATGACCATGCCCATGGTCCTAAGCATCACCCATCGCAGGATAAAGGCAGTTGATACAGTAGCCATAATACATCTGCCCATCTGCAACAAGTGGGAATAAAATCCTGAGTACGAGAAGGTACTCAGCTAGACTTACCTGACATAACCGAAAATAAATGACACCAAGGATTATGAAGGGCTTTATAGTAGGGTAGCTGACTCATTTGCAAAAAGAAGCATTTTTAGCATTTCAAGAACCTTTCTAAAAGCATTATTATCAAGTTAATTAATTATAACCTGTCGACTAGATTTGCACCTATACTAGAGCAAACATGTGATTAAGCAATAATGATAACCCATGATCATTAATCAACTTCCATAATGTCATATTCATTATAACTATCCAAGTGTTCCATTAACATTACTACGATGAAGTAACTCAAGTCAAGTGCTCACTATCCAGGAGCGATGGTGATTCAAATCGATTCCTAACCAGCTGGTGATTTATTCCTTACACAAACCTCACTCACCCGCTAAAGTGAGGTATCGGTCACCGAGTCAACTATCCAGGAATCTCGAGTTTGCCAGGAACCACATGTACCTGGGGGCCGACCAACTGCACTTTGGTCTTATCATCTCGCCCCCGTGTCCTACCACACCTGCTCCGGCATAGTGCACTGCGGGCAATCTACTTAGCCCGAATAATCTCCCAGCTTCGTGGTTGAAAGGTACTTTATTTGGCCAGCTAAATGTAAGGCATGCGTTCAACATGACTCGAGGCCCAACAACGGTCGGTCCTTAATCGACACAGACGGAAAGCACTACAATTCAAAACTCTGTAAGTCTCCGTCCGGTCTCAACTTCATTTAACACTTAGTTATACCATGACTTCATAGTCATCCAAGCAGATCCAGGTAACCTCCTATAGCTCGTAGGTGACAGGAAATTACCCGACTTCTACCGGTCTAAGCCAGCTAAGCATTGACTCGACTGTGGATAGCAGGGTAACAAGGATATAGTATAACAAAGGTAGGCAAGGTATAATGCAGCAACGGTTGCAAACAACTCCTGAACGTAATGCATCCTTTAAAGTAAAGCATTTAATTAATAATTGCAAACCAGGGAGAAAATGCTCTGGGGCTTGCCTCTCTCGAAGGAGCTCGGGCGGTGATCGGGGCACTTCGGAAGTTCCTCAACGTCCTCCTTGTCGGCTTTGGGCACTTCCTGTGGCTGCACCTCGAGCTGCTCCTTGGGCTCCTCGGGTATGACGACTGGGTTCTTGGTTTGCGATCCTATATGATGCATGTGCGTAAGTGCTTATGCAAAAAGTGTATCGGATGAAATGAATACAATGGATATGCTTGAATGCAAGGTAGTCAACAACATCCAAAAACATATACTACAAGTACATGTCATCTACTGCATTCTCTTCTACTACTAATATGCTAAGTCAACACATCTCATTAAATGCTTCAAAGATACACCAAAGCTTCACTAATTTCTTAATCACACATAAAGCAACACTTGATTAAATCCTAATTAATAATAGGTTTGAATAGAAACATCTATTTTTATTGCTTAGAAAAATCTTAGAAAATTTCCATAGCACAGTTGATGAGGACTTCACTCCTTTGCATGTACCAGCTGATCCTCCAACCGTCATGCAAGGTCCAATGACCCGGGCTCGAATGCGTCAACTCAATTTACAGGTGAGCTCGTTCTTAAGCGATCCTTTTCATACTTTTGAGAATAGACTACTACCTAATGATGTTATCTTGCTTAGGAACATTGGAGAGGGTCAAGAGGGACTAAGAGGACGTGGAGGAGGTGATGATGACCAGCAAGGACGTCCAACACAAGCCGGAGGCCCAGTCCAACACGAATTCGAGTCTGCCTCGGCCTCCAGGACTAGTCTGCCTTAAACTGGTTGCCCAGGACGCATCCGGACTCCGTTTTCGATAATCCACATATGGATGGAAAGCTAATTTGATAAGGAAGCCAATCCAAGTGGTTTCACATCAAAATCTGTTCGGAATCAACAGGAATCGTCAAAACAAGTCAGCATCCAAAATCTGCCAGGGTGCTGCGACACCGTCTTTTGGTCCGTTGGACCATGTATCGAGTTTGGGCCCATTAGGGGCGCGTCCAGGGGTCTTGCACGACCCTAGAGTCTTCATAAACAGCCGCCGCCCCTCCATTAGGGTTTGGGTTTTACTTAGATTATTCTGTCAAGAAACAGTTTCGCCGTTCTTCGATTTGTGAGACCCCAACTCGTGAGATTAATCATACATTTGCAATTTGGTTGCGATCTTTCTTGTTCTTGCTTATGTTCTTCATTGCGCAGGCAGGGATTAGCCTTCTTGGCGAGGTCAACCTAGTCCGAGACTTGGTTGATAACCAGAGGAGTTGTGGTGCTAAGATTGTAGGGTTCGATCTTTCGATCTGAAGCCGGATCGGTGTGCCATTCTCCGCCACAACGATAGTTATCATCACCTGACGGAAGATCGGGATCCCTGTCTCCATTAAGTGGTAATCAGAGCTAAGGTATACCGTCAGGTTCACTTGTTATTCCCTAGTTTGAGTGTTTCCTATTCGTCCCATAGTCCAGTGCCATACTCGTTTTTCCTATCCTAGAACCTTCCGCGCCATAGCCTTTGCATATTTCAGTTTCAGAGTCCGTCGTGTTGAGTTTGTGTCCTGGTCGAGGTCTTGTTGCTAGTTAGGTCGTGTTAGAGTCCAGTTCGTGTGTTTTCCCCCATCGTTTCCATCAAATCTTGGCTGTTGTGACCAATTTTGCACACATTGTTCCCGTTTTGTCCTCTAATTCAGAGCCAATTCTTAAAACTGGTTTAGTTTTCGCATATGAACTCCGTTTTCGACGTTCCATATATGCAAATCGATCAGAAAATAATTTTGGATCCGTCCATCCCTAGCTTTGCTAGGGTTCAGAATTTTTAGATTGGCCAAAAAGTGGTCACAAGATCCTCGTTTCGTGGTCACAAGGTTTTTGTCAATTTTCATCCAGTTTTCTGAAAATTCCACAGGTCACGTCTTACACTTGTTTGAGCTCATATTTTCTGTGGTTACTGCTTTTGTGCTCCTTAGTAAAGGAAAAATATCAAAAAAATAAAATAAAAAAGTCAAAATTTCCCAAAAAACAACGATAGCCCAAAAAATAGAAAAAAAGAGAGGGGCAAAAGAGGAACAATATCTAGAGGAGCACATAGAGAAGCCCAAAGTGAGCTGTGTTTGCGTGTGCTGTCTGGTTCCTTGTTTGTGTTGCTGTTTCCATCCACCATACTTGTTTTTCTCATACCTATCACCTTGCTATCCACCATACTTTTGTCACAACCTGGTACTTGCAACACTTTAGACCAGCAACGAGAACAGGTACTTTGGACTATAATTCAGCATTACTTTCTGTTACTGACTTGTGTGCCAGATATACATATTACTCTTTGTTTGCCTTCCAAGCTCCACAAATTCTTTAGATCAGTACAGACAAAGGGCCTTGCAATCTCGGTACCACTACCTCACGGGTATCACGAACCAGCCACCGGTTGTACCGCCCACTGCTTACGTTGGTAAGAACTTGGTAAGAGCTTGGTAAGACGCTTCCACTTGCTGTGAAAAGTGACACCACTACAACCACGTAGTCATTTGGTAGGGATAACTTTCACCTGTTTGTTCCTGTTTTTTTGTTTTTAATGGCAGGAGGTGAACAGACTGCAGATAACAATCTTAAGGGTTTCAGCGAGTGTGTCAGCCAAGAGCAACTACAAGCTATTGTAGAGGATGCCCAAAAAAGGACGAATGAGGCCGTCAGGAAGGCCGTCACTAACGCACTCATTGAACTCAACATTGGCAATAGCATGGAGAGATTGGACAAGCGAATTTCCACGCTAACCGACAAGGTTACTGAGTTGGAAACCTTTGTGGCGAGCAACAACGACGTTTTCGGCAGCAACACCGATGGTCAAGACACAGTGCATGATGCCGCTGGAAACATAGGTCAAGCAGCTATCCGACAAGAGAGATTACAGCAACGTCTTCGCCGCAACACGACAGGTATGGGTGGTGTCCACCACCACCACCGTCAAGGTAATAATCACCGTGTGCCCGATGATCCTTATGCTAAGATTAAGTTCACAATACCATCTTTTTCGGGTCATTATGATGCTGAGGGATATCTTGATTGGGAGATGACGGTAGAACAAAAGTTTAGTGCCCACCTTGTACCTGAGCAGCATAGAGTTAGACAAGCTACTAGTGAGTTTAAGGATTTTGCCATTATTTGGTGGAATAGGCTAGCTGCACAGGATGCTTTACCTAGTACATGGGAAGAACTTAAGGTAGCTATGCGTGATCATTTTGTTCCTCCTTCTTATCATAGAGACTTGCGTAAGAAATTGATGCGTTTAGAACAAGGAGATAAATCTGTACAGGATTACTATGGTGAGCTCCAAAAGGGATTGATGCGCTGTAGTGTTATAGAGGGAAACGAAGATGCCATTTGTCATTTTTATTCTGGTTTGAGGCGTGACATTCAGGATATTGTTGATTATAAAGAATTTAACACTGTCAACCAGTTGTTTCAGTTTGTAATACTTGCAGAAAAGGAATTGCAGGGGCGTGAACAACAGGGCAAGAGCAAGGTCAGCACCAGCACATACACGCCATGCTCGGCACCATCTTCGGGGCTGACCAAGCCAACCACTTTTCGGATGCCTCCACCAGCGAGCAAGCGACCAATAGCCTCTGGAGTTTCCACTACACCTAAGACACCTCCCGCACGACCTTCAGATTCAGGTAAAAATTCTTTGCAGGTGCCTACCAAGAGTTCCTCATCCGTTGCATCAACGGGACGCACTTCGGGTATTTAGTGCCACCGCTGCCATGGCATTGGCCATGTGCAGAAGGACTGCCCAAGTCAGTGGGCATATATTGCTACAGAAGATGGTTACATCAGCACCTCTAACATTGAGGATGAAGAAGACCAAGATGCAGATGAGGAGGATGGCGAAGTCCTTAGTGACGAGGCCATGGTGTCCTATAGGAGCATTATTGTACAGCGGGTGCTCAGCTCACAAATCCAGCAACCTGAGAAGCTACAACGCCATAACTTGTTCTAGATTTTCTTCATCATCAGCGACCGTCGAGCACGTGTCATTATTGATGGAGGTAGCTACAACAATTTGGTGAGTTCTGATTTGGTCAAGAAGCTTAGCTTGACCACACGCCTCCACCCATGTCCATATCATATTCAGTGGCTAAATGATTCTGGTAAAGCAAATGTAACACAAACTTGCAGAGTTTCATTTTCCATTGGTTCTTATGCTGATTCTGTTGATTGTGATGTGGTACCTATGCAAGCTTGTTCACTTTTATTGGGTCGTCCTTGGGAACATGATAATGATGCTACACACCATGGTAGAAGTAATAAATACACTTTTGTGCATAAAGGAAAGAAAATTACTTTGGTACCTTTGACCCCTGCTCAAATTATACAAGCTGATAGAGAACGTGCTGCTAGTTTGAATGATGTTCAATCTAAAAATCAGCAAGTTGCTAATTCTATTTTTCCACCTAAAAAGGATAAGTCTACATCTATTTCTAAGGCTGAGGGGATTAAATTGAAGGGTGGTGTTATGCTTGCAATAAAATGTGACTTTGCTGAAATTTCTGATGATGATATTTGCTGTGCTTTGGTATGCAAACGAGCTATGTTTTCACTTGATGATATTGTTAGCTTGGTACCTCCTACTATCACTAACCTTTTGTAGGAGTATGAGGACATTTTTCCAGCTGAGATACCCCCGGGGCTGTCACCTATGAGAGGGATAGAGCATCAAATCAATTTGATTCCGGGAGCGACCTTGCCCAACCGAGCTGCATATCGAACCAATCCTGAGGAGACTAAGGAAATTCAGCGGCAAGTCCAAGACCTTTTGGACCACGGGTATGTACGTGAAAGCCTTAGTCCTTGTGCCATTCCTATACTTTTGGTTCCTAAGAAAGATGGAAGTTGGCGTATGTGTGTTGATTGTAGAGCCATCAATAATATTACTATTCGGTATCGTCATCCTATTCCTAGGCTAGACGACATGCTTGATGAGTTGTGTGGTTCTATAATTTTCACTAAGATTGACTTGCGAAATGGCTACCACCAGATTAGAATGAAACTTGGAGATGAATGAAAAACTGCATTTAAAACCAAATTCGGGTTGTATGAGTGGTTAGTTATGCCTTTTGGTTTGACAAATGCACCTAGCACTTTCATGCGCTTAATGAATGAGGTTTTAAGAGTTTTTATTGGTCATTTTGTGGTAGTTTACTTTGATGATATATTGATTTACAGTAAGTCTTTTGATGAACATATGGATCACTTACGTGCTGTTTTTAATGCCTTACGTGATGCACGTTTATTTGGTAGCCTTGAGAAGTGCATCTTTTGCACGGATCGAGTTTCTTTTCTTGGCTATGTTGTAACTCCACAGGGAATTGAGGTGGACGAGATGAAAATTGAAGCCATAAAGAGCTGGCCGGTTCCCCAAACCATCACACAGGTGAGGAGTTTTCTTGGTCTTGTAGGATTCTACCGCCGCTTCATCAAAGATTTCAGCACCATTGCTGCCACATTATATGAGTTGACGAAGAAAGGAGTGGTGTTTCATTGGGGAGAGACACATGAGGAGTCCTTTGACACTTTGAAGGACAAGCTTACACACGCACCATTGCTGCAACTTCCAAATTTTGGTAAGACTTTTGAGCTAGAATGTGATGCTAGTGGACTTGGCATTGGTGGTGTTTTGATGCAAGATGGTAAATATGTTGCTTATTTTAGTGAAAAATTACATGGTCCTGTTCTTAATTATTCCACGTATGATAAAGAATTGTATGCACTTGTCCGTTCTTTAGAGACGTGGCGTCATTATTTATGGCCTAAAGAATTTGTTATTCATTCTGATCATGAATCGCTTAAGTATCTTCGCTCTCAAAATAATCTGAATCGTAGGTATGCTAAATGGGTTGAATTTATTGAGTCTTTTCCTTATATTATCAAACACAAGAAAGGGAAGGATAATGTGATTGCTGATGCTTTGTCTAGAAGATATACATTGCTGTCTCAACTTGATTGCCAGATTTTTGGTCTTCAATCCATTAAAGAACAATATGCGCTTGATTCTGATTTTAAGGATGTGTTGCTTAATTGTAGAGAGGGACGCACATGGAATAAGTTTATGATCAGCGATGGGTTTTTGTTTAGAGCTAACCGCCTATGCATTCAAGTTGGTTCCGTTCGTCTATTGTTGTTGTAGGAGGCACATGGAGGCGGATTGATGGGACATTTTGGTGCCAAGAAGATAGAGGAGGTGCTGTCCACACACTTCTTTTGGCCTAGGATGAGGCGTGATGTGGAGCAGTATGTGGCTCGGTGTGCCACATGTCAAAAAGCTAAGTCGCGATTGAACCCACATGGTTTGTATATGCCTCTTCCTGTTCCTTCTACTCCTTGGGCAGATATATCTATGGATTTTGTGTTAGGATTGCCAAGGACTAAGAGGGGAAGGGATAGTATTTTTGTGGTGGTTGATCGTTTTTCTAAGATGGCACATTTTATTCCTTGTCATAAGAGCGACAATGCTGTTCATATTGCTGACCTTTTCTTTCAAAAAATTGTTCGCTTGCATGGTATGCCTTCTACTATTGTTTCAGATCGTGATGCAAAATTCTTGAGTCATTTTTGGCGCACGTTGTGGAATAAATTGGAGACAAAGCTGCTGTTTTCTACAACATGTCATCCCCAAACTGATGGGCAAACTGAGGTTGTGAATCGAACATTGTCCACCATGTTGAGAGCCATTTTGAAGCGCAATTTGAAGATGTGGGAAGAGTGTTTGCCGCATGTGGAGTTTGCATATAACAGGGTGGAACATTCCACCACCAAGGTAAGTCCTTTTCAGGTAGTGTATGGTTTTAACCCCCGTGCTCCTATTGATCTTTTGCCTTTACCTACCACTAAGAGAATACATAGTGATGCTAGAGAGCGTGCTGATTTTATTCGTAAGTTGAATGAAACAACTAAAGCAAATATTGAAAGCATGAATGAAAAGTATAGAATTGCTGGTAGTAAAGGTAGAAAAGAGATTAAACTTGAACCGGGTGATTTGGTTTGGTTACATTTAAGAAAAGATAGATTTCCTGAGCTACGTAAGTCTAAATTAATGCCAAGAGCAGCTAGTCCTTATAAGATTATTGAGAAAATAAATGATAATGCATACAAACTTGAGTTGCCACCTGAGTTCGGGGTTAGTCCCACATTTAACATTGCAGATTTGAAACCTTATTTGGGAGAAGAAGATGAGCTTGAGTCGAGGACGACTCCAATTCAAGAGGGGGAGGATGATGAGGACATCACTCCTTTGGATGTACCAGCTGATCCTCCAACCATCATGCAAGGTCCAATGACCTGGGCTCGAATGCGTCAACTCAATTTATAGGTGAGCTCGTTCTTAAGCGATCCTTTTCATACTTTTAAGAATAGACTACTACCTAATGATGTTATCTTGCTTAGGAACATTGGAGAGGGTCAAGAGAGACTAAGAGGACATGGAGGAGGTGATGATGACCAGCAAGGACGTCCAACACAAGCCGGAGGCCCAGTCCAACATGAATTCGAGTCTGCCTCGGCCTCCAAGACCAGTCTGCCTTAAACTGGTCGCCCAGGACGCATCCGGACTTCGTTTTTGATGATCCACATATGGATGGAAAGATCGGTGTGTCATTCTCCACCACAATGATAGTTATCATCACCTGACGGAAGATTGGGATCCCCATCTCCATTAACAGTACTACCCTAAGTAGTCTACCATCAGATTTTTATGGTATTTGAATGAGTGGATTAGCCTACACAAAAATAACAAGCTATGGCATGATTATGAACATGAAAATACATTGTACTATGAAAAGTGTCAAACAACAGATGAAATATTTTTCCTATGTTCTACACAACAAATAATCACTGTACAAAAATTATCACATGCATGTTTTATACAAATTTTGCTCTCTAGCAAAAATAACAAAAATCAGCCATTAAAGGCACTTGAACTACACCTCATAATTTTTCTACAGTACATGCATGACACATATTTTTCCTAGGAAGTACATTACACAAGAAGAGTAACAAACATGGAATCATATTTTTCTGATACATATAGAATTTACTAACCATTTTACAAGATATCAGCAATATCAAGAATTAATTAAAGCTCTACAGAAAAGTATCTCAAAAATGACATGCAATATTTTTATCATGTAGATCTGGTGACAAGGAACCTAGCAAAATTTGTTTCAATAGATTTGGAGCAAATTTGAGTATACAAACATTTTCCAAAGCATTTCTCTTTCCAAATAATAAAAGAAAACTGAAAACGAAATTTTCCTATTACTACCGGGCCGGCCCGTGAAAAACAACTGGCCCACGGCCACATTTGGCCTGCGTAGACCGAGCGAAGGGGAGGGCGGCGGCCTGGCTCGGGGCTTCGGCCCAAGCCAGCCTGGCCCAGCTCGGCCGGGCAGAGGAGCCACGCCATTGCGGCTGGGCCCTGTGGGTCAGCGACCCGAGAGCAGGGGAGGGGCTCCACCGGCCGGTGCTCATCGGCGGTGAGCCCTTCCAGTGGCGCAGGTGGTGCCAGCGTGCACACCATGCTTAGCCGCATCGGCTGGGAGGGTGGAGGTGGCTCGGTGGCGTGACGAACCACACGGCCGCGGCAGCGCGCTCGTCGGAGAGGAAGGAGGTGGCCAAGCTCGGTCCTTACCTCGACGATGGTGGCCGCAAGTGAGCACAAGCGAGGCAGGGAGGCTAGGCGGAGCTTCAGGCGGCGAGAATCGAGGAATGGAGGCATGGGAGGGGGTATGCCGCCGGCGGGGTAGCGGCGGCGTCGGTGGCGAGCTCGTGGCGCGCGCGGGAGCTGCTGGCGCTTCATCTGAGAGAGCGGGAGGAGGAATGAGGAGGAGGTAGCATGGTCGGGCAGAAGAAGGCGCGCGCATGGAGGGCATGACAGGCCATGGCTGCCGCACGGCGGGCGTCGCCGGCGCATGGTTGCCACGCGGCGGTCGCGCTCTGGCGTGGTTGGGACGCGACGCGCGGGAACGGCGTGGCGCAGCGCTGGGGCAGGCCGTGCGCGTGAGGTGGGCTAGGCCAGACGCGGGGTGGGCGAGCGGCGGCCGTGCTGGCAGGCCAGGCCGGCTTCGGCCGTGGGCCGAGAAAGGAGGTGACTGCCCGCGAAAGGAGAAAAGCATTTTTCAATTTTCTATTTCAAGGAAATTTCAAATAGCAGTTTTCAAATACCCTTTTGAGCAAGAAAATGACTTCTTTTGAAAATGGACCAAAAATAAAAGTTGCTTAGAATTTAATCCACTACAACTTTGCTTTTATGACCAAAGTCCAATTCTTGCTAGATTTTGAATTATAAAATTAAAGTCAATTTTAACTCAAAACCCTAATTTTGGAGAATTATTTTTAAAGCAAAATTTGGCAATAATTTGAATACAAACTTTCCTCCAAAAAATACGCTAAATAATTCTAGATGATTTACAATCATAGCCAAACATATTTTACTAACCTAGCAAGCATAACTTGGGCAAAAACAACTCCAAACAAGTGTATGCAACATTCATGTTTCGCGAGCATGTTTCATATATTTCGAAGCAGGGTTTCAGTTATTATTTACATGATTAGGCATGTATGATTAGGATGCTTGATGATGCATCATATGCATGATTTGCAGTGCCTAAATGCTGGCATAACACCGGGGTATTACAGCCTCCGTCCATCAATACCTTAGTGAGCCATTTCATGCCGATGATCAGGTCGACCACGAGCGGATATCTCCCTAGTTGTGGGATGCTCTCCGAGTGGTCAGTCTGATCAAAGGTTATGGCAGACTCCGACCACCGGAGGAAGACAGGCACGGCCGATTCGGCCGTATAGACCTCGTGGCGCATGAGCTTCTGGCGGTGCTTGGAGTAGTAGGCTGTCGACCCTCTGAAGATCATGAGGCAACCATCCAGCATTAGAAAGCCACCATCCCTCCCCTCAGCATCATCCATGGTCGGCTTGGGGTCCTTCCCATGCCCTCCCTTGTTGAAGCCTTCGGACAAGAACTACTTCATGAGGCCACAGTCCTTGTATAGATGCTTGATGGGGAAGGAATGGTTTGGGTATGGCCCTTTGAGCAGCTTCTCAAAGTGGTCTGGGGTACCCTCCGTGGGCTTTCGGCCCCTCTTGCGGTCGGCAGCGGCCACGAGCAAGCCCTCATGCCGCTGCTTATTCTTCTTCTTGATGGAACGATTGGAGACGCCTTCGCCGGCATCCTCATCCCGCTTCACCTTGCCTTTGAGGTGGCCAAAGATTGCTTCGACCACCTCCTCACTCGAGGTGTGGCTGGTGGCGATGTCGAGGAGCTCCTTGGTGGTTCGTGGGCCTTTATGTCCTAGCTTGTGAATCAGGGACTCACAGGTGGTCCTAGATAGGAAAGCTCCTATAACATCAGCGTCAGCGACGTTAGGCAGCTTATTGCACTATCAGGAGAAGCGCTGGATGTACAAACGGAGGGTTTCTCTGGCCTTCTGTTGGCAGTTTTTGAGATCCCATGGGTTCCTAGGATGCTTGTACATGCCTTGGAAGTTCCCCACGAAGATCTCTTTTAGGTCCGCCCAACTTTGGATTCTGTTGGACGGATGGTGTTCCAACCATGTTCGTGTCGAATCGTCCAGGAACAATGAAAGGTTACGGATAATAAAGTCATCATTATCCGCTCTATCGGCTTGGCAAGCAAGCCGATAATCCTTAAGCCATAGTCCGAGGTTTGTTTCCCTAGAGTATTTCGGGATGTTGGTTGGTGGTCAGTACCATGGTAGGAAGACGACGTTGAGGATGGTCGACCGAAGGCTTGAGTTCCCAGCAGGCCAAGGCTTGGGCTTCAGTCCTCGTCACTGTCATAGCATCCGCCATGATGAGGGTGGTAGCCATGGCTAGCTCTCTCCTATGCATCGCCATGGGTACACCTATGGGCATTGAGGGTGTCGCGCGTGTCACGGTTGCGGTTGAGATGCTCATGCATCGGGACTGCGGTGCGTAGCCTACTGCCTTGTGGCGCCTGGTGGACTAATGCATCCTTATCGGGTCACTTTGAGGGTTTGCGTTGGCTGGCGCCGAGCTCGCATCGTCGGGACAATGAACTTTTGGCTTGCTGCGCCACCGCACGCTTGAGTAGCGTGCGAATGTCATGATGGGCCCAACAATCCTCGAGCATTGCGGGCCCCAAAAGCCCATGGAGCAAGGCCGATGCAGCAGTGATGTTCTGGCTTGCCCGAGCGAAGTGTGGGAGGGCTTCATCGTTCTCGATGATCTTCCGGTTCACATCACGGGCCATGGTGCGCGCGCCCACCATTTCTATGGTGCTCGATCTCTCAATCGAGCTCCGCATGTTCCTGCTCGAGCTAGAGTCGTGCTTCCTCGAGCTCTTGATGCCGGGCCTTTAGCTGCTCCATCCGTAAGCAGGGTGGAGCCCTTGTATCCCCCTCGACCTTGTCGTCGAGATTGTTTGTCGGGGGCCTCCTCCTCGTGAATGCTTTCAACGTGTCTCTCGAGGGTACCTGCCATAAAACATTCATGAGAGAGATGATGGCTCCCCCTGCTAGAGTCAGAGGCGGAGGGCGACTCCGTTTCTTCCACGAGGAGGTCATGGAAAGACTCCATGACATATAAAATCATCCCTACGAACTCGTCGTTTATGGGGAAAGGAGGCGCGCGTTGCACCACAAGGTGGCCAACTGTCTCTGCGGTGTTGCGGGGACCAAACGGGAGCGCTGTCGGGGCGCTCCGGATGGGTTATTCTAGAAAGAGCGGCTCCCCTCTGACAAGCTGTGCTATGACATTAGCGAACAAGAAGGTGAGGTGGCGCAGGTCCTTCTGGGCCGGTCAAGGTCCCAAGTAGGCACCGAGCTGGCGCTCTAACCTCCCGTAGTCGAAGTCAAGTAGCTGATCGCTTCCGGGGCATGGGCCTCTGGTGCGTGTAGCTACAGCTCCTCAAGTGCCTCAGTGATCATGTCGAGATTGGAAGAGTGGAGAGGTTGGACGGCGGTGGGAGCCATTACCAACTCTCCCTCCATCATGACAATGAAGTCCAGGTCCCTGAAGCGCACGTGCGTGCCCGAGACCCAGCTGAGGTTGTGACTAGCCACCCGAGGCCTGGTGTGGATGTTGAGATGTGCAAAAGGCCCCTACCTAGCACACCAACTATCGGTGTTTCGAGTTGCCATCAACTAATAAATTTCTAATATTACGCGTCTAGCTCGGATGGTGTGCTAAGAGGACACGAGGTTTATATTGGTTTGGGCAAAATGTCCCTACGTCTAGTTCATTGCTGCTGCTTGTGTTACTAGCACTAAGAGTTCATAGTAGGGGTTACAAACGGTCGAGAGAGGGACATGTCCCAAGTCTCTAGTGAGCGGAGCGAATGAGTGTCAAGAGCTCGGTCGCTTCCTGGCTGTGTGCTTGTGTGTTCTGGTCGGTTCAAGGTTCGATGGATTTGAGTCCCAATTGATGTGATGTGTTGCGATAACCTTTATGAGACACCATGTTTTCCCTTTTATAGGCCAAGGGAAAGCATGAGTTGTAGTGGAGGGAAAAGAGGAGGATGAGAAGGAGAAGAAGTCCTCTAGGATCGCTGGACCCTTCTTTTCCTTCATGTGGGTCCCACCGACTCTACAAACATCAATAGGGATAGCTCCACATCGCGGCCCTGTCCGTCATTGGCGCCATGCATAGGCATCGTCTCTCGGTCATGGCGCTCCACTCCATCCTGGCGGACGTCATGGTGAACTGATGCGCCTATTAGTGCTCGTACGAAGGTTAAGCAGAACAACACCGGCATGCCCAACATTGTTCCTAATGTGAATCCCCAGGTATGGCCCATCATGACCATGGGTTATATCAAGGCATGCCAGTCACCTCCCTGGTGTCAGAGCTTTGACCTAGACCCATTCGCTTGGACCTAGAGTTATTGGTGGTGGAATAGGTCTTCGTCGGGCGAGACGGATCCCCCAACCTCGGGGTCAGTCGAAGTGGAGTCCCTCCCAGAGGCCGAGCGAGGCGGAGCCAACCCTCAGAGTTCGGGCGAGGCAGAGCCAGGCCTCAGAGGTCGGGCGAGGTGGAGCCCATGGCCTCGGTGTCGGGCGAGGTAGAGCCCACCCTCAGAGGTCGGGCCAGGCAGAGCGCAAACCCAAGGGTTGAGTAAGATGGAGCCCGCCCCTAGAGGCCGAGCGAGGCGGAGCCAGCCCTCAGAGGTTGGGCGAGGCAGAGCCCGTGGCCTCGGTGTCGGGCGAGGTGGAGCCAACCCTTAGAGGTTAGGCGAGGCAGAGCCCGCGGCCTTGGTGTCGGGCGAGGCAGAGCCTGCCCTCAGAGGTTGGGTGAGTCAAAGCGCAAACCCAAGGGTTAGGCGAGGTAGAGCCTGCCCCTAGAGGCGGAGCCCGTGGCCTCGGTGTCGAGTGAGGTGAAGCCCACCCTCAGAGGTCGGGCGAGGAGGAGCCCACCCCCAGAGGCCGAGCAAGGCAGAGCTTGTGGCCTTAGTGTCGGGCGAGGCGAACCCCATCCCTAGAGGTCGGGCAAGGCGGAGCCCGCAGCCTTGGTGTCGGGTGAGGTGGATCCTGTCCCCAGAGGCTGGGCGAGGCGGAGCCCACGGCCTCGGTGTCGGGCGAGACAGAGCCTGTCCCTAGAGGACTGGCGAGGTAGAGCTTGCGCACCTAGGGGTCGGTTGGAGCTATAGTCGCGCTCTTGACTGCTCGGATGAATCAATATTGATGGTTATTAGCTTCTCCTCTTTGGGTACCCTAGTATTGGTCCCTGACACCTCCTCCTTTGTTAGATCCGCCCTTAGAGCCCACAGTTTGTTCATAGCCTTCAGGAGTAAAGACTATCAAGTGTAAGTTACTCTTGAATACAAAAACCCTTTCTTTGGGAATCTTAGTAGGGTCTTTGCACTGAATTTTCACTCTGAGAAAACTAAAGAAACTATTGAATAAACCCTGCCAAACCACTTCTATCATTCTGTCCAAGCTGGAAGATACTTCACAAAGAGTTTTTCAATCCACTCACTTTGGTGGAATACCTTGAATTTGTACCCAGACCTCATCCAAGCTTCCTATTGGTTCCACGTCTCCATCCCACACACTTAGTGAGCCAACACTCCTGGTCTATTGAGATCAAACATAGAGGCCTTTTCAATTACCAGCTTTTCAACCTTTCTATCTAGGGGAAACCTCACTATGTATTTGTAGTCATCAGACTTTTTCAGCTGCCAAGGCCAATTCTCATCAAAGAGTTCCCTCAGATTTTCTAGAATGCCTTTCTCATCAATTTCACCTTCCTCAATAGTGATCACACTGAAATTATACATCCCCACCCAGTGTTTAAACCTATCTCCCTTATCCTCAACATCAATATAGAAGAAACCAAGCCCTCTATTAGCACTGCCAAAGAATTGCACTGCCTGAGCAGGCTTCTACCATTCAGGACACATTTCCACTACATGTTTAGATCTTCTATAGATGAAACACACCTTCGGGCTAGCGCATGCCGAACTAAAGTGACTGGTCTGAGTACAGTTAAAGAAGACAACATGTAAGTTATCCTCCTTGGCATTATTAGCAGCAGTACATTCACCCGTAGCAGCTTGGTGTTCTTCCTCGACATGAGGGCGCTCTTGACGCTGTGGATCCCTGTTCCCTGGCCCAAGATGAGAAGCCTGATTCTAGATCTGCTGAGGGTTCCTTCCTCCCTCTCCCCCTCCCCTAGATACCGCCACCTCTGGGGCGAGGGCCATCGAACCTGTTGGAGTTGACTTGCGGTGGAGGCATCGGTGGTGGCGGCTGACTGGGGTAGAAGCCATATGGCGGCGGTAGCGGTTGATTGAAGAAATGCGGAGGCAGCGGAGGATGTGGAAACGGTGGGTACTGGTTCCACCCTCCACCTCTCCTAGTCCTCCTCCGGATTGCGCGGTCTCGGCCCCTTCCCCTTCCTCTGCTAGCCATCTTCTCCTTCACTACTTGAGCAAAACTCCGCTTCTGATCGTCACCCCAGAACACTTCGACGAATCTCAGCTTGGAAGGAGTCCCGATCCAGGAATCCCCCTCTCCAACAGGGTAGCAATCAGAAGGGTTGAACGATCTGGATCGCCATAGGTCTCTCCTGATCCACACCAAACCCTCCTCTCTCTCTCCGCCCTAACCCTATCTCGATTTGGGTAGGGCTGCGAATTGGGAAAATATCTGACCCTAGAAGTCTTGTATCTCCTCCTCCTCGCTCGATGGGTTGTGTAGTTTGGGTTTCCTTTCGACCCGCGCCCTGCCCCGGACCCGCCATGGATGGGAGCTCGCCACCTGCCCACGTCTCAGCGTGCCACGTCGCTCTCTACACCGCGAGAGGCTTACAGACGGGCCCTGAGACAGGAGGGAGCCTTTGACCCGAGGGGGAGACCTGCACTCCCGGATGGGAGAGTCCAGGCATCTCTTCTCCGGTGGCGAGGGGACGCCGCCCCGAGTTGCCGAGGGATCGCCAGGATGCATGCCGGGCTCTTCTAGCGCACTCCAACACGTGCAGACTACCCCCGTCCCTAGGTTTACGTGGAATGTGCGATGCATGAAGATATGTTCATCTCTTGTTATGGCCGCCTCATCAGCTCGCGGATCACACGGTGTTTATATATTCGAGAAATTTGAAACATGCGGTACGGTATGATCTAACATTGCATACCGTGGGCCGGGGTCGCTTGGAGCCCACTAGCGGTGGTCTAGCCCAGCGGCGAGCGGAGCCACCACGATCTTCCACGCCATCACGACCATTCCTGCCGCCGCTGGCGTCGTGTCCGCCGCCGCAGACAACCCAACCAATCGACCCGGCATGCTCCCCGCAGTTCGCCGTCAGCCCGTCGCAAACGTAAGATTCGCGGATCATCCCTTCCGTTTCCGTCTGGACCACCGCCCTGGGCCATTCCTGATTCCTCTTCCACTCATGACGCGCCCACATTCTCTTCTACCGTAAACATCCTCCGTACTTTGCAAGTGAAACGATCTACAAATTGGTTTCCTAACGACGATAAACGATTCCAACCTAGCTGACCGGATCCACCAGCTTTTGCTAAATATAGGTACACATCCCTTTTTTGCCCGCACGCGAGCCATGGACCACCGGCGGATCAACTGTTCTTAAAACTCGTAGTCCAGGAGCAAAACAACACGCGGAAGATGACAAGGGGAGTCGTTCGGGACTTCGGGGGGCTGGGAGTTACTCTGCCGCGCGCGCGCGCCGCATGTGCGGTTGGTGGCCGTGGCTGGGTACATGCAGATGCAGGCGGTGTTGGAAACACGCTCTATGTGTTCGATGTAATGGATCAGCAGGTTTGTTGGTTGTTTGCGTCTCCTAAAGATCAGGCGTTAGCATCAGGAATGAGCGAGATAGATAACCCACGCGGAAATCGTCGACTTGTGAGGTTGTGTGTGCCTGCCCTGTAGTTGTTGTTTAGGTAGGACGTGTCTTTTAGAGATTCGAGGTGGCTCCTTGGAGAATATTCATGCTTCATGCTGGTGGTTTAGTTCAGGTTCGGTGCAGTTGTTATTCTCTTCAGGAGGGTTGCCACCAGTTAGGCTGTTACATGATGGATCGGAAGCGTAAATCGGTGTGACAGCACCCTTGAGTTTTGACTAGTTTTTAAACATTACGCTTTGATTCAGAGTGCTCCTAACGGAAATAGAATGGTCGGTGGCTAAAAGTTTCTTTCTCTCTGTGTAATGTTTGCAGTAAGTAGCTTTTTTATTTTTATGTTCTGAGACAGGTTGTCCAAAATGGGTACAACAGTTGTTCCTTTATAGTGGTCCTTTATGCAGTGCAGATGGTCCATTCCAAATTTATACTAGATTGCAAATCCACTTTTGATATAAGTGATGAGAAGCCTTTCTGGACAACTGAAGTGATTTTCCTATTTATTATTGCAAGGTTAGCACTTTGAAAGAGTAGTTGGTGTTAGATCAGATGAACTTTTCAGCATGCACTTGGACAAAAGCTCATAAGGCCTTTTAGAAGTATATCCACCCTTCAGATTTTAGCATTTGGATTGGTTTTCATATGGAAAGGTTAGTCCACTTGTTTTCATCACGTTCCTATGTATGTGTGCATGCTTATTGTTTGATGTTGCTACTCTTTCTAAACGTGGCTCGAAGGATTTGCTGTGGTTGCCTTGTACATTTAAGTCTGCCTTAGTTAGAACTTTGTTCTGTCCAGAAGTCTAGTGCTGTGTCTGGCCTAGGAATTAATTGGCCACGCACTCGCCATATGTGCTGATGGTGGAAGCAGTGTTGGTGGCGTGTTCTAGGTGTTTGATATAATGGGTCAGTAGGTTATTTGCATCCTGAAGATCCCCGTCAGTGTCAGGAACGAGTGAGATAGATAATCCACGCGGAACCGATGGACTTTTGAATCCATGTGTGTGGTGTAGGTGTTGTTTAGGTAGGATGTGCTTTCCAGAGATTCGAGGTGTCACCTTGCAGAATGTTCATGCTTCATACTGGTGACTTAATTCGGGTTCGGTGTAGTTATTATTCTCTTCAGGAGGGTTGCCAACTGTTACACTATCAAACATGTAAAGTAATCATTAATGTGCTAGCATAATTGTATAAACGTTACTTTGATTCAGAGGGCTTCTAATGGAAATAGGTGATTATAGGTTTCTTTTTCTCTGTTGTGACATTTGAAGTAATTAGCTTTCTGATTTTTATGTTGTGAGACAGGTTGTCGAAAATGGGTAGAACAGTGGTCCCTTTGTTGTGGTCCTTTATTCTAGTGCAGATCAGCCATTCCAAAGTTACACTAGAATAAGAATCCACTTTTGTCCTAAGTGAAGAAGCCTTTCTGGAATTGACAAGTGCTTTTTTTATTTATTAGGCAAGGTTGGCAATTTGACAGAGTGTGTTGTTAGTTCAGATGGGGTTTTCACTTTTCAGTATGCACTTCGACAAAAGCTCATAAGTCCTTTTAGAGTATATCCAGCCTTTAGATTTAGCGTTTGGATTGGTTTTCATATGGAAAGATCAGTCCACTTGTTGTGCACATGCTTATTGTTTGAAGTTGCTACTCTCTCTGAATGTGGCTCGAAAATTTGCTGTGGTTGCCCTGTACATTTAGGATTCCCTTGTTAAAACTTTTATCTGTACAGAAGCTTAGTGAAGTGTCTGGCCTGGGCTAATATTAAAGTTGTTCTCCTTGGTTTGTATCATCTATTTGCCAGTGATATACCATCACTACCTGCTGCGGTGCACATGCACTAAATTTCTTAAGGCGAGATACCTACATTGAATACACTTTGGATGGCATTCAGTAGTGATCATGAGGCAGAGGCAGTGCCTCTGATCGCTAGATCGCTTCAGGCTTACACAATCAGGCGTCCATGGGACCTTGGCTTATAGCTCAACCGTTCATCTCCACAAAGGTCACATTCAAATCACCCCTAGGTACGTAGTTTTTGTATCAGTATGTTTGCTCTGTAGAATCAAATTTTCTGCAGTTTACCAACCTGGCATATTTTTGGAATAAAGAGGTTGTATGTTCACGTAAGGGTATAGTGTCATTCTAAAATTTGTTACTATTGATATTGCCCCTGATGGAAACAGAATAGTCGGTGACTAAAAGTCTCTTTCTCTCCTTTGTAACCTTTGCAGTAAGTAACTTTTTTATTGTTATGTTCAGGGAGGTGGTTGAAAATGGGTAGGAACACTGTTTCTTTTTTGTGGTCCTTTTGTGCATGGGATCTGCCATTCTAAAGTTCACTAGATTAATAATCCACTTTTGACCAAAATGATAAGAATCCTTTTGTAAGTGACAATGCTTTTGCTATTTATTACATGGTTAGAGCTTTAACAGAGTAGATGTTAGATAACAGATGGAGTTTTCAGTTTGCACTTGGACAAAAGCTCAAACGTTCATTTGCCAACTTGAAGTATCCCCAAGCTTTGGATTTAGCATTTGGATCAGTGTTGATATTGAAAGGTCAGGCAGCTGCTTTTCATCACCGTCATATGTATGTGCATATGCTTATTGTTCGACGAGGCTTCTCTTTTCAAACATGTCTGGATGGATTTCCTATGATTGCATTTTACGTTTGAAATTGCCTTAATTAGAACTCTGTGCTGTTCAAAAGTTTGGTTTTGCATCATTTTATAAACTTGTTCACCTATTTTGTGCCTATTTTTTTAATATAGTATTCATTAGTGTCAACTTTCTTCAATGATTTTTCCAAGAACCCTTGTGAAGGGAATTAAAGTTTGATAGAAATGGATTCAAATTTCCTTGGACGAGAAATTTCTTATCTGTCAAGGAAAAGGAAGTTGTCGTCCCCGTTACTTCATTCCAAGGGATGTGGAAAATCTTTATCCTTCATCTAGATCTGAGTACAGACTCTAAACTAAGACTAAGAGAGTGCAACATCTCCGTAAGTTCAGTAAGGTGGGATACTGGGATCTAAACTCAGAAGTCCACTACCTGGTTCCATATGATTGGTATGAATAGTGTAATCTCTGTCCATGAGTACTTTTTCTGATATCTAGGTCCTCAGGCTTGCACAAGCAGACTCTCAGAGACCATGCATCCATGGGACCTTGGCCTGTAGATTAACCGTGCATCTTCATAAAGCGCATGTTCAAACCCCCAGCAGTACATAGTTTTTTTTATCGGAATATTTCCTCTGTAATACTAGAAACTCTTTGATTTAGGAACCTGTCATCTTTGAAATACACAGGTATGTTCATATCACCAGCTCACCACTAAGGCATCATTCTAAAATTTTCATATTAACACAAGGGAGGAATACATTGTTAAGCAAACTGCTTTGTACTTGAGTGTTTGTGTTGTTCGTGATGTGTGATGTATGTCCTCTGTAGGTTAGGTGCACCTGCAGAGCCTGTTCTTTTGAAGTTTGCATTGGTGTTACAAGTGCACATAAATTTTGTGTTAGATCAGATGGTGTTTTCAGTACACACTTGGAGAAAAGCTCATATGCCTTTTTGAATGTCCCAAGCCTTTTGATTTATGATTCAGATAGATTTTCATATGTATATGCTTGCTTATTCCTTGATGATACTCATTTTGAGCATGGATAGAAGTTTTTTTTTCTTGCAGTTTTGTGTACATATCGTATTTGTTTAGACAGAGTAGTTGTTTGATGTGTATATCGTATTGAGGTTAGGTTAGGATGATGAGCCTGTTCTTTTCGCAGAGTACACCCATGTCTTAAGTGCACACAAATTATCATGTGCAAGCTGGCCTTTAGGTGAAAAATTGGAATGATGCCAAAGCTGATTTGTAAGACCTTCATGTAACTTCATGTTATTAATCTGTTTTAGCTCTTGAAAAGTGGTAGGTTACCTACCTAGAACAAATTTAGCTAGTTAAGAAATCACCTCTAATTGTCTCAAAAGTTAGGGATAGCTAATGAGTAAGTACTTGTTTGGTGTACCATGAGGCAATCTAATTTGTTAGCTGGGCAATCTCAATGCAACCTGTCCTCGTGGTAAGCTGAAAAACTGGGCCGACCAAGTCCAATAGGCCAACAGAGTGTACTCTTTTTTTTTTTGAGGGGAAACAGTGTACTCATGGAACCTGTCCTAGTGGCAAGCTGAAAAACACAAGTGGGCCGTCAAGTCCAATAGGCCAACACAGTGTACTCATGGAACCTCCTGTCCTAGTGGCAAGCTGAAAAACACAAGTGGGCCAAGTCCAATAGGCCGACAAAGTACTGCTCAATTCAGCCCACCAGATGATCCTATAAGTGTCTGTCAACTAAAGATTTCTGGTTCACTCCAAGCCTGAAGAGAACTTCTGTGTTCAGTGTTCTCATGGAACTTTGTGATCCATCTGCAATTCTTTCTTGTGATCTGCTTCACTTTTCACCTATGTTCCTGTTGAAGATATATAATTAAAACATGGCAGTTCTTTTTGTGAAAAGAGAAGTGGTGGTTTCTTTTTGTTTGTGGTAAACATTGGATGTCAGTGGTGTAGACTTCTTTTTTCTTAAACCGTGTGGCTGAATATGTTGTAGGTTAAGCCTGTTGTCCAAGTAATAATGACATTGTCTGAACTGTATCGCTTTTGGTTGAATCCATGCAACTTCACAAGAAAGATTGCATGCTAAGGACAAATGAAAACTTTATCAGGTGGTTAGTGTGCTAACATGTCAAGGGCCTTGGTGTCTAGGGTAGGAGGCCCTCGGCTACGGAGATTGTAACCGCGGTCCGTCGTCTTCTCCGGTGAGGTTATGCCCCCCTACCGTAGGCTTAGTTGAGAGAACGAGAGAGATTAGGGATAATAATCTTCTTTTTCCCCTGACAGTGCCGGTTACAAGACTCAAATAGCCCCAAGGCTAAAATAACCATGCCTACAATTAAGGAATAAATAAGGAAACTAATCTCTTATTTCTAATCTTAGCCACTCACGGTGGCTTCCCCAGCCGCGCGCTGGGCGCGCTCTGTGGCTCGGCGCACGTCACGCGCGCGACGGTGTCTCGCGTACGTGCGTCCCCACATGACATCTCTCCCCTCCTCGGGAGGCAGCGCGTCCTCGAGCTGGAAGTCTGGGTACTTGGCGGTGAAGGCGTCGGCGTCTTCCCAGGTTGCCGAAGCCGGGGACTCGCCCTTCCACTAGATCAGCAGCTGGCGCACCCCACGCGCGAGGCGCATCTTGACTGCGCGTTCTGGCTCAGGAACCACCGCACCATGGTGAACAGCAGGCAGGGGCGGTGGAGCATCCGGCGGCGAACCATGGAACTTCTTGAGGAGGCCGACGTGGAAGACGTCGTGCAGATGAGCTCGGGGTGGCAGGGCGAGGCGAACCGTGACGTCGTTGAGGAGCTCGGTGACGCGGTAGGGGCCGTAGAAACGTGGCCGTAGCTTGCCGGTGACGGTCTGTGGCAGTGATGACGCCGCGCGCTGTCGGAGGTGTAGAAGTGCCCAGTCCCCCACCTGATACGATACATGGCGATGTGCCTTGTCATAGTGGCGCTTTTGGACCGCCTGTGCTTGCTGAAGTCGGGCGCGGATGTCAGCGAGGAATTCATCCCGCTCTTCCAAGGTCTTGGCGACGGCGGCCACCCTGGTGTCTCCGGGCTCATATGACCGGATGGATGGAGGATCACGGCCGTAGACGACGCGGAACGGCGTGTCCCGCAGCGACGTTTGGTAGGCGGTGTTGAAGACGTACTCCGCCCACGGAAGCCACTGGAGCCACTGTCGCGGCCGGTCACCGGTGAGACATCGCAGGTACATGATGATGACGCGGTTGGTCGACTCGGACTGCCCATCGGACTGGGGGTGAAAGGCCGTCGTCATGTGCAACTTGGTGCCAACCAGCCGCATCAGCTCGCGCCAGAAGTTGGAGGTGAAGACCGTGTCCCTATCCAACATGATGGACTGTGGCACGCCATGGAGGCGGACGATATCGGCGAAGAAAGCCTGGGCGACGGACTCCGCGGAGTACGGCTAGGACAGAGGGATGAAGTGGCAGTACTTGCTGAACCTGTCCACCATCGTCAAGATGACCGACTTGCCTCGGACACGCGGCAGCGCCTCAACAAAGTCTAGGGTGATGTCAGTCCAGACTCCTTGCGGCACAGACAGCGGTAGGAGGCCGGCCGGATGTAGATGCTCCGACTTGTAGCGCTGGCATGTAGGGCATGCCCTCACCCAATCCTGCACGAGCTGTTTCATGTTAGGAAAATGAAAATCCCGCCGCATCCGGTGCAGCGTGCGCTGGACGCCTTCGTGTCCCTCCGCATGGACCGCCGACAGGAGCTCTGGTAACAAGGGCGAGGCCGGGGGAATGTACAACCGCCCACTGTACTGGATCAGCCCATCCACCACCGCCCACGGCAGAGCTCTGGAGCCCGCAGCGAGCTCTTCATGCATGGCGACGAGGGCCGGGTCAGTGGCTTGTTCTTGGCGGAGCCTATCGACGAAGTCGAAACGTGGGGGCCGAGAGCGCCAGGATGGTGCCCTCCGCCGGCGTGTCCCGACGCGACAGCGCGTCCGCCACGGCATTGGCCTGGCCCGGCTTGTACTTGACGGCGAAGTCGAAACCGAGAAGCTTCCCCACCCAGTGATGCTGAGGGATCATCGCGAGCCTCTGATCGAGCAGGTACTTAAGGCTGTAGTGATCAGTCTTGACGACGAAGCGGCACCCCCACAGGTACGGTCGCCAGTGCCGTACCGCGTGCACGAGGCCGATCAGCTCACGCTCGTACGCCGCGAGCGCGCGATGGCGGGGCGCCACCAGCCTACTGAAGAAGGCCACAGGGTGGCTGTCCTGGACCAGCACCGCCCCGAAGCCGTGAGACGACGCGTCGCACTCGACGATGAAGGGCTTGGAGAAATCCGGCTTGGCGAGTACCGGGGCGGTGGTGACAGCAGCCTTGAGCGCGTCGAATGCCGCCGAGGCCTCCCCTGACCAAGAGAACCCATCTTTCTTAAGGAGGGCAGTGAGGGGTGCTGCGATGGTGCCGTAGTTGTGCACAAACTTGCGGTAGTAGCCCGCCAAGCCGAGGAAACCACGGACCGCGCGCGCCGAGCGCGGCGTCGGCCACTCCCGCACCGCCTGCACCTTGGCCGGGTCCATGGCGACGCCCGCCTCGGAAATGACGTGGCCAAGGTATGCGACGGACGCGCTAGCGAAGGCGCACTTGGCGCGCTTGAGGAAGAGCTGGTGCCGCTGAAGCTCGCTGAGGACGGCACGGATGTGGCGTAGGTGATCCGCCCAAGTCTTGCTGTAGATTAGTATATCATCAAAAAACACAAGAACGAAACGACGAAGGAATGGTCGGAGTACGTCGTTCATCAGCGCCTGGAACGTTGCCGGGGTGTTGCACAGCCCGAACGGTATGACGAGGAACTCGTAGAGGCCGTCGTGGGTGCGGAAGGCGGTCTTATGGACGTCGGCCGGCCGCATCCGCACCTGATGGTACCCGGAGTGGAGATCGAGCTTGGTGAAGAAACGCGCCCCGTGGAGCTCATCAAGCAGCTCGTCGACGACGAGGATCGGGAACGCGTCCTTGACCGTAAGCGCGTTGAGGGCGCGGTAGTCAACGCAGAAACGCCACGATCCGTCCGGCTTTTTGACGAGGAGGACCGGGGACGAGAATGCGGAGTCGCTGCGACGAACGATGCCTTGAGCGATCATGGCGGCGCAGGCTGTGGTGGTAGGCCGGAGGGCTCGGCGAAAACCCCTTCGAAGGAGGCCAACAGTTTGTCGAGGAAGTCCGCTGAGGCTGCTATGGCGGCGATAGTCGGTTCCGGGCACGCCGCCACGTCGGACCAGCACACCTCCTTGCCCTGGCGCGAAAACGACATGGTGCGCGCCGTGAAGTCCCACGTGATCGGCCCCAGGGTAACCATCCACTGGGTTCCCAGGACGAGATCGTATCCCGCCAACGGCATGACGAAGAGGTCCACGTGGAACGCCTCCCCATCGATGGTGATCGGCGCCTGCCGCAGGACGCCCGGGCACTGGATCTTCTCGCCATTGGCCACTGTGGCGGTGAGGCGTGGCTTGGACTGGATGGGCAGGGTGGTGCGGCGCGCCGCCTCCTCGGCGATGAAGTTGTGGGTGGAGTCGGTGTCGAGGAGGGCAGTGAGGGTCACCGTGCCCAAAGTCACCCGGACCTGCATGGTGTCGCAGAGCGGCACGCTGGCGACCGCCTGCAAAGAGAAGACCGGGGCCTCCGCCTGGTCCCTGTCCAATGCGGCGTCTTCGGCGTCGGTGAGCGTCACGCCGTCGATGTAGAAGATGCGGCGGCAGACCCGGTTATGGCCACGCGAGTACTTTTCGTCGCAATTGTAGCACAGCCCAAGGTGGCGACGTTTCGCCTGCTCCTCCAGAGAGAGACGTTTCACCGGTTTGGTCTCCATCTTGGCGGCGGCGGCGCCCGCTGGTGGTGGTGCAGGGAGCGTGGGGCGCTGAGGCGGTGCTGGAAGCAGGCCGCGGGGCGCTGACCGGGCGGGAGCCGGGGCCGGCTTGTTGAGCTCCATCAACTCCACTTGTCGGGCCAGACTCATGGCGGCCGCGAGCGACTGCGGGTTGTGAATCCGCACCGCGTGGCTCAGCGGCGGCAGGAGGCCCCCCGTGAAGAGCTGGACATGCTGGGCTTCCTCCAATGGACCAGCGCGTGGCAGGAGCGCCTGGAACCGGTTCTGGTACTCCTCCACGGAGCCCGTGCCCCGGCACTCGGCGAGCTCGTAGAGCGGCGCGGAGCGCAGGGGCGGCCCGAAACGCAGGTGGAGGAGATCCTTGAAGCGGCTCCACCGGGGAGTACCCTCATCCTCCTGGAGTTGTATGTACCACAATTGGGCGACGTCCTCCAGATTGTACGAGGCCATCCAAACCTTCTCCTCCTCCATGATGCGCTGCTGATGGAAGTAAGATTCATAGCGGTTGACGAAGATCAGCGGATCGGTCGTGCCATCATAGCGGGGAAAATCCATCTTCTGAAATCTCGGAGGGCGGTCGTTGTGGTGCTGGCCGTCAGCGCCACCGCCCGGGCCAGACGATGAAGAGGATTTCTCCTTGTCCTTCAACGTCGCGACGTCGGACTGTAGGGAGGCGATCGTGCCGGTGAGGCTCTCGATCATCTTGGCGATGTCGGCGTTGGAGGGCTCCGCCATAGGAGATGTGACGAAGCTGGCTGATGGTGGATATGGTGGTGGACTGGTTGGTGGCGCGGCGGCTGTGGGGAAAGCGGCGGCAGTAGATGGGTCGGCGGAGCGGGAAGAAGAGGATCGGCGTGACCGTGATACCAGGTTGTCAAGGGCCTTGGTGTCTAGGGTAGGAGGCCCTTGGCTACGGAGATTGTAACCGCGGTCCGTCGTCTTCTCCGGTGAGGTTATGCCCCCCTACCGCAGGCTTAGTTGAGAGAACGAGAGAGATTAGGGATAATAATCTTCTTTTTCCCCTGACAGTGTCGGTTACAAGACTCAAATAGCCCCAAGGCTGAAATAACCATGCCTACAATTAAGGAATAAATAAGGAAACTAATCTCTTATTTCTAATCTTAGCCACTCACGGTGGCTTCCCCAGCCGCGCGCTGGGCGCGCTCTGTGGCTCGGCGCACGTCACGCGCGCGACGGCGTCTCGCGTACGTGCGTCCCCACATGACATCACATGTGTACTTGGTTGATAAATCTCAGTAATGATCTCTAAGGAAGTGAGCCTAGCTCAATCGGTTGGGATGGAAAGTGTGCATGTGGATCCCAACCATCTAGGCTCGAGTCCTCTTTTAACTCGAGTTTGGGTTCCTTCTTAACTACAGTACCCTGCCCATTGCAGCGGGATTTTCTTAGAAAGAAAGATGTTGCATCTAGGTCCCTAGTTGCATCATTGTATGTCTGAGATAGACCGTCAAAACTGGGTAAGCTAATCAAACAATCTAATAAATTATAGGAGGATGTGACTGCCAAACAAACAGTATAACATTGCCTTGTATGTTGATGAAATGCTAATAGAATATTCGACCAAGTTATAGGAGAATGTGACAGCCAAGCAATAGTATGATGTGGATATTCCTTGTATGTTGATATATGAAAAATAATAATTGTACTTTAGTGGAAGATGATATGGCACTTAATTGGAGATGATGTGGCATTTAGTGGGAGGTGACACATGGATAACTTGTATGCAGAGATTGAAAAGTTAGTGGGTGTTTGCTTTTATTAAACAATATATAAGTATAGATTAATGAAAAACTGCTTAGTTCCTCCTAGGCTGGGTTTCAAATGATCTCTACATTCTGTACCTTTTGGTTTTGCTCTATCTAATGGCCAAGGTTAGGGGTGCACTAATTTCTCTATTTTATTGTGAAGCTTACAACCTTTTGTGTTTCTGGAAACATACCAGCCGTGTAATTTACTGTGTTCTATTAACCTTCTTATCAGTTTGGAGTTTGAGCGTCATGCTATTCTGATTGTAACATGGATATCTGGAGCCAGTCGATGACCTTGTATTGGCTCACAACAATTTTTTTGAACGAAAGGCTCACAACAATTTGGTTGGAGTTGGTAGGGACTTGACACAGCCGATCAATCTATCAGGTATATGTGTCTCTTGGGGGGGCTCCTACCGTTTTATCAAAATGGCAGGATGGGCATATGGGCCGAATTTTTTACTATTTGGCCCTTTTTTCGAAAGTTTCTCTCAAATAGACCCCTGGCGGAAAGAATTCCAGAAATGGACCCTTGGCTCGGCGCCAGAGTGAGTGGCGCCGAGCTCGGCGCCACGGTGACTGGCGCCGAGGTCCTGGCCATGGGTAAACGGCCTGTAAGGGGCTCGGCGCCATCCACTCTGGCGCCGAGCTCGGCCTAAATATCTACCCGGCCTTCTTCCCCATCTCCTTGCCCTAGCCAGCCCCCGCCGCCGCCGCCGCGCCCACGCCCGCCCACGTCCGGCCGCCCGCTCGCGCCCGACGTCGCCCGCGCCCGCCCACGCCCGCCCAGCGCCGCGCGCGCCACGCCGCGCCACCCGCTCGCCGCGCGCCCGCCCGCGAGGCCGCGCCGCGCGCGCCTGCCCGTGCCCGCCCGCGCCGCGTGCCGCGCCTGCCCGACAGCTTGAGGACAAGTACTTTGATCTGTTGCAGGAGGCTGCTCGACAGCTTGAGGACAAGTACTTTAGGGAAAAGTTGGAGCAGGTCAGAACCGCATCAAATGCAGAAGGTAGACAATGGCTCACAGGTTTGATGAGGGATTTGGAGAAATGGACGAGAGCTCATGACGACGGTGGCTGGAGGTACGAGTTTCAGTGCAGCAACATGGCAGAGTCATTCAATAAGTTGCTATTGGGGATACGTGGTATGCCCGTGAATGCAATTGTTCAATTCACCTTCTATAAGCTTGTTGCCTGGTTCAACGATAGACACGCCCATGCATTGCAGTTGAGTAGTGATGGAGAGATATGGGCTCCGAAACCAAAGGCACACCTAGAGAAGGCAAGAGAAAGGGCTGGCACACATGAGGTTGCATGCTTTGACCACGCCACAGGGACTTATCAGGTCGAGCATAGGGGCAGTACAACGTCCGATGGCGAGGTCCGAGAGTCGAGGATACATGTGGTTGTCCTCCAAGATTTTAAGTGCACTTGTGGTAAACCAAGGCAATACCACTTTGTATGTTCGTATTTGGTGGCAGCAGCTAGGCATCGCAACTATAATATCGAGAGGAGGATACCTCACGAGTTCAGTGTCAACACGCTTGTGAACACATGGAGCCCTCGCTTCGTGCCTTTCTGGGACCCTGGAGAGTGGCCTCCTTATGATGGGCCGAAGTACATTGCGGATCCAGCTTACCGTTGGAACAAGCGTGGATCATGGCAGAGGACGAGGCATAGGATGGTTATGGATCAGATACCCGGAAGAACTAGGCGTGGGAGAGGAACTCCATTTGTTACTGATCCCGAGCAGTACGAGTGCGGCAAGTGCGGTAGACTTGGCCACAACTCACGAAGTTGCCATTGGCAGATTAGTGAGGTAGGACTATTGGTTTATAGTATTATTTTATATTTTATCGTATCATATATTTAATTATGCATGTCTCAATTTATGCTTGTATTTGTGTCAATTATGTATACATTTATAAGTTCATGTTTCATTGTACATTGCAATTCTAATTCATTCACTTTTTTTGTAGGATGGAGCAATTCCACCTGCTCGACCCGACGTACGAGGAGACCCACAGAGGACGTCTCGTTGCGCTGGGGCAGGTAATAATCTATAAGTTTTATTCGTACATGTGTTCGTGAAGTAACATGTGACTATGTTATATTCGATGCAGGACCTTCCGCACCTTCGTTCTAGGACCCACAGTGGGTTCTTGGACATTCGGTACGACGATAGGTACACTCCTTTCCTGCAAAGAGCTGGCCTGGATGTCATCTCCTTTCAGGTTCGTCGTGGGTTGCCCAAGTTTAACTCAGCGGCGATAACTGCGTTGGTAGACAGGTATTAAAGTGAATCATTGCCTCCATTCATGGCCATTTGTTAATGCGATTGACTTTTTGACAAGTAATCTTCCTTGGTCTTAAATATAGGTGGCAGCCGGAGACTCACAGCTTCCACCTACCTTTCGGGGAGATGACAGTCTCGCTTCAGGACTGTCAGAAGATGCTAGGCCTAAGGATTCATGGGAACCCAGTCACCGGGCAGTGCAGGTCAGAGGGATGGAGAGCACGAGTGGAGGCCTTCCTTGGGCGTGAGCTTAGCGAGCAAGGGGCTCGCACTTCTGGAGTTCCCATCTCATGGCTACGTACAGAGTTCGCACAGTGCCCCAAGGAGGCAGATGAGGAGACGGTTGTGTACTACTGCCGGGCGTGGATCCTACACCTTTTTGCTTGCGTTCTCTTTCCCGACGCGACGGGTGACAATGCGTCCTGGATGTGGATCCACTGCCTCAGTAACTGGGACCAGGCGGGTTAGTACAGCTGGGGCTCTGCAGTCTTGTGTTTTCTATACCGGCAGCTGTGCAAGGGGTGTCGTCGGTCTACGGTGAACCCGTCACTTGGTGGATGCGTGTACCTGTTATAGCTGTGGATGTGGGCTCGTTTTCCAGTTGGTCGTCCAGAGGTACTGGCTCGTCGTGAGTGGTTCCAAGGTCAGCCTCCAAGTCGCCAGCCGACGTGGGCGTACCTTTGGGACCAGGTCAGGGTTTCGCACACGAGGATAGACCGGGCGTACATTCAGTACACGAACGAGCTAGATTCGCTGACGGCGTCTAGTGTAAGTAAATTTTATTTTCCATGCACCTATTAAAAGGATTAGTATACCATCTAACATCTTATTTGAACATGATGCAAGTAGAGTGGGAGCCGTATGGTGGAGAGGACGCACTACTTTTTCAGCTGAGCACCGTATGTGGGGCCGATGACTACTTCTATAGGATGAGGTGCCCTCTAATCTGCTTCTATGCTATCGAGTACCACCTGCTAGATAGGGTTGCACGCCAATTTGGAGTGAGACAGCTTTGGCCTATGCCTCTGTTCTCGATTGGCGTTGACTTACACAAGTAAGTGTTTTGATATTTCAAATGAGTCATGATGATGGTCCATTTCTTATAATATGGTGCCACGTACGTGGATTAATGTAACGATGACATACGTGCAGGTTGGATCATCAGAGGAACAAGAAGATTTTTGACTGGGAGAGGCACCACCAGTCCTACATTGAGGAATGGGAGGAGATGCACGACAACCTAGACGACAACAACGAGCCGCACACGAACCGTGAGTTCAGGCGGTACCAAGCTTGGTACCAGCGTTCGACAAGGTGCAGGCTCAGACTACAGTGGACCGAAGCTGACTACGCCGACATCGAGTCCTCCGACGATGAGGACACGACGTACGACCAGTCCACTCGTGCAGGAAGGCAGGTGGAGGTAGGATCGATCTTGGACAGAGTGGTAAGCCAATCGACTTATTTTGTTACGTTGAGTTACATAACAATACATTAGGTGTTCTTGGACCGACGTTAGGAGTTATCTATTGTAGTTATTGCAACCTTCGCGCTGTATAACCCTTGTAATAAGTTACATTCTTGTACAAAAGAAAACAAAACTAAATATATAACCCTTGTAATACATTAGGTGTTCAGAAGTCTTATTATTGAAAACATTGTTGCAGGGCAATACACTGAGAAGCTCAGTTGAAGAGATCGAGCGCGTTCGGCCTAGAGTCAATGATGACTACATACTTGGCTTCCTAGATGTAAGATTACAAATATTCTTTCAAACAAATCATTAATACGTTATATTCTTTCACTTAACATTGTTTTGTACAACAGAGGCTGTCACGTCGTCTACGCCGTGCGGCTGGTCGTTGTGGTTGTAGGACAAACACGACGCATGACGTGTACAATCCTTCCACAGGAAGAGGAGCCTTGGGTTCCTCTTGTCAAGCAGCTATAGGGGACGAGGAGGAGGACGAGGAGGCCGACGACGACGATGACATGGACAAGAGGCACGATGAGCTTGGGCCCTCTCAGCTCCATGACGCTCCATCGACTTATCCTACACCGCCTCTAGGCACTAGGCGATGCCGTCCCCGTGACCCTTACACTCCAGGCACCAGCGCTCTGGGTCACAAGGGTAGGGGCAAGAGTAGGAGACAGTGAGGGATGTGGTCGATGTTACTATGAACTATTGTATTTACTTATCTTTAATTATTCGGGACCGTATGGATATTGTGGACTATTTGTACTTTGCATGACATATTATGTTAGTTGTGATATTCGTTGTGGTTGCATTATGCTTGTTGGATGAGTAAATGTTTAGAATATATATTGATGTCTCTGTTTGTAATTGTGGATGCTTCTAATACAAGACCGTATCTTGTGAATTTTTTGCGTGAATCTTTAATCATACTATACTTGTACAAAGGCACAAATGTAGTACATAGATTAACTATAAATTTATT